>NC_056408.1:1250000-1875000 GCF_905147365.1 Aricia agestis | reverse complement strand
ACAGAGGAGAGTGATTTATCTCGGAAAATGCACGGTTTCCGCGTGATAAACGAATTTTAGCGTAACGGAGTTGCGGGCATCATCTAGTATTTATAATTTCAACGTAAAAGTGGAACAGGCTGATGATCATGACTACAACAATTTCAATATAAAATTTAATATTGAATCACAGTTTCGATGCTCACATAGTTTTTGGTAATGACCAACCATAAATTATAATTATCATAATTGATAAAATAATATGCGGTTGGTTTTACTTGCAAATAATAATAATTACCGTATTGTAATATGTTTTTGGTTACTGGCTGTGGTGGTTGATTAACTGGAAAAAATGTATACAGAAAAGGATAAAGACATCTTTTAATTAATTTGGTCTAATTTAATAATTTATAACACGTCTAATAACATAATTGACCAAAAAGATGAATAATAACAACACGGTTAATTTCAAAATTTAAATTGGCAGATTCTATTTAAATTGGCAATAATCTTAGTTCTTAGGTAAATAATATGATGCTTGTACACTTGTATTTATTTATAGTAATTAGTTATTTCTTTGTTTTTTTTCTTTTTTTCTGTCTTTTATTTTACTGTTGTAGTTTGCAGTTGTAGTCGTAATTTATTGTTTATCCCTGCATGTTATGTTGTGAAGTCACTCTTTGGCCCCTGCAAAATACCAGTGCAGCAGGCTTGTTTGCTACTTATAGCTGAGCTGGGGCCAATTTTGACATCACATAACGTCATATACCTACGTATAATTATAATTTAATATAAATTATAGCCAAAGTCCTTTTTACTTTTTTATTTTCTGTTTTGTATATATGTTAAAAAAATAAACGTATTCTATTATATTCTAAAATCCGAGAAAATGGGAATTCTGTATAAGTCCAAAAGTTTATCACAAAAAAAAAACAAAATAGGTGCCGCTTGGATGCTACAAAGCCACGGACAGACAGACGCGTCTTTATAAATCGAAGGGTGTTATAAGTTCGACAAGCCTCTTTCTCGTCAGGGGTTAAAAATAACTACCTCTAAATTCCTAATACTGACACCCAGTGATAAAAATAACAATAAATAATAGTTAAAAAACACGCTTTGTTTTTTTTTATTTCAACAAATTGTTGCATTGTCATTGGCTCTTAATATTAAAGCAAGGCAAAGCTTCGAATTAATTAGACTACTGAAGATAGGTAAAAATTGTGCTCAAAGATCTTGTTGCACACATACAGGCCAAGCTCATGAAAGCGTATTAAAAAAAATGATCAAAAAAGATCCATCTATTTGGATGCTACAGAGCCACGGACAGACATAAAGACAGAAAAACGCGTTTTTATAAAAACGAAATAATAACACCCTTGTGTTATTATTTCTACGTGTCTGAGACTCCCTTTGATTTAACCTAACCCAATGCTCAACATAATACCTATATATAAATAAAGGTCCCAGTTTCTAACATCCTGTACCGACCATTTCCAGCGCTGCCGACGTCGACGCCGGTGCTGGTGGCTGACAAGGACAGGTACCAGCCGGGAGAGCTGCTGCGCGCCAACTGCACCTCGCCCCCCGCGCGACCCCCCACCAACCTCACCGTATACGTCAATGAGGAGCCGGTAAGCTCTTGTGACATAATATACAGCGCCTGTTTCACCACTTCCTGATAAGTGCCGGATAGGCTATCCACCACTTAACTTGACAGATAGACTATGGAGCATCTGTCAAAAAGTTGTGAATATAGCCTACCCGGCACTTTATCAGGACGTGGTGAAACAGCCCCTAAAAGTCACAAGCCGACTTTATAACTACGACTACGTCTAAAAACCCAAAGTGGCGTATTATAACCTCATTCATTAAAGTTGCATATTAAGTTGTTTAACTACTGCCTATTTTTACCACATGACTATCAAAACTATTACCCTGATTTTTTCTAATAATATAAAATTCGCCTTTGGCTTAAAGACGAATCTGGTTAATACGTCGTAGAATCTATACAGTAACAATATATTATGTCATAGATATAGCATCCAACTTGGAAAGCTAGGTCCCAAAGTTTGTAACACATCTTATCTAAGCTAAATAATGGGATAATGATGATGATTTCCGAGATAAAATTAGTGATTATGCAATTACACATTTCCAGATCAGCGCGCTCGAGACCAGCCTGCTCTCGTCTGACAGCGGCCTCTTCACAACGCGCGTGAAGGTGGAGGTACCGGTGACGTCACGGCTGTTCCCCTCCGGCCGCCTGCGCGTTGCGTGCTACGCGTCTCTCTACCAGCTGTACAACAAGTCTGCGAAGCTGGACTTCCTTACTCCTGAGACTGACCCTCGACCTGAGAGAAGTGAGTATCGAGTTGAGAGAGTGAGAAAAAGAGAGAGAAACGTCGTGTTTGTGACATTTCAGCTGTTCTCTGCCCGCTGCCTGCGCGTCACGTGCTACGCGTCCCTCTACCATCTATACAAGTCCGCCAAGCTGGACTCTCTTACTCTTGAGACTGACCCTCAGCCTGAGAGAAATGAGTATGAGAGGTTGAGACGGAGAGAATGTCTGTGTGTGAGTTACGACTGTTTCTCCCCTGCTGGTAGGTACATCAAAACCGCCTGTTGTACTTCCGTACATCGCAGACTGAGCCTCGACCTGAGAGAAATGAGTTATCGAATTGAGACAATGATGGATAGAAAAAGTGTCTGTGTGGATGCTGTTCCCCTGCCCTCACCTACCTACCAGCTGTACAACAAGTCTGCGAAGCTGGACTTCCTCACACTGGAGACTGACCCGCGACCTGAGAGAAGTGAGAATCTGATTGAGAGTGAGAGAGAAAGGGTGTGTGTGTGTGTGTGTGTGTGTGTGTGTGTGTGTGTGTGTGTGTGTGTGTGTGTGTGTGTGTGTGTGTGTGTGTGTGTGTGTGTGTGTGTGTGTGTGTGTGTGTGTGTGTGTGTGTGTGTGTGTGTGTGTGTGTGACTTATGTCTGTCCGACTACGCGTCCCTCTACCAGTTGTACGATAAGTCCGAAAAACAGGGACTTCCTCAAACCAGAGACTGACCCGTGGCCTGAGAGAAGTGAGTATGGGGTTGAGTGAAAGAGAAATAGAGAGTGCCTATGTGTGATGTCTGTTCTTGCTACGCGTCCCTCTACCAGATATAATCAAATCCGAAAAACTGGATTTTCTCACACTGGAAACTGACCCGTGGCTTGAGAGAAGTGAGTACCTATCGATTAGTATCGATGTGAGAGTGTGTGTAACAAATAGAGGGAAATGAAAGTGCCTGTGTGCGACCCTGGGAGCGTGTAAGTGATTGGATAGAGTGTGAGAAAAAGAATATAGTGAAGGTATGAGTATTAAAGCCATCCAAACCTATATAATAGGTGACAGTAGCCCTTTTCGTTGAAATGTGGGTGAAGCATTATCATTAGACACAACAGTTTTTTATATATAATATTATATACGGTGCACTATCAGAGAAGTTGATTCATAGGCAGATGGAGGACCTATGTAGTTTGGTCGCATTATGTCAAACCTAGTCGACAGATCACAATTAACATTGAATTGAGATGATCCGACCAAATGACGTTGGTCTGTCAACTGCCTGGGAATCAATTTCCTCGGGTATACATGTTATATAGACTCTACTACTAGTCGAATACTTCTTTGTTAGGTTTTCCACACGCCAACTCTGAGAAGACATTTAAATCTTTGTATAACATGATTCATAATATTTAGCTTTAAATAGGAGTATAAGTTTAACGCCTATGTGACCAAATACAAATGCATATTAGCATTTTACGCTCCCGCACAGCACTAAGACGCTCATTACCTCGTCGTATTAATTGCGTCGCTTACAACCGTACGAGGCACAACCGATAAATTACACCGCAGCCGAAACAAATGTCGGTTAATCTACAGAAAGCGAGGTGATATTAAGTAAGCCTTAGAGACGTTGTGTTCAGGAGATATCACTTATTCTTCATAAATATTTTCAAGTTGATTTATTACGTTGTTTTTGTTTCACTATATTTAATCATTAATGTTTAGGTTACACACTGGAAGACAAAATCATTTGCGTTCTGTTGAGCGACAAAAACTTTTTTTGCCAACTTTGTTCTGTAGGTAAGCCGTAAATCTATTAGTCAAGAGTTTACACGCTCATGATTTTTCTGCCGTTCTGAGCAGACTCATGGACTGAGCTGATACTAAAATGACCCGGCTGAAATTCTTTTCTTGCGTACCGTACACTTTTCAGGATAGTAATATATAAAAAGACCTATGTCCTTTCCCGGACCCAAAGTATTTCCATAGGTATAATAATATTTTAGAGTATGAATAAATTTATTGTAATTGACAGAAATATTTAACCTCTATTCAACTTCTTATAAATTATTTCAGTAACCCTAAACGGCGGAGCCTCGACCTGCGCATCGAACCAGCTGCTGCTGCTATTTTTGCTCATCATCCCGATCATGCTGAAGCAACACCGCCAAGAACCTGTGACACACGATGATGATAGCGAACATAACAGAATATCCCTCGTCGGCGGCTGAGCGTTAGCTATTTATAAAGTTGTTAAAAGTTAAGAATTTACTGTAAATTATATTTTGACTGTAAACATGCTTTTGTCCGACAGAGCAAATAGGCAATTTTAAGTTAGCTGCTTGAAAATGCAATTTTAAACTGTGCTTGTATAAAATTGTATTTTTAAACCTAATAGGGTTTCCATTTCAAGTACAATATAGTTCTGAAATACCCAAACTAGCGACATCTAGCGAGCAGTACTGAAAGTAAATTTCCATCGCTTACTGTGCGAAGTTCTATAATAAGTAGATAATAATTGCTGAATTTTTGCAAGACAGAAAACTGTTATTATTTATGAAATTTGCATTGATATTATAAATTTGTTAAGTGATTCATTTAATTTTCCTTATTAGAATTTAGAATTACATAGAAATTACCATTATTGAATGCTCTGTCGTGCTTACTAAGTCGCTACAATTTTTATTGTATGATATCTAAGTAATAATGATGTTTAAATAAGATTAAACATAATCACAAAATCCTATAATAGCAAAATAGAATTTTAACTAAATTTAAAAAAACTCTAAAATAGTATGTTCAAATAATATAACGAGAAATAATGTGTTCAACAGGCAATGATTTTGTATCTTGTGAAAGTAACAAAGCAGGCGAAAATTGTATAAAACCTCCTGTCAATAATGAAATAGGAATTTCATTGCTGTCGCAAGAAATGTAATCTGTAGAGGGATGGTAAATTATAGAAGATTTTCAATTCTTGTTTGTAGGATGTTACGTGGAACAAGGAGTAAAAATCTAGAAGTTGATCACGGCACGAAAATTTTAACTAAGTACGACTTTGGCTGAATAGTGTAGGTATACAGAAAGATCTATAATAATTGATGTTGATTAAGAACTTATCACACAGGGTCAGCCAGTCTTAAATGCATCTTGTTCACGCCTGCGTCTGTGTGGTAGTTTGCCTCGGTTCAGCTGGCTACTCACTTAGTAGTGTTGCATGTCAGGTACAGCATTAACAACATGCCAGTGGTTTGTATGTGTGCCAATGGGCGATATATTACATTCTAAGCGAGTACCTACATGCCCAGCTTTTACTGTCGTTAGTCAACAAAGATTACCAAAAAAAAAAACTTATACATCTGGGTATATTGAGGATATAAAAAATATGTCTCGCCCAATGAGGATGTTTAAAATTATTCTATTTGCCATATTCAGGTGCCGCTATGTAGACTTAGGGTCTATCGTGTCAAATAGGCATATTATCGTGACACATGATAGCTACATCGTGACATATTATGATAGCAGTTTGACACGATAGACCCTAAGGATACATAGCAGCAGCTGGTGGCTAAGAGAATTTCAAACTCCCTCATCTGACTATTTTTTTCTACAGAGTCAGACCCAAAGCTGAGATTCTTGAATCACCGCATTTCAGAAATCAATCAAATCAAAACTCTGCTTCCTAGAAGCCAGCCAAAATACATCATTGTTCAAAAGTTTTTGTTGTAAACTGATAGACTAGATTTCATTATTATGAGAACACGTTGCAAGCAGAAGCGATAGTAAAGTAAGAAAAAAATAATGGCTGTTGCTACTTGCTAGTCGTCCGTTAATCGGATAAATTATTTTTTTTAATTCACCCGGTAATCGGACGACTAAGATTTATTTTATTCATCCGATTACCGGACGACTAGCAACAGCCAAAAATAATAGTGACAATTATTTTTTTCCTCCTCTTTTGTCGTAATGTACCTATTTAAAAACCTGTGTTATTTATGATTTATTATCTACTATTAAGTCTACAGGCTATCTCTTCTATAAGAAATCAAAAATCTTTAATAATTTCTCTCACAAGTCACATGACTTAAGGAATGAGTGCAATTAACCCGGCGTGAATGAGGTAGGGTATGTCATACCCGGCGGTATACAAAACACTTAATATTTCTCAACTTTGCGATTCCTGGACTTGGTTGGCTCAGTAGCTGGAGGGAGTAGTCTGAGGACTGATTTTAAGTGATAGTAACAGTAATATATCGTTAGCAATGTAAACTATAAGTGCGCAAAACGCATTGCGGGTATGTCATACCCGACCTCATAGTCGGTGTCACTATTTTGTGTTTCGGTTATTTTTCAATTTTATGTGTTTAATAATAAAGTTTCCTTATTTTTACGTGTGTAAATTCTAGAATGTTATATAATTTGTATATAAGACCAACCTTTTGTCATATTTATTGATTTTATATTAAGTTGAAGTTGTACATTACAAGATAACGAATACAATTTCCTTGCGCAAAAATTCATTTATTGTGCGGGTAAGGTACATTTGTCCGGTATGAAAAGTATCTTATGTCCTTTCCTGGGACATAAAATATCTCCATGCCAAATTTCAGCAAGATTTCAGTGGTTTCGGTTCAGTGGTTTGGGCGTGAAGAGGTAACCGACAGACAGACAGGCTGACAAATACTTTCGTATTTATAATATTGGTATGGATAAGAGAGTGATTTATTGTTTAATTTTAATTACAATGTTGATCACAATTTGTCGAAATTTTATATTTTTAGCCTAAGTTGCAAAATGAAGTTGATTTGTGCGTATTAAAATACCACTTTGTTACTAATAGAAAATAAGATACTTGTTTATAATTGGACGTGGTTGTTTTATTGTAAAAAATCATTTGCTTTATGTTAATTAATTATTATAGTGATAAACATTATTCTAAATTAATTTTCAGTTACGAAATTCGACAATACAATGTTAGGGTATGTCATACCCACCTCATAGCTGGTGTAATAATTTTTCACCTCATTCACGCCGGGTTAAGATATAGTTATTATACATATAACATTATGTAACTATATCTTCTAACTATAATAGTACACCTAGTCGATTTGCCAAGAGTTTCGCTTGAAAATTGAAATAATACTTTTATAGGAGGTATTTTATAAATAAAAATACCTCCTATAATTATAATATTATGTCCCCGACATCAAACATAGTAGCATAGTAATAATTATACATAGCATAATAATTATATTATGCTACTTGGTTGGAAAAATTAAAGTGCCGAATAGGCTATTCTGCACAAATTTTTGGATAGATTCTCCATACTTGATCTGTCAAGTTGATTGGTAGATGGCCTATTCGTCACTTATCAGGAAGTGGTGAAACAGGTCCTTAGCCGACAAAATATCACGACTAACAATGACTTGAGACGTCATTGACCATAACCTGACCAAATAATGTATGTCCACTATTTCTCTATAAATCAATTTCCTGATGGTACGAATCAAAAATTGAATTATAATTTATTACGTGTTGCTAATATTGCTAAGTACTTAATTATATTACTTGTTAATCGTTTGTGTAACTAAAGCACTTACAAATTGTTAGTCGAACGTTGATAAATGATTTCTATTTTATCCAATTAAAACAATTAAGTATGTCCCTAAGATTGTAATAAATTTATAATAATATTGTCACGATGTGGAACTTCATTGTTTATTTGATATAGGTAGAGATTGATTGTTTTTGATATTGTAAATTGTAAATATTGATATAAATAAAATTTTAAGGTCCTCTTTTGTGTGTTAATATTTCTACCTGAAAAATTGCTACGCCTCACTGTTGCTCAACCTTTCTCAGGTTTTTTGTCCTTGTCTCGTGAGACAAGGACAAAAAACCGTTTAATATTATTATTTATCCAATTAGGTTTAAGGATAAACGATGCAAAGTGATACCAGGCAAGCAAAAGTTATGAAGAAATTATTCAAGAAGAGATTCACCCTACTCGATCATAGATGTCGCTTTTCTATTTTTGTAACTACCCTACTTTTTTGGCATTAATTTTAAGTATAAAGGGCCCCCGAGACGGTCAAACGGTTTGTTTGTAACACGTAAATTTTGGTTTGACTCAAACCATTTTGATCGTTTACAAAGCTGGTTTGAACGGTTTGTCAAACATTTACGTGTTTAAAGCTCGTTTGATGGAATTTCATATTTTTGTTGTATATGACGCGCCGTTTGATCGTGTTCCGATGCGTTTGAACAAACTCGGCTTAGTGTACAGGATTTTTTTTTTTTTATTTTTTTTTTTGAACGGATTGACAACCGTTCAAACCGACATCAAACGGTTTCATCAAACACGTAAGGTTTAAATCAAACCGTCTGATCGTCTCGGGGGCCCTTAAGAACTTGTTAAAAGCGACATCTATGGCCAAGTAAAAATATTTAACTTCCAATTTAACCTCTTTATGACTTATGTGTTCCTGGTAGTTAGGTTCTTTATCCAGTTGTTATTAAAATAAATAAATATTATAATATTTATTCATTTTTATTCTAAATGTAAAGTAGTTTCATTTTTTTAGAAATCCAAAGAAAATAAAATATACAATCAACTTTGCGACGGGTCCAAAATGTGTAAGAATAGACCAAAAAGTGTCTTAATCTATTCAATTTTGATTCACAATTTTAAATTTCACGGGCCGACAAAACGATATCACAAAAACTCTAAAAATGTTTTATCGTTCGAATAGCATTCGGATTTTTCAAATGCTATTCCGCGAGGAATCGTTTTGAATGTAAATGCAAATAATTTACATATACAAAACAACGTGCGACGGACACAGCGACTAATTGTCTCCACAAATGGGAGATATAAAGCAGTGCAATTAGGACGCGCTAGAAAAATCAAATTAAACCTCTAATGAACAAACATCGTCCATAGTTTGTTCCCTGTTGGCGTTACAGAGTACTCGCTTACAGAGACTGCTAGAGTATTTTGAACTAAATAATTATTCAGTGTTAGAAAACTAAGCAATAAAGTAATATTAGAAAAATATAATATACTAGATGTCCCGCACGGCTTCGCCCGCGTAAATTAGGAATTTTACAGAAACCGTACATTTTCCCATAAAAAATATTTTCCCGGTTTTTCCCGCATTTTCCTGAGTTTCTTCGGTCGTATTAGTCTTAGCGTGATAATATATTATATAATATAGCCTATAGTCTTACTCGATAAATGATCAATCTAACACTGCGATAAGTTTTTAAATCGGACCTGTAGTTCCTGAGATTGACGCGTTCAAGCAAACATACTCTTCAATGTTATTATATTAGGTAGGTATAGATTTTTTTTATCTATGGACGCTTCACACCACGTCAGTCTGGCCCCGTGGTAAGTACCTGATGGACTTGTGTTACAGGTACCAGACAACGGAAATATATTTAATACTTTTATACTATACATATATTTAAGATTTTTATTATATGATACACATATTTAATACACATCCATGACCCAGGAACTTTGAAAACTTTTTGTTCCGTCGGCGGGATTTGAACCCGCAACCTCCGGCTTGAGCTACCAACGCGCTCACCACTGAGCCACAGAGGTCGTCAATCTATTTTTAGAAATAAAATAAAGATTTTTTTTAAATTATCGCTTGACAAACTCGAGTCTCGATCTAAAAGACTATGAAATGGTATAATATGGTAGTGATGATGATGATGATGATGATGAATGTAATTTGCATAGTAGCATATGGTTCCTGTTCTTAAAACAACGCCGAAACTCCCAAACTTGTATCAGGAGTTCTCTCAGCACCTTCCGAACCACGGTATACCAGGTATATCTCGGTGCAAAATCTTACTTGTTGGTAGCATATGCTTAGAATACTTCTCACGAAACCGAAGTCACCACACGTTTCCCTATAAGTTTTGAGGAGTTCCCTCGATTACTTATGGATCCTTCATCAGATCACCACTTTTGTGAATATAAAAATCGGGTAACATACGGCGGAGTAATCGTTGAATATAAGAAAACGAATATAACACCTCCCCCATTTTGAAAGTCGGTTAAAATTGTAGCCTATGTGTTATTCTGATGTATAAGCTATATTATTGTAAAGTTTCATTAAAATCCGTTCAGTAGTTTTTGCGTGAAAGAGTAACAAACATCCATACATCCACACATCCATACATCCAAACAAACTTTCGCCTTTATAATATTAGTAGGATGTAGCCTATAATATTATATTATCACGCTAAGACCAATAGAAGCGGAGCACCAATGAAGAATGTTTCAAAATCGGGTGATTTTTCCTATTGTGCTGCGTAAACTATAAAAGTTTCGCAAAAATTGGCAGAATTTTCTTTATTTACCCATGAATTAGTTACCCTCTCGGGTCTGTGGCTGTTTGGTTGTTCGTTTTGTTCGGTGTTGCTATGTGTCTGTGCGGATGATTTTCTTGCTCTCTGTATTTGATGCCTATCTCTATCCTGGCTGAGGCGAGCCTCACGCTCTACAGATGATTCTCTTTCTCTCTGTATTCGATTTCTCTCACTATTCTGGCTGAGGCCAGCCTCACGCTCTACAGACGATTCTCTTTCTCTCTGTATTCGATTTCTATCACTATTCTGGCTGAGGCGAGCCTCACGCTCTACAGACGATTCTCTTTCTCTCTGTATCCGAATTCTATCATTTTTCCGACTGAGGCGAGCCTCATGCTCTACAGACGATTCTCTTTCTCTCTGTATCCGAATTCTATCATTTTTCGACTGAGGCGAGCCTCACGCTCTACAGACGATTCTCTTTCACTCTGTATCCGATTTCTATCACTATTCTGGCTGAGGCGAGTCTCACGTTCCGTTGACGATTCTTCATCTCTTGCTGAACGTGCTCTTTTGGCATTCACTGTACTACGACCTATGTTCGAACGACGACGTCTTCCAGGCATGATCGTATAGTAATACCCATAAAGCAACAAATAACCCAATCGCAAAGCAAAAACAAAAGTCCGTTTTTCTAACCAAGTCAAATATATTTTTATCGACAATTCAGAAACCAAAGAACCAGAAACAATGAATATCTGAAAGAAAGCGCTGTGGTTGCTCCTCTGCGTTACCGTCTGCACAACCACAATATGACGAAATACACTATCTACTACAATAACATAAGCCCGAAGCTTATGAGAGCCCCCGGCCGCGCCGGTTCCGCCGTAACCGCTATGTCCCTCGGCCGCCGCCGCGCGACATATTTTTTGATTCCGCGTAAGTTTATACGTTTGAAAACTTCTAAAGTATTGATCGAAATTGTATAGTGTAAAAGACAATTATAATCTACATTTAATGTCTTAGCTTCCAAACATATTTATTTGGATAAGGGTTAATGTTGTAAATTGTTAAAATCGCTTCGTAAATAAGCCATTATTTTTCGTAAAAAGTAAAGAACAAAAATGGCTATTGTGAGTTATACCTAAGAAATAGACATATACCATCGCGGACTTTTTTGTTTACCTTATTAAGGTGTACAATACTGTAGTACATTATTTTGATCTATCTCGTAGGGTTTAGCCAGCGTTTGCAATATAAACGCAAAAAAATGAATTTATTTACGACATTACATTAGAAACCTCTAAAATTATTAGTGTTTCTCTACCATATTATGCATATGTTATACATATAAACCTTCCTCTTGAAACACTCAATCTATTAAAAAAAACCGCATCAAAATCCGTTGAGTAGTTTTAAAGATCTAAGCATACATACACACACACATACATACAGACAGCGGAAAGCGACTTTGTTTTATACTATTTAGAGATAATAAGTTTCATTTATTGCTTATTAGCACTTACCAGAATCTCGAATTAAGTTGTATGTATTTTCTGTGTGTGTCCGAAGAGATAGTTGACTTTAGAGAACAATAATTAACTTCAACTCATTTTAATTGCATCTTTTATTTGGATCTACTGTTTTTCCTTCGCATAAGAATATTACTCCCAACTGCGTGATACACACATATATATATATAGATATATATATATATATATATATAATTGGAATCTCGGAATCGGCTCCAACAATTTTCATGAAATTTAGTATATAGGGGGTTTCGGGGGCGATAAATCAATCTAGCTAGGAATCATTTCTAGAAAATGTCATTTTCATCGGATACCGAGCAATGCTCGGTCAAACAAGAGCTAGTAGTTATTTTAACCCGGCGACTGCCAGGTTGGTTCATAATGACCTGTGATGTTTTTAAATGCATGTATTTAAGAAAATAATAGTGTAACATTGCCACGCTTCTCAGTAGCTGCAGTTAGAGCCCTGCCCCCTTGTTTCTTATGTCAGCTTACACAGTGTGCGTTTGGACTGGATGATAAACGTGGTCAAACATACAAAAGGGTAAGTATGACCCAACTATGCATTCCATGATGCCATTTCGCGCAAGTAACGTGAGTTAATTATTTGATTATTTCGTTTATTTTTTTGTACTGACAGGTGAAAAAACGTATAGTACCTACTCTATACAGTGTATTAGTGTGAACAGCGTTATCCTTGAAACCATAAAATGAGCCCGTCAAAATGAACTACTTTTTCTATGAGAACAATACTGGGAACTCAAAAAAAATGCCGTTTTCATACCCATATGGATACCAGGGTCGAAAATTTTTTTATATAAAGATCGGGAATTAACGACTCTAAATTAGTAAAATGTATAAGACATAATATGCGAAATGTAGATGGCGCTAACATGTATACTTATTTTAAGATCTAACACTTTGTCATTCTAAAAAGTTAAAATATAATAAAGTGTGCATTTGTCACTTTTTGTTTATTTATTAATAAAATTCGAGATGTTAATTTTTGCAGTTGTAAATTTCACATTGTCTTTTTAAATAGGAAAAAATAAACATCATAATATTAGAACTTTTTTTTTATTGTGTCTCCTCAAAATATTATAAACTAAGAACTATCCTATAAGTAGAAAATAAATTTGCTTTAAATACTTATCGTTGAACTGGTAAAAATTAACAACGGTTTAAAATCCGGGTAATTCCTTTTTTCTACCAGGAAGACGCTGGATTAAATTAGAAAAATAATATTTTATTTCATCGCATGAACGTAAAATTTGTCTCTAGGTTTAAATTTCAAGAAAATGGCTGTATGTTATTACTAGTAGCGGGTTTATATTACTCCAATCCAGTACTTAAATGAAGTGTTGTATTATTACTGGATTAATGTAAACGGGCGTTGGAATGCAATATAGTATATTTTAGCTAACTCCAGCGCTAGTAGTTATCCAGTGCTGGATTGGATAACTGGCTTAGAATAATGTAAGCCGGCCATAATGTTCACTGTAACATTATCACGTACAAGTAAAATATACATTATATATATTAGGCTATTATTTCATCTAATTAGTGGTCTCTATGATAGCTTGCTCTGTGTGGAGGTTCTTCCGCCGCATAGTTCGCGCGGCCCCGCAGCTTGCGCTTAGCTAAGAATTTTATTCTGGGTTAACTCTGGGTCAATGCAATATAAACTCCAATTATTAACCCTTTGAGCCTGACGTGTCTGCGCGATGCAATTTTGGTAGCAAAGTGAGATAGTTTGATGAAACCTTAAACACTTTAAATTTTAACTAGTTGGTGTGATGAATATTGAGATTGTTAAGACAATAATTGATATTACAAAATGTTTTGTTAATAAACAGAAATATGTTGATAAATCTTTATTCCTTAAATTAAGTTTATTTATTACTTACCTCTTTATAAAACATAACACTCTGATTAGCTTAAGGATAAGTTTATCCATGTGTAAAAGCGATTCATACGTGGGAGGGCCATACTTCGGCACGAATGGGCCGGCTCGACCGGAGAAATACCACGTTCTCACAGAAAACCAGCGTGAAATAGCGCTTGCGCTGTGTTTCGCCGAGTGAGTGAGTTTACCGGAGGCCCAATCCCCTACCCTTTTCCCTTCCCTACCCTCCCCTATTCCCTTCCCGTCCCATCCCTAGCCTCCCCTATTACCCTATTCCCTCTTAAAATGCCGGCAACGCACCTGCAGCTCTTCTGATGCTGCGAGTGTCCATGGGCGACGGAAGTTGATTTCCATCAGGTGACCCGTTTGCTCGTCTGCCCCCTTATTTCATAAAAAAAATAATTGGCAGCGTCAACATTTCTTTAGGCATATTTCAATCTATCAGAAAAATACACCAACGTTACTTTTACCCCTAGAGTCTAGCGGTCTTACTACAAAAGATTTAAACACCTGTTAACAGTTGATTAAGTAAAGAAAAAATCAGTACAAAATGGTCTCAAAGCAACTGTTCAACAAATGTTTAGTTTTTTTGTGGTAAGACCGTTAATGTTTAAATATCCTAAAAAAAACAGGTTTCAAGCATCACAAATGGAAACCGAGTTTAAGTATCACTATAAAACCTTCTTCAGTAGCAAAGCCTTCATCAGTTATTTAGCACTAACAGCTGTAAACCGCTTTGCTCATGGCAGAGGGATTGAGGATTTTTCTTCGAGTCTGAGCATAGTGCAGTTACTTCCAGGGTATTTGCACCGGGATTTACGTATTGACAGACGCGAAATTGTTTTATTATTCTTCCCATTGTGCTCCAGTGCATTCCACAAACAAGTGATTTGGAATCATTTGAAACGTACATAATGTACATAATGCTATTGTTACATTATTATTATTTTTGTACTTTTAGAGTAATTATTCTCATAGTCTTTACTAATTTGGTCGGGTTACATCAAGCCTAGCACCTGTTATTTCGTTTTTACTGTAATTCTACTCATTTTTTGACAGATTATAATATGCAGGGTGTAAAAAATAAATAATAATACTTTAGGGTGTATAAAAGTGGTCCTTACTCAGCCCTTTTCTTACTCAGCCCGTTAAGCTTAAAATATTATAATATTATTATTTTGCTTCTAACTGAGAAACATAATATACCACTTAAAACAGGACTCATGTACTACAAAACATAAGTCACACGCATACATTTTCGGAAGTCCCGCTCAAACTTTTCTGCCAGGGAATTAACGTTGCAAATGTATGCACGTATTCTGAATTTCATAGCAAGTACCTATGTAAATTGAGTTTTAACGCAAGAAAAACGTCTAAGGACCCTTCATACTTTCGCCGGAAAATCCTGAAAAACGACATGTCTCGCCGCGCTCTCGTACGGACATTTTGACGTCTAGCTGTTCGCCTGAAATCGGGGCGCTGTAGAAACAATCAAGTAGATAAGGTGGATATTGCATATTGGTTTTAGATTGCTTGTTTTCTATGAGAGGCCGGCCCGGCCTCTCATTGAAAACAAGCAATGGAACAGCAAAAAATGGAAAGCGCGTAAGCGACAAAATGGTTTTTGTCGCGTAATTTAAAAACCATAAATACATTTCATATAGGCTATGGGAAAATTGAAGTGTATGCTTGAACCAATTTATGTACAAATTTTGGAAGCTTAACTCACTCTCATCTATTGGCAAAACAGGAATCCCTTTTTTTACAGAGGTATTTTTGATTGATTATTCTGTGTTATAAAAGTTGAGCAATCGTGTTATGCTATGGGTAATTGAAAGACAAAGACATGATGAATACTGACAATGAACTTTAATTTCTTAGTTTTAGTCATTGCTGAGAAAAATCGATATCGCTACAGCCAAATTATCAAGGCGTCGCGTCGCCTTTAGAAACGCATTCGGGTCGCGCGAGATGGTGAATTTCATTAAATAATTATATGAGTATAATATAATATTACATCAGTAATTGTTAAGTCCAGCGTCCAATTAATTGTAGTCCATACGACTAGACACAATTGCAATACAATGTCACATCTTATGGCTCTTCCTGCTTATGTTCTGAGGTTAGCACAAATATATTACGATAAAGTTGGAACAGATATTATATCACTCGTATTTCGTACTTTTGAAAGAGAGCACATTTAACCCATAGTTAGCTTTAAGGATGGATTGAAATGCGTCCGCTCGAATGTGCGGCTACACCGCGAGATCACAGGAATAATCGTTACTTTAAAAATATCGTTAGGGTTGATTCAGACCGCAACGCGACCCGTGGATGCATTTCTAAATTTGTATGGATTACACAGATTTCAATCGCGTGAGACGTCATGAAAAACTGCCAAATTTAGAAATGCATCTACGCGTCACGTTGCGGTCTGAATTGACCGTTAGAATCTGTCAAATCCATACAAAATGCCGCGCCGCGCCTCGCCTCGCTTCGTTGCGTTGCGGTCTGAATTGATCCTTACACAATTGCTTATGATCTCGTGGCGTAGCGGCCAAACCGCTCGTTTGCGCGGACGTACATAAATTGTTAGTGCATATATAGCCCTAAAAACGCGCGGTGCCCCGCCTGTGTGGGGTTCCTGTTACGCAAGAAAAACTTACAATAGGAATTCCAAGTTAAGATCGGGCGAATGTCACCGGCTCCGCGTGTGACGGAGTTCGCGACTTCGTTAGTATTTCCTCGTCGTTAATTTGTAGATGTACAAAGTTAAGAATTTGCTTTGTTTTGCCCAAGTTCTGTTTGAGTTAGGCCGTATATGCTCGGTTTGATTAAGTCCTTGATGTGCTGTGTTCTTTAAATTGAGTTACAAAATTGTTTTCGCACGTAATAGATTAAGTTACAAATAGAGGTTTTCTTGATACGTTATCTTTGTTATGGTAATGAAGTAAGGAATTTTACAAAGCTAAGCCCACACGCATATTATGCATCCCTGGAACGAATTTTATACAACTCTAATATGTGAAAGTCATTATACCGTGATAATCGGTTATAGATTGACAATAATTAATAATTATTATAAGTTTAATTAATTCCAATTATAAAACTTTGTCACTCATAGCACATAATAATTATAAAGCGTTAACATTTTTTCGAATACATTTGTGTTTCTTGTTGAGCCATGAGTTTCAAATTCACTTTTCTTCTGTGTTTGTTGTATTGCGTCGAATGTTTGGCGGATAACTTTTTGAAGGATTCTGCCGTTGGAGTCACTGGTATGGTTTTTAATTTTCTATAAATTACAGAAGGCATTTTGAAAAGCAGGTCCAGCCATTTTACAAAATCGCACAGGAGGGAAAATGGCACGTTGTAACAATAGTGTTGCATAATAATTATAGTTAGATCCTTAACTAACACGTCATCTATTTTTTTTTAGAATTTAAATTACTATATTTTTATGTCTAAAGTCACTTTTAAATCTTGAAAATCGTCCGTTTCTGGGAATACAGGGCCTTAAGTCAGAGATTTTTACACTGTCTAAGGTCGGAGTTCAGACGCAGTGGTGGTTAGGGGATAGCTATAGAAATTACCTTGTTTGGCAAGATTTTGAGATTTTTCAATTTGACCTTTGATTTTGGGGGGGTGGGGGGGGTCATGTCCTGACCGCGCCTGAGACAGACATGCCTAGCATTGAACAAACCTTAAATATCAATTTTTTAAACTTTTAATAAGTTTATAAATCTGTTATTTTTTTAAATATTTACTAATATGTGGCATTTTCAGTGATCGACGACGTCTGCAAGCTGAAACCGAAGCTGACAGGTTACAGATGTTTGGCGTACAAGGTTCGATACTACTTTGATCCCTCCTGTATGTGCTGCAAGCAGTTCGTTTATGGCGGCTGCTACGGCAACGGGAACATGTTCCACACGGCGAGCGAGTGTATGTGGAACTGCGCCAGGTGTATTGTATAGAGATTAGAGATGATTTATAAAAGAAGATATGGGTGGATGAAGTAGTTAACATTTTATACAGCATACCAATTTTTCCTTATAATTTGAACGAACTCTTGAACTTACCTTCAATAACTAGCTATACATCTACATATTTTTTTTTCAAATCATTTGCCGGTCCTAAAGGCCTCCATTTGTTCAAAAACGACAGTTTTCAAATTATTTGTTACCCACATTATCCACTTATGTCTTCAATTAAATCAATAAATAATATCATGTTGTTTAATTTCCGAATTGGTTAAAAATCAGCAGAATTGTCCTTGCCTACAAAATGACATAAAAACGGCATTTTTAACCTACAGTTCTACTCAAGTCTTCATATAAAATGAACATCATTATACGGTGACAATCGATTATCGAGTTACAATAAACTATGATTATAAGTTCATAACTCATAACACATAATTATAAAGCGTTAACATTTTTTCGAATACATTTGTGTTTCTTGTTGAGCCATGAGTTTCAAATTCATTTTTGTTCTGTGCTTGTTCTATTGCGTCGAATGTTTGGCGGAAAACCCTCCAAAGGTCATTGGAGTCACTGGTATGGTTTTTAATTATCATACAATACGCTTGATGACTTCCACTACGTAGGCTTCTATAAATTACGGCAGTTTGAAAAGCAGGTCCAGCCATTTTACAAAATCTCACAGGAGGGAAAATGGCACATTGTTTGTAACAATAGTATTGCATAATATTAGTACTACTTAATAAGTGTAATATAATAATATAATAATAATATAATAATATCTATGGACTCTTCACACCACGTCAGTCTGGCCCCGTGCTAAGTACCTAAAGGACTTGTGTTACAGGTACCAGACAACGGAAATATATTTAATACTTTTATACCATACATATATTTAAGATTTTTATTATATCATACACATATTTAATAGGTACACATCCAGACCCGGGAACATTGAAAACTTTTTGTTCCGTCGGCGGGATTCGAACCCACGACCCCCGGCTTGAGCTACCAACGCGCTCACCACTGAGCCACAGAGGTCGTAGTTTTAAAATGTTGATAGCAGATTAATGTGAAAGAAATGTCAGTATAGGTTCGGGACAATCTATAAGTAGTTAAATATAATAAATAACTATTCTTAGGAACTTGCATATAAAATCCATTAGACCCTCTCCCTCCCTTTTGAAAAAAATATTTGTTGTTTTGACTACTCGTAAGGAATTAAATAATGGCATTAGGAAATAATTATTGGAACGTTGTAACTTGTAACACACTGTAAACCATCCCATGTCCTCTCCCGGACTTTCGAGAATCTTCATTCTAAATTTCATATGAGCGGTTCATCCATGAAGAGATTAAAAAGAAACGGACACGTTGCATTTATAAATTATAATATTACCACAGAATAGATACCACATATTACATAGGTATTATTCTACGAATAATAAAAAACTAAGGAATCGTAACTCCCATACTATTACCGTTTTAAATTTGGTTCCTTTTGATCTGTCATGTAACGTCAGCCTAGTACCGCTCAAGGTCACCTAAATATTGCAAATGTATTGAAATGTGTACCTATTTAGGTACACTTTTTTGACAAGCATTGTGGAGCATGTTTTTTGACGGAGTTACTTTTCCTTAGTTTTTGTTTTTCGTAGGTATTATTATTATTATTATTATATAATACTAGCTGTTGCCCGCGACTTCGTCCGCGTTAGTATAGTAGATCACGTCCCAAGTATTATTTATTGTACAAAAATATTCGATGTACAGCATTGACTTTCCTACGATTTTATTATATAAAGATGTTCCGCGCGGCTTCGCTTGCGTAATTTAGGAATTTCACGCGACCGTACATTTTTCCGCAAAAAATAGCCTTTGTCCCTTAACGTGGTCTATTCTTCATGTTTGCCAAATAACAATAAAAATTGCTCCAGTAGTTCTTAAGAATCTTAGGATAATAAGCAATTTCATATAATTTCCCCCGTTTTTTCCACATTTTCCTCTATGTCTTCGCTCCTATTAGCTGTAGAATAATAAAATATAGCCTATGGCCTTCCTCAATAATTAGGCTACCTAACACTGAAATAATTTTTCAAATCGGACCAGTAGTTCCTGAGATTAGCGCGTTCAAATAAGCCCTTTCAAATAATTTTCCCCCGTTTTTTCCTCACTTTCCTCTATTTCTTCGCTTTTATTAGTTTTAGCGTGATAAAATATGGCCTATAACCTTCCTCAATAAATGAGCTATCTAACACTGTAAGATTTTTTAAATCGAAAGAGTAGTTCCTGAGATTAGCGCGTTCAAATAAGCCCTTTCATATAATTTCCCCCGTTTTTTCCACATTTTCCGCGATTTCTTCGCTCTTATTAATCTTAGCATGATAAAATATAACCTATAGCCTTCCTCGATCAATGGGCTATTTAACACTGAAAGAATTTTTCAAATCGGACCAGTAGTTCCAGAGATTAGCGCGTTCAAACAAACAAACTAACAAACTCTGCAGAATTATAATATTATTAGTATAGATTAAGTCAGAGATTCTTACCGAATTATTACATGTTTAGCATTGAACAAATCTTACTACGTTACTTCTTACTAGCTATTGTTAGAAAATAACAAATTTTTAAACTAATTTATTAATTAGTTTAAAAATCTACTATTTTGAAATTAATCCATATCTATTATCCATACTAATATTATAAAAATACTTACTAATATTATAAATGTGAAAGTGTATATCTGTTTGTTACATCTTCAAATCCAAACCGCTGAAAGATTTTGCTGAAATTTGGTATGGAGATACTGTAAGTCCCGGAAAAGGACATAGGATACTTTTTATGCCGAAAAAATTTAGTTCCCACGCGATAAAGGAATTTTGGCGCAACGGAGTTGCGGGCGTCATCTCGTTTACTAATAAGTGGCATTTTCAGTGATCGACGACACCTGCAATCTGAAGTCGGATTCAGGATCTTGTTCCGAGCACATGACTCGATACTACTTCGATCCCTCCTGTCTGTGCTGCAAGGAGTTCTTGTACGGCGGCTGCCTCGGCAACGGGAACAATTTCCACTCGAAAAAAGAGTGTATAATGAAGTGCATCGGACATATTGTATCGAAATGATTTATAAAAAGACATGAGTGGATGAAGAACATTTTACAGCATAAGAGTTTTTTTCCTTATAATTTGGTTATACCGTAGTCAACCAAGTTTTGTTGATTACAGAACCCTAAAACGGAACCCTACCCTAATAGTTATATAATTTAAGAGTAATATTGTCCTACAAATAGAACAATCCATATTTTAGGACCATCAAATCAAAGTATGAAATCCTTTCTATCTTTGTTAGCTACCACTTTCGAGATTCGCAAATAAAAATGTTGTTCGTCTTATCAAAATGAAACTACTCACAAAAAATTTACTTGACAGTAATAAAAAAAAATTTGTTCGAGGGCTCCCGTTACCCATACTATAACCTGAGGTAATATTATAAGCTCTGGTTTTAATTACAAATTAAATTTTACTTTTAATAATTATTTCCGATCATAACATTTTAATTTTAGGAATTATAGTTTTATGATGGGATAATTATGTTTAAAACTATTATAAAAAGATCAAGAATAAAAAAAAATATACACAGCCGAACATATAACCTCCTCCTTTTTGGAAGTCGGTTAAAAATATCTCGCTGAGCCGTAAAATACGTCAAACGTCAACACAAAACTTAAGCTAATCGATCGATACCTTT
Organism: Aricia agestis; assembly: GCF_905147365.1. Classification (NCBI taxonomy): domain Eukaryota; kingdom Metazoa; phylum Arthropoda; class Insecta; order Lepidoptera; family Lycaenidae; genus Aricia; species Aricia agestis. Next base: position 1,853,194 of record NC_056408.1, on the reverse strand, counting down.
TTAGTTTATCCCAAAAAAGTTACACTGAAACTACGTAATTAATTTAACTTCGGGAATTTGTTTTATTACAGAATATTTTTATTTTTTACTTCGCCCCTCTCGTAAATGTTCTCTCCCATTTTCGAACCGTTTGATACCGCAATCCTGCAATCACGGAGTTTTATTAGTCGTTTGAATAAAATAAATTTTACATCCGTTTCAATCATAACTTCCAAAATCGATTACCACCATATTTTTATAGCAAAATAAACTATGGGAATGGTTTTGTTTTGTTTATTTCATGAATTATGAATTTCGTGAATTACAAGTTTTTGGTTTTGTTTGTATTTTGGTTCTGTTTCGTGGAAAGTTTCAGGTATAATACTTTGAAGGATGTCACTGAGGCGCACTCACACAATAAACCCAGAGGTAAGGTTTTTTAGTTCTAATTCATAGTTTAGCTAAAGTCTAAACGCGTTTAAACTACACTAGAATGTGTTAAAGACGTATACACTAATGAGCACTTGAAAAACAAAACCCATTTTTGCGTAGATGGGTAATAAAACGTATTTTCAGTGATCGACAGAACCTGTAGATTGAAGCCGGAGGAAGGACCTTGCCGGGCGAACCTCGAGATGTTCTACTTCAACTCGTCCTCGATGGACTGCACCAAGTTCACGTGGGGCGGTTGCCAGGGCAACGGCAACAGATTCGAGACGTATAACGAGTGTATGTCGCAGTGTGTGCGCAAGGGGGAGCATAGAGGTAATGGTATCCATATTGTATGACGTCTCGGTGCAAGGGTAGGTTAGGAAGATAGGTTTGCATAAAGGCCAGTAACGTACCTGTGATTCTTTTGATGTTGCTAGTGTCCAATTATAGGCCAGAGTAGATGCTTTCCATAAGCTGACTTGTTTACTCGTTTTCCCCTTATTTTATAAAATTAAATATTAATTAACGTTACAGCGCAAGTTATGGTTCATACCAAAAGTAGTAGTTAGTACTACGAATATTAAAAACTATTCTGAAAATTGTGACATTGGATGGAAGGGCTTAATAATAATTTAATGTACCATTCGGATGTCTTCTTATAGTCAAGATAAATAACATGATACCTAAATCAATGCATTGCATTGACAGTCAGTGTTATCACATTCATACTTTGGATGGATTTTCAGTGCGTCCCCAATGGTGCACGCTTTCATTTGACTACGGCTACTGTTTCGACCAGCTAGTGCGGTGGTACTATGATCCACTGTACGGCGTCTGCAAGAGAAGAATGTACTCGGGCTGCGGAGGCAATCGGAACAACTTTAAAACTAAACGACAGGTATAGAGTCTATACTGTACTCGGCGAAATATAGCGGTAGCTGTCATTGACTCCCTGTCAAAAACTTGTCATTTTCTATATGAACTGCGATTGACAATGAAGTGTCAGCGGGGCTAAAATGGTCGCTTTGAAGAATCATGATATGAATCATATATTCATTTTTCTAAAGTCGCAAAATGCAACTCTGCTTGCAATTCATTTCTGTATTTTTGTAATGATTTGACATTTGTCAGTTTGACAGTTTTGCCAATTCATTTGCTGAATTGATTGAGAGGAATTGCTAAATGTGACCATTTTAGCCCCGCAGATGTTGTCAATCGCGGCTTCGTATAGAAAAGGACAAGTTTTTGACAGGGAGTAAATGACCGCTACCGCCATGTTTCAGTACAGTACCTTTCTTCTGATTCATATTTTCAGATTTAGCTTGTCCCTCGGGGACCTCCGAGATCATAATATCAAAGTGTTTTTGTGGTTGGTTGCCACTGTTGGTCCTGGCGACACAGGAGTTGCAGTAGTGGGAATGTGTGGTGGGTCATTGTCCCGTTAAAAAATCAGGTATTGGTTGTCCCCTCGTATAGGCCGCACTAGGCTAAAAAGTTGAGCAATCTGCGTACGTGTACCAATGCGTGTCGTATGCCGTTGATCATTTTATATAGCAATAGTGTATATCCTATGCATATTTGCATTATGCACTCAGTGACTCACCATTCCTCGCTGTACCAAAATTACCTAATTATATAGCGTTGCACTTCCTTATGTACCGTTTACACTCAGCCAATGCTGCTCCTGCCGCAGCCGGAAATATGTCCCTCAATGCTTTTGCCGCTGCCCATTACGAGTGAATGCATATTGTGAGAGAAAGTGACATATTATTCACATTCTCGCGCTGCCCAGTTCCCTGCTCACTTCCTTGCAAAAAAAGCTGAGTGTGAATGTGTGTCCGGATGGCTAGGTCTGAATGTCAAAATGTACTGATCTACATAACGTACGTACTTCAAAAAGAACTTTTCCCAAAATGACTGATTTTCGTTTCACATGTTTGCCGAGCGATCTTAAAATTCTGGCCTAATAGAAAGGCAAGGTCTTGTGATTTGAGACGTGAGTTTGGAAAAAAAGAAGTTTATGTTTTTCAAGAGGACATACAATCATAATTACGACCTATATATGTTTTATTAGTATTTGACAAGCTGTTGTGCTTAAACGGTCAATCGAATTTTAGCTTGAGGGTATCATTCGATTCGACATAGTTGTGGGACTTGTGGGGGGTAAAATTATTTTTGATTTATTTCCATTTATAAAAAACCGGCCAAGTGCGAGTCGGACTCGCGCACCGAGGGTTCCGTACAAACCTGCAAGGTTTACAAAGTTCGTTCATTACGACAATCGAGTCATAACTATGGTTATTATTATTATTATTATTATTATTATTTTTATTGCAAAATGAAATTCATATTTCAACTTGATAGCTCTACGCGTTCATGAGGAAAAAAGTAATAAGTTTATATTTATTAAAAAATATATATTTTGTAATGTAACTAAAAATTTAAGGTTTTCGGAATTTTTCCTTTATGTGTGCTATAAAACGTTGCTTCATGCCAAATTTCAAGATTCTAGGTCGACTGGAAGTACCCTTTAGGTTTTGATTCCCTTGCGAGTACTTGCGAGTTTCAAAATATGCAGCTTAAATTGCTGTTTCTTTTGATTGCGTTGACATAGAAGTTTGATTTTGTTACAGCTTAAAGGTATTATAGACCTGAGTATTTGGTATGAATTTCAATTTAATACCTCTACGCGTTTATGAGGAAATGGGTAGTAAGTTTAAAATTATTAAAAAAATATATATTATGTGATGTAACTAAAAATTTATGGTTTTCGTAATTTTTCCTTTATCTATGCTATAAGACGTTGCTTCGTACCAAATTTCAAGATTCTGAGTTCACAGGAAGCACCCTGTAGGTTTTGATTCCCTTGCAAGTGTCGAAAATTTGCGGCATAAACGGCTGTATCTTTTGATTGCGTTGGCTTAGAAGTTTGATTTTTTCACAGCTTCAAGGGACAGTAGACCTGAGTAATTGATATAAATTTCAGCTTCATACCTCCACTCGTTCCTGAGAAAAAGGGTCTTGACAGACGGACGGACGGACAGACGGACAACAAAGTGATCCTATAAGGGTTCCGTTTTTTCCTTTTGAGGTACGGAACCCTAAAAGTAACATTTTTTATTTACTTAATTTGTGATTTCAGTGTAGCGAGGAATGTATTTATTTAAAAAGGAGATTAACTGATGAAGCCGATAATAAGGCTGCAGACAAAGCAACCGGCAAAACAACAGACAAAGCAGTACAGAAAGAAGTGGGTGCACAGCAGTAAGAGGTACCGATTAAGTCGGACGACAAAATAGAAGTAATGCTAAGTACTGACATACGGTTTTGCTCGATAGTTTTACTCCAAATCGAGCAATAACCACCGTGTGGACCGCAAAACTGACAGCTCGAAGGCTCGCTTCGAGCCGGCTCCGATAGAATTAAATAAAATGTCAAATATGTCATTTCCTTCTATTCGGAGTAAAACTATCGAGCAAAACTGTATGTGAGTACTTAGCATAAGAGAGATTTATATGAGCGAAGATGCTAAAAAACGTCATGGTACAAAAGGATACAAGGACTGGGTATCATTTACTTAAGTATTAACCCATCAAGCCCCATAAGCTCACCGGTGAGCGAGACACAATAGAATAACAATAGATTTCCAAGAATCCACGATCGAAGGATCGATCGTTACGAAAACAATCTGGCGTATATTAGAAAACACCGATGTGGTAATCGTAATGTATGAGTCCATTTCAGCGCTTATTAAAATTTTTGTCGGATTCCTAAAAAAATAATGCTTTGTCTTTGAATTAACTTTGTTCATGCTGTATTCTAACGACATTTTTAAACACAATTCATGTATTGCTCGTGGAGCCCCTCGAATGCCTTTTATGGAGCAACAGGAATAGTTTTTTTTACAAGCAACACGCTTTTAGAATAACCGGTATATTCCAACATTGCAACAAGATATCAAAAAACTTGAGAGGTGTCAAGGGACACCCGAATGGAACGAAGTTTTTTCTTATTTTCAAAAAATTATTTAAAAAACGCCATCTATTGACGGCCAGGAATACTAACAACGCGTCGCTGTTTATGCTCAAAAATGCCATCTAGTTGACACACAGGAATACTATCAACGCCGTCTGCCCCTACCATGCAGGTACTAATAAAAAAGTGTCGAGGTCAAATATATTTCTGACTAGCCTCCTTTGCGCCGAACGCGCGATAAGGAACTTCGTTCCAAAAGCACATAAAATCTATCTTTGTTACTAAAGATATTTCTGAAGCGAAAGCAAGTATTGAAATCTAGAATAATAATAATACCTCTATTATGTGCCTTGTGTAATGTGTTACTCTACAGCTAGAGAAATGACAAGAGCTAGAGAAATTACTTCAGCTTGAAATGTAAAATAGACTTTAGGGCGCACAACATGAATATCAATTATTATGTATTCAAATTGTAAAGAGTAAGTAAATGTGAACTTATAAATCTAAAAAAATAAGTGATTGTAATATTATCTAAGATAATTAAAATTCGTAATTCGTACAATTTTTATTCATTATTTTCCTGACGTATTTTATTCGAACGTTTAGTAACAACGTCACTCTTGCTAAGTACTCACATACGGTTTTGCTCGATAGTTTTACTCCGAATCGAAGGAAATGACATGTTTGACATATTTAATTCCATCGAGCCGGCTCGAAGCGAGCCTTCGAGCTGTCAGTTTTGCGGTCCACACGGTGGTTATTGCTCGATTTGGAGTAAAACTATCGATTAAGGGGGTGAATAACCCTAAAGTGTCGATTTTATAATTCATTTTTATACTTGAAAAAAAGCCTCGAATTGTTTCATTTTCTAAAATTAGATACTACATTATAATTCCGAGAATTCGATCTGAGCAAAAACACGATATCTTAAAATTTTCTCGATAGAAAAAAATCACAAAGATGCATCTAATTTTCACGAATTTTTCATTTATTGCCATAACAGTGCATTGAACTAAGTTAATATTTTAACACATTGTATAAAATTCTATCATTGAGAGATCGACCTAGCGAATTTTTAAAATGTTGCATATTTATCGAGTTATTGAGAAAAAACTAATTTGGCGATGAATCCGCGTCGTCCTTTTTCACCTGGCATACGAAAGACGGGCGTGAGTGTGAAGAGAGAAGGACGATGTTTGGTTTTTCGGGTTAGTCGCCCTCTTAAACCTTTATCGAGCAAAACCGTATGTCAATACTTAGCAGGATAGTTTAGTAATCTAGAGCGTTAATAATAATAATTTAATACAGTTGTAATGACGTAGTGTCTATTTATTATTTACATTTTCCTAATTTTCACATTTTCTTCTTACATCACACGTCTTTTGATAGCTTCTTCTATACTAGCGTATGTGAGATCGACACTGAAAAAAAAATTAAAACTTCTGGGATGCTGCATTTACCATCACATCTATAATTCACTATTCATAGTACGTTTAGTCTATAATGACCAGCCACCGGTAAGAGATTCTAAATCTAGCTTGTATATTATGCTTTATTATATATTTTGTTCCATCACAGCGTCAAAACAGCGTCGATATTAAATGAGGTATCAATATTGAATATTTTCATAATAAATTTCATGAGTGGATGAAGCGGGTAAGTTACAATTTCCAAAGTGACTTTTTGCATAAATGAAGGTTTTAGTACCGGGAAAATGATAAAAAAAAAACTGTGGATGCTATGAATAACTTAATATATGGCTCGATGATGAAATATATAAGTTACAAGGTTTGTTCAAATTATAAGGGAAAAATGGGTAATTGCTCTTAAGTTGTAAAGTGTTAGTTACCCCACTTAATTAACTCATGTCTTCGATTCAGGTGGCATTGATAGTAATATTAATAATGCGAAAGTGTTTTTGTCTGTTTGTTTTTTTGTTACTTCTTAACGCCCAAACGGCTAAATCGATTTTGCTGAAATTTGGTATAGAATAAGGTACTTTGAGTTAAAAGGACAATTTCAACTCGCAAAAATGTGCGAATCCCCGGCGACAAATGAATTTTGGCGCGACAGAGTTGCGGGCATCATCTAGTCAATTCTTTGCGACTTTTGTATACTCACTATCCGTTGGAGACAGACTTGATAAGGTTGAAGACGTAGGACGGGCAGGCTCGGGGATGCATGCAGCGCGCGTGGAACAGCGTGCCCTGGCTGAGGCAGTACAGCATCAGGGGCAGATCCACCTTCTCCGTGATCATCTTCTTCTCATACAGGGTTGTGGAGAAAATCTGTACGAGTGAAACGTTAAATCTCAATATTTTTTTCTGCGTTTTGTTCTTATAAGATCATTAGTATATTTTTTATTCTTAAGAATCTATATATTGGAATTACTTTTAAGACAAGTTTAGGGATAATGATTATAAAAAGAATATTCAAACTAACAAGCCATAACTTTTTTGTAAAGAAATAGCTGAAAAAAATTACCATCAATTTTCAAAGTTTAAAATATAATATTAATTTATATTAATGAAAACCAAGCACCCTTTGTATTACGTATTTTCTAGTTAAACCAGGATGGAAAAGGTAATAGACAGCTTAGGAATATACAAGATTGCCCCGGATTAGTGCTAAGAGACTACTAAGTGCTTTGTGCGTTTAAATTACTAAGAATTTCGCTGAGTTTACTAAAGAGCTCAGCAATATCTAATTATTCAAAGGAAATTAATTATGGTATTTCAAACTCCTACATCACGTCCGAGCTATTTCAAACACCGTGTTTACGCTCTACGTTAAGGCTTGGTGCAAACGGGCTACTAATACGACAGACAGAATGAACTAGTAGGCCGACTTAGAAGTATTCTCGAAAATACCTATATAGTATTTTCGAGAATACTTCTAAGTTTGGCGTAGCATGGCATATTGGCCGGTGCACGGCTTGACATTTCACATTGTGTTGCTCAGGCGTTCCTAACATGCTTGGAGCGGTACCCGTGCCGATTCGTCAGTTCGTCCGAAGTCGGCCTACTGGTTTGGTAACACAATAGTTTATTGTGCTACTAATTACTACCACTGGTCTAACGACCAGTGGTCGCTTGGTAATTATTGTCCTCGAAGGTCGAAAGAATATTCGTCGTACCTGCTATTACGACGAATATTCTTTCGACCTTCGAGGTGTAGGAGTTCTGGCCAGTGGGTGTGGTCAAACGGATATTCTGGTAGATACTCCGGAACGAAGCACGTCGCGTCGCCGTCAACACGTGACAAGGAATAGCTTACAAGTATACAAAAATATGTATAATACTAGTTTTAAGGTATTTGTAATATGCGCCTATAGATGAAGTAAATGAACAAACAAAAATAAAAATATTAAAATACTAGCTGTTGCCCGCGACTTCGTCCGCGTTAGCGTAGTAGATCACATCCAAAAATATTCAATATACAGAATTGACTTTCCTATATGTTCCGCGCAACTTCGCTTGCGTAATTTAGGAATTTCACGCAACCGCAGCAAAAAATTGCCTATGTCCCTTCACGTGGTCTATTCTTCATGTTTGCCAAATAACATAAAAATTGCTCCAGTAGTTCATAAGATAATAAGCAATTCCATATAATTTCCCCCGTTTTTTTTACATTTTTATTTATTTCTTCGCTCTTATTAGTCTTAGCGTGATAAAATATAGCCTATAGCCTTCCTCGATAAAATATGGGCTATCTAACACTAAAATATTTTTTTAAATCGGACCAGTAGTTCCTGAGATTAGCGCGTTCAAATAAGCCCTTTTATATAATTTCCCCCGTTTTTTTCCACATTTTTCTCTATTTCTTAGCTTCTATTAGTCTTAGCGTGATAGATATAGCCTAAAGCCTATCTCGATGAAAGAGCTATCTAACGTTGAAATAATTTTTCAAATCGGATAAGTAGTTCCTGAGATTAGCGCGTTTAAATAGGCCCTTTGATATAATTTCCCCCGTTTTTTCCACGTTTTCCTCTATTTCTTCACTCCTATAAGTCTTAGCGTGATAAAATATAGCTTATAACCTTTTTCGATTAATGGGCTATATAACACTGAAAGAAATTTTCAAATCAAACCAGTAGTTCCTGAGATTAGCACGTTCAAATAAGCCCTTTCAAATAATTTCCCCCCGTTTTTTCCACATTTTCCTCTATTTCTTCGTTCCTATTATATTTAGCGTGATAAAATATAGCCTATAGCCTTCCTCAATAAACGGGCTATCCAACAGTAAAAGAATTTTTCAAATCGGACCAGTAGTTCCTGAGATTAGCGCGTTCAAACAAACAAACAAACAAACAAACTCTTCCCAATTATAATATTAGTATAGATGAGCTACTTTCGACAAATGTATAAAAAGTTACAGCAATGTACAGCCAGTTCTATTATTATTTATCGAGAGATGCTTGGCGCTATGTGGCCGTAGGGTCTTTCGTGTCAATTGTAGTATTAGACCGACATATGACAAGTATATCGTGACATATGGAAGCTATTTCGTGACATATGGCCGCTGTTTGACACCTACTTATATCTCCTACTCCTCCTAAATTTCTTCTGATTAATTTCGTTGCGGCTCCCAAGACAGACTTAGCTTGTCCCTCGGGCATCCCTGAGATCATATCAAAGGGTTTTCGTGGTTGGTTACCACTGTTGATCCTGGCGACACAAGAGTTGCAGTGGTGGGAATGTGTGGTGGGCCTTTTGTCCGTTTTAAAAAAGCTGTTTGACACGACAGACCCTACGGTTACAAAGCACCAAATCCCTCATTGAATTTTGTTGAATGATCACAACCTATTGAAGTAAATAGTAATACCACCAGCATAGCTAGCACAAGCACGTAGACAAACGAAAGAAACTAAATTTTGACAGTTTTACCGGAAAAACATTGGAGAAAAAGTTTCTTTCGTATCTCGATATCTTCCACTTTTGAAAATCTGTAAGTCAAGCATGACGAACCGCTTTTGACATATAGTTTCTTGATTCTTTTTTTATTTTTATTATGGCACTTGGCTATAAATCATGGCTAGTGTCGAATAAATGGCGGCAAATTCAAAAATCGATGTATAGCAACCCTATCTATAGCCGGAATTATAGTTTTGATCTACAAACTACGAATAATAAAGTTCCTTAGTTTTTATTATTCGTATTTCGTAGATCAAATCTATAATTCCGGCTATAGGCAGGGTTACTACACGTCGATTTTTTTAATTTGCCGCCATTTAATCGACACTGGCCATGGTTTTATAGCCGAAGTGCCATAATAAAAAAAAATAATTAAGAAACTAAATGTCAAAAAAAATAATTGCCGTTGCTATAACGGTTGCTATGGAAAGAGTTTCTTATCTTTGTCCACTGAAACTCAAGTCGACGGGTGGCGTCATGCTCAGGAAAAAGATAATATGTAGACATGGAAAGAAACTGTCATTACTTTCTTCCGAAGAATCGACTGGGCAACGGCGTGCTAGCTATGCTGATATGGTCTCGGTAGCATGTGGCTAGTCTGCGCCGAGCCTTACATTAACGTTTATTACAGCTTAACGTAGGATAAATTAAACGTTGGCTTAGAGCCATCGACGCCCGAAAATGGCCAATACCTTCTGTGTATCTTAGACCGAAATGTACACAACACGTATACTATATTATGCACGCCTCTGTTGTCTGTTGTCCAGGGATTTAGAGTGTAGCTCTTGACTCGGAGGTCGCGGGTTCGATCCCCACGTAGGAAACAGGTTTTCAAGTTTGGCTAGGACAATACAGGCTGCTCACCTGATTTTCTTACAATTCAGACGATTAAAGCATCGGATGGACATCTAAAAAGTCGGCCTGATCGCTCGACAGTCGTGTCGGTCGTCCGTGCTACTGGGTTATGAGAGTAAAGAAATAGAGTAAGAAAAAAATAGAGTTTGCCCGTGTATACTGCGCACACGCATAGACAATATAATGGTTTCAATGAATCCGGCCAAACGTCACCGAAATCGGTGTGGGGGGTATTATTATTAATGTAACAGCTGCTAAGTAGGGGATCAGCGTTTGATATTATTGCAGCACTTGAAATGAAGATAGGTACTTAGACATCTGTTGAAACTATTATAGGGTTAACTTGTGTTATAGTTTACTTCAATAAACCATGTCTGGAGAACTGAGAAGGACAGCTGATGGCCGATGGAACAGTTAAGTATTAGAGTAGAGACCAAGATTAAAGGAACCTAGCGTAGGACATCTTGCAGCTCGATTGAGCGATGATTTCAAAAAGATTACGGACATCGGATGGACGAGCTCTGCCCGACATTTCGATAGTTCTCGCTTATTGGGCTAGGCCTATGTTCAGCTTTGGACGTCAATTGGAGCTGATGATGATGATTAACTTAAAGGTAAGTCGAATTTGCATTGCAAGAAGTAAGAAAACAGGTTTATTGTTTAAATTGTTTTGGTCATAAATAACAGTAATCGGAAGTTTTTATTGAAACAGTCCGGAAATGAAATAAAGTGATCTTTATTTTTTGGCGGCTATCAACTCATTTGGATCCTTATGTGTCCGGACCCGTCAGATAGATCCAAAATTTAATTATTTAAAGATAAATAACAATCATACAAAAAAAACTAGGCCTTTAAATCCGTTATGGATGATTTATACACTATTTTTCAGAGCGAAGTAACCACTCCTCAAATACTGTAGTGCCTGGGACAAGATTTTTAAATGTACCGTATGGTTGCCCAAGCGCATACGGCATTCTCGCATCATAGTCGGCCTAGTCCAGAGGAAAGAACTAGTCAATGCGTCTGGGACCAACTATGTGCGGGTTTCCTCACGATGTTTTCCTTCACCGTACGAGCGTCCGTATCATGTACTTGAGATCAGAAAATGTCTCATAGGTACACGCCTCCACCCGGGTTCGAACCTGCATCCTGTAAGAGTGCGAACCAATGGTCTACCCATTAGGCCACTGACGCCTAATGGGCGCCTAACAATCATACAACGGTGACAGTTACTGGTGCTATAATATACCACAAGCATTTTCTAATATGTCCCAGTATGGTTAACAGTTTAGCACCCAAAACTTTGCACTTAAAACATACTTTTTGGAACTATAAGGCTCTCAAGGCCTCTAAGGCTCAACTCAAACTGGAGCATAGTCGTCGAAACGTCGAAGAGTGCGTGCGTCAAGGCGCGTCAACGCGCATTTCCATATTTTCGTAGCAGAAATTAACTTTAAATATTTTATAGTGCAAGAACATGACACTTCGGTATTGATGAGTTGAGCCTAAAACTAGTCACTATACTACATATACTATACATTTAGGTTCAAAGCTCTTTACTGGCCGGACGCGTGTTTGATTTTACGATATTTTTAAAGAACCAACGCAATTTCATATTGAACTCTTTTACTAAAAACTTTCGGTCGCTTTTGCAATAAAATTTGTGCTGTGCTCAGTGGACGTTTGAGTGAGAAAACTAATAATTCCATCTCAGTCTAAACATAACTCGTGTACGATCGTGCATATTCGCGAGTCCTCGCGTATTCCCGTCTGCATAAGTGCGAGTGAGATAAGGACATCGGAAAAGAACTTCGTGTACTCTCGTCGTGTTGTTGTTGTATACCTTCGAACTTATTATAACAACAATGAGTTATCAAAAATCTTCTAAAACCGATTCTGGATCATATCCCGATTTGTCTAAGCTGCGAGATGACCCTAGTGCTGGTATCACACTCAAAAAGCGCAAGCAGCCCGAATGTTGCAATTACTCCGATGTACTACTGGATTTCCAAAACAATATAATGGATACCATAAAAACCTCCCTCAAAAGCCATAACCAAAGCATCATGGGCACCCTGCAAGCACTCCGTGATGATATAAACGGGTTTAAACTCGAGTTGAGTACTGTTAACAGCAACATCGATAAGCTGTCGCAAGAACAATCGTCTATTAAAAAGGACATAGGCGATTTGAAATCGGCGAATGTAAATAATGGTAGCAAAATACAATGCATTTCCAGCGATGTTTCTCAACTTCAGCAAAATCTTTCTAACCTATCGGAACAATTACGCATCAGGGATCAACAGGGTCGGATTAACAATATAGAAATCACAGGAATCCCGTTTCGAAAAGGCGAAAATCTAATAAGCATAATTCGACATATATGTCAAAAGATAAATTTCACTATCGCCGAAACTGACATCGATCATATTCATCGTGTTCGACGCTTCGCGAACAACAACCCAGGCGAATCAGCTGCCAACATATCTAACATCATAATCAAATTTAAACAAAAACATCGCAAAAAAGATATGCTGGCTGCTGTCCGTGCGCGCCGGGGGCTGACCACTGCCGATGCTGGGATGGATGGACCGTCGAAACCCATATACTTCAGCGACTACCTGACTCCATACAATAAACTTTTACATAAGCAAGTTCGCCAACTCGCCGCTGAAAACAACTACAAATATGTCTGGGTGTCTGAATGCAAAATCCTAGTACGTAAAACCGACTCTTCTAAAATATATTGTATCTCTAATGATTCAGATCTCGCTAAAATTAAATGACTACAATATGTTTTTGTTAAGTGCATACTATTCTCGTACAATTTCTTGTTTACATTGCAACTTATATTGTTAATCGTACTATTCAAGGTCGATTTAGATTTTTTCTTTAAATTATTAGCTATTATAGTATCATTGATTTGTTTTACATTGTATAAGTCTCATCGCTATAATAATTCTATTGTAAACTGTGTAAGAAATGTTAGTGGAACGTCGACATATTGTACTTGTTATTTAATCATAAAAATAATTCGATAACACTAAGCTATCATTTTACTATCAGAACGTGAGGGGTCTTCACACGAAATCACACACATTTTTAAGAGAAGTCATAAACAACAATTTTGATGTTATATGCATTACAGAGACATGGCTCACCGACAACTTTCATAACAGCGAATACTTTGATAGTCGGTATGAACTTTATCGATGCGACCGTAATAGTTTAGACACAGGTCATAGCCGCGGGGGAGGTGTGTTGATCGCCGTGCGCCGCGAGCTCTGTCCAAGGCGGCGGAGTGACGCGCGTACGCCGCCCTTATCAGAGGAGGTATGGGTCTCCCTCCCGTTGCGCGATAACAGCCACGTCCCTGCCAGCACGTCTGCCGCGCGATACCTCGAGACATCTAACCGCTATCTACACATTATTTGCACTTATATTCCGCACGGTAATAGACACGAAGCAACTTTATTGTCGCTTTACGATCGAGTAAGCGAATCTATTTTAAGTAACACCAGTGATACTTATGTATTAATAGGTGATTTTAATATAACCCACGCAAGCTGGGAATATAATTATAACTCTAATTCGATGGATATCTGTACTACTAGTGATAAACTAGCTTGTTTAACTGCAGACTTTATGAACCTGTCTTTATTATCTCAATATAACAGTCAACTTAACCATAATAATAGATTATTAGATCTAGTGTTTAGTAATGCAACATGTCATATCTCACCATGTGAAAGCCCTCTTGTACCAGAAGACCTCCATCACAAGGCTATCGAGTTTGACATAAAAATATGTTATTGTTCTACACTTAAGCAAGCCTCCGTAGTTAAAAGACAATATTTCAGAGCCGACTATGATTCAATCAAAACGATACTAAGCTCTGTAGACTGGGAAACATCTCTCGCCAAATGCCATAATGTCGATTCTATGACAGATTACCTCTACAGTATTATTAATAGTGCAATTGACGAATTTGTGCCCTCTTACACACAAACAACTAAAGAAAAGTATCCCCCATGGTATACTAAACCTCTTATAAAATTATCGAAAGAAAAGTATAAGTACCACAAAAAATGGAAAACCTATGGCAATCCCCAAGATTATCATACTTTCTCAATACTACGTAGCCGTTTTAAAAAAATGTCCCTAGATTGCTATAAAAATTTTATCAAGTTTTCGGAAGATAATATTAAAAATCACCCCAAGTTCTTCTGGTCATACGTGAAATCAAAAAATGAGTCGAATCAAATTCCAGAAAGAATGTTATACAAGGGCCATATTCTGTCTTCTGGTAACGAAATTTGTGATGCCTTTAATGAATATTTTAATTCTGTGTTCATTAGAAATAATCCCGGAACAAATAATAATTTACATAATAATGTTCTTTCAAATGTTGACATAAAATCCGTAAATATTGATTTTGACACTGTTTTAAAGGAATTAAAGCAATTTAACACTAAAAAGGGAGCTGGATCTGATGGCATTCACCCTATTTTTATTTCAAAATGTGCCGAAGCTCTTGCAAAGCCAGTGACGATTATTTTCCGCACTTCAATTGCATCAGGTGTTTTTCCTCGCACTTGGAAAAAATCTATCATAACCCCAATTCCCAAGAACAATAAAAAAGATCACATAACAGAATACAGGCCCATTTCTAAGCTTTGCGTCTTGGGTAAGATATTAGGAAAAATTGTTACCACACAAACTTCACTTGTTTTTCGTAACCATATTTCCCAACATCAACACGGTTTTCTCAAATATCGTAGTGTAGATAGTAATATGTTAAATTTTACTGAGTATTTGGCTCAGGCTATGGACAATAACCTGCAGGTGGATGTCGTGTACACCGACTTCTCTAAAGCATTCGATAAAATAAATCACGATATGTTGATCGAAAAGCTTGCGAGAGCCGGTGTGCACGGCAACCTCCTTAGATGGATCAATTCTTATATAAAAAATCGTAGCCAAGCAGTGTATCTTAAAGGTTACTGTTCTCGATTTCTACCTGTACCTTCCGGCGTCCCCTAGGGATCCCGTTTGGGGCCCTTATTGTTTAGCCTTTACATAAACGACATTGGATTTAATTTTATACATAGTAATCACCTTCTTTATGCTGATGATACGAAAATTTTCATGGTGATAAAATCCATACTGGATTGCTCAAAGCTGCAGAATGATTTATTAAGATTACTCGAATATTGTCGAATCAATCAATTGTTCCTAAATATAGACAAATGCTTCATTATGTCCTACACACGAAAGACCCACCCAATACATTTTGACTACACTATTGACAATTTTATTCTTAAGAGACTTTCGACCATTAGAGACCTCGGGCTAATTATGGACTCTAAATTAACATTTAGCAATCACTTTGATCATATTATTAGTAAGGCTTATCGTAATTTAGGCTTCATTCTTCGTATTAGCAAACCATTCAGAGACGTAAATACTCTAAAAATTCTTTACTTTTCCTTCGTACGTTCTATTTTAGATTTTTGTAGTACAGTTTGGAATCCATGTTTTCAAGTACACACTAATCGGATTGAAAATATTCAAAAGAAATTTCTAAAAGCACTTAACTACCGTCTAAATGTTTTCAATGAACCTTATGAAGATACCCTGCGTAGGCACAAATTAACAACTCTTTATGACAGACGTAACATGTCCGACATCACACAACTATGTAAAATATTAAACGCACTTACTGATTCACCTACATTATTATCAATGATATCGTTCAAAGCTCATTCTCGGCTCCCTGTGCGACCCTCACGTAAGAAGCCCCTATTTGTTCCTCCGAAACTTTCTAAAACTTACACTCGTAACTCATTTTTATACCGTTCCACTGACAATTATAACAGAAACTTCACCGATATTGATATTTTCAATAATTCTCTTAATAGCCTAAAATTAGAACTTAAACGTAGACTGAACATAGTTTGAGTTTTGTACTTCTGAAATTTTATGATTTATAGATATGTAACTCGATCGACTAAATTGTATTATATATTTTTTTTTGTATTTTTCAGTTATTCATGGTACCTTGTACGTTTAGTGTACCTACAGGGTGCAATGACTAGCTATACTTGTCCAATCACGCAAGTTCCACGTGCATTGGAACGGAGCGAGGGGAAGGCGGGACGGAGGCGCGGATCGCGGGACGCGGGGGCGCCCGCGCAACACCGGCCGGCGACCGGCATTCTTCGAGAACAATGGCTACTGTCGACACCCATGTCGCGTCTAATAATTAATGTTGTACAAGTCTTGGTTCTTTAATACACCAGTTTATTTGTTACAGTCCACTTTTATTTGAGACCCTTAACAATACTCATGCATGTATTTAAAAAAGTAGCATCTTTGGTTTAGTGTAAGCTATAGTTTTAACTTTTAAGTCAATCTTAATCATATACGCGTCTCTCCATAATTCACTAAATATTATGTTTCGGCACTATAGGTCTATTGTAAAAAAATATTACAACATATTGAATTTCTTTTGTATATGACTGTTTGATGCCAAAATAAATGAAAAAAAAAAAACATCACTGAACTCACTTTGAACGCGCCAGATAAGGCCGCTATCGCGACACCGAGGCTGGGCTTGAACAGGAAGGACAGGCCCGCGATCGCGCCGGCTGGCAGCGCGTGCGCCGCTGAGTCACTCCCCCGCTTGTGACACAACCAGCAGATGATAAGCTGGAAACGAGGCTACGTAAATATGGAGACAAAATCCTTAGAATGATAAGGTGATAGAAGAGCAAGGTGTGGTAGATTACTTGATTTGCATGAACGATTGTAAATAATGAGGCTCACAGTGGTCTTACTGCAGGCCGACCTAAAACTCCTGCACATACACGGGAATGCACAAGAGGAGTCCGGTCAGGTCAGCCTGCAAACAGCCCGACCGAATTCGATTGGCTGCCAATTCGTCATCAATAGGTGTTTAAAAAAGATTAGTAGAATAAAAATATTATAATAATATTGACATCATAGTAATAGTATTTTATGTGGCTCTCAATGTAATGATTGAAAAATTTCCCAATATAATAGATAGACAAATATAATATATTCCAGTTAGAAATCAGTAATATATCATTTCATACATTCGTACTCTGTAAATACCGATATAGCTGCCGAGGAACATGGCCAACTTGAGGTGCTTCCCGCTGAGGCTGCTTAGGGTTGTCAGCGGAGACTTGAGGAGCGGTCGTAGCAGGTTCACTACTGTGAATGCCAGCCCTGCGCTGAAGTACGTTGCGGTGCCCTGTAAAGAAAAAAACCGGCCAAGTAAGAGTTGGACTCGCCCATTAAGGGTTCCGCAGCAGCAATAAGGTATATATCTATGAAATTAAGTGGTTTTTTATTTATTTTTATATTTCAGTTGATTTAATAAAAGTTAAATTAAGGTTTACCATTTATGACGTATAAAAAAAACTACTGGCTAGATCTCGTTCGAACCAATTTTCGTTTGTAGTTTTTGTAGTAATGTACATCATGTATATTTTTTAGACTTATCAAGCCCCTACTTTAGAAGTTAGAGGGGGGGGACACACATTTTACCACTTTGGAAGAGTTTTTCTCGCAAACTATTCAGGTTAGAAAAAAATTATATGAGAAACCTCAATATGATTTTTAAAGACTTATCTTTAGATACCCCACACGCATAGGTAAGATGAAAAAAAATTTGTTTCAGTTGTATCTATGGGGACCCCTAAAATTTTTAATAATTTTTCCATTTTTGTATCAAAATCTTAAAGCCGTTTATAAACTACATCTACCTACCAAGTTTCAATAGTATAGCTCTTATAGTTTCGGAGAAAAGTGGCTGTGACATACGGACGGACAGACAGACAGACAGACATGACGAATCTATAAGGGTTCCGTTTTTTGCCATTTGGCTACGGAACACTAAAAATGCTGTAAAGAAATTTTAAAACTATCAGTAGTATTTTATATTATGTTCCATTCTCTATCATGAAATCTATCTATTTCGATCTAAGTCGTCGTCATGCCTAAGATAGTTGCCAAAGTCTTGCGAAACGGTCCAGCCGTTTTGGAGGAGTAACTCAAATTATGGCCCATTTGACTGGTGCACCGGGTGCAGATCTGAAAGTTGGCACTATCTATTTTTCATAACTGGAAGTACGTAAGTGGCAAAACAACGTTTACCGGATCTACAAGTGTCATTATAATATCGGTACAGTGTTTTGCCCTCGCTTTTAAAACAATGCAGTAGAGTGAATCCGTCAACGACCGTACCTTTGGCATTAAGTAGTTACAACGCCTCCGTGGTCTAGTGGTAAAGAGCGCGGCTCTTGACTCGAGGTCGTGGGTTCGATTCCCGCGTTGGAAACATGTTATTTCCAAGTTTGGTTAAGACAATGCAGGCTGATCACCTGATTGTCTGACAAGTAAGATGATCCACGCGTCGGTCTGCGTCAGGCGCAGGATCGATTTTTTACATGCCCATCCGACTCTCGCCGGTCGTGTCGGTCTTCCATCCTACTGGGTTATGAGAGTAAAGGAATAGAAATTGCTCTTGTGCACTGCGCACACACTTGGGCACTATAAAAATATTATTCCTGCGTAGCTGGCCTGGTTTCAATGAAACCGGCCACCGTCACCGAAACCGGTGTGGGAGATTATTAGTTACTACTTACTAAAATTTATTATACCCAATTACATACAGTCATTAAAAAGTCATTAAGCCATTTTCATAACATGTGGTGACTGTAATTCATTAAAATCTACATGAACAACAAAGGACAAACCTTCAAGATGTATTTAGAGCACGGCCCACTGTGCGGACAAGGAGTCTCTCCCGGCTCTTTGTGTTTCACTTTTTCCGGTGTATACAGCCTGGAATTTAAATGGGAAAAAATTAAAAAGATGTTCGACAGGAGTGTTTTAGAGGCATTTTCTAAAGTGGCATTTTGGTGTGTAAATGTAAGGTAAAAGTGAATATTAACTATTAAATTAGTATTCGTTGTCGTACAAGTGGGCCAGTGATACAGAGCCTTCGAGAAAAGCTAGCAATGATTTATATTATAGGCCTCCGATTATGTACTATTATTATACTTAACCATAATATTATAAAGAAAAAAAAACGCCGCTAAGCCTATGGTCGATTAAAATTGAAATATAATAACGTGTAGTATAGTCGAATAAATTTTAGTGGTTGTACAATGTACATAGTTGCCAATAATAATTATAGTTTACCATTTGCTTTTAAAAATCGTGCCTTTGTCTTTGTTTGCAAAAAAAAGTTTGTTCCTTAGACTATTTACATATTACTATGTTATAAAGACTCTTTGTTTAACGTACAACATCACACAACAAAAACTATAATTATGAATAGTACCTACCTACAATAATAGATGTCTCAAGTTTAATGGTTATGTTAATTCAACTCACTATGTCGTGGATGTAATATTTTTAATTATTTTACTATTGTTATTGATACTTTTCTGTCCTTGTCTCTACTCCCCTTCAATTGCAGCATCGCTTTAGCTGGCTAGTTAAGTTTAAAACAGTGAACTGGCATCATAGAATATATTTTTCAGCAATATTATTCTTATTTTACATAATATTATTTTAATAGCCTTGTTTATCTGTATGTCACTTGTTTGAATTATTATGTATCAGCTAGTCACAACATAATATTATTTTCTTTTTTTTGTGGAAAATTATTTTGCATGCAGCAATATAATTACCAGAGTAATGGCGTTCGTTTTGTTTTCTCTCCTTCCAACCTCATAAGATAGAAGAGTAGAGAGCTACCCAGCATAAACAAAAGTGTCATTTTAAGCTTTGTTATCCTTATCCAACCGGCGTGTTCTAACGACCGCAACCAGTATTCCACAACCTGGAAAAATAATTATAATTTTTTATTAACAAACTTTTTCTTAAAGAATGACCAAAATTATAATTGAAAACTTAAAAGGATTACAGGAGAAGAGTTACATTAATTATTATTATCAAGTGAAAACTTTTTAGCTTTGTTGCGCCCTACTTTTAGGTTAGGTAAAATTGTAGTCATTGGATACGTTAATTTTTTTTATGAAGTAAGGGGGCAAACGATCAAACGGGTCACCTGATGGAAAGCAACTTCCGTTGCCCATGGACACTCGCAGCATGGCAGGTGCGTTGCCGGCCTTCTGAGAGAATAGGGTAATAGGGGAGGGTAGGAATGGGAAGGGAAGGGAATAGTGGAGGGTAGAGAAGGGAATAGGGCCTCAGCGTAAATTCACTCACTCGGCGAAACACAGCGCAAGCGCTGTTTCACGCCGGTTTTCTGTGAGATTAAAAACTATTACGTGGGAGAGCCATGCTTCGGCACGAATGGGCCGGCTCGACCGGATAAATACCACGTTCTCACAGAAAACCGGCGTGAAACAGCGCTTGCGCTGTGTTTCGCCGAGTGAGTGAGTTTACCGGAGGCCCAATCCCCTAACCCCTACCCTATTCCCTTCCATACCCTCAACTATTCCCTTCCCTTCCCTACCTTCCCCTATTACCCTATTCCCTCTTAAAAGGTCAGCAACGCACTTGCAGCTCTTCTGATGCTGCGAGTGTCCATGGGCGACGGAAGTTGCTTTCCATCAGGTGATCCGTTTGCTCGTTTGCCCCCTTATTTCATAAAAAAAAGAAACGAGCCCATTCATGCCGAAGCATGGCTCTCCCACGTAATAGTTTTTAATTTAAAAAAAAGTTAATTTTTATGAATCACAACAAAATTACCATATTGCAGAACAAATTAACGACGAGTCCTCTTCTAGAAGGAGGTTCTAGCAGGATGAACAAGCCGTTCAGCATGTTGGGTATGAAGATGTATGTGTAGTAGTTGAATCTTCGTCCTAGTAGCCATCTGGTAAAACAGATTAAATAAATTTAAAATAATTAGGTACTTAGTAATTCTTTATAATATACTTAACTCTAATTTAATAATTAAGTATTAAATAATTCTAATGTAATCATATAATTTTAATATAATTATTATGATTCGTAAAGGATTAATCAAACAATCGTATAAGAATCAATGTTAGTACGGTAGTTAGTTCCTTTTTCCTTTGGCAGAGTATAACTAGGTACTTACTACATCCTACTGTGTCTGGTTATCCTGGGATCCCTCTGCCTTCTCAATTACTTTTAGCTTACATAAACTACGTCTCATAAATCATATTATAATAATATAATAATAATATCTATGGACGCTTCTCACCACGTCAGTCTGGCCCCGTACTAAGTACCTGAAGGACTTGTGTTACAGGTACCAGACAACGAAAATATATTTAATACTTTTATACTATACATATCATATAACATTTAAGATTTTTATGATATCCTACACATATTTAAAACACATCCAGACCCCGGAACATTGAAAACTTTGTGTTCCGTCGGCGGGATTCGAACCCGCGACCCTGGCTTGTGCTGCCAATTGCCACACGCTCAACCAATTGAGCCACTAGGTCGTCAAATATTATGCTATTTCCTCAGAAAATGAAGATTGCCAAAAATTAAAAATTACAAGCCATTATATAGTCTGTACTACTCTGTGCATTACTGTTGTATTGAGACTTGAGCGTTGAGACCTAAGGGTGAAGCCAAGCGAGCGCAATTTGTGAGTGGTGAGTCGCAGAATTTCGGTCGCGTAAATATATTCTCATACAAAATATCATGACTCACAAAACTACGCTCGTGTGAATTAAACGGGACTTTTGTAAGAAACTGAATGCAGCAGAATTTCTGCCAGCCGAAATTCTGCTCATTCAGTTCACAAATTACGCTCGTTTGGCTTCACCCTAAGTGTTAAACACGCTCCATTCTTCTGTATCGGCCGGAATCTACATTACTCTAATTGCTCGCTCCACTTTCTGTTCACCTCATAATTGAAAGTGTGATTTTATTCCACAGGGTTGTCTATTCTAAAAATCAATTAAATAAAAATTGTTTTACTTTGAAATTTATCACGAAACTACTTATTACTTATATTATGTTACTCAGGTAAATAACAACACTCACAACAGCTGTAGCTCTACCATGAGTTTAAATCTAAAGTATTTATCGATACTCGATACCGACTACATACATTTTTAGTAATTATGGCAAATTTTACAGCGCCTACTAAATATTTACGTAGTCGGTATCGAGTATCGATAAATACATCTTTAAACTCATGGTAGAGCTAATCGATAAATACTATAGCTTTAAACTCATGGTAGAGCTACTGTTATAGCTCTAACATGAGTTTAAAGCTTTAATATTTATCGATAATCGATACCGACTACGTAAATTTTTAGTATGGCAAATTTTATAGCGCCTCTAGCCGTTATGTGCGGAACTAAAATCGCCACACTAAATATTTACGTAGTCGGTATCGAGCATCGATAAAAACTATAGATTTTAACTCATGGTAGAGCTACTGGTAAATAATTTGCTACGCTAAAAACCTCTATATAAATTTCCTCTTTACAGCTAATCATTTTCCGAAAAAAATCATCACATTTATTTTCCAAAACTTTTTATCTAGCTCATTACTACCAAAACAAATTTAATGAAAATGCTGGGCCAAGGGACACCAACATAAGACCACATTTAGAATTCAACCACGAAATTACTTTCTGGCTTGAATATTAACCCGAACACAAATAAAATCACATGACTTAACCTTTGTAAAGGCCTTCCGACCGGAGACCGGCGCCGGAAGCCGGATATTCGACAGCCCTGCTCATGTTTTCCTAACATAGTGAACTCTTTAGAGAATCCGCTGAGTGTGGTTCTTTTATTCTGGAGGCTTTTCTAAAATCGGCCTTTTAAAAGCTGTACGATGACAAGGTTTTCTGCGAGTATGAGTATCGCTTCTAACGTGTTTGTGTGTGATGTTTTGTTCACTGAGTGTTTTCATCTGCAAAGTGTCATCACTCATCACTTTGAGGATCTTTATGTACTACGAGGGAAATGGATTCATAGGCAGTTGACGGACCTTCGTCGTTTAGTTGGATTATATCTATTCAATGTTAGCTGTGATCTGTCGGCTGCGTTTGATATGTGGCTCTATATTCTATGTTATAGATTCTCGCGTTGGAATAACAAAAATTTGAAACGATATTATGGATGATTGGTCACCCTGTAGGTACTGCGCATACTGCGCATAATCTCACGACATAATGATGGTCCATCCGTTAAGAGAGAAAAGGAAACTTAGATCCTACTCACATACATTAGCACTATAAAAATATAATAATGTTAGGAGCTCGCCTGATTTCAAAGAAAGCGGCAAAATTTATTCCTCAATTTCCTACCCGTGTAATTCCAGAATTACCAGTTACATTTCATCGCATTGTAACAAACTACTTTGGGCCGGGGCGTCTGTGCGTGCGTTTTCAAACTAAATCCGCTGTACTGTTGTATTGTCTGTCCACACTTTAGCCGCAGTCCTTTGTATCCCAGCTTTAAACAACTTAACGTTTTATGCAACTAAGTTTCCCGTCCCAGTGGCTTTGCTGTGGGAATTTTGGGATCAGCAGTGAGCATGCATCGGTGAATCGGCAGAATGCTACCCAATGAAATACAATTATTGAGCTTTACACGTATTACACACTATGACGTGTTATCTTTTAAGATCAGACGACGAGAAATCCAATCGCCTAATATTAAGTGCAAACTGACAATAGTAAAAAAGAGCGCGTATGATGTTTCTTCCAGCTACTATTTTGTTGTAAAAGTTGCCATATTCAGGGCCCCCGCTACCATATGTGCAATGTGTGCAATGCACACGGGCGCCATCCTCTAGGGGCGTCAATCGTCATATTTAGGGGCGCCAAAACCAAGGACCCAAAAAATTTGCCTAAAGGAGCGCCAAAGCTCTTTTTTTTGCACACAGGCGCCTGTAGCCCTTACCATGGCCCTGGCCATATTACTGCTTTAACATGAGAATTGAGAGCTAATATTGTATGTAATTTTGTTGCAGTTTATTAAGAAGCAGTCCGGACAATGACATATGTACCGAAGCTTGTTTTTTTTTTAATTTAGCTATTATATTACAGTACGTTAGTCCCTTACCTGAAAAAGCAGGCGCCGCTTACGCTCGTGGAGCAGACGAGTGCCCCCAGCAATGTTGACCTCAAGTAGTACTCTAGCGCTCTCCGCACATCCTCGCGGGTTTTGAATTTTTTGCCTTTTAATAGATTTTGGACCTGCAATGTCACAAATTAAATATTTAATATATTTATCAAAAAAAAAACTTAAATCTTTATAAAACAATCCGAGATCTACACATCTAAAGAATTACCTACATTATATTTTAGTGTGCTTTTGCAATAGGAATACGAAAAGTGGGTGGCGCTGATTTTTCCATCTAAGTAACTTGCCCACTTTATTTGTGCACCTACTTTTACTTTCTGCCCCAAATTGTCTGTATTCTAAATCAAAACTTACCAAATGCACTACTAAATAAAACTTAGCGCTGCCAATGAAGAACTGCAGTATGGGCCAGACGTCAAAACAACTTTTAGTCCACGGGTGAACAATCTGGCTGCAGTGGAGGTCGCGGCAGATTGAGTCGAAAAGGTGCTTGCTGATCTCCGCCATCATGGATTTCTGGAAAATTTTATGCTTATTATGAAAAAAATAATTATATTAATAAAGGTGCTGATATTGTTAATTTGAACCATTCGTTTGTTTTAACATCTTCACGCTAAGCTAATTAAGGTAAATCTGTCTTAAGAATACTTTAAGGCTCGTAAAAGGGCATATTTTATATTAATACTAGCTGTCCTGGCTAACGTTGTTTTGCTATAAAATGATTTTCCCTGTTTTCCTGCTTTTCTCTTGAAGTTCTTTCTGATTTTTTTTTTCTATAGACCTCACGGAGCTCGAGACCTTTCCAACGAATGCAAAGCCGTGGAAATCGGTTCGTGCGTTCTGGAGTTATAGCGTCAGGAAGGAAACCCCGACTTATTTTTATTATATTAGATGTCCTTTCCCGAGACTTAACTCTAGGTATCTCCATTTTCGAAAAAAGCCACACAAATGTAATTGCAGGCAACATTATTATAGTACCTACAATTTAAGTAGAAGAGCAATGATTTGGCAAGAAAGGACAGCTTACACTGGCATTAAAATTTCACCAGTAAACTAAACAACAGAGTTTAGAGGCAAAAGCCTTGGTTAATTTTAGATAATTTTTAACTAAATAGCTCCTATCAAAAGACTTTACCGCTATTAGTTGAGTTGTATAAGTGATAATAATGAAAGTGTAGGATGAACGAGCGGCCCACACTTCCATTATTATCAATTACTTAAATAGATCGAGAATTAGAACAAGAAATCTCGCTCCCATTCTTTCATTACGTGCTAGTATTTAAATTAATTTTTAGTAAGAGATTTCGTGGGTGCAAGTTGTAAATTGCAACACATTGGACGGTGTTTGAGGTTTTTAAGAAGTTTATATTGTATATAATATATTATTTTTAAAGAAATAAGGGGGCAAACGAGCAAACGGGTCACCTAATGGAAAGCAACTTCCGTCGCCCATGGACACTCGCAGCATCAGAAGAGCTGCAGGTGTGTTGCCGGCCTTTTAAGAGAGGAGGGTAGTGATGGGAAGGGAAGGGAATAGGGGAGGGTAGGGAAGGGAATAGGGGATTGTTGTTTTCTGTGAGAACGTGGTAATTCTCCAGTCGAGCCGGCCCATTCGTGCCGAAGCATGGCTCTCCCACGTTAATATTTATTAGCTTTTGCCCGCGGTTTCACTCGCGTTAAGAAATATTATTATTAATTAGGTATCAAAGTCTCAGCCCGATCGGTTTAAAATTGATACATGCAAACTTTCATCCCCTATAATATTTTCCCCTTGGAGGTAGAACTGATCAAAATCCTTTCTTAGCGGATGTGTACGTCACAACATCTACCTGCATGTCCGTTCAGTGGTTTGGGCTGTGCGTTGATAGATCACCATGTCAGTCAGTCACCTTTGAGTTTTATATAATATATAGATAGATATATATAAATTAGCACATTTGATTGACTGACGTCAAAACGGTAACTAATCAATAACGATTTTAAATAGATAAACTCAGGATTATAAGTTCTTGTAACTTAATTTTTAAAATATTTTAAACTAGTTATTTCGGTTTTGGTTCGCTGTTTCGCTACAGCCTGTAGGCTGTAGCGAAACAGCGAAACACGGAAGCAAATAACTTTATTTTTAGTTAAAACGTAAAGTGAATTTAAATATAAAATATTTTTAATAAAATATCAACAGTTTTTTAAGGCAACGTAGGACAGTACTAATTGAGCAACTTATTGAATGACTAAAAAATATTATTATTGCATTGGACAATAGACACAATAGTCAATTATTTTATTATCCTATTGTTATATTATGGATTTTCCTTTTGGTTTTAATAATAAAGTGTTAAAGGAATACCACATTAATTTTTCGAAAATAATAATAATTGAATAGGTACATTATAACTACCTTAACAAGCAGTAATATTGCTCATCAGTCATCACTCATCACTCATCAGTCTTATGACTAATTGCTCGTTTGTACTTTAAATTTAATTTATTTTCAGCTACATAAAATATAACACTGACTGCTCTAAAACTATAATGTTAAATTACTCTACTTAGTATATAAGTTACTTCTAATTGCTTTGTTTTGTAACAATATTTCTAAGGGTACTTCATTTTTAGGGTTCCGAACCCAAAGGGTAAAAAAGGGACCCTATTACTAAGACTTTGTTGTCCGTCTGTCTGTCTCCAGGCTATACCTTAAAAACCATGTTAATCTGTCAAAAGTGCTACTTGTAAGTTGTATAACCACATACACACCATAACCACATCTTTTGCCTACTTTTACTCCAAAATTTTCTTTTTGAGCATTAAAGTAGTGTTAACTCGCACTTGTGACTTGGCCGATTTTTTTACTTAATATTTTTACAATGTTTTGGACTTTCGCTTAAACAAAAAAAAACTTATAAAATTTGGTTAAAATTGATAAAAAATATACTTACGTATATTCAGAGGCACTTGAAAAGCTTACAAAATATACACTTTAAAAATACTAAAAATAATTAACAATAGCAAAAAATAATTCTTATATCTCACTGTTGTTAATATTATTTCAATATGAATACACGGGAAATTTGTATGTATGTCTGTATGTATGTATGTAAGTGCAGCTCGCGCGCGCGACGCTAACTGACTGAACCTTGCTTGTAATTGTTTGCACAATTACATCAATTGTAGTATAAGTGTATTGTAATATCCATACTTATATTATAAATACGAAAGTTTGTCTATTTGTTAACTGTTTACGCCAAAACCGTTAAACCGTTGTATGTGCTGTTTTGTTTGGAGATGCTTTGAGTCCTGGGAAAGAACGTAAGATATCACAAAATAAATAACGAGGTGACGCCCGTAACTCCGTTACACTGACAATTTTTTGTAACGCGGGAACCTTACATTTTTCCAAGATAAAAAGTATTCTTTCCTGGGACTCAAAGTATCTACATACCGAATTTTAGCAAAATCGGTTCAGCGGTTTGGGCGTGAAGAGGTAACAGACAGAGAGACAAAAGGCCCACCACACATTCCCACCACTGCAACTCCTGTGTCGCCAGGATCAACAGTGGTAACCAACCACGAAAACCCTTTGATATGATCCCAGGGATGCCCGAGGGACAAGCTAAATCTGTCTTGGGCAACGAAATTAATCAGAAGAAAAGTAAGAGAAGTAGGGGATATCCAATTTCCCTCCCCAAGCAAAGCGGGAGACAGCCAAATTGTAATGACATTGATGTCCGAACCAGAAAGAAAGCACCACGGTCCACGGGAAAAAATAAAATTATACTTAATACAATATTATGAGTACTTCATAAAAATGACATATTTTATATTTTATAGTGGCAAACTTGTGTTCGATTGTTTCCAATAGTATTTATGACAAAAACGTTTGAAAGCACGGAAATTCTTTGCGCCGCGCTGCCTACGAGGTCATCGTAATATACGACTCCAGAAACACATTGGAGGCTGTTTAACAAATCGGTTCTTTCCTCATGCCAGAGATCGCACTCCCAGAGTATGTGACAGAGAGACAGACTCACTTTAGCATTTATAATATTAATATGGATGTACCCATACTAAAATTAATATAATGTTAAGTAGTATACCTTTTAAATACCTACTAGGCCACCAGATTCCGAAATATAATTATTAGTCCATGGAAATATTACATGAGCTTTGCATTTTCTAGAGGATGCAATTTTATTTTTGGGAATTTAGGGTAAAAGTTATATATAAACATATTTGTGGCAAATCAATTTGCAACAAATTATGATTTCACATTTTTTTAAGACGTATAGTTTCCGAGATATCGCGAAAATAGTGTTGTCACCCCTTTTTTCAAAATGGCGGTCGGGGGACAAGGGTGGCGACCCCACAAACTGGAAGTTAAGCTTCTATTGACTCCCCCCGCCCTCCACATGTCCCAAAAATAAAATTGTGTCTTCTAATAAATGAAATATTCTGTCCTTAAATTGTTACATTTCAATGGACTAATTATAATATGACTTTAGTTATACATGCGGTAAAACTTACCTCAGTATTGAGCAAGTTTAATGTACTTACTATATAATATTATGTATTTATATTGAGTTAATATTTAAATGTACGAACCAGTTTTTGTTTTTAGGGTCAGAAACATGCCCATTGTTTGGAGTTGTCTGCTTGTTTCCTAATTTAGGGTACAAGAGCAAAGATCTAAGGTCATTAGAACTGAATAGCTTCGAACTTCATGCAAGAAAGCGATTTATAGAAATTTATATAAAGGCTACGATTTACGAATAATAAAAACTAAGGAAACGTAACTCACATACTTCAATCGTTTTGAATTTGGTTCTCAAGGTTCTTTTCGCACACTAAAATAATATAGCAATAGCTACGAAACACTACATTCAAATTGACAAAAGCCGTTGGACGTTGACAATTATTGTCACTTCTATAATTATAGTATATTCTTGCATGTATAAAGCGTCTCTCAGACAGACGCGGCATGTGGTGGCGGTGGCGGTCAGTTGGATGACTTGAGAGTTCTAGGAACGACACAGACACACGCGGCCACGCGACCAAGTCATCCAACTGACCGCCACCGCAGGCCGCGTCTGTCTGGGAGACGCTTAATTCGGGTCACATTTTGTAGAATTGGAACAAATTTTTTGAAAGAGTTACACTTCCTTAGTTTTTATTATTCGCAAATCGCACCCGCAACACCGTTGCTCCGTACCGCCGCCGTTTCAAGGGCGAAAATTACCTTATGCCCTTTCCCGGGACTTAAAGTAGTATGGACTTTGTTTGACGTCACGACAGTTTGGACTTTGGCCCGACAAAAAATACTTTTATGTTATACATAATTTTAGAATTTCATTGTATTATATAATATTATATACATCTTTAAAGGACATATTCTATGACCCAACACACTAAAAAACTTTTTGTCCCACGGCGAAATCAAAAAAATGCGACTTGAGCTACAACTGAACTAGAAAGTCATCTTGTAAATCCTAGCTAATAGTCTAAACATTTGGCAGTTTTTTTCCCTAGCTAGTGTATATTTTCAATTATCATCAATAAACATCATTTACTACTTTGATTTGCAATTACATATCATCAATCCATAACGTCTACACTCTACTTTTTTTTTACTGATTTGAAAATATAATATTATCATATCATAACATTTACATAATAACGTTTTACAAAAAATATCAATTTTTTTTTTACTTTTGAGTGGCAAAAACTCATAAAAAATATTATCTCCTTTTATAATGACACCGAATTCAAAAGAATCTTCATTTTTACGACAGGCTAGACGCCATTCATGTACAAGACATTAACGATAACAATTTTATATCTCTACGGCGCGACTTCTTAAAACCCCCATTCAAATGATAGCTCTTACATTGATTGTCGGAAAAAACAAGGACGTTAGAGAGAAATCCTATTTAATAATAATTTTGTCGGGAAATAGAAATATTATTAGTCACTAAGAAATTGATGGTAGCTTTGTTCATTTATAAAAAAATCGCCTCAGCAGTCTATGCTTCTAGACTAGTGAGTCAGATGCAGAATAATATGGCTTATATTTTGTTTCCTGAGGACAATAGTAATTTCGTTTAATAAAACTGATTAGATTCATTTGGATTTATATCCAAAGAACGTGAACAAATCTGAGCATGGGTGGCTACAACTCGGGCTACTACTATTACTTAAAACTTTTTAATCGGGACTTAACGCGACTTAAACCCGATTAAAAAGTTTTAATTATAATGCAACGCGAAAGTTTAAAATGTTATACTACTGTTACTTACTACATAGGCATACTACCTATATTAAAAATATTTTTTAGTGTTTTACTATATTTTTAGTGTTCAAATATTTTGTAGTAAATTTTTGCGTAGGAACCTAGGTAATTACTATTTTAAGCTGAAAAATAACTCAAACATGTTAAATATTTTCGTATGAGAAAATGATTTTGTTAAATATTTTCGTATGAGAAAACGTATGTATGAGAATTTCGATGGCACCCGGCCCCTTAAGTATAAAATATCTCATAATCCCATTCGGTGTTTGACCCCTAATTGAATTCTCTCTGAAATATTATTCGATTGTCTCCTAAATTTCCAACCCACCTAATACATTCTGATACTATCGCGACCGTCAAACCTCGCCGATAGATATATATTTCATCAGCAAATGCAAAACTCTACGGAAATTAAAATTGGCGCTTCGCCAGGACCGCTCCACATTTATTCTGTGTTTATTACCTTTGAGGGTAAGGGCAGAGATCGCCAGATAAAGGTTACAAAGAGCCAAGATGGCGTACGCCAAATTGGGTAAACGTTTTCAAAAGCCTTGTATAACTTCAGCATAGACTAGTTTGAAATTCATTAAAACATGAACACGTCGTCGTCGTTTTTATCAAAATACACCCGATACAAAAAGTATTGGATATATTTTGATCCACTCCGCTTCTCCATCTTAAATTTGTTTGTAAATTTTTAAAAACATTTTTTTTATTTGGAAAAAAAAAACACTTACAGCTTAAAACGTATTCATCACATGTACATACAATTTAAAAAACAAAATCAAAAATATTTTTATTCGGAGTAATTTTTTTACAAAAACTTTACCGAACGTCGATACTAAGGTGCCTACCACCGGTTCGGGAACTAACCCGGCGAGAAGAACCGGCGTAAGAAACTCGCACGGGGCCATCTTTTACTAAAAAGATGGAAAATTACAATTTAAAACATATAACAGTACAACACGGTCACATTAATGACCATAAAATACATCCCGGGATGTATATCGTTACATTATATTAACCTGACGCACCACTGGAATGTACATGCAAGCATCGTAATGACGTCATCACCATGCGTCTAGTTAATTTGACTGTGTTATATAACAATATTATGACTTAGAGCTATTTACAATAGGAATTACTTATAAAAAATATACTAGTAGCCTGTAAGAACCACCCTATTCCCAAGGTGTGTTGTCGTCGATGAAATCATTGATAAGCTTTAGTACACAAACGTTCTTTTACTACATTTTTAAATTTATTGTAGAGAGATTTTGAACGTTTTCTGGGATTCTATTGTACAGGCGTATACACTGGCCTTTAAAAGATTTGCTGACTTTGCTAAGTCTGATCACTGGTATTTCTAATTTGTTCTTATTCCTAGTGTTAAAACAATGATTGTCGCTTTTCTTTTTTAAACTATTTAAGTTCTTTCTTACATACAGTACGTTATCCAAAACATATTGAGATGCGACGGTCAGAATATTTATTTCCTTAAACTTTTCTCTTAAGGATTCACAC
The DNA here is from genome assembly GCF_905147365.1 of Aricia agestis. NCBI lineage: Eukaryota > Metazoa > Arthropoda > Insecta > Lepidoptera > Lycaenidae > Aricia > Aricia agestis. Next base: position 1,821,133 of record NC_056408.1, on the reverse strand, counting down.
GATGACATCTTATAAATATAACGTATGGCTCGCTTCTGCAGCACGAATATTAAATTAATGTCCGCTGCATTTCCCCATAGAAGGATTCCATAGGACATAATACTGTGGAAGTAACTAAAGTAAACAAGTCGCGCTGTTTCTACATTAGTTATTTCACTGATTTTTTTAACAGCATATTATGCTGCAGAACTGAGCCTATCCGCCAGATTTGCAATATGCGGACACTAGTGTAATTTACTGTCTAAAGTTATAACAGTGGTGTCCACTAATTTCATTTTCTCATCATTTAATAGTACATTGGTTTGCACTTGTCTAACATTTGGCAAACTGAACTTTAAACATTTCGTTTTGTTAGAATTTAATAGTAAATTATTAGCATTAAACCATTGTACTATTTTTGAGAGAGCACTATTTACCTCGTCGTAATTATATTGTTGTCGCTTCACATTAACAATTTGTGAAGTGTCATCAGCAAAAAGTACTATCTCATGCTTATCTTTAACTAGATAAGGTAGGTCATTTATGTAAATGAGAAAAATAAAGGGACCTAAAATAGATCCTTGTGGAACACCTATCTTTATTTTACTACCATTAGACCTTTTAGAATTAACTTCAACTCTTTGCGTTCTATTTGCAAGGTAAGAACTTAACAGTTTTAGGTCTGTGTCCCTTATAGCATAATGTTACAATTTTCTGATTAATGTAGCATGCTCAACGCAATCAAATGCTTTGGATAGGTCGCAGAAGATACCAAGTGCATCCTGCGACCCCTCCCAAGCGTCAAATATACTACATAGAAGACTGATGCCTGCATCTGTAGTGGACCTACCTTTAGTAAAGCCAAATTGATTGTTATGTAGCAAATTATTACAGTTAAAGTGAACTAGTAATTGATTTAGAATTATTTTTTCAAATATTTTACTAAAAGTTGGCAAAATAGATATTGGTCTGTAGTTAGCTGGGTCAGACTTAGTCCCAACTTTGATGAGAGGCATCACCTTGCTATGCTTCATTAGGTTCGGGAACACACCATTTTAATACAATTATTAAATATATGATATTGAATGTACCGTAACTTCTTGGTGGAAATTCATGTTTCACAGTAATAATATACACTTTTCATGCACTTTTTCCACTTTTATTAATAACAATTATGTTTTACACGACCGGTTTCGATAAAATCATCACATCGTTTCGACATAATCACTACACCTGATGATGATTTTATCGAAACCGGTCGTGTAAAACATAATTGTTATTAATAAAAGTGGAAAAAGTGCATGAAAAGTGTATATTATTACTGTGAAACAATTATTAAAGACTAGAGCTAAGTGCGGGACAATGATGTCAATTATTGATTTAATAACTCTTGTGGACATACCCCAGAGATCAGTTGTACTTTTTACATTTAGCGATTTGAAAGTCTTAATAATATCCCTGGAGTCGATTTCTTTAAAAATAAAATTGACATCACATTCCTTGACATTTTCTTTAAGTAACCTTTCCGCAACTTCGTGAGGAATTTAAGTCTTTTGTAGTTGAGATCGGAATGTCAGCAAAAAACTTCTCAAAAACTGTCACAACCTCAAGGTCAGAGTTGATCTTTTTATCATCAATATAAAGTTCAAGTTTAGAGTTACGACAGTTGACTCTTCCAGTCTCATCTGCAATAACTTTCCAGGTGGTTTTCACTTTATTTTTAGAGTTCTTTATTTTTTCTTTTATGTGGAGGGCCTTCGCAGCTTGACAGACTTTTCTAAAAATTTTTTGAATATTTCTTCACGTATGTTTTAAAGGATTCACTAGTATAATATTTAGAAGTGGTAAACACATAACTCACACCATTGTCAACAGATTATTATTAAGTTAAAAGTAATAATTAGTGAACAGAATTCAATACAGATAAATATTAAATAATACTTTAACAATATTGGACAGAGCACTGGTGTATCTCGGCACTTTTGTTTCGGCGCTTAAATTGAATATACTGGCGACTTCATGTTACAGTTGCAAATGTTTCTGTTTACAAACGTGGACAATATCTAACAGAAAACAAACGGTCTTTGTCAACAAGTTTTATAACGCCTTTGATAGCGGGAGCTGGGAAAAATATGACATGAAATTACTTAAGGCTATGTCCACGTCTGTATCATGATCGCGTATCAGATCTCCGTCGCGTAGCATCGAAGCGTATCATGATCGCTATAAATGTACGCGATGATCGCGATCATTTTGCGTCCACACTAGCGATCATGTTACGCTCTGATACGCGATCATGATACAGATGTCGACAAAGCCTAAAGTGGCTCTATACTCTATAGTCTATATAGATGATAGTCTATACTCTATAGTCCATATGCTGTTAAGCATATTTTGTGTATTAGGTACATCATCCCACAAAAAAAACGTATTGAGTGTGTTTTTTAGATCATTTAGAACAAGACTGCATTCATAACTCAACTATTTTTTTTGTGGGTTGACACACAAATGCTTAGTTGGTCGATTCCCCTAAATATAAATAAGTCCGTAAAGCCGACTATCCGGCCACTTTCGCAGTCGGCGACTAGTCGGCGAATAGTCGACAAAAAGCGCTGACTATCCGGCGTTTTCCTTTTTACATTTTTGCTAGCTATGATTGGAAATACATTAAAGAAAAACCTTGATTATTTATAATGTGTTCATAATATCAAACTTAATCAGTCTTACACATTTTAAAACTAAATAAAGTGTTTCTGAAATTACTTGCTAGTAAGTAAAGAAATATATTTTTTAAATATATATTTTTAAAACCATCGAGGAAACACGGACGTAAAATTTTTTTTACGTCCGTGCGAGGAAATTGATTTCTAGGCAGTTGACAGACCAACGTCATGCAGTCGGGTCTAGTCAATTTAATGTTAATTGTGTTCTGTCGGCTGGGTTTAACGTAAGGCGACCAAACTACGTAGGTCCTCCATCTGCCTAGTAATCAACTTCTCTGATAGTACATGAAATATTTCCTGAAAACCATCAACTGTGTCATAAAAACAAAAAAAAAGGAACATACGCGAAGTAAATAATTATGACACGATTCGACACCTTCGCAGGCGGTGTGTGTGACTTATCCGCATATCAGCAGTAATAGAATATGATAAGAATAGCGTTTTCGCCATGATCGGCTAGGCCGAGTAGTCGGCCGGTTAGTCGGCTACTTTGCAGCCGGCACATCTCTACTATACATACTTTTATTGCGAAAGTATGCTCTTCACGTCCAAACCACTGAACCGTTTTGCTGAAATTTGGTATGGAGATACTTTGAGTCCCAGGAATCGCGAATTACGAATTAACAAAGGCAAAGGAGTTGCGGGCGTCGTCGATTAGTTAGAACTCCAAAATCAGTTAACGTATTATAATTTTCATTCTACAAGGCGTAACAAAACTGAGTAATCATACTTTAGGGTGTGTACGTGTTCCTTGTAGAGGGTTCACTGTGAAAGTAGCAGCGCTGAAAGACCAATATTTTTTTATACTTTTGTATGAGGAATGTGACGCTGGAGGGCTTGCTCATACAAAAGTGAAAATAAGTTTTAATCTTTCAGCGCTGCTACTTTTACAGTGAACTCCCTACAAGGAACACATACACACCCTAAAGTATTATATCACTTAGTTTGGTTACACCCTATACAGGGTGTAACAAAAATAAGTGATAATATTTTAGGGTGTGTACCTACGTGTTCCTTGTAGAGAGTTCACTGTGAAAGTAGCAGCGCTGAAAGATCAAATTTTTTTTTCACTTTTGTATGGGAAAACTCGTGACGCTCGGGCCCTTGCCCATACAAAAGTGAAAAAAATTTTTCGTCTTTCAGCGCTGCTACTTTCACAGTAAACTCTCTACAAGGAACACATACACACATTTTTGTTACACACTGTATATTTATGGTAGATGACGCCAGACGCTCGCAACTTCATTGTGCCTAAATACCAAATTTCATCAAAATTGGTACCGCGGTTTGGGCGTGAGGAGGTAACGAACAGACAGACAAACACACAAAATTATTATTATTACACTTTCGCATTTATAATCATAGTATGGATTATTTCATTCTAATTCGATATTAACAATATTATGCATCAGGGCGATTCGTTTGTAAGTGAAAGTGTCATTTGAAAGTCTAAGGGCCTGTTTCACCACTTTCTGGTAAAGTGACGTATAGGCTATTCACAACTTCTTTGACAGATTCTCCATACTTGATCTGTCAAGTTAAGCGGTGGATAGCCTATTCGGCACTTATCAGGAAGTGGTGAAACAGGTCCTAAGTAAAATGCAACAATCAAGATTCTTCACTGACGCACACAGAGTGGAACATTAATTACTTAATGGTTATTTATTCAAAATTTTGACATAAGCCCTATACATTATCTGTCAAACCCTTAATTAAATTAGGTAAATGGTTCTAGTTTTTCATATTATATCATTGGGTAAATGTCTCTGAGTACGGCGGAGATAATATAACTTTAACCTATTTAAACTTACCTTTTTTACATTTTATTATTGGTGCATTTTTACGATAAAAGTAAACAGATAAGTAATTTTGTTATGAGTGTAAGTTGTACGTTTGTAAATTTGATGAAATAGGTAATGCAAAACAATTTCAATCGCGTTAATTTCTCACGTTTTTATGCTTCCAGGGTTATTATGGTTTGACTGTTTAACATTGCGGCAAAAAGTTGCTTATTATATTTTATTGTTGAATTGTAAATACAGAAATATAGTAATGAAGATGTTACCAGCAAAATATTTTGGCATTTAAGTCGTTGCTCGCGGTAAAATTCATATTTTAGGGGTGAATTTATCAGTTGATCGTTCATTTGGTTTTAACTTAATTTATATTATACTTTGTAAAACATATTAACAATAATTATCTGTAAATAATAAAATTATAACAGATTACAATGTATCAACGTAATATTGGGTTCTATAAATAATTATGATAATATTGTAATAAGAATATTTTTCTACTACCTACTGTTAGCGCCTATTTAAAGGTTAATTCTTGCGTGAGAATTGTATTATTATCACTATGAAATTAGAGTATTATTTTCATTATAATATAAAATTTAATCACAAACTATACACTACTGCAAAATTGCTGTGACATTGTTGCAAAATAGGCTAAAATAATAATAATAACCTTAACGATTTCTCAAAATATACAAAAAAATATGCTTGAACAACCAAAAATGCAACGCAATACAAAGTTTTGCTCTCTTAAATGTCGCAGGCGCATGACATTCTGAATTATTAAAATTATTTAAGTACATTACAAAATGGCATTAAAATTAAAAAAAAAACCGGCCAAGTGCGTGCTGGGCCACGCGCAATATTCCGGGGTATAAGGGTTCCGTAGTACCGCTAGTTTTTGAAAATCTTTGTATGGTCAATGAAATTAGGTACTTTTTAAACGTGTTTTACATTACTAACAACATTACGAACTATCAGCTTTGCACGGCATGGTAATAGGGAATTATAGACGGCTTTTTATTTCAATAATTCCTGTTGATCCCGAGATTCCGAAAAGGTGCAAATGCACCACCTGGTACCCCCCTGCTGGCGCCCATGGTTCCTTGCTGACTACGGAACCCTAAAAAAGGTTAAAAGGTCATAAATTTTATGAGGTAAGATTTAAATTGTTTTCTATTGTATGTACCTAACTCCCTTTTTGTACATTTTTACCTTGTTTACGGTCAAAATGTATAAAAAGCGAGTTACATACAGTAGCATTATAAAAATAAATTATTTAGTTGACAATTTGTTGATAAAACATTTTAAACCCCTTGTAAACACCATACAAAGATAGATCATCTTAAACTGAAAACATTGCATTGGCACGTTAATGTACGTGAAGTTTATGTTTGATTTAATCAACATTTCGCCGCACAAAGCTGGAATATCCGAAATCCCGGTACTGCGAATCGAGAAATTTGATTTTGCGCGTCATTTCAAGTACGCGTCCCAACTGGCTTTGACATCGTGATAACGAAATGATTAGCTACAATCATTGAAGATAGATTAATATGCCACTATTGATAATGCCCGCAAAGTGGCGCCAAAATTCGTTTATCGAGCGGGAACCGTTTTTAAGGGATAGAGAGTATCCTATGTCCTTTCCCGGGACGTAAAGTATCTCTATACCAAATTTCAACAAAATCGGTTCAGCGGCTTGGGCGTGACGAAGTGACAGAAGCACCCGCAACTCCGTTGCGCCAAAATTCGTATATCGCGCGGGTACCGTACTAGGAGATAGGATACTTTTTATCTGGGAAAAACTCCGAGATAAAAAGTATCCTTTCTCCTTTCCCGGAACTCAAAGTATATCCAGACCAGATTTCAGCAAAATCGGTTCAGTGAAATTTGTGAATTGGCTATATATTACCCTAAATCGCCTGACACTATAACTGACCGGCGATTTGTCTCGTTGAAGTAAGTCAGGTTGAATTAAGGTTGAGGTCCTGCTATAATACAACCTGCTGGTGTCTAGGTTGAAGCATCGTAATGCAGTGAAGAACCAGCAATTTGATTGCACTGCGTCTATTAATCCTTACTCTGAATTATGTCAATAGAAGAGGAGAATGTCTAGAATACTAACAACCATTCTAATTCATTAGCGTTAACTTAATCATTTTTTTTTATGAAATAAGGTGGCAAACGAGCAAACGGGTCACCTGATGGAAAGCAACTTCCGTCGCCCATGGACAGAAGAGCTGCAGGTGTGTTGCCGGCCTTTTAAGAGGGAATAGGGTAATAGGGGAGGGTAGGGATGGGAATAGGGCGGGGTATTGGGCCTCCGGTAAACTTACTAACACGGCGAAACACTGTTTCACGCCGGTTTTCTGTGAGAACGTGGTATTTCGCCGGTCGAGCCGTTCCATTCGTGCCGAAGCATGGCTCTCCCACGTTAAAAAAATCATGGATTAAATAGAATGTAGTCTCTCTTGTTCTACGTGTTTATTAAATATAGAAATCAGTATAATTCAACAACTAAGATTAACTCAGCCTAATACAATTATGCATGATAACTTCACAACTCCCCCTTAAACTTGATTTCTTTTATCCACTGTATATCCATACTAATATTATAAATGCGAAAGTGTGTCCGTCTGTCCGCCTGTCTGTCTGTCTGATACCTCTTTACGCCCAAAGGAAGGACATAGGATACTTTTTATCCCGAAAAAATGTACGGTTACCGCACAATAAACGAATTTTGGCGCAACGGAATTGCGGCCGTCATCTAATCCAGGATATTATGGTGTTTACCACAGAATGTAGCGTTTTCAACGTCATTTTTAACGCCCATAACACACCGCAATAATCTAATAAAGCTAGAACAGAGCGATTTAGTTTTACAACGCGCCCGTGAATGGGACATGGCAGCGGAATTGATGAGGAGTACTGCAGGGTGCACCGGTAACACCGGCGTTGTTTAGCCCCGCACTGACATAATTGTATTGGCAGAAAGCCAAACTATATCTTTAAATGGCGTATGTAATTTTTACGTCGTGATGTTGTTATTTTGATGGAGGATTCTTTGGAACGGAAAGTGTGTGTGGTATAAAGTTAGCTTTTTATTATGTCAATAGTTAGTTTTTTTTATTTAAAATTGGTATTTTCTAAACGCTTCGTTAATGCTGAGAATACGTTATGTATACTACGATGGGGAAGAACCGCGGTGAAAGAAAATCGAACGATATTTTTACCCAAAAATGTAAAACAAATAAGTATATATTTAAAGTGTAATTAGATCTTTACTATGTTGCGGTATTTAATTAAAAATATATTGCAATCATAAAAACTGAAGAGTATTTGAAATAAAATGTAAGAACGTAAGAGAAAGAAAACAAAACTTTTTTATTTAAACTGAATCTATCACAAACCATCGGTGAACAGTGTGTTCAAATGCATCTTAAAAATACTCAACCGTTTGACAGCTGCGGTTTTTGCAAGTGCCAGACATATTTTCCGTATTCGAAATTCAAATCTTGACATTTATTGTGACGCCTCGTATGTGAGATGGATACGGAAGTTTCAGTTACATGGAAACAATGTGCAACAATAAAATGTTGTGCAGATACACTGTTGATTTTACTATTTGGATATCAAAACTTTGCCTTTTATTAAGATTAAATAACCGAAGTAGGTACTACGGGCGCCACTTAACGCCAAAATGCGAACTTCTCCTTGGAGTGACAGCAGCAGCTATTATAATATTATTATAGCTGCAGTACCTCCATGGGTATTTACGAGTGGGGTTCGGTCTGACCAAGCACACCTTGCGGGATCACCTAAATCTCACTTATGGATAAAATCCCGTAATTTTTGCTCAAAATGGAAATGCAATTAATTGGTCCATTTGCATAATTCAGTTGTATGGCAAACATGAAATCGGGGGAATATAATATGACACGGCCGCGAAATGGGTCAAACTAATAACAGTCAGTCGTCGACGGTCGACAGGCGATAATTAACAATCAGGCGGCAAACGAGCACCACATCGATTCTAATTAATTACGCACTATGGTCGCCAAACGGCCATCGATTGCCAAAAATATACACTGATTTGTTACGGCACTGATACAGATAATTACTAAGTAACAGATAGAACACTTCCTACAAGACGTCACAGGCTGATGGTAGACATTTAAGAGCGGGCTGCCAAATTTTGATGTGTTTTCTAATAAGTATTACGATCCCGGAAGACGATTGACTTAAATGGAATTGAGATTTATTTAATCATTGTATATTTATCTGATATTTACCTAACGGAAAACACGATTCACTTATTTTGACTCGATAGTTATATTTTTCGAAATTATGAATCTTTCTGGGCTTTTCAACAAATATCTGTTACACTTATTGAGTTACTATCATTACTATAATCACACACCCTATAAAATAATGCACTACTACAATCACACACTTTATGAAATAATGGCTAAAGGAAATATTAGTATTGTATTTAATTTTTAGGGCGCCACAGCGGCGACAGTGTCATATCGTTCTCGTATTTCATTAAGTTTTATAATTAAATAAGTGGATAAAATTGTATAAACAGTGCATTAAAGTAAAAACAGTGTATAAAAACAATAGAAACAAATAAAGGACTCAGTGAAAAAACTCTAAAAACTACGAAAATAGTGTAAAAATACGTGAACTAAAAAGTGCATTTAAAAACTGCTAAAAGACAATTAATAAGTTTTACCCAGTGAAAAAACCTACTAATATAAACGAATACTGCTGTTACATCCAAATCAATACAAGAAAGTGTCCATAATTAAACTTGCAGAAAGTATAACCTCAAAAGTGCCAAATAATGACTAAGTAATAAGTCTATCTAAATACCGACAACGCCATCTATTATCATATACCTGAACTTCTATGTCAAGGAGGTGGTGAATATCTAAACAACGTCAGCGGTAATATATAGAGGTCACTAAGTGTTATCGAATCATGGACGAAATAAAACAGATGTTATTAAAAATGCAACAAGATATGGCACAGCAAAAACAAGACATTCTAAACATGAAGGAGGACATAAAAAACACTATAAACAACAATATAAACGAGAAATTCAATATTTTAGACAAGAAAAATGCTATTTTGGAGAAAAAAATTGAAGAACAAAACGCAAAAATTAGCAGTCTAGAAAGACACATCAGAAATAAGAATTTGGTCATGTTTGGAGTGCAAGAAAAGGAAAAATCATACCACGAATTAGAGAGTACTATAATCAACATAATAAATACTTACTTTAATCTCTCATACGACAGATTCCACTTCGAAGTAATCAGGAGACTTGGTAAAAAAGGCGAAAAAATTAGGCCGGTTGTAATTACATTCTCTACTGTAGGCCTAAAGCTAAAAGTTCTGAAAAATAAATCTTGCTTGCAAAATACATCATACTATATCAAGGAAGATTACCCGATAGACGTTTTGAACAAGCGCAAAGAACTTCAAGCTCAATTACAAAAGGAAAAAGAAGCCGGCAATACAGCCTTTATAAAATATGACAAGCTTATAGTACTAAATAAAAAGAAGGTAAACCATCGCCAACAATTAAATAAAAGAAACCTGTCAGAATCACCAGAGACAATACCACCTCAATATGTGAACCAGACAGCTTATCAAGATAAAAGACAACCAACAAAGAAAAATAAATGTTCAAATATGAGAGATTATATAGTCCAAAAACCAAAACTAATCTGTACTCAAACTGAAACCCCTCAAGCCAGCACATCACAAACTAACATAGCATAGCAGCCACCGCTGGACCCTCTACAGCTCTACTCCCGCGGTGACCAGCCGTGATGGGAGATGTGCTCCCATCACGGCTGGTCACCGCGGGAGAGAGAGACCGCAACCCTCCAAAAAATCATAGTTCCAAGGAAAAAACTTTAATAAATATTTGTACCCTGAACGTGAGATCATTGTCGACCCCAGAGAAACTAATAGAATTAACAACAGGACTACGTAACATAAAATGTGATATCCTCGTACTGTGCGAGGTGCGCCGATTTGGGGAGAGTATAATAGAAGATGAAAATTATATTATGTATTACATAGGACAAACAAAGGGCCAATATGGCGTAGGTTTCCTAATAAAGAAACACTACAAAGAAAATATTATAAAATTCTCTGGCATATCAGAGAGAGTTTGCTTGTTAGAAATATACTTAGGGAACCTGCACTTCGCAATTATACAAGCATACGCACCGACAGAATGCTCTAACCAAGAGGACTTAGACACATTCTACAAAGACTTGGAAAAAGCACATGGTATGATATCCACACAATTTATAATATCAATGGGCGATTTTAATGCTCAAATAGGTAAACCTAAAAGCTATGAGAATAGAGTAGCGGGCACATATGGATTCAGAAACAGAAGTAAGAGAGGAGAAAGACTAATTCAGTACGCGCATGAACATAATCTGAAAATAATCAATACAATGTTTAAATCAAGTTTCAACCAAAGATGGACATGGATATCACCCGACAAAACCACTAGAAATGAAATTGATTTCATAACGACAACAAAACCTAAAATGTTTACAAAATTCGAAGTGCTGGGCTCGCTTTCTTTTGGCACGGACCATAGACTTCTAAGAGCAACGCTTTGCCTAGATATTAAAAAGAAGATCAGAAAGAACTTTACTAGTTACAGAAACCCACTAAAAACTCTCGAAGAAAGGGACATGTATTTAGAAAACTTAGATAAATTTATACCTGAATTAATAAAAAATCACGAAAAATATAAAGTCAAAGAATACTACGAAATGATAGAGCACTCTTTTGCTAATAGCCTAAAACACAAGAAAGTTTTAAGTAAAAAGGCTATCCTATCAGAAAAGGCAATTCAATTAATGGAGGCGAGAAGAGCCCTACAAAACAAAAATAAATTAACTAAAAAAGATAAAGACGATCTAAAAAAACTATACAAAGAAACCAACAAAGAAATTAGAAAATGTTACGAAAATAATAGATTACAAATATTAGAAAAATACATAGAAAATACAAGATCTGCAAAAAAGGCGTACAAGGAACTAGACAAGTCGAAAAAATGGATCCCATCACTTAAAAAGGGCTCTACAATTTGTAAATCACGACTAGATATTATTAACATAGCCAGAAACTTCTATGCAAACCTTTACAGCTCAACACCGGATCCATCAGAAAATAAAGGACAAGAACAACCAAGAAATACACTGCACGTACAAAATTTTAGTGAAACCGAAATCTCACAACAAATAAATAAACTAAAACCAGACAAGAGCCCAGGACCAGACTGTATAACCAATGAATGTATCAAACACGGTAAGAAACTTTTATTGACACCCCTTACATTGCTATTTAACAAAATATTAGAGGAAGAAACTGTGCCACAGCAGTGGACAGAATCTGAAATAATTTTGTTGTATAAAAAGGGCGATCCCAAGGACATAGGAAATTACCGCCCAATTAGCCTCATGTCTAGCCTATATAAACTTTTCTCATCCTGTTTAGTAAACAGAATATCCTCGCAAATAGACTCATGCCAACCCATGGAACAAGCTGGATTCAGAAGTGGATTCAGCACTATAGATCATATTCATACAGTAGAGCAAGTCATTGAAAAACATATAGAGTATGAAAACCCGCTCTACATAGCTTTTATAGATTATAAAAAAGCATTCGACTCTATTTCACATACTAGCATCTGGACAGCATTAAACAACCAAAATATAAACATAAAGTATATAAATATCATCAAAAATATATATAGGAACTGCACTAGTAGAGTCAGGTTAGACAGAGTTGGCACCAAGATCAGTATTAATAGAGGCGTTCGACAAGGCGACCCCATCTCTGCGAAAATATTTATAGCGGTCCTGCAAAATGTAATGGAAAACTTACCATGGTCAAAACAAGGAATATATGTGAATGGAAAATATTTAAGCCATCTCCGTTTTGCGGACGACATCGTCTTGTTTTCCCAAAGTCCATATAAACTCAACGAAATGATTCAGGATCTCCAAGATGCTAGTGCTCGCGTGGGCCTAGAAATAAACCTAGAAAAAAAAAAGTCATGACTAACAGCGAGTTGACATCAGTACGGGTTAATGAGGTACTTCTCGAATACGTAGAGAACTATACGTACTTGGGAAAACAAATTTCATTTAATAAAGATCGAAATTTAGAGGAAATAAAGAGAAGAGTAGCTATTACATGGAAGAAATATTGGGCCCAAAAAGAAATTATGAAATCTAAACTTTCATTAAAATTAAAAAGCATTATCTTGGATACGACACTTCTACCCTGTCTCACGTATGGATGCCAAACGTGGACTTACGACCAGAAGGCAAGGCAAAAAATCCAGACCACTCAAAGAGCAATAGAAAGAAGTTGTTTAAACATAAAATTAAAAGATAGAGTGAGGAACACAGAAATACGTAAAAGAACAAAAATAAAAGATGCTCTGCAGTTCGCTCAAAGACTCAAATGGAAGTGGGCTGGTCATCTCGCCAGATACGATGATAATCGATGGACTGTCAACACCACAAAATGGAAAGGACCGCATGGCGTGAGAAAGAGAGGCCGCCCGTGCGCCCGGTGGCAGGACGAGATTGTGGCCAGCGCAGGAAGAAATTGGCTTGTCACTGCAAAAGATAGAGAACAATGGAACAATTTGGAGGAGGCTTTTACCCTGAGGAGGTCCACATCTAGATAAATAATTGCAAAACTGTTTCATAGTAAGTACTTAATTTACATTGTGGAATTAATAAAGCTTCATTATTATTATTATTATTATTATTTAATTTTTAAGTAATCATCAAAAACATTTTTGGGACTTACGACCTTTTCTTTCGTGCTATAATGCGGGAACCGTTGTTACGCGATATTGTTCACCATTAGCTGCAGCGCAAAGAATAATGCTCGGTGGCACGATTCATGGAATCATTATAATATTATTTATCACGATTGGAGGATAGCGAGGTGTGTTGGCGGGGCTAGCGTGCTTTGATATTTCTGACAGCAAGCTCTTAACGCACGTGTACCATCAAAAAAATTTATTCATATAAGTATACATGACTATTGATAGCACATTGATTTTTTTAGGAAAGATATTATGTACCTCTGCAGAGGTACAGCTGTCTACGCAGAAAATCAGTGCAAGTAATGCTGTATCATATTATTTTCGGAAGTTATGTCCTGGAAAGCCAACAGACCTAAAGTACTACCTCTGCTGATCGAGTCCCATGAAATATTCCTTTAAATATTTTTAGCGGATATTGTGATAAGATATTCCGCGCAACAATTAAGAAAACTGCTTATCTGGTAGCCGTCAGTCTAATATTTTATGCCGTCATTTTTATTTCAAAAGACGGGAATGAATGTCTCCGCTATCTCGTTCAGGTTCAAAAGGCAGTGTCAGCCGTCTCCGGCAGATAATGGCCGGACTTCGAGAGCGATTGTTCGGCGATTGTTAAAGATTCCGGACATTCCGGATCGGAGATGGATGTTTTTGTTTGACAAATTCGAAGATTTTCTATAATCTATATATATAAAAATCAATTGCTGTTCGTTAGTCTCGCTAAAACTCGAGAACGGCTGAACGGATTTATCTTATCTTGGTCTTGAATTATTCGTGGAGGTCTAGGGAAGGTTTAAAAGGTGAGAAAAATTCGAATAATTGCCGGGAAAATCCTCAAAACAGCATTTTTCTATTTCCCATACAAACGTTTTCTAAATAAAATGGAGAGTCAATTTGTAATTTATTACCGCTGCATAAAGTTCAAATTCGCGTGCGCGTTGGAGGACCTAATATCGCGTTCTGAAACTCAACAAAAGTGAAAGTGAATCGCGAACGCGACAAAATTGCATAGTCTCAAAATACATAGTACATAAATAAACACAATTTTAGCTAACTTCAGTTGTTACTCTGTCCGATTATTTTTTTATTTTAGCTAACTTAAGTTGTTACTCTGTCCGATTATTTTTTTAATAAGACTATATAGAAATCGAAAGATAAATCTATATATATAAAAATCAATTGCTGTTCGTTAGTCTCGCTAAAACTCGAGAACGGCTGAACGGATTTATCTTATCTTGGCCAATTTTGATGAAATTTTTTGTGTGTGTTCGTGGAGATTCGAGAATGGTTTAGATTTACAGTTTGGTCTACTGGAAAATGTTTTTTCAATTAATTTCTTATTTATAAGGAGTTGTTGATTTTGGAATGTTTTACATTAGATCCGGCGGACGGCGTTATCATCGCATTCAATATTATTCTATTTCAATTTTAGTTTGTCCTGACAGATGGTGCTACGATTAATTTGAAAAAAATTTTGTTATTCAATTCATGTGCTGATTAAAATATTAAATAAATAACACATAGGCTACAATTTTAACCGACTTTCAAAATGGGGGAGGTGTTATGTTCGTTTTCTTATATTCAACGATTACTCCGCCGTTGGTTAACCGATTTTCAAAATTTTTCTTTTGGTATATAGGGTATCATCCCAATTTGGTATTATATTCAGAAAAGTGATGATCTGATGAAGGATCCATAAGTAATCGAGGGAACTCCTCAAAACTTATAGGGAAACATATGGTGACTTCGGTTTCGTGAGAAGTATTCTAAGCATATGCTACCAACAAGTAAGATTTTGCACCGAGATATACCTGGTATACTGTGGTTCGGAAGGTGCTGAGAGAATTCCTGATTCTTTATAGATACAAGTTTGGGAGTTTCGGCGTTGTTTTAAGAACAGAAAGCATATGCTACTATGCAAATTACATTCTTCATCATCATCATCATCATCATCACTACCATATCATAGTCTTTTAGATCGAGACTCGAGTTTGTCAAGCGATAATTAAAAAAAATCTATATCTACCTAATATTATAAACCTGAAGATTATGTTTGCTTGAACGCGTCAATCTCAGAAACTACAGGTCCGATTTAAAAACTTATCTCAGTGTTAGATAGATCATTTATCGAGTAAGACTCATCATTTATCGAGAAGGTTATATTATATTATTACTCTAAGACTAATACGACAGAAGAAACTCAGGAAAATGTGGGAAAAACGGGGGAAATATTTTTTATGGGAAAATGTACCTACGGATTCTGTAAAATTTCTAATTTACGCGGGCGAAGCCGCGCGGGACATCTAGTATTTAATAATTTTATTCTTTTATACAGAATTTGATTATTGTTAATTAGACTAAGGATAAAATAAACAGACTCTGCACACACTTGCTTATTAAATACTAGTAAATAAATTATAATTAATAAAAAAACAGTACCTCGACAAGACCTAGGCTCGGTTAGGAAAAGCATATTGGTAGGTGATAATGTCACTCTACTCTACCGAAATTCTTATTTTCGGCACTTAATACACTAGCAACTTTAACTCTAAGTTAATGAATAGTTTTCAAAGGCATCCAGAGGTTTCATTATAATTAATCGGTCATAATATAATATCTATTAGTTGTTTGTAATCCCCGTCAATCTTAACTGGTGCCACAGAATATAATATTATATTAGTAGTACCAACTGGTGCACAGAAATAAAAGCTGTGACTATACTGCGCCAACATACCTTTCAAAGCTATTTGACTTTAGGAGTAGAGGACCACTAGAAACTTGGTAAAATTAAACTTGAATACATACCTCACTGACCGTTATGGAATCAATACGCGGTGAAATAATGGACATCGCAAACAATACATTTGCTTTGTGGTGTTGTGATCTGTGGACCGGTTAGTTAGACCCAAGTTGCGGCCGGCTAAATCATTAATGGCCGTGTTTGGCTCCACTGAAACGGCTCATATTTTGACCTCTTGAATAATTCCAGAGAAGAGCACGGTTCTCTGTAAACTGAATCGTCAGTATTGTATCGGCATCGGTAGCATAGGAATGGAATGTGTAAACGGGAGTACAGTTATGTCATCTTACATGAGACATTATGCGTGTGTTCCGAAATTTCACCCAGTACACTAGCTAGTGACCATGACGTCTTGAATCAGATAATATAATCTAAGTTGGTATGCCACTGGTGAAAAAAATGTGACGTATAGTACTAGGGCGTCAATTCTAAGCGTTATTTACACTGCTCAGTGTACTGTTATATTTCAAAACTTACTAATTACTAATGTGTAAAATCAAGTTGACTTTATATCATTGGACGAATGAATCGGCTGTATAACGTAAACGTATAATATTTTGCGCACACTTGAAATACGTTGCTAAGTGTTTTACAATTTTTTTGATACCGCCTTCCTATGTTGATAGCTACGTCCAAAAATTATCTATTTGTATTGAATTGTAGCAGTTAAATTAATTTAAAGTGATAAAATAAGTAACTACTACGGTTTTTTTAAGATTTATTGAGACAGTGTTATTATAGAACACTATTTTTGCGCAAGTTATAAACTCTGTATAATTACCTAATTAATGTTAAAATTCATTACCTACTCGAGTAATAATATATACAATACAATATAAAGAGTTAAGAACGATAAAATAAAGCTGCCTTCAATAAAACATTAGCTCGTATATTTGGTTGAATTTTATAAAGTGGACTTTGGACCGCTTGTGAAATATTCAGGGGAAATATGAGCGAACGTTTCAGGTATACCCAAATTATATGCAATGCTATGTTTAGCGAGTCCCTGTGGAAGCCGGCTTATAAATGAATACTAAATCGGGTTTTATTTGGACGTGTTTGATGTGTATCTAGAATTTAGAGCATTTAAACAGGCACACCTTTAATTGATAAATGATATTCATCTATATATGTATATCGCAGCCGACTGGTTTAAATAGCCGTTCAATCAAACAGCTAGCCCTTTGATTGAACAACGCCATTCAATCACACGGCTATACGTCGTTTAGCCGACTTGTTGACTACATCGTTCAACACTACAGCTAGACGACGCTTAGCCAACTGGTTTAATGGCAAATTAACTAGGGCGACCATTAGCTTAATATGTAATTTGGGAGAATAGGAAAACTTTTTGTATTTTATTGAAAGATTATTCTCGGATTAAGTTTAAGGGGTGACCAAAAGTTTAATGCAATAAGTAAAATTAAAAAATTCTGAGGCGTGTTTTGTGGCGGTCGCCGGCTGCTGCCGCAGCACAGTCACAGTTCTAACCTAACCTACTTTTGGACTTTCTGGATTGTGTTGGTTTTTGTTTTGGCGGGGGGCTGCGCCCCCCGAGCCCCCCTTTCCGGTGGGCTGCATCCATCCATTTCATAATCCCGTAATTTCTCCTCGAATATTTGTTGAAATTTTGATTCACTCGTATGTGCCTCCACAATTTTTGTCTCAAGTAGTTAATAAAAGTTACAAGTGTTATTACACTTGTAACTTTTATTAACTACTTTCTTTCCGCAAACAACAAACAACCACAAACACCAACAAACACCTGCTAGTTGACGCCATATTGTAAAAAAACGCACCTAGCGCCGCAGCGGTGCGCGCTTAACTACTTCAATTAGACGGCGGCTTTTGAATCCGCTGTAGTGTTGAACGTTTTGAGCGACTAAAATATTCAATATAAAAGCTAGACGTGTGATTGAATGGCGTTGTTCAGTCAAAGGGCTAGCTGTTTGATTGAACGGCTATATAAACCAGTCGGCGGCGACATATACATAATATTAACTAATGTGATGATGATCTTATCTTGTATTATTTTATACTATGTTAGGTACCCGGTCCGTATATTATAAATCAATAATTATTCATCAAAATCGGATCAGTAGTAAACTTGTTAGTCTTACTGACTTAGACTGTGAGGTCGTGGATGGATTAAATAAAAGAAATTCAATTTAAATATGGCACTTTATTTGGTTAAGCGCATTCGGTAAGGCACGTCTTTACTCCAAGGAGGAAAGGAGAGTAGTGAGAGAATATAATATTTTAACAGTAATATAAACTGTGATCTGCAGAGTCAACAAAAAACGTTCCCATTCGAAATGTGAACCGGACCATTTAAACTAAAGGGGCCCATAATAACTGATGGTTGTGCTTACATTGAATACCCTTGCTTTAAGAATTACTCATTTATAATAATTTACACAATGTCTTGACATCAAAGTCACATAATATAATTGTGGCCTGTGGGACCCAAGTGGTACTTAACTTTCTCAGAACCTAAATCTTTCAATACGGTATCATAGGAAAGGAATTGTTGTATTCGAATTTAAGTAAATTCGACAGATACAAACGAGTATAGTACATTTGGTAACGCTCATAATTACATTTGGTTTCACTCGTTATTATAGGTATATTTTGGTAACGCTCGTAATTACATTTGGTAAATGTACAAAAAATATACGAGCGTTACCAAATAAAATAACAAGCATGATTAAATTAAATTACGAGCGTAAGTAACAAATTTTAATAACGAGCGTTACCAAATATAATTATGAGCGTTTTCAAATGTAATTACAAGCGTTACCAAATATAATTATTACGATCGTTACCAAATGTTATTACGAGCGAGATTTTGTTTTTATGGTTGTCAATACTACACTGCGTAAATGACGGCAAATTCAAATCTTGCGTTAATTTTGGGGCACCCTATATTATGTTGCATCCATAATATCTAATAAACAAATAATAAATAATAATGCATACAACGTAGTCTACTACATAATAATATAATTGATAATAAAATAACCGTCCTTGGTCACATTGCCCTCAGGATACTAACGTTTCGTCCTACGTGACGGTCTCCGAAACACTCACAGAATATCCGCGCTAATAAAAAGCTATATTTGATATCGTGTCTCTTTACATCTAGTAAAGTATCCGGCAGTTAGATAACATTGATTTGAGGTTTGAGACAGCAAAGTTATTAATAATGATTAATGTAATATATCAGAGGAATTGATTTTTAGGAAAATGGTCGCTCACTTAAATTGGTCGGGTTATATCTAGCCCCGACACATCAAAACTAATATTTACTCGGGATAGCTCCACAAAAAACGTAGATTAGCTACAAATCAATTTTCCTGATGTAAAAACATTTTTTTTTAATGTATAATCTCAGGAAATGGTTGGTACGTCAAAACTTTAAAGTAAAAGAATTCGTGAGCGAAGCCGCAGGTAGCTTATAGTAAAATCATGTTATAAGTCACACTGAAAATTGTAGTACATAAGAATTCAGAGCCCACATTTGATTCCAGTACACTTGGCCGATATCGCTCGGAACGGAATTTGTAAAATGGCCTTCTTGTTTGGATACAGTGCATGATTGGCAAACTTCCACGGCAGCAGCCTTAGCCTGTCATTACGTAATATTATTGCTAAACTATATCGTGTACGCGTTGTTAAATGGAAATTGGTCCAATTCTAGGCGCCGCAACGATTCCGTATATCAGTATGAGATCTAAGAGCGAGGTTACATTGTTATTGCGTTGCGACTTGCTTCGTTGCAACGATTTTTTTTTAAATATAAAACGTTGCGCTAAAACTTCCTTAACGCGCGGGGACTGTAGTTTTCCCGGGATAAAGAATATTCTATAGTAGAGATCGCCCAATGGTCGAAATTCGACCTTAGTTTCAACGACATTAGGACTACTACCTTTATTTTGTAAAAAAAATATTGACTTTATCATATTATAATTTTTTCAACTCTGGTCTCTGGGACTCAGCTGATCTCAGACTGGCCGTGTAAGCATTGTGTAATAGTATCTCAGATTCAATAAAAAAAACTATAATGCATTTTCAATTTGTCACCTTGTTGTTAACAGACTTCGACCATAAATAAAAGAGTATAACTCGTACGTATAGGCTTGTCACTCAAAAATCTGTCATTTTTCCTAGTGTGTGTGTTGTAGTGTGTGTGTGTAATGTTTTATTTGTTAAAAAAATGTATGATAAAAGCATAATTTCAAAATAATATTAGCTCGATGCACTCCTTCACCATATAAACTATAACTGTGCAAAATTTCATTCACCTACGTTTCCCCATTTTTCGTCAAAAGGGATACAAAATTTTTGGCTTACGTATTAATATAATATATAGATGTCTTTTCCCAAAACTCAGAGTATCTCCATAACAAATTTCAGCAAAATCAGTTTATTGGTTTGCGCGTAAAGAGGTAATAAAAGACAGAGAGACACAATTTCTCATTTATAATATTAGTATGGATTTGGGGGCAAATGAGCAATTGGATCACCTGATAGAGAACAACTACCGTCGACCATGGACACTAGCAGCATCAAAATAGTTGCATATGCGTTACCGGCCTTTTAACAGGGAAAACGCGGAAAACGCTATCAAAATAAGCATAGTATGACACATAATATACATTTGCTGAAACGACGCACATCAACGCGCAACGATGACATGGTAATGTCTTCTGTACTCGTTCACTTCATCTCCCGTCCGTCGCGTCATTTGCATTCCCACAAAACTCCGAGTCTGAAAGTGATGTGAAAAACATGTTTTATTTCTAAACGGAAAATAATATTTTCAGAAAGTATACATGTTGAGCTACAACCGGTTTGGAAACCCGAAGAGAAGAACCGGCCTAAAGTCGCAACTCGCAACTATTGGCACACTATAAAAGTCGGAACAACGCTGCTGCGGCGACATAACTGCTGCAATGTGGCTTCGGTCTTAGATAAGAGATCGCTGCTTGTCCGAACTCATACTGTTTGGTTGTTTAGAGTCTAGGATGATGCCCTTTGCCAACGTATCATTTGCGGCTGGCCTCGTGCCTCATGCTATTTTTTCAAGCCTAGCTGTCCCAGTGAACTGTGTGTCACTTTAAAACATTCCCTGGACTTCTACAAATATTTTAAGACTAAAATTAGCCCAATCCGTTCAGCCGTTTTTGAGTTTTAGCGTTACTAACACAATTGAAAATCCATTTTTATATGTATAGATTCGGCAAGTGACAAAATTTCGTACTTACGTACGTATTTTTTTTTCTAATATTATTATGGTACTAGCGTACCAGCCCCCGTAGACAAGTGGCAAAACGCTAACGCGAACGCTAACGCTAACGCTACAAAATGTATGGATTTGACATTAGTATTCGCTAGCGAAGCGATGACTTATGTCAAATCGCATACATTTTGTAGCGCTAGCGTTATCGTTAGCGTTAGTGCTTTGTCACTTGTCTACAGGCCCAGCTTATATTAATAACTATATTTTGGGACAAGAGTCATGATCTGAATCGTTGCTACAAATTCATATGAAAATAGCAATTTAGCTACATTTTTTCGATGCAAGATCAGACAGAAAATTTTAGAGTCATCCAAGTAAATAATATGTGGCATTGTATTTGAATTGGTAACATAATTCAAATACATCATTAAAGGTATTAAGATACAAATGAATCTAAATGGAGATAATAGAACATTTTCATGACAAGACACTATTGAGCCCCCTTTAGCATTAAGTGAAGGCAGCACACAAACTAATGGACTTACAACTTCTGTTGAAATAGTAACCAGCATAAATACTGTTTTCGTGAACTTGGCCTGTTTGAGTTGGGGACAAACGCGGGGCTCAGCTTACACTGGTCACAACTGAAAGGGCGCTGTTGATCTTTTGTTTATTGAAATTACTTTTGCTGATCCTCTTTTATTTTTATAGAATTTTGTTGCTCTCTCTAAGCCTTATAATTTAGTTTTAACTTTTATTTTTCTTGCGTCGGAATAATTTTGTTTAGCCTATTAGTTTTGACATTAATGCCTATGTTGCTTATTGTTACTTTCTTGTAAACTGTGTAGTTAATCTTTAAAATGAACTTTCTTTTGTTTGTTTTTACATAATGTATTATGTTTAACTAACAGGACCGACATGTATTGTAATATAAAGGTCCTATAAATAAAATGGAATAAAAAAAATCTTTAAAATATTATAAATTAATAAATGTGCGCGCCTTGTAAAATGTAAAATGTAGTAATATGATAACAACTATCGGTCAATTTTCCTTTTTTCATAATAATAATAAGTAATCAAAACTTTTACTCAAAAATATTATATTACAGTGAAACCTGGTTAAGCGGGACCTGGCTAAGCGAGAAACCTCTATTATTGATAGTTGCAATGAGGTCCCGGCACAATTTCATTAAATTACCTCTGTTAATGGATTTTTCGAAACTGATTAAATGAGATTTGAATTTTAAGACTTTTTCAATATTTAACTCTGTAATTGAGACTCTGTAGCTCATTAACCTGTATAATTGACACAAATTACGATAGGTGTAACAAGTTTTGACATGTTTGTTAAACATACATTTCGCGTCGCCTAACGTGCATGCTTTTTTGTCAGTACTTTCTCAGTTTTTGACCTAAAAACAAGGGAATAAAAGTGTAAAAAATATCCAAACGTAAATATAAAACGTTATCAGTTCAAACGTCTATCAGATTATGATATAGGAAAGTCGCGTGATGAAATATATAGGGAGAATAACACACCAAAGTCAACCCTGTGGAGAATTATTACAAACAACGAAGAAATACGGTCTCAGTGTATTGATGGAAAACGAAAACTCAAACGAATAAAAGCTTTTAAAATTAAATAACGACACATATTAACCTCTGTGAGTGTCGGCCCCTGTAAATGAGACACCCATAATTTTAAACCTGCTTAATTGGATAACTGGATTATTGGGAGCCCTTAATAATTGGTACAAAAGTCTTGGTCCCTTGAGATCCCAATTAACCAGGTTTCACTGTATAAGGCATTTAACATTTTTGTCAGCCATTTCTGTAATATTATACTATATACGAGTACGTAACTGATTCTAAGAAAATCACATTTCTAAAAGATGTTGACAATTTGTTTTGTTGTTACTTCGGGCGTACATAAGTAGAATTTCTGGCAGTGGTACGTAGAAAATATAATTGAATACGGTATTATTGTGATTCTTACAATATTGTACGTACTCGTACAACGTAAGACTACAATGCAAGAACTACGAACAAAATTTTGTAAAAGATACGAATAACTCAGAATTTAAAATAAACTCGTATTTCCAACATGTCGCACAAAAAAATATTGAAAAAGAATCAAAAGCCGCCATCATTTAAATTTGGAAAACGCGAAAACAAAATGGCGGGAAAGTTAATCCATTACGCGTCGAACTCTTTTGTCTTTGATAAGGATAATGCTTGTAACAGCCATTCATCAAATTTTATTGCACATAAATTCACATATAAAGCTCAAAATATTATAGGAATATGTTTATTTTTTTAATTTACGCCCCGTGTGTGAGCAGATGGGAACTTTTTCACAACCTTTTTTAACCTTTGACCGTTCTTCATACCTCGCAATTACATTTTTTCTGTTTTCTCACATTGCGTTAGTTTATGACTTAACTAGATGACGTCCGTAACTCCGCTGCGCCAAAACACGTTTATCGTGCGGGAACCGTGAATTTTTCTGGGAGGCAAAGTATCCTATGTCCTTTCCTGGGACTCAAAGTATCTCCATGACAAATTTCAGCCAAATCGGTTCAGGGGTTTGGGCGTGAAGGTAACAGACAGACAGACACACTTTCGCATTTTAATATTAGTATGGAAGTATGGATATGGATATGGAAGTATGGATATTAGTTTCTGCGAATAAATGTCTTAAGTAAGAAACTTCATACCGTTCTGTTACTTTAATTATATTACAGGCTTTATGAACACGCGGTTTCAGACACATCATATTTTGATTTTATCAGCCGAATCTTGAAAACAAAAACAATCTTCTTTTTAAATTAAACAAGAATCTAGACACAATATATTATTATAATCAGTAATCACTATAAAACAAGTCGATAAAGTTAACTTGTTATGGAATGCTTAAAGTCGAATCTATATTATATTATATACACGCGAATGTTTGTCGGTCAGGGAGGTATTATTGTAATGTAATGCTCAAAGACGAATTTATAATGTTACATTAGACGTGAATGCTCCCGGTGAGGAAACACCTTAACCCGGCTGCCGCATGACAATTGAAAATCTATTGTGTCTGCGATTCCCACAATCGAGGTATCAATACAAATACGGGTGCATTCAGTCAGTAGATCACTAGCTTAAAATATTTAGGCCTAGATTTATTCAGGCCAAAAATGAAATCCGGCTATCGCGTTTCACAGTCCATATCTGTTGGCTGCGGACCCGGTGTAATGTATTTTGGAATTATAAAATAACATTTTTTTCCATTGCCAATAAAACCCTCGATTAATTTCTAAAGTTAAAATAGTATTTTGATAAATAATGTACCTACTGTTAATAATACTAGATACTTTATAACGCAGCACCATATCCATATTAATATTTCCATACTTAATATTACAAATGTGATGAAATTCAGTGCGTCTGTCTGTCTGTCACCTCTTCACGCTCAAACCGCTGAACCGATTTTGCTCAAATTTGGCATGGAGATACTTTGAGACCCGGGAAAGGAAATATAATACTTTTTATCCCGAAAAAATGTACGGTTCCGCGATAAACGAATTTTGGCGCAACGGAGTTGCGGGCATCAACTTGTAGGTATATAATTTTCTTAATGGTTTAGTAAGTACTTTAAGAGAGAGTCAATATTACAAAATATTACTGACAGCAAGCTCTTCTTCTTTAAGAAATCGACAACTTAATGTTACCAACGAAAACCGAAGGCTTGACTATCAAATCTGTATTTTGAGACTATTTGATTAGGTGCTCTCTTCAAAACCTATTTTTTTTTCGACGCCAATAATATGTAAGGAGTAAGGACAAAACAAATTATTTGTCCTTGTTATCATTAGATTATATAACTAAAAACTTTGATAATATACCTTATCCTCTTCTGAAAAGATACCGATGTAAAATATTAACCGCTATCATCCATCCACGTCCATTCCAAAACATTCATTATAACTAAAATAATATTAAATTAAAAAGCATCTAGAATATATTTCTATGTTTTAGCTTCCTTTGTTTGCCGAGATCCCGCCACCCACAGTCGATGGCTGGACAAATAGAAAATTTTCCCACAGTGCTAATAGCTTACACTGAGCTCGCGAAAATATTTCCGTCATTATAGGGCGGTAAGGCGGCGAAAAAATATTGTTCACGAACTACTAAGTAAAAGTTATAGAAATGATCTTCATCACAAATAAAAAAGTTCGACATTATTATTTATTGCTTTTAACTACTTATTGATTAAAAAACAAATGAATAAAAAAAAGCTTTTTAAAATATATTTAAAAAAGTATTTTTTTTATTACTATTATAGTAAACTACTAAATAAAAGTTATAGAAAAGATCTTCATCACAAATTAAAAATTTCGACATTATTATTTATTGCTTTTAACTACTTATTGATTAAAAAACAAATGAATAAAAAACTTTTTAAAATATTTTTTTTTATATATATATATATTTTAAAAACAACCAATAAAAACAACCAAATAAAAAGTGAATGAGTATTTTTTGTGTAAGTATGTGTATATTTTTAGGTATGGAGTTAATTTTTAGAATTCCGTAGTTATACATAAAATAATACCATTTGAAATCCATTTACTTCTGCAATAAAATAAATAAGTCCCCCTTCCGATGGCTATATCAATTTCTGTCACAGCCTAAAGACCCTATACACTGGGCATATTGATGGATCGCGGACCCAATACATATTATGACATAATATTATGTTTCAATGGAATATGTTTATTGTATACGATTAATCAGGGATTTGTATGAACGATGCTACTAACTTGGATAATCCTTCTTGGTTTGTGAATGTACAGACACATTAAGTTTTTAGCAGATTAGATAACTGCTTACAACGTAGGCTGGTTTTATCGTTAAGCGTTTCGGCAGCGCCGTTGGAGCGACTCGCGCGTTCGAAGATGTAGAAAAGACTAAAATTTGCATTTGTTCTCGAACTCTTTTCTCTTTATTAACAAATTTTACGGATAACATATTTTTTCACAATTTTTTTGCAATTTTTAAAACATTTCAAATCAAATCTTGTAGGCCGAATTTACAGAGGTATTGGTGCGAAATATGGACATTATCATAAGAACGTTATAGCGTAATGTAGTGGAGACTGGAGAAATCTGTCATTACAAGCCAATAAGAAGAACATTTACAAAAATATTTTCACTGATGTCCCTTTTGCGTTAATGGCGATGTTTTTATTAGTAAGGCATCCATTACACGATCATACAAGCGACAGTCAATTCCGTCAATCATTAATTATGTTTGAATGATGGCGACTGATGGACTGACGAATGGTATTAGACGGTCAATCAATTCTCTTCAGTTTTATGTCAGTCAAAGCCAAAAGTTTCAAAGGTATACGTTTCTAATTTTTTCCTATTTTGTCAGATGTGACAACACTCACTCAAAATACGTGACTGATGGTTGCATGAAGCAAAAATCAAGTCACTGCATTACACGACAGGTTATGCATCAGTCACAGTCATGACTGTGGTAAAACTGACAGCAAAACCTACCGTGTAATGTTTGCCGAGTTGCTACAAAAAACTACTGAAATAATAATAAGTAGATGGATGACCGAGCTTTGCTCGGTATAGTAAACACTCATTGACTTCGTGTTAGTTAACAACGCCATCTGCTGGAATAGCTTTAGCTGTTGTTGTGTCGTTAAAGCAATTAGTTGCTCACAAAATAGTATTATTATTTGCCAATAGATGTCAGGAAGAGTCATATTTTTCAGTTAGAAATATAATTAGTAATAATAGTAGTAGATCGATTTATCGCCCCCGAAACCCCCTTATATACTAAATTTCATGAAAATCGTTGAAGCCGATTCCGAGATTCCAAATATATATAAAAAAAAAAAAAATATATATATATATATATATATATATATATATATATATATATATATATATATATATATATATATATATATATATATATATATATATATATATATATATATATATATATATATATATATATATATATATATATATATATATATATATATAAGACTTGCTCGTTTAAAGATATATAAGATATGCACTTTATTCAAATTCGCCAGACGCCACTTTATGTCAGTCAAGTCATTTCATATTTTCGTATTTAGTCTTGTCCTATATTATTTTAAACAATAAAATACGTTTATCGCACGGGAACCGTCCTATGTCACAGTTCTTGGGACTCAATTTTCTAAGTATTCTCAATCCTCATACTAAATTTCAGCAAAATCGGTTCAAAGAAGGCGTGAAGAGGTAACAGACAGACAGACATATACCTAAGTATATCTCATATTAGTATGTATGATTATATATCAATTATGAAATAGACTAATCATGCCAAATAATTTTTCGACTATTTATCATTATATTTTTCTTGTATTTCGTAGGTCGGTTTTGTATTTTGTGGATGTTATTGGCGACGTTTAATGGCTGACTACCCGGGATTGAGATGGCCCTCATAAATTGTCCCCGGATGTCATTAGTTTATTAATAAAAGTTGACTTATATCATAGTTATTGGCTCCGTAAGGGCCAGCGCACACTATAATAAAAATCTGCATCTGTTGGGGATGATTTATACAGGTATTTTCAGAGCAAATACCTGGTACAAGATTTTAAATGTCCGTATAGTTGCCTATACATTGCCTATACAAACATTTAAAACGTATACGGGAAAGCACACAATATGATAATCTTCTTTTTTTTATGATATAAGGGGGCAAACGAGCAAACGGGTCACCTGATGGAAAGCAACTTCCGTCGCCCATGGACACTCGCAGCATCAGTAGAGCTACAAGTGCGTTGCCGGCCTTTTTTAGGGTAATAGGGGAGGGTAGGGAAGAGAATAGGGGATGGTAGGGAAGGGAATAGGGTAGGGGATTGGGCCTCCGGTAAACTTACTCACTCGGCGAAACACAGCGCAAGCGCTGTTTCACACCGGTTTTCTGTGAGAACGTGGTATTTCTCCGGTCGAGCCGGCCCATTTGTGCCGAAACATGGCTCTCCCACGTATAATCTTCCAAAATAGTCGGCCTATTCCGGAGGGATTAATTGAACTAGAAGAATAAACTATAATAATATCAGTAGTACTGTATGGACTATAAAAGCAGCAATTTGAACCATAAAAAGGTTTCATTTTTAGGAGTCAAATCTGATGATTTGACGATTCATTCATCAGTCAATAATTCAGAAGTAAGACAGTATATTCATAAAACACAGAACAAAATAGAAAGTGAGGCAAAGCAAACATAATCGTCGAAATAAGTGGAACTAGTCAGCACCGATCCTAACGCTCACAATTGGTAAACATATAAAAAGTCCATTAGACGGCAGTATATTTCGATACAAGTAATAAATATCAATACCATATTAACAACATAGGAAAAACATGTGATAAACATGGCCGACATATATCTTGTAAAACATTAAATGGTAATAATGCGAATACAAAATGTCCACTAAGTCGCCCACATTAATCAGTGAACGTCTTCTGATGTTCATGAAGCTATAAAATAAATGCTGGCTATTTATGACGAAATATATTTTTCGTAATAAAGCTGTGTCCATTAAATTACTGACACATACCTACAATGATCTTTTGGCTTGGATGACATAGTCATGGGTACATGGATTGCAACGCACACAAAATCGGTTAGGTGCTAAGGTTAGGTGTCATTAGAGCCCATAAAGGTAATATTATACCTAGCGGAATAGAGCAACAATCTAGAGCTGTCAAACGTAACCAAAATTGGTTTTCAACTGTGTGAAAAATATGTGTACGTATACACTTACACAAACATCATTGAACATGAATTCTATGAGATTAAATTGTCAACGTGGGGCACGTGCCGACTGGACGTCAAAAAAAGAGTGCTGCTGTCATGTATCACACGTCTCTTATTACCACGCACTACGCAGTGTTACTGATATTGACATCTCTCTTGCTCAGGCCTTTGTTTCTCTAATCCACTAGGTATATTAACTTTATGTTAGAGCCTGACCAAAATGAATCGTGGATTATATTGATAGGAGGGCGTGGATGGAAAATATCCGTTTCTCTAATTTTAAGCTTACAAGATAGGTAGCATTAGTTTTGATTTTGGCCTATGTCGTAGGTGACTTGTAGAGCGGTAGTTAGTATCTAGTGGTATAACGTTACTATTGCTAACACACCACAAATTTTATTCAACAACGTATGACCTAAACAGGGCTACGTTAGCTCCTACTAAAACATACATAAAATAGACAAGCTAAGAAGTTAACACAATAACCTACATCTTTATTAAGACTAGAATATAAAGTCGTTACAAAGATATCCGAAATTCTATTCAAAGTAAAATGGAACGCTATCTACTGGCGCGGGCGGGATGAGGGTGTATGGTGTATCCAATACGGACGTGTACGCATTGTGCCCGAATATTCATTAGCAAACACTGCACGGACCTGAATGGAGCCGATCACTGGTAACGAATGCGATGCAAATCCTGACCAAAAATATATATAATATAATATAATCAACAAAATACTGTGAAAAAGTATTTTGATCTTTAACTATCCTTTGACTGACTTAACAAAAGCTACAGCCGTGGTCTAGAATAGAGAAACAGCAATTATTCTTTTTAGGCTCCTCGATCTAGGATCTTAAAAAATATAACTATTAAAGGTGTGTGAAGTTTTTCACATCTTTACGTTACTGTAGCCCAGTTTGCAAGGCTAGTCAAAACAGAATAATTTTTATGAAATTTCTGGCATTTAACATTTAAAGTTTTAAAGCTTGGAGTATAAAGTCAATTGTGCTTAAAGCTTCATTAAAATAACAGCATACTCTGAAGATAAAATATCGAAAGAAAAGAAAGAAGAGAGTGAAAATCGATAAAAGATCTTCGCGCAAAACTTGTTGCCGCTACAGCGAAGCCATGATGTCGTTTTATCATCATAAAAATACGGATAAAAAATACGACATAATCAGCCATGTTTATGCATAAATGTAAATCGAGACATAACAATATTTTTCATTACAATCTGCGACAAAACGACTTCATATCAGGCCGTACCTCACCTTTAATGGACCGTGAACGATGCAGATTTCTTTTTAATCGCGATATATCTTTTCACACCAGCGTCACTTTTGAGCAGAGTTATGAAAAAGTTTCAGCTTGCATCCACGAATTCCAACTCTCCGCCATCACAATAGAGTCCCAATTGGACCGCAGCTTGGCGATTGTTTAGAAACACTTATGCCGTATTTAAGCGTATCGCTACTTAACCTAAGAGATGTACGGGAAGATTGATCATGATAAATGGATGGCTTCAATTATGTTGTATTTCTTATCTCGCCGGTACTCACGGTGACATTAGATTTATTACCGCAGCTACTTCCGAGCAGCCTGGTAGAGGGGATTAGGAATTACTATTAGTTATGACATCTATTTACCATTAATTATGCGTAATTGTGAGTTGTGGCTAACGAATATGCGTTGATGTTTTTGAAACATAGGATTGAAGAATTCGTTTTTTGACTAGAAAAGATACTAAATATTCGATAAATCTATAATATATAATAAGTACATTATATTGAGAAATCACGAATTAGAAATAATGTACTTATGTAAATAATAATATTATATATTATATAACTCAAAGGTATACTGACTTACATAGTGATGTATCAACGCACAGCCCAAATCAGTACATAAACGGATCGCGCTGAAATTTGGCATGCAGGTACATTTCATAACGTAGGCATCCTCTAAGAAATGATTTTTATTAATGCCACCCCTAAGCGGATAAAATAGGGAATGGATGATTGTATATAATAATACTTCTTATCGTGAGCAAAGCCGCGGGCAGAAGCTAGTAAACTATAAACTAAAGTAGCAAAATCAGCTTGCGATAATCTAATTTTGATAAAACTAGAAATCTTAATTATTTATCTCGATTTATCTCGTACAAGCCAAAAGTCATAAAGCCAATCAAATCCAAACGTAAAAATAAATTAACCTCCACAAAACATTACAATAAATGGAAAACAAAAACAAGGGACCCCTAGACCGCTTTTGTTAGGCAAATACCTTCCTTTATAATAAGGGATTGGCTAGGTTAATGCAGGGCTTAAATTGCCCCAATAGGTTTAATGGGGACGAAACCTCGCGCCATTTTGGGTCAAAACCCCGATCACTTGTTAGTTTAGGATAGTTTGTCTTTACATAATTATAATAATGAATTTCATTACTTACCGTTCACTGTTGAGCGTTTGATAAGTTTACACATGGCTTCGGTGTTCCCTAACGAGATTTCAAATTCTGCGGGAAAGTGGCCTAAGTGTAAGAAATTGTATTCTATTTAAAAGAGTGAAAAGTTATAAAGGGTGTAAAATCTAAAGGATATTACTTTAAGGTCTGCATTCGTCCCTTGTAGAGTTGAAGAGCTGTGTAATAGCATCACTTCTTTCAAATATTGTTTGGGCAAATTAAAAACAAAAAAGTAACCAATTGAATAGTTCTTGTGTCTCATTAATATGGATGACGAATATTTTTGTCATAATTTTACTATATTATTATAAAAACCATAAAGTTATTATACCTAGAGGAATAGAGAAACAAAGGCCTGAGCAAGAGAGATGTCTCTATCAGTAACACTGTGTGGTAAAAAGAGACGTGTGATACATGACAGCAGCACTCTTTTTTTGACGTCCAGTCGGCACGTGCCGCACGTTGACAATTTAATCTCATAGAATTCATGTTCAATCATGCTTGTGTAAGTGTATACGTACACATATTTTTCACACAGATGAAAACCAATTTTGGTTTCGTTTGACAGCTCGAGATTGTTTCTCTATTTCGCTAGGTATATTAACTTTATGATAAAAACAAAAGTTATGTTGACATTCATTTTTCGTTTTTGGACTAGGACTTCCAACTTTCGCTATTAATAACAAAGCCGACCTCAAGATCAACAGGGGAAAGCAAAAACAGAACATACGTCAGAAACAACATAGATCTTGATATGCAAGAACAAATTGTCCCGAATCCTGAACAAACATGTTAATATATTAGGCACAATATTATCAGAGCGCACAATGAGGTGGGCCCACTATCGCTCACTGTCACTGCGGCATTCATCACGCGGGTATACGGCAAAACTTCATGCAAAATTAACGTAGGTAGCTCTGAATTCTGACTCACGGCCAAGATTTTTTCAGCCTAAGGGCCCGTTTCACCACTTTCTGATAAAGTGCCAAATAAGGCTATTCACAATTTTTTGACAGATTCTCCATACTTGATCTGTCAAGATAATTGGTGGATAGCCTATTCGTCACTTATCAGGAGGTGGTTAAACAGGCCCTAAGTAATATTTTCCATTAATGTACATATTGTTCCTGCTTTGTTTTGATTGCTTCCGATACCAGTATTATGATCCTACTCAGAGACATTGACCTGTGACCGTCATCACTTAACAAAAATAAGCATAGCATTTTTATCGACTTATGCAATTATAATTCGCATACGTCTAGTCGCACGCAAAAACACCGTGCTGAAGTCTGGCAACGCCACACCGACCGACCGACCAAAGTCGAAGTTTGTCGAAGGTTTTTTTTCGTTATTGCTCTAAGAGCCGGTGGGAGATCGACCTTCACCGATCTGATAACCATATGAGACATTTTTTTTATCCAATATAATTTATAAACAAAATATATGCCTATAATTACTTGCCTATCTAAAAGTGCTCTTGGCTATTTTTGAGCTAGGCAACAGTACTTTAAGTATGATTTTTTGCAGGCAAATCTATATGACTGATTTTGTAATAAAATAATGTAAAATTTGATATAATTTTTCATACCTAAGTTAGCAGAACGATGGAGTCACCTATATTGACTTACCTGTTCACATCGGCTTGCCAGGTAGCTATCTATACACATAAATAAGTAGGCAAGCCTACTGAGGCATATTCTGTGTGTTAAAAACTAATAGTGAAAAAAAAATCATTTGTTATCAAAAGAATGAAAGTGATAAAAAAATCGATTAAAGTTAATTTAATTAAAAATAGCCATGAACACTTTTAGATAGGCAAGTAATTATAGGCATATTTGTTTATAAATTACACTTGATAAAAAATACGTCTCATCTGGTTATCAGATCGGTGAAGGTCGATCTCCCACGATCTACTCTACTATATGGAATTTCTTGCTCGGTCGCCACGCTCAAAGCCCGCGCTAAAAAATTACAACTCTTTAATATCAATAAGTTATTTTGTCATGGTATTTCTTTGTTACGCCGATAATATGAAGTAGGCAGCGGCTTTGTCTAAGTACATAGGTATTTTTTTTAAACTACTTCGTTTCGAAAAATACTCGTACTTATGCCTTTTCTACTATGCCGAATTCTAAGAATCTAGAAATATCTAGGTCATAAAACTTTATATAGGATCACCACTTAGGTAGCCTTTTACGAGGCGCTTATGTCTGCCTATTCCTTACAATTACACCCCCAACGACCGCATTCAGTTGAGATTGATACGAGCTATACAACCTCCGTGCTTTCTAAGCTTGGACGTATTTTTATTTCTCGAAAATGCAGTCCACTAGAGCAAAAACTTTAGTCAGCATCGTGTGAAACATCATAAGATTTTTATTATATCATACATAAACATGAGCCATGAGCCCATGACCCAGGAACATTTAAAACTTTTTTGTTCTGTCAGCGGGATTCGAATCCCCGACCCCTGGCTCGAGCCGCCACACGCTCAATGCCACAGAGGTCGTTAAATAATTTTCTTAAAACATTTTGGATTATAATCGTTTTTAAATTATGATAGGCTACCTTAAACAATTTTTCATTAAAATATAAAAACGTTTTATTAGCAATTAGCAGCTATAAAAATGTTCATTACGCTATGAATTTATTGTAATGTAACATCGTAACACAATTTTATTAACAGCTGAATATTCTCGATCCGCTCAACTCGAAGTTACTGGCGAAGTAATTAAATCATAAACAAGGCACAAATAAACAAAGTTGAAAATAGTTTTCACTCAATAAGTGGGGAGTCCTAGAATAACTAATTCAATTTCGGTGCAAGACGCTTTCGGCGTACTATTATTTTATGCTTGGCGCGGTCTTTCAATTATAAAGCAAACAATGAAAAACTTTCTGCAAATCTACGTATTCAAATTCCGCGCCTTCATTTGAATCTCGTTTTGCAAAGGAAAAGCTTTGGAGCAGATTCGTTTGTACAGCGGCAATAAACGTATGGGTGGATTTATCATCCATACTAATATTATAAATGCGAAAGTATCTCTGTCTGTCTGTCTGTCTGTCTTGCTTTCACGCCAAAACTACTGAACCGATTGCAATGAAATTTTGTATACAGTCATTCTAGAGTCTGAGAAAGGACATAGGCTACATTTTGACGTGGGAAAATATCTTATTTCCATGAAAATATCGATGAAAATGAATTCGCATTGCGCGTGGCCAGCGCTCATCCCGGGGGTCCTGGGTTCGAGTCCCGCAGGCGGAACAAAAAGTTTTCAATGTTCCTGGGTCTTGGATGTGTATTAAAATAAAATTTCAAAAATCTTAAACATATTTTATGTATAATATTATAAAAAATCCAGAAATATATCGATGGAATGAACATTTTACTTCTAATACGATTCAGCAGATGGCGTTTTATTTTTTACTTTATTGTAACATAGAACTAATCATACTTATTAGTTAGTATGTTTTTGTTTATAGTTTTTAATACGATAGAATATTATGTTAAATAATATTATCACTTGGTATAATAATAATCAATCTATCTTATCTTATGTAGAACTCCTACTGCATTTCTAATCCATACTATCCATACTATAATATTATAAATGCGAAAGTATCTCTGTCTGTCTGTCTGTCTGTCTTGCTTTCACGCCAAAACTACTGAACCGATTGCAATGAAATTTTGTATACAGTTATTCTAGAGTCTGAGAAAGGACATAGGCTACATTTTGATGTGGGAAAATATCTTATTTCCATGAAAATATCGATGAAAATGAATTCGCATTGCGCGTGGCCAGCGCTCATCCCGGGGGTCCTGGGTTCGAGTCCCGCAGGCGGAACAAAAAGTTTTCAATGTTCCTGGGTCTTGGATGTGTATTAAAATAAAATTTCAAAAATCTTAAACATATTTTATGTATAATATTATAAAAAATCCAGAAATATATCGATGCAATGAACATTTTAGTTCTAATACGATTCAACAGATGGCGTTTTATTTTTTACTTTATTGTAACATAGAACTAATGATACTTATTAGTTAGTATGTTTTTGTTTATAGTTTTTAATACGTTAGTAATACGATAATATAATCACTTGGTATAATAATAATCAATCTTTCTTATCTTATAGAACTCCTACTGCATTTCTAAAATATGTGACAAGTTGACAACAGAAGGCGCTCTAAAATAAAGGAGTTCGAGTGTACCGTGTTGGCCTATATTCCATCCAGAAAATATATCAATGCAATCAACATTTTAATTCTAATATATGAAAACAGATGGCGTTTTAATTTTTACTTTATTATTGTAACAGAACTAATCATACCTACTTTACTATATAATATTGTTTTTATTCATAACTAGCTGTTGCCCGCGACATCGTCTGCGTGGACTTTAGTTTATAGCGCGCAGTGTCAACAAAATTTGTGTCAAATTTAAAAACTTTTTAAAACCCTGGTAAGTGCTTCCGGTGTAGCGCGGCCCTTAATTAATCAAAATACCCAAAAACAGCTATGCAGTGTGCACATAATCTATACTAATATTATAAATGCGAAAGTATCTCTGTCTGTCTGTCTGTCTGTCAGTCTCGCTTTCACGCCAAACGCCAAAAGTATCTCTGTCTGTCTGTCTGTCTGTCTGTCTGTCAGTCTCGCTTTCACGCCAAACGCCAAAACTTCCGAACCGATTGTAATGAAATTTTGTATACAGATAGTCTAAAGCCTGAGAAAGGACATAGGCTACTTTTTTACTGGAAAAAAGGGTTGTAAGGGGGTGAAAATGCGTAAATTTGTTCAAATTAAGTTAGTTCCAACAATTCATAATAGATGGCGCCGTGCGTCTTCTACATCGCGCTGACGCTTGCTCAAAAGTCTTCCTATAAGACGTGGTATCATCTTACATTTAAGTTTCGATTTTTTTCGATTGTTATATCTATTCTACGGTATTAAATAACTCAGTACTTTATCTGTGCAGTGACGTAACCTTAAATCTATCAATGATAAATAGTTTATGGGTAAAGTTGTGTAATTGGAGGGCTAAATAAGCTTTAAAATTTGGCATAAAATATAAAGTTTAATATAAAAAAATGAAATACTTATTGTGTGCACACTGCACAGCTGTATTGATTTAAGGGGTACCAGGGTTTTTTTATAAAAGCTTTTGACACCAATTTTGTTGACATCGCGCGCTATAAACTGAAGTCCACGCGGACAAAGTCGCGGGCAACAGCTAGTTGTATAATATATTAATATGTAGTACGTATATTGTCGCCTATATCATACAAATTAGTATGTATTGTAGTATTATTAAAATTTCTCGTCTACGGTACAGGGTACTAAAGTTATAGATCCTTAAATTCCAAATTTTGTACGAATATATTATGTTCTAAATTAGCAACTTTTCTTCTACCGTGGCCCATTTAGTTTAGAGTGTAGAGCACAGACATAGATCAAGATCTATGTCTGTGGTATCGAGAGAGATATCTGAGTAGAGTGTTCAGAGTCGCTCCACTCTACTATTTACAATATACAATATACATATAAAATATCTATATTATATGGAAGATAGTAGTTGTATATAATATAATACTGTCTATCTACAATATACACTAGCAGTTTGACAGATTTGATGAAAATGACATTTTCTAAAAATGATTCCTAGCTAGATCGATTTATCGCCCCCGAAACCCCCTATATACTAAATTTCATGAAAATCGTTGGAGCCGATTCCGAGATTCCAATTAGGTATATATACTACAAGAATTGCTCGTTTAAAGATATAAGATATAAATCTAAACTTTGCGCATTCAAAATATGATGCACTTGGGGTAAGGTTTTTAAAAAATATTTTGACGTTCTTATTATAATAATGACCTTAAAATTGCTCCTACAATTTTCAATATGAATAGATGGATGTAATTAGTTATCTGTAGTGTGCACTGACGGTACGCACGGTAAGTTTCGTAATTAATTTTGTTTGATTGTCTACGATTCTACGCGGCATTTCATAATAACATCTTAAGAAATACTAATTTTGTCTAGTCTGTAAAATTGATTTTTAGACAAATGGCGTAACCACGTTAATTATTGCTCGATTTATGTCAAGCCCAACGCGATCACGATTATAGTAACCTTTGAAAATTTTGGCTTTGACTGACATAAAACTGAATAGAATTGAGTGACCGTCTAATACCACGTCAGTTCATCAGTCACCATCAGTCGAACATAATTCATGATTGACGGAATTGACTGTCACTTGTATGATCGTGTAATGGATGCCTAACTATGTCATCGTCTGTCGGCTGGATTTGACAAAACGCAACCAAAATAAGTAGGTCCGCCATCTGCTTATGAATCAACTTCTCTGATAGTAAAACAAAGTGCCAATTCTCAGTTAAATACGACATTGCAATAAAACTATCAATATACATTTACATCTGTTGGGGTTGGCAGTATTTACCGCCGCCCTGCGTTTGACAAATTTACGACAAAATCGCGTACCCTGCGCCATGTTTATTCCTTTCTGCTGCTCCATGAATTACACCAGTCCCCAACTACAGAGGGTTTCCAGAATATCTGGCCTTCTAAGAAATAATATCACTCAAGCGAATATTCGATTATACGAATACAATATTATGTACATAATATTATTGTATGCGCTATACTTATATGTTGCTATCTGTTATAGTAGATGCCTGTATCGCTGATAAAATAATGCAACATTTTTTCTTTTTATATATCGACTAGCTGTCCCGGCATACGTTGTTTTGCCATATAAAGTATTTCGCC
Source organism: Aricia agestis (assembly GCF_905147365.1). Taxonomy (NCBI): domain Eukaryota; kingdom Metazoa; phylum Arthropoda; class Insecta; order Lepidoptera; family Lycaenidae; genus Aricia; species Aricia agestis. Next base: position 1,782,620 of record NC_056408.1, on the reverse strand, counting down.
CATATTGCTTCGGCACGAATGGGCCGGCTCGACCGGAGAAATACCACGTCCCTACAGAAAACCGACGTGTTTCGCCGAGTGAGTGAGTTTAGCGGAGGCCCAATCCGCTACCCTATTCCCTCCCCTACCCTCCCCTATTACCTCTTAAAAGGCCGGCAACGCACCTGCAGCTCTTCTGATGCTGCGAGTGTCCATGGGCGACGGAAGTTGCTTTCATCAGGTGACCCGTTTGCTCGTTTGCCCCCCTATTTCATAAAAAAACTAGTAATATTAGAACTATAATATAATCTTCAATTAACATTGAATTTTCAAGTGAAGTATTTTCAATTAGTGACTGATTAATGCGATCGCATAATGGAAAGCTCTCCTTCGGTGACTTATCGCCCTGAGAGCGTCTGAGTGTCTGTTGCCACTTCACTGTGTTAGATATTAATTCAAAGTTTCATTATCTCAATTTCTTTGAAAAATTGAAGAAATCCACATTGCTATAAATGCGAAAAGTGTAACCTCTTAACTCTTAAACATCTTAGCCGATTTGGATGGTATCGAGATATTTTAAATCTTGAAAATCATATTTCTGTTTATAATGTAAAAGCATAACTGGAAACGACGATGATTGCCAACTTTCTGGATGGGTTTTGCTTTGGTTCATTGTGGATTTTGAGAAGCTAGTATACAATAAAGGCAGCATCTTCACGCAGTGCTACTTACAGAATTATCTTTTATAATAATATTGTTAATTTGCCATCAAAGTTTAATTTCAACCGTCAGAAAAGAACAGAAAATTATAATGATTACAATAAACCTTCTGCAGCATCGATAAACCCAAGTATTTTGTACCTTTGATTTTACTGTCAGAATTTCCGCGCAAAAACACAATTCCATAACGTTTTGCCGAACACGTATATAACGAGATCAGCAAAAATGTCTCCCACCTTGGTATTTTGTTCACGTGCGTGGCAGATGAGCGCCGCCGCGCCGTAAGGACCTGCATGTCGTCCTGAGCTAACCAATTTACACTTAACATAACCTTTATTAAAACTAGAAAAATCTTGCAAACTTGCAGTTTTATGGCGTTTACCCCGGATTATGGATACAAAGCTAATTGCGGAATTTAATTTAAAACTGTTTTGAATTTTCAGTCGGTTTTGATATTATTAAACAGTTTACTCGCTAAGCTTGTGTAATATTAGTTAGTATGTATAATGTATATTGTATAATAATATGAGTTATACAGACTCATGTAAATTGTTGTTCGTATTTGAACTATAAATATATTAGTGAAATGCTGACGCAAAATAATGCTCCACGTTAATTAAAATTATTAATTAATTAGCATTAAAATACTGTTTAGAATTTAGAATTAAGTCCTAAATGTTATGTCATAGATAGTTAATTCATATCTCCTGATTACCTTTGCAATACTATACGTGTATTGTGTAATTTACTACTGGTTGTAAGAATATAGTTAGGTTTTTTTACTGTGTTATTATTAATAATAATTATAAAATAAGGGTGGAGGATTGTAATGTATTTGTTTAATTACCTGCGCACGCACGGGTGTGTCTGTGACGTCGCGGGATCAGTCCGAAATAAACGGTTGTACTGGCTGTGCGTGTCTCATTAATACCTCACATATCCTAATAATATTATAAAGCCGAAAGTATGTGAGTTTGTGAGTTTGTATGTTTGTGACTTCTTCACGCTTAAACGGCTGGACCGATTTCGACAAAATTTTACAAGGAGGTAGCTGACATCCTGGATTAACACATAGGCTACATTTTAAACCGACTTTCAAAATGGAGGAGATGTTATGATCGTTTTCATTTGATTTTTTTTTTGTTCAATGACTACTCTACTGCTTTTGAGCCGATTTTGGCAAAAATTTACAAGCCGTTAACTGATATCCTGGATTAACACATGGTCTACATTTTTAACCGACTTCCGGAACGGAGGAGGTTATGTTCATTTTTTAGATTGATTAATAGGCTTTCGCCCTATCGAATGCTTGGGGGGGTTGCGCACCCCCGAACTGCCCCCCACTCCTGGAATTGTTGCTTTTAACGAAATGGTATCTGCTCTGTCGTTAGGGCTGAGTTTTAATTATCCTTTTTACAAACAAATTAATTAATTAATTATAAAAGTGAATTTATTCTAACCTAAGCAGAAGATGTTCTGCTTGGGAACCCCCCCCCTCCACACCTGGAACTTGCTTTTAACGAAATGGTATCGCGTCGTTAGTGCTGAGTTTTAATTATTCTTTTTAGAAACAAACTGAGTAATTGATTATAAAAGTGAATTTATTCTAACCTAATCTCAACATACGGATTTCGAGTGTCATTTGATTAATAGGTTTTCGCCCCGTCTCCTGCTTGGGGGAGCTACGTCAGACTAACTAAACATACAGATTTCGAGTGTCTAATAGGCTTTCGTCCTGTCTCCTACGTGTAACTGCGCTGCAGCCTCAAAAAGATTGGAAACTCCTGATACACTCTAATATAGCCTTCACACTACACTTCACACGGGCCACTGATAATGTACCGGCGGGCCACAGGTTGAGTATAGCTGTTCTAGATATTGTAGTCATGGCAGTGAAACTCATACTAATTATTTAAAAACTGTAATTTGAAATCGACATGATACCCATGCTTCTTCGCATGTACAGTCATAGCTTGGGTGATAGCTTGTATCTTTTTGTACACATCGCTAAAGCTGACATTGGTGAACTTCTTTATTTTGCTGTGTGGTAGGGGTTTATTAGAATTTAGCAGTTCTCTTTGAATGTATTCTGGTGGATCTGAAAAGATTTGACAATATTAACATGTTTTCGTACAAACTTATGTTCGTAATCATTAGCTACGACGCGACGCTTCATAACGTTTGGTTTACCCGGCGTTCTCCTGAGGCGTTCTCATCAGCGTGCCAAAAAACAGGCTAGCCATGACTGCATGCTGGTGTTAGATAATTAAAAGTTACATTTCATAATATTTCTAACATTATTTTATCTATTGTTCTTTGGAAATATGAGAAATGATACACACAAACGAAACTACACTCATCATAATATTAAGTCCCGAAAAAAACGTTATTTGAGACTTCTTATACTTTTTGTAAAGTTAGGGTTGATTCAGACCGCAACGCAACGCGTAGATGCATTTCTAAATTTATATGGATTTGACAGATTCGCAAGAGGTCTCACGCAATTGAAATCTGTCAAATCCATACAAATTTATACCACGCTGCGCATCGCCTCGCCTCGTCGTGTTGCGGACGGAACCAACCCTTAAGAACACATAGCTTCCAGACACATAATATTGTTACACCTCAAATTCGTACAAAACTACATAATATTATACCCTATACATGAACGAATAGTAGTAGTCTACGTATATTGGCAATATACTCAACACATACTTATCGGCGCATAGTACTCGTATTGAGCCGCCACTGCGAGCGCGAGCGCCAGAACACCGACCAACATCACTTCCGACTCCGAGCGCCGCGCTGTGTGCTCAGCCTTTTGTTTTGTACACCACCCACAGAGTAATGTAGTGCAGAGATGCATTAGGAGCTGCATTTGACGAGATTCAATGTTTTTTTAGGCGCAGCGCAGACGACTGACTATCCGTGACGCACTTTTTAGTCCGTGGAAATAGAACGTATGCAATTATATGCAGTAACGCACACGTCCGCGCTGCGCGTCGTGTGCGTTACTGCATATAATTGCATACGTTCTATTTCCACGAACTAAAAAGTGCGATGCGCCTTAACGTTAATTTAATGAAAATGTACTATGGAGTTTATGTTTAAGCATTCGTTGAACTTTAATTAAGTAATTCTTAAACCTCTGCACTGCACTGGTCCAAGACGGTCGGAGACTTAGTAAACGCGAGAAGGCCACCTACACCTTGAGGGTGGAGCGTCTGCACTCTCGCCACAAAGTGAATTTCAGTTCCTTTGTGGTGAGAGTGCCGACTCAACTTTTAACCATCTTCGAGTTGGAGGAGTTCTGGCCCGCCTGTGTAGTTTACCGGAGGTCACGGCGCATCACGTCACCAAAAGAGACTTTACGAGATAAACTGTAGTGTGATTGTGTGTGTGAATGTGTTAATAAATTATATTAACCCATAGATCGTGGAATAACGAGACACAATAGCTTATCTATTGTTATCGCGACCGGATGCGGCCGCTTAGGGCTTCATGAATTAAGATAAAATTGTTCGGCGTGCAATCTGTTGTCTGATTGCCATAACACAAGTTTTTACTTAGCATGAGATTAGACGACGTGATATACGCTACCTAGTTTATACTCTTGTATATTATTGTGTGCATACTAAAGAATTTGAATTTTTTTGAATTTTTGTCTAAGTGTGACCTTAAGTCTATTTAACAATTACTTGCTGCATATTTATACAATTGAGATAAAATATTATACATTTTATTAAAAGTTATAGCAGATTAATCTAGATACCACAGTTATAACTGTAATAATAGACTATGAAATTTCGTAGTGAATATAAAACAATACTTTATTTTAAATCTATTCAAAGAAACTGAGTAGAGAAGTACAGTGGTTCTTGTATTAAAAAGAATATCTCGTGGCCTTTTCTACATGGGAAATTAAATGTTCAATTCAATATCCTAATAGAAGTTACAGTATTACTTCTTAGAACCTAAGACATTGTTATGAGGATATCATTGATTTAAAATAATCTAGATTAAAATATTGTCTATCTATACGACTACTGGGTCCTTTAAACCTATGACGTATCTTTAAACCTAAGTGGGATGTTAAGTTTGATCTATTTGACGTTTATGTGCTCGAGCTCCTAAAAATTGTATGTAATCTGGGGGCAAGTCAGTGCCCTCTTTTTTTACATTTTATGTTTTTGGTGGGATAACTAATGCTTTTGAAAAATAAAACCAACGTAGAATTCCCTATGTCAAAACTACTGAAACAATTTTGATGAAACTTGCAGTACTTTCAAGTTGAACAATATCTACTACAATTATCCTTGGTGCGAAAATCTATACTATAATATTATAAATGCGAAAGTATCTCTGTCTGTCTGTCTGTCTTGCTTTCACGCCAAAACCACCGAACCGATTGTAATGAAATTTTATATACAGATAGTCTAAAGCCTGAGAAAAAACATAGGCTACTTTTTTACTGGAAAAAAGCGTTGTAAGGGGGTGAAAATGCGTAAATTTGTTCAAATTAAGTTAGTTCCAAAAACTCAAAATAGATGGCGCCGTGCGTCTCCTACATCGCGCTAACGCTTGCCCAGAAGTCGTTCTATAAGAGGTGGTATTATCGTATAGTCAAATTTTTCGATTGTTATTTCTTTTTACGTTACTTATTTTTACGTTACTTATTAAATCAGTACTTTATCTATGCAGTGACGTAACCTTAAACCTATCAATGATAAATAGTTTATGGGTAAAGCTCGTCACAGACTCAGCTATAATATATATTAATATATTTATAGCTCGGCATAATAATATATATTTTCTATACTAATTTCGCGTGACCACACACTCAGCTATAATATATATTTCTGTGGCATGTGGATTTAGTATAGAAAATATGTCTAGCTATAAATATATTAATATATATATTATAGCTTAGGTCTGTGACGGGCTATAAGTTGTGTAATTGGGATGGTAAATAAGCTTAAAAATTTGGCATAAAATATAAAGATTAATTAAAAAAATTGAAATATTATATGCACACTAATAGGATTGTTGAGAAAGTGTTATGAGGAAGAGGAGGAAGAGGAATTTTCACGCGCAAATTTAGAGGATGCGGATGAGGAAGAGGATATTTTTTGAGGAAGAGGATGCGGATGAGAAAGCGGAAGAAGAAGCGGATGAGGAAGAGGATGATAGGATATTATAAATACTAGCGGACCCAACCCACAAGTCTTTGTCCTCTCTATCCATAACTAGGTACATACATTACACAAAAAATAATTAAAAGGGCATTTTCCAGTAGACCCAACTATGAATCTAAACCATTCTCAAAACACACACAATAAAGAATCATCAAAATCGGTCCAGCAATTAAGGAGGAGTTCAGTAACATACACAACACACGCACACAAAAAAGATGGATACGCGACGCGCATGCGCAGTGAAATTCCTCATAAATTCCTCTTAAATTTTGAGGAAGCGATAGCGGAAGAGGATTTTTTTTTATTTATGAGAATGCGATAACGGTTGAGGAACCCAAAATATTGCGGAACTTCCTCATTATGAGGAAGCGGAAGAGGAATCCTCAGCAACCCTACTGACACTGCACAGCTGTTTTGATTCAAGTGGTACCAGGGTTTTTTTTATTAAAGCTTTTGACACCAATTTTGTTGACATCGCGCGCTATAAACTGAAGTCCACGCAGACGAAGTCGCGGGCAACAGCTAGTGGTTAAATAAAAAAAAAACTTACTACAGCAAAAAAATATCATTCATGGTTCCCGGGGATATGGGAACACAAACATACATACGTATGGTATATACATACATATATATACATACATAGACTTTTGACATTTGGCACATTAATTGTTTAGACGCTGTAATAGACTAAGTACAAGCATATTATACGACAAGGGCAGTTTTGGAAAAATTACATACCTACATACGGGTCGAATTGATAACCACCTCTTTTCGTTTAAATAATAAATCATTAAGTTAATTAATAAATCACTTTCAGAGCGATCTCACAAAATCAGGAGGCTGTTTTAGCTAGTTGAAATTGACATGCGTAAAGAACTAGTGCCTGCGCCGTCAATATGTAAAAACTAAAATGTCACTAATATAATTTTGTATGGCGTAGAAATGACAAGTTACATAGCCGCGCTGCTGGTGTCATTTTTAATGGCAACTGAGTGACATCCACGTATTCTTGACAATGTCAATGCCAATAAGTAAGGACAATGTCATCGGCTTACTTAATATAAAATATATATGGTAGGTGCAATAAATTTGGTTTTTCTTGACAAAGCGTTGAAATTCAAACATCACTTAATACTTGTGTGTCTACAATAATTCATAACATCAATGCTTTATTCTTCTATTTCTAATAATTGGGAATAAGAATAAAATTCCTGGGCATATTCTATTACTACATTTAATACAACAAAGCAAATTATTTGCCTGTGGCGATTTCTCCTTTGAATGGATATTTTGCGGCGGAGAAAGTAAAAATGGTATAAAATATGAAATGATGTTATAGATGAGGCTGCTATTATTGGCTGGATATTTGTTACGGTTTGTATAGGCATTGTCTAGTTTCTGTGTCAGATTCAACATTAGCATTCTCATCTCAAAACAGGTCAAAAAGTCACAGTAGTCCAAAAGTGGGAGTTTTGATAACAAAGCCAAAGTTCAATGACAATCTCAGGATGTATTAGAGAACTAAACGATTTTCTCCAGTTGTATATTTATAAAATATTGATCTTATAAAAAATAAAATTATAATGAGTAAGATAATATTATAGAACTTTATAGTCGCGGTTTTATTTTTAGACTTTCTACAAAAAAAATTCTTAGGAAGTTTCTAATTTCTATCGACTTATTTTTAATTTTGTAACAATTTAGTCATAATAATTAAGTATTCCCAGGCTTTTTAGCAATTGCTCCTTTCTATTTTATTACTAGTATTAAAAATAAAGCCTCTGTTGGTGCGTTAGGCTATAAAATTTGTAATGTAGTTACTATAAACGAAAGTACAACACGTAATTCATGGACCAGCTAAATTCAGTTTTATGTTGTAGGCGTGAACGTGCTTATTTGCCTTACACGTTTTGGGAACTTATGACGTTTCGTTTGACGTAGTTTTCCCGGAAGGCGTAAGATGGCGTAAGACTCCTTCAACGCAAACGTTTTGTGTTTGTGTTCTTATGTTTTGTAAAACTGTTTCGTGAATTCGAGATAAAGTTTACTACAGTAAAGCTTCGGTCACACTTACACGTGAATTAAACATTTCTCTTTACAGTACAGTAGTATTACTAGATCAACTGGATGACTACCAATTATTAATCATTCCATTGATGTACGTTTCATCAAAATAGGTTAATCGGAAGTTTGAGATCCTATTTAATGACACCAAAACATCAAAACTCTCCATAAAATAAATGAAAATACCAGATCTGAATTCTTATTCGTTTATTTGGAATTAGTCTTACATATTATTTTATTGTTTAACTAAGGCGACAAACGTGTATTTAGACTTACATATATCATTATCATTTCTTTTGGGTTCGTGAAAGTTAAGTAAAAGGTAATATTCAACGATATTCAAATTAATAACTTAAATAATTATTATATTTAACGACTATATGACGCCCGCAACTCTGTTGCGGTATAATTTGTTAATCGTGCGGGAACCGTGCATTTTTCCGGAAGAAAAAGATATTCTGTGTTCTTTCCCGGGACTCAAATTATCTCCATATCAAATTTCAGCAAAATCGTTACAGAGGTTTGGGCGTGAAGAGGTAACAGACAGACACTTTCGTATTTATCTTATATCTTTAAACGAGCCTTTTCCGAGATTCAAAAAAAAAAAAATATATATATAAGGAATCTCGGAATCGGTTCCAACGATTTTCATGAAATTTAGTATATAGGGGTTTTCGGCGGTAAATCGATCTAGCTAGGAATCATTTTTATAAAATGTCATTTTATCCGTGTTTTATCGAATACCGAGGAAAGCTCGGTCAAATAGCTAGTAATATTATTATAGATTATAGATATTCAATATTAGTAGCAAGTTCAAGAGGTTCAGGATATCATATTAATAGCAAACAATTTGTTACGAGAGCTGTAAGTAATGATGCATTTAAGTTGCAGTTGACTTGAGAAATTCCCCGTAAATCAGGTAACAACGTATTAGCAAACTTCCTCACGATCGATGGTCAGACGGTAGGAACAGCTGCACGCTGGTCTGTTCCGCTTGCCTCCGAATGTTCTAAAATTCGAACGTCCGGAAAAAATCAGAACACCGAAAACTACGTCGGATCGATATTGATATTGAGAATTCGTCAGTCAAGTGTTATTATTTCTTATGTACAAAAAACCTGTATACACTCAAAAAAAAGAGAAACACGCGCTACCTTACGCACGGCTTAAAACTAATCTTTCTTTCGTCTTAATTTTTTCTGTCTAGCCCCCTGTAGCAACGCGCGATATGTAACTTCGTTCCAAAATCAATGCCTTAGAAGCTCTGGCTATTTAGCCAAGACTTTTTCCGTTGTCGCTTCGTTATGGAATCGCCGAAAAATGTATGGAATTGACGCGTTCGTTAACATGACGTTGACGTTAAACTCGTCTTATATCAATTCCTTAAATAAAGAAAAAAATCTTGGCTCACCTCCCCCCCCCCAATTCCAAGACTTGGTGAAAATTTAAGCATGTTTTGCGCCAAAATTAGTGCATTACAAGTTAATCTATAAAATAAATAAAATATCTTCTTATTCAAAATGTAGTAGTATCATGATACACTTTTTGAAAGTCGAACGAAGAAACTACGTTGCCTACCACCGGTTCGGGAACTACCCTTCTACATCTACTAAGCTTAATACCGAAAAGCTACAAAATTATCATTTCATATTCATTTCACCGCCCGCTCTTTTGGCTCCAAACGGAGCAAACCAAATAAGGCGTTGTAAGTTTGTAAACTTAGCAGGTTCAGGGGCGATGAATCAATGTGACATTTGACGAGTTTAATTCCCCGTTGATTTACGCGTTAAATTAACCGCTAATTAGTACGGTCAGCGGGGAAACCGAAACTCCTCAAACTTTGATTCATTTGACGACCGTTTTCTTTGACGCTTTCTGTCAAAATTTTGTTTTCAATAGCCGCACATTATCCGTTTCATCAGAAAATTCTGACGCCCGGCCCGCCGCAACGCACGTTCATACATTTTGTTGTGGATTCCGCATACCTACTATCAGAATTCTGACGTATCAAAATGTTCAGAAATTCAGATAATGTGCGGCTGGGCTTATACTACAGTATTTCAGTAATTATGGAAATATGAACAGTGTTCACATTTTATTTAATAAATTCAGTGACTTCGTGTGTGAAAAAAAAACACTAGCTTATGTTTCTGCAGTGAAAAACAATCAGCTACTTCCTTCGACCTAGTCAACTCTTTGTCTGTACCAAATTTTATGAAAATCGATATTTACTTAATTCCAAACAAAGAAATGTAGTAGGGTACTTTAAAATAGTAAAATCATGAATTACCTTGTACCTATAGAGAGATGATGCCCCCAACAGCTAGTCGAAGAGACGATGATGATGATAACAGTAAAAACAATAACAAATACAGCGTGGAGCCCAACAGCTGGACACAACAGTGTAACGTTTCGTGTCGGAGAGGTCCTGTTCAAAATAGTCCCGGAGCCGGAGGGGGAGAAATAGAAAATTATTTACAAGTCTGTCTCGCTTATCACGTCGGGGTGAATAGGCGTGACGTATGGCCCGCGTCACGCTCAGTTAAATAACTCAGCTTTTTGTTGGCTCGGACAAACGATGTTATGGTAGTTTTTTTTTAGAGAAAATAATTCAGTAACTCGCTTTTACACTACTACTACTAGTATGTTATAACTTATAAGGCTTAATATTCCCAATACATAATATATTATAATATAGTATTGGAAATATTAAGATTTTAATGGGTTCGAGATTTCCGATCACTTTTCCGCGCCTCAACTGCGACTTTTACAAGATATTATTCAAGAAGTGACGTAAAGCATACGTAGCAATATCTGACTGATTGATTTATAATAATAATATTATGTAAACAATCGTTTTTAATGTTTAAAGATTTTGTCAAAATAAATTCTCTGAAAAGGTATGTGATGCATATTATACGCCTTTACACTTATCTACGGCAAAATAACATTCAAAATATTGCTACTACTTAATTGCAAATTTTAGGTAGGTAGGTAGGTAGGTAGGTAGGTAGGTACCTAAAAATTGCAATTATAATCACACAACTATCCATTAGCAGCAGTAATAACATCAAATATCTAAATTTTCTTCCGAACATAACAATTAAATAAAATTAATAGAACAAGATTACATCGATATTGTGACCATGGGGCGGCCATCATCAATCAGCCGCTCAAAAGTAAGAAAGATATAACGTGGTTACCATTGTCCCCGTCCTGTGAGATATGAGCCGTGACGTTGACAGATCCCCGCGGCATAATGACTGCAGGTAGACCCTGACGCCGGATCTTAAACTATCTATTATACTATTAAACTCGTGTAGCTAAATTTTAATAGACAAATCTACTTGAAATTATTTTACTACAGGTTGAAACTGACGTTGAATCTTCAACTATAATAAAAATAAAATCATGGTACTAGGATTTTAAATTGATTTCCGCAGAATTAAATGTCACAGATGATGTCGGGTCTTAACTATAATAATACTAAGAAACTCACATTTGCATTGTTATGAATAAAACTTGCCTTATTCTCTCGGCATAATGACTTTACTGGTAAATTCTGACGTCAAATCTTAAATTATGATATAATATTCGCTTGAACTTGAGTTTCAAAAATGTTAGCTAAACTCTGCTAAAGAATGTCTAATAATTGGAATCGAATTCACTGTAGGGATTTGACTCGACTAAATCAGATTAAGTTTTGTACTGTATGTTATATATCAAAGCTGTTAGAGCCCAAAAATACTTCACTTACTACATAATACACATCCTTTTCATTATGTACCAATATCAACAAAATATCAGTTGATCTCGAAATAATTAATGTAGATGGCATTATAGATCTATAATAATTTACTAGATGTTCTTCTTATGCTAAGTACTCACATACGGTATTGTTCGATAGTTTTACTCCAAATAGATTACTGCGTGGACCGCAAAACTCACAGCTCAAAGGCTCGCATCGAGCCGGCTCGATGGAATTAAATATGTCGATTTAGAGTAAAACTATCATGCAATGCTGATTTCATAGAGATTGTTTCTGATATCTATGGCTGAATGTGTGGACGAAAGCCCAAGCCGCTGGTTTTGTTCGATGTGATTGCTCGATCGAGCAAAACAGCATTACACGCAAATAACAAACTTGTGAAAACCGCACATTTTCCCGCAGAGAATATTATGGATAAAATATGTACACAGGCAGCATGACTAATTTCGTTTAATTGTCAAAATTCCAAAATTATTTTATCGCGCGTGAACCGTAAATTTTTTCGGAATGAAGAGTATCCTATGTCCTTTCCCGGGATTCGAAGAAAAATCGGATCAGCGATTGGGGCGTGAAGAGGTACCAGACAGACAGACAGCATTTCGCATTTCTAATATTAGTATTAGCATTGATTATTTACATCACGACTAGTTCATTTAAAGACGTACCTAGTCAGTCAATACCAAGTCTGTAAGGATGTTAGTTATTCTGACGAGCCGGCGTTGATTAGAGCTAATCACCGCACATGAAGCGTGCCATGCATACCGGATTACATGGAGTTAATTGAGCATGGGAATTGGAGATGTTTGCGGCATGGCGATCACTTATCAGGTGCGCTGCTGCTCGTCGAATGACTTGCTAACAGAATGAACCATGTTTTAGAAGAACAGTATTATTGATCATATTTTATCTGTATAAATAGAGATGAGTTTTAAATTTTACTAGTCTCGCTAAAAGTGAGAACGGCTGAACCGATTTGGTTAATTTTAGTCTTGAAATATTTTTAGAAGTCCAGGGAAGGTTTATATTAGAAGGAGAGTGATACGAAGTTACCGCGTCATCTAGTTTTGACATAAAATAATCCTAATGACTCACTGTATGAATACCATAAAGTTAATATACCTAGCGGAATAGAGAAACAAAGGCCTGAGCAAGAGAGATGTCACTATCAGTAACACTGCGTGGTAAAAAGAGACGTGTGATACATGAGAGCAGCACTCTTTTTTTGACGTCCAGTCGGCACGTGCCGCACGTTGACGATTTAATCTCATAGAAATCATGTTCAATCATGCTTGTGTAAGTGTATACGTACACATATTTTTACACATAGATGAAACCAATTTCGGTTTCATTTGACAGCTCGAGATTGTTGCTCTATTCCGCTAGGTATATTAACTTTATGATGAATACCCAGTTTTCAAGATTTGACAGGAGTTTATTCTATTCAACGGCGTCATTGATTGGATAATATTATTTGACATTAGCCAATCAGTGCTAGTAAATAGATAAACTTCAGTGAATAAACCTCGGAAATCGGGCATAAGGCGAACAGTTTTAGAGCCCCCGCAGACTGCAAACTTTCTATCGGCCGATAGTTTGGTCGGGTTGGGCTGTTAGCGCGCACACTACGCCAACTAAACAGTTGGGTTGGTGGTGACTGGTGAGAGCGCAGACTAGACAACTGTCGGCCATTTGCTCTCGCACGGTTCCATTCATTCACGGCGATAGGTTTTTGAATGGAAAATTTTACACGATTTTTTCTGCCGAGTCGGCGACCAAACAATCGGCGTCATGTGCGCGCGTGGAAGAACGGCATCGGCCGACAGTTTTCTGATGGTTAAGTTTGAAGGCTATACGATTGCCTTCAAACTTAACCATCAGAAAACTCCATCAAACTTAAATAATTAAGGCCGAGTCGGTCGATAATGGCCGACTCGGTATCGATGTAATATATAGCTTCATACTGATCAAGAGCCAAACTAAACTGTCGGCCGATTAATAGTCTGCAGTCTGCGGGGGCTCTGTCAGCCTATCCACGTTGGCCCAAGCGATTACGAACGTAAAGAGGGGCTTATTCGTCTATGAGTCTTCATGACTGACGTGAATTGTGCATTATATAGACAGTATTGCAATCATGGTAGTAGTTATAGTCTAACGCCTCCGTGGTCTAGTGGTACAGAGCGCGGCTCTTGACTCGGAGGTTGTGGGTGCGATTCCCGCGTTGGAAACATGTTATTTCCAAGTTTGGTTAGGACAATGCAGGCTGATCACCTGATTGTCTGACAAGTAAGATGATCCATGCGTCGGATGGGCATGTAAAAAGTCGGTCCTGCGCCTGATCTCTCGCCGGTCGTGTCGGTCTTCCGTCCCACTGGGTTATGAGAGTAAAGGAATAGAGAGTGCTCTTGTGTACTGCGCACACACTTGGGCACTATAAAATTACTCCTGCGTAGCTGGCCTGGTTTCAATGAAACCGGCCACCGTCACCGAAACCGGTGTGGGAGCTATTATTATTATTAGTTATAGTCCATAACTGACTAACGTAAAAACGCATTTGCCGTTTTATCGTCGTCATCTAGTAAACTAGATGGCCCCCGCAACAAAAAGATTGATCTACATTTTTTCGGAACAGAAAGTATCCTATGTCCTTCCCCGGGACTTAATCTATCTCCACGCAACATTTCATCAAAATTAGTTGAGTGGTTTAACCATTTGCCGTCTGCCGTCTGTACGTGTATTTTCACGTACACAATATACAAGACGTCAGTACATACCTACACTACACCTACGCGTCTCATTACTACGTTGCTTTTTATAACCGTGTACAAATAACTAATTGCCTTCCGCAGGCTTTGTGAAGGGTCTAATTAGTAATTAGTTCCGTCGGTACGTCGGGCCGTCGGGTTCGAGCCTTATTTCACCAGGCTTCGTTACCGACACTATTGTGAACCGAGCCTAAGACGGATCGCTAATTATTTATATTCCACAGAGAGGAAGAATTGCAGAAGTATAATCACAGACTGTATATTATGTGTAATTTGAATAATGAATATATCAATGCGAAAGTATGTATATTAAATGAGCTCCGGGAAACAACAAAGTCTATCCTTTGTTGTTTACCGGAGCTGATGTTTTTAGTGTCGCCTGATTTTTTTTTATATGAAATAAGGAGGCAAACGAGCAAACGGGTCACCTGATGGAAAGCAACTTCCGTCGCCCATGGACACTCGCAGCATCAGAGAGCTGCAGGTGCGTTGCCGGCCTTTTAAGAGGGAATAGGGTAATAGGTTAGGGAAGGGTAGGGAAGGGAATAGGGTAGGGGATTGGGCCTCCGGTAAACTCACTCACTCGGCGAAACACAGCGCAAGCGCTCTTTCACGCCGGTTTCCTGTGAGCCCGTGGTATTTCTCCGGTCGAGCCGGCCCATTCATGCCGAAGAATGGCTCTCCCACGTTCAATAAATCGATAGTAAATCTATATTTATTATCGAAAAGTATCAGGCGACACTAAAAACACTAAAATGAAAAGTTGACAGAGCCATGAGAGTTATATCCATATTATAGGCATCCATCAGCACTTGGCAATAGAAAAAGTAGAAACCAGCTAAAGATACTACTTTATAGAAATTTAGGAAGTACTCCAGCGCATCTTATAAATCGATACCATGGAGACGCCGCGCTGTATTTAGAGAAGAACTGAGACAACTGAGAAACATTTATAATATACAAGATGTTAGTGTAAACACCGTTATCCTTGAAACCATCAAATGAGCCCGTCAAAATGAACAATTTTTTCTATGAGAACAATGCTGGGAACTCAAAAAAATCTTTCTTGACATCCATACAAATTATTGCCGATCCGGGCATCCGTACGGGTATGAAGACGGCATTTTTTTTTTGAGTTTCCAGCATTGTTCTCATAGAAAAAGTTGTTCATTTTGACGGGCAGATTTGATGGTTTCAAGGATATCGGTGTATACACTAACACACTGTAGTGCCCATGTTTTTTTTTTATGAAACAAGGGGGCAAACGAGCAAACGGGTCACCTGATGGAAAGCAACTTCCGTCGCCCATGGACACTCGCACCATCAGAAGAGCTGCAGGTGCGTTGCCGGCCTTTTAAGAGGGAAAAAGGTAGTAGGGGAGGGTAGGGACAGGAAGAGAAGAGAATAGGGGAGGGTAGGGAAGGGAATAGGGTAGGGGATTGGGCCTCCGGTAAACTCACTCACTCGACGAAACACAGCGCAAGCGCTGTTTCACGCCGGTTTTCTGTGAGAACGTGGTATTTCCGGCCCATTCGTGCCGAAGCATGGCTCTCCCACGTATAAACATACGAAGGCTGCTATTCTTTGACTCAGTAAGGCTGGATTACTTATATGTCAGCGCGTTTGGCCGCTTTGCCATGAGATCACAATAGCATTTAGCGATTTATTTAAACTAGAGATCGCCCAATGGTCGAAATTCGACCTTAGTTTCGACGACATTAGGACTAATATAGGTAATATTTTGTAAAAAATATTGACTTTATAATATTTTTTTCAACTCTTGTCTCTGAGATTTAGCTGATCCTGGCCGTGTAAGCATTGTCTAATAGTATCTTAGATTCAATAAAAAAACTATAATCCATTTTCAATTTGTCAACTTGTTTTCGACAGACTTCAACCATAAAGAATATAATTCGTATGTATAGGCTTGTCACTCAAAAATCTGTTATTTCTCATGTGTGTGTGTTGTAGTGTGTATTTTGTTTTATTTGTTTAAAAAATGTATGATAAAAGCATAATTTCAAAATAATATTAGCTCGATGCACTCCTTCACCATATAAACTATAACTGTGCAAAATTTCATGCACCTACGTTTTCCCATTTCTCGTAAAAAGGGTTACAAAGTTTTTCGTTCGCGTATAGCGGTGCGATTGGAATTTCGCGGTCCGGCAGCCAAACCGCGCGTTCGGGCAGACATACAGGGTGTAACAAAAGTAAGTCATAGAACTTTAGGATTTACTGTGAGAATTGTAGCGCTGAAAGAGCATTTTTTTGTGATTTGTATGGGTAGCATCCGGGCCCTAACGTCATGAATTTTCCTATGCAAAAGTATATATAAGGGGGTCCCTTATATATACTGTGAAAGTAGCAGCACTGAAAGAATAACTTATTTTTTACTTTTGCATAGGAAAATTCATGACGTTAGGGCCCGGATGCTACCCATACAAATCACAAAAAAATGCTCTTTCAGCGCCACAATTTCCACAGTGAACTTTAAATAGGAAACCCGTACACATCGTGAAATATAATATAATATTATCATTTAGTTTTGTTACAACTTGTACATACATCGAGCCTAACATAATTCCAATACACAACTTCAAAGACCTCAAAACACTTCGGTTTGGCGCAGGTATTTTGTGTTTCAAATTTTCTCGGAGCCTTCATCAAAACTGACGTTTTCTTTGTGGGCTCCAGCATGATTTGATAGACACTTTTACGATCATTCGAAAGAATGTCGTAAATTAATAATATTTATAGACAATAGACATTTCACTTATTAGATTTTCGTAAGTTCGTTTCCTCTACTAAAAACGATACTATGTCCTTTTTTCAGGACTCAAAATATTTGTAACCTACATTCAAGGCAAATAAATGATTATGATTATGATTATTTCCTTACTTTCCATAAAATTAATTCATCGGCTTAAGCGTGACGAAGACACAGACAGACACTTCATCTGGCTATTAATTATTAACTTTTTAATAATTTACTCAAAATAGTGATTAGTCCATTGAAATGTTACATTTGCTATTATTATTTGCATTTATTAGAGGACGCAATTTTATTTTTGGGATATATTATTTGGTGGGGGGGGGGAGGGTCAATAGAAGCTTACAAATTTTTTGTTAGACGTATAAACTATTGTTGTTCTTGTATAGACGTGAAAATAATGTTGTCACCCCTTTTCTCAAGACGACCGGGTCTGGCGGTCGGGGGACAAGGGTGGCGACCCCACAAACTTGACGTTAAGCTTCTATTAGCCAAACATATCCCAAAAATAAAATTGCATCCTCTAATAAAATATGGAATATTCCATAAACTTATAATTCATAGACCAACAAAGAGTGCGAGAGAGAAGAAAATCCTTTATGGAATTTTAACAAGATGAAAAGAGAGAGGCAGTCTAATGAAAATTGTAACAACTTTTATTTGACAGGTCGTCAAAAGTCGTCAATCGTTTTTATGCCCTTTCGGTATTTGCAATTTATTATTTAAATCGTACGTTATTTTCAACAAATACTATTATATATATAACAATAATAACTTGTGCTGTGAGTGATTGCAGTGTAAATCATAGGAATAATCCTGAAAAATATACATTTCACACGTAATTAATCTTCATTTCCTAATTGCTACGGTGTTTATTTTTGCTCTATTCTGTCTTTAGCTCTCTATTTCAAATAAAATATTGTGAATCCTCCCTTTTACTTTCATATTTTGCGTAACTAAAGTTACTATTCTTCTTATATTACACAAATTTTGAAGAAAAATTTTTCATTAAATTGTTTTACATGTACGCCTTGTGCTTGAATCAAATTTATCTATATGCTTATCGATATTTTACAATAACATAAAACTAAAATAAAAATCATTTACCTTTATATTTATCACCTTAAAAAGGACATATTATCTTATTTTAATGATTATTTTTAAGTAATAATTATCTTTTGACATACCTAGTATAAAATCAAGGTTTCACAGAACAGTCACTTGAATCTAATACTCATTGAATGCAGCTTTCAATAATATAATAGACAGTTCTCTGACAGAATAGGTATAACTGCAACTTATATTATACTTAATAGGACTGGTACCGACTTCAAAATTATGAAGATTGAGAACAGAAATACTGAATACAGAATAAGGATTATTTAATACTTTTTAGTTCATATAAGTATAATGTTACTATTGTCTTTACCTTCAAATCGGTTCACAAACGGCGGAGTAATCGTTGAACATACATAAAAAATATTATATCCACAGCCGAACGTCTAACCTCCTCCTTAAAGTCGGTTAAAAATGATTGTAATAAAAAGTATTAGGGAGTGCCTCCGCTGCCGGCGCCGGTTGCCAAAATGGCTGCCGGCGCCGTTTTCCGAACTCCGAAGTTTGCCGAAGTCACGCGATGTTTGCCGAATAGGCTGCCGGCGCCTATTCGGCAAACATCGCTTGTCAAACAGAATAATGATCAAAAACACCAGACTTGAGCTAAATTACTATGAAAAGTACAAATAATAAGGTCATAATAATTGTAAGGATGCATAATTATTTGAATCCTTCGATCGGGGATTCTCTGAAATGCTTCGTATGGGGCTTGAATCTTGGATGGGTTAATGGTGGTGATGATGAAGATGCTGATAAATGTGATCTGCATAGTAGCATTTGAAGACAATATCTTTGCTTCTTTAAACAACGCTGAAACTCTCTAACATGTATAAGTAATCTGAAGTTCTGTTCAGTACCTACCTTCGGAAGTATACCACGGAGTTTATAACTGTAGCTGTGGTGCAAAATCTTACTTTTTTACCTGAGTAATAAATAAGTAACTTTATAATGTGTTATGTGTATATTATTTACCCCTATAAGAACCTCATGCCATAAGTCATAACATATCCGACGAATGACGATTGAAAAATCATTCCAAACGAAAATGTGTATCTACTTTTCCATCGTCACCTTTTTTGCCAATTAAAATTTTTGATCCCTAATTTGAAATACAAAATCTGTCAAAGTTGCATATTATTTATTTCTCATAGAAACTCAGGTTAAATAACTCGAACGGACTATACTATCGATAGCAAAATACTATACTATCGATAGTAAAATATACATCACTAGCACACGCACACATTGACAGATCAAAAATGGTCACGCATTTTCGGGTTGGCAGGTGCTCTATACGACAGTATATTCGGTCCTAAAATTGTAACATTTCAATGGACTAGATGGCAAATCTTACAACTAAACTACAAAAAAAGAAGAAGAAGAACTTCATTAGCTAAAACAAAACCCCGTCGAACGATCAATTTACTTTGCCGCGAATTTCAAAGACGGACTAAGTGCAGAGTAATGAATCCCAGAGACAGCGTGGGGTTAACGGGAGCTCAATCAAGTCTGTACAAAATTAATATGCCGGTCATTAAGTACCCATTACCCTAATCGTTGCCGGCAAAAAACTCGCCACCTGCGCTTACAACTACCCGCAGGTAGAGCTCAATTTATCCACAGTAACTTCTTGTGCACTTGTTGTTTAAGTTCGAGGTATTTCTGATACAGTAATATAGATTAAGTTTTTCGCTATGTTGCAACTAAAATGTTACATAATAATAGCTCCCACACCGGTTTCGGTGACGGTGGCCGGTTTCATTAAAACCTACGCTACGCAGGAGTATTTTTTATAGTGCACAAATGTGTGCGCAGTACACAAGAGCACTCTCTATTCCTTTACTCTCATAACCCAGTGGGGCGGAAGACCGACACTACCGACGAGAGATCAGGCGCAGGACCGACTTTTTACATGCCCATCCGACGCATGGATTATCTTACTTGTCAGACAATCACCTTGATCAGCCTGCATTGTCCTAACCAAACTTGGAAATAACATGTTTCCAACGCGGGAATTGAGCGAGTCAAGAGCCGCGCTCTATACCACTAGACCACGGAGGCGTTAAAAAAATGTAACTTACACTGTGATTGATAATATAGTTAGTTTAAGTAGAATACCGATATTTTGACTACATTAAATAAAGTAATAAAATAAACGTTCTTTTGTTTCTGAATAAATTTGAAACAAATACTTTCAGAACGTGAACGTCCTAGGTGTTGCCTACCACCGGCTTTGTTTTTGTTCTCATTTTAAATTGTTTTCATATTATGCGATATGAAGGACATTGCTTAAGAAAGCGATCTAGTTATAAAATGTGTTTCAACGTAAAATATATTAAACTATAAAGAAGGATAATGCTATGCCGCATCATTTCTCTACAGAAATGAAAATAGAAAATAGAATAATCTTATGATCAAAATAATTTTACTGACAACAATGCTGACACGGTGGATACAGATGTTCAATATTTGGACAAAGAAGAGCTGGATATTGCGAAATACTTCGGTCAATGCAAGATAATGTTTGGCTTCTTATCATATTGATGGGATTAGTAAAAATGGATGAGGCAAATTAAGTATTTAGCTGTATATTATGTTCCACAAAACTATCCAACATAGGGCAAATCGAATTAAAGCTTTAATTTGTTCAAAATTGGAACCTTTTTTTTTAACCACATAGTATTGGTTTTCGATTTAACTGTAAAGAAACGAAAAAGACTGAAAGACATTTCATTCGTTCAAAAAATATATATTTATATAAGCTTTAACATAATGTTTGAATAATTTACTCAAATTCTTTTAATAGTCATTTTGATTTGTATATTTTTTATTTTTATGATAATTTGTTGTTATAAATTATTAAAACAATAAAAAATACACAAACTAAAATTAGTAATAAACCTAAAGAAAACAACCGATATGAATCGCGTAAAGAGAAAAATGTAGAATATTTTACCTAGACAGGATGAGACAGAAAACGCACATAATACCTATAAAAATTTGGTAAAAACGACTAGGTACATCACCTTAATATTATAAATTGACCATTTTTCACATGTGGCCAAAAACATTCCGAAGCCTTGTTCAATTAAAAACTACCGCATCCATCGCTTACAGCGATTTCCAATTTGCATCGCATTTGACCACTATTAACATTTTAATCAGTAATTTACATTAATTAAGCAAATTAATTCAGAATTAGCCGTAGGTGCCACGGACCCATTATGTTAATCGTCCCTCCTGATTTTGTTTACAATCACTTGTTTAAGCGTTTACTTAAAATGCTAATTTTGTACCCCTCAAAATTTTTGCGAGTCCTGACCAGCGGTCCTGACATTTTCATAAAACCAAATGGGAATGGAATATTTAGTACTTGCGTCATTTTGATGATAATTAATTTATTCTAAGCACGTTTATCACCAGCAGACAGCGTAATGATATAGGTCTAGTCAATTTGATACAGTTTGATACTGAATGTTCGTCTTAATGTCCACAATTCGAAACATCATAATATTCAACGCAAAAACATAATAGTTTACAAGCCTTCATAGAGACCTTTATGAGGTATCTGTGAATGCTTATAAACTATTATGTTTTATCATTAAAATAAGGGATCAGACATTAATTAACTTCATGCATTATGTGTAACGGCATTATCAGAACATAACTAATAATACACGTGTATACAATTCAAACGAAAACAAAACCAGAAACGTAGATACTCTCGATTTCATTTCCTGCAAATCGCACTACCGGCGGAATGAAATATTCGGGTGACATAAAAAAGATCGGGCGCGACTACGCCTCTCTTCCGTTCATCCTTCGCCAGGGGAAATTGTCGCCATACATCGAGACTTTTCTATCGTGGATCTATTTACAGATTTCCCTTCCGGTACGATTGCAAACACTTGGCTGAACTTCACGAATCTTCTGTAAAATTAACTAAACGGGCACCGGCAAAGTGACATTGATAAGAGATGGCGCTGTACGTTTTATTAATCGCGGTATCGCGATTGTCGTATTTTTGAATCAATTTCAAATAAAATTTCAAATCAAAAAATTATTAAAATTGACGACTTGTGTCATCTGTGGCTCCATAACTCGTGATGTTTCTAACGTTCTAATTCTAAGGTTTCTAATCGCTGGTTCGGATCCCGTCGAGAAAAGTTTTCAATGTTTCAGGATATATTTTCATCCATGTAGATGTTGATATTAATAAATGCATATAAATCATACTTTAAAAAATTTAAAAGTAACGAAGATGTTATGTTTGCTGCTCCTAAAATAATGATAAAACTTATTACGAAGATTACTTTAAAATCAGGCTCCTAGTGATATTGTGCTAGGATATTGAGCGTATTGTGTAATACTGTACTATGGTTTCAGCAATATTTCAACTCTATTCTTATGAAACTAATAGACGTGGATTCAGTCTCACGTCGATCTAAAGGCCAATATTATAAATACGAAAGTGTATCTGGCTGTCTGTTTGTCTGTCAGTTACCTCTTCTCACCCATAAGACTAAACTGATTTTGCTGAAATTTCGTATGGAGATCTGACTACTTTATACACAGTAATGTACAAAACGAGTCAGCAGCATATCCAAAAAAGTGCACAGCTCCGATAAATTAGTTTTTACCCCAATACTAGAGACTGATAATGATAAAACGCAATTAGTCAAAGTACAAGGATCGTCGGATAGCCGCAGCTTCGTTTATAATGAAGTTAGTTGTTCGCCCCCGGATACTTGACCGAACACCTCAGACTTGATACGCAATTTGAGGACTTGTAGCGTAGTTTCAAGGATGATAGACAACCATGTTTGTATCAATGATTACGAAGCTGTACACAATCAGTCTTTAAGGGCAAAAAAGTTAATTATTATGCTATAGCACTCTTCGTGTATTATTATACTCAACGTTAATTTCAAGTAGTCCTAACAACGGCAGGTCAATTGCCAATGTATACCGTCTGGATGTAGGACGATCGTTGAGGAATATCCCTGTATTTGTGTATGTATATGAGAGGAACCGGTAGCTTGACAAAGTCCAGGCCTCACGGCGGGAAGAAAGACGTGGGGAGGTTTTCAGTCTATAAATGTTCGGCACTCTGAGCCGGAGGGAGTCAACATAACCCTTGCTGGCCGGTGAGGGATGCCCATTGCATTTCACTCCTTAAAAAAGGGGAATATCCCTATAATATAATATTATGTATGGCTATTATGATGGGGAATACAACGCAGAACGATTTTCAATTCAAATATACAATATTATGGGCTTTATCATATTGTATATCCTTAAATTCCATTGCTTTTAAAACCGGTTCCAGCATTAGCGAGAAACGTTTACAAATCGCGGTATAAAATATCCATGTATTTATTTATTGGCCATCTTATCCGAGCTAGAAGTACGGGGAGGCTGCTAGTGGCTACATAAATCTCCGAAACGGCAATGCAAATGTTCTCAGGCCTCCGTTTTTATATCGATCCTGTGTTTATAGTTCCGTATTACACAACTTCTCCAGTTAAAATAACAAAAACTTTCCCTTACAAAAACACTTTATAGTAACGATAGTTCCGTTTTGTTGTTTTGTTTATTCGATCGTATTTAATATTCTTGAATATTTGCGTTATTTAGTTTTTGTTACTTAAAAGATAGGATTAAATACTGAGCATACCATTAGATATTTTATTGCAAATTATGCTATCCTTTGACGGTCACAAAGAGCTTTTTCTCTGAAAACTTTATGGAACGCCAAATATTTGTCGCTAAATATTTAAGCTGCCGCTGCACCTAGTGAGTCAACAGAATGTCCATCAATTCGTAACTAGTCGTTTCGGTGTTTCGGCGGGCCAAGGCGAAACTTTTGTAACAGAACAAAGATCTTCGGATGACACACTTCCTTTGTATTGACTCGCTGAAACAAAGATTTAGTGGAACGCAATAAAACACGGCGCGTATCGGCACAAATAATAAACTCGACCAAATCGAGTGGCCTGAGTTATGTGAAAACTTGGCCTGATACCGCGCGAGCTACTCACATACACGGATGTAGAGACGATAGATGCGTCTCGTTTCGTATAATCTCAAAACTTTTGATTATTAATAAATATAGAGAGTTGTTAATTAATTAAAATTTATGTAGTTACTCTACTTAATCCTACTGTAGAGCTAAATAATGGATTCCTGCATTTTGTGATGACCTAAATTTAATTTTTTATTTTTATGTAAGTAATAAATAAAAATAAAAAGCCTTTTATTTCTCACTAATAACATTTTTTTTCGTTAGTAACAGTTAAGAGGATATATAGTAAGTGTTAGTAAGAATTTTTTGCTCCGAAGGCCTCCTTAAGAGTTTTCCATGCTTCTCTATTTTTCGCTATCTCCATCCATCCTTCGCCAGCTATCTTTACTATGTCGTCAGTCCATGGAGCAAAAGGTCTCCCTCCCTTTCTAGTGCCTGTGGGCCCTTTCTATACTGTTATTGCTTGAGTCCATCTATTAGTATCTGTCAGTCTGGAAAGGTCTTCTTCCCAGCGCCATTTGAGTTTTTTGCTGTAATGGAGAGCGTCTGTAACTTTAGTTCTTTTTCTTTTGCTTCTGTGTGCTACTTTGTGTATTCTTTTGATATTTAGTAGGCTTCTCTCCATACCTCTTTGACACGATCTTATTTTTGACTTGATCTTATATTATGTAAGTTTCCATGTCTGGGTGGCGTAAGTTAGTGAGGGTAGTATACATTATGTGTGATGTGTCCATTACTTTTTTCTTGACGGCAATAATTGGCATATATCTTTAAATACCTCCTTCAGACTCCAATACTTTTCCAAGACTTGGAGATTCTCCTGTCAATTTCTTGTTCATTTCTATGTCTCAGAAAACAAATAGATAAAGGAATCCACCAACTCCAGCTTGGTATTTTATAGATATATTAGACGTTTTGTGGAGTTTGTTAGTACTTTGGTTTTGCTTAGGTTACTTTTCAGGCCTACTTGTTTACTTGCGGTGTACAAAAGTTTTAACATCGACTGTAGCTCGGTTGCATTTTCTGATAATAATAAGACGATGTCGTTTGCGAATCTCAAATTATGTAAATAACAATTATTATTGATTTTTATTCCTACATTTTTCCACTTTCTAAAAATTTTTTTTTATGTAAGTATGACTAATTTTTTATTAGGAACACATAGTATACTAACTGCTTCACATACTAAATAGTTATGTATTATAAATTATAATTAACATACCTCATGTAAATTATAAGAACGATCAATGTAAAATGAAATGAAAATTCAGGTTAATGTACCTAACTTTTGGACATTTCCCCTCACCAATATTTACGCATTTTAATATAAAATAATTATTTGAAGTCTTTGTCTTTGTTTGTCTTAAATTTCACAAAGACAAGCAAACCTTGTATAGTTATACGCACACATCGTACATATCGTATAGTTAAACACACTAAGCCGAAAATACGCGGCCGAAGCTCGGTATGTTTACGCTTGCAATGCACTACGCATACAATATAACGCGACGTAATTTCGGCATTGTGTGTCATTTAAAAAACATTGCAGGCGTAATCATGCCGAACTTCGGCCGCGTTTTTTCGGCCTAGTGTCTTTAGACACACTTACTATCCTTATTAGAAAAGGACACTAACTATTTCGTACGCCACATCTAGTAAACTATCTCTAACTTTTGCTGCCATAAATAATAAGTGAGCGACCGGAGGCGCCGCGGCTGCGAACAAAAAGTAACAAACATCCCTTAAATAAAGAAAACAGCAGCATGTGCGAGCAACTGTCGGTGCGGCACGCGCCCGCGCCGGGCTATTTACGGGATTAACACACATAAAGTTCAAGACATTAAGCCTATAATAGTGTTATCGGGATTAGCTCCAAAAATTAATTGGCAGCTCTTTTTGGAGGTTATCACGAAAATAGTTCTAAGTCCTAATCTAAAACCTTGTTTCATGTCGCTTGTCTATAAGTTTTTCAGATCTCCAGTAAATATTCTCATTAAATTATACGTTTGTTGGTGACAATGTAAGGAAACCTATAGAAAACACTGCTAAAAATAGTACTGTTTTTAAGACTAACTACGTCGTTGCTAAATATTTTAAATCCCTGCATTTTTGATTTTGACCGTTTTGTAGCAATGTAGCAACGCCACAAAATATTGCGTGCTAATGAAATAAACTATCAGAAGTCTATAAAATATTATGCAAAACTCAAATAAACATTGGACAATTTTTAGACCTACCCGATAATCAAACAAAATTTCGTGAAACTCGTTCCAGCCGTTTTGGAAAATTTGGCAACAAATACCGCGATCCGAGAATTTAAAATTAATAAGATTAAAAAAAATACATCAGAATTGAATCGTAACATTTCATTCAATTTCATATTTGAACTTATTAAATTACATGAAAGGTACAATTCAAAGGTTCAAAATGGAGGAAACATTCCAGACGTGTATTGAAGAGTAAAATAAATATCCCGTCGGCGAAAGATTCCTTTGGTATTGTTTTTGGAACAACAGACTTGCAAGGTGAACCCCCGGGCTATTGGACTAGCTGATGTTTAGTT
The DNA here is from genome assembly GCF_905147365.1 of Aricia agestis. NCBI lineage: Eukaryota > Metazoa > Arthropoda > Insecta > Lepidoptera > Lycaenidae > Aricia > Aricia agestis. Next base: position 1,755,654 of record NC_056408.1, on the reverse strand, counting down.
GTACTCCCTAAGATAACCTTGTAAAATACATAAAAATGATTAGAAAAAACACTAGCTTTCAGAGAATTCAAGTATTACTATATTCTATTGAATATGCAATTAATCTGACCAGATTCGATTAGCCTCCACGTCTTTTTTTATAAAATAAGGAGCAAACGAGCAAACGGGTCACCTGGTGGTAAGCAACTACCGTCGCCCATGGACACTCGCAACATCAAAAGACCTGCAGGTGCGTTGCCAGCCTTTTAAGAGGGAATACGCTCTCTTCTTGAAGGTTTGCAGGTCGTATAGGTCCGGAAATACTGCTGGTGACAGTTCGTCCCAGAGTTTTACAGTGCGCGGCAGAAACGCAAAAAACGCACGGTGGAAGACTGCTTTCAAAACGAGGATATACGACCATTGGTGACTTTTTAGTGGAGGTCTTTAGATTTCCATGCATGGTATATTTTTTTTGCATAAAATAATAATAAATTGAGGATAATATAGAGCTATGAATGTACTATCACAGATGTTGATTCCTAGGCACTAGGCAGATGGGGGACCTACTCAGTTTGGTCGCGTTACGTCAAACCCAGCCGATATATCACAAAACATTGAATTGAATTGACATGATCCAACCAAAATATGATGTTGGACTATCAATTGCCTAGGAATCAATTTCCTCGATGGTACATTTAATTCGAAAGTTTGCAATTAAAAAAAATGAACTTACTTAAATACTTTTAATACTGATACCGCTTCAAGAAGTTTTTTGTACCCTGTGTAATCCTAAAAATGAAGCCTACATAAATTAACACCAACTTTTCACCTCAACCTTTCATCGTCGTAAAATATTAAATCATATTAGTGAACGTCTACCAGATATTGAACTTTATCACTAATGCTTAGAGTCTCTTTTCGTGCTAACATGAGCGATGTTTACGCAAATGAATCAGTCATAAATGTTTTTATTCGTTCTATTTAGGATTTGTTTTCTTCAGTAAATTCCTAATCGTTAAGGGCTGTTTGCAAGTGACTTATTGCCTCTGATCCATAAAATCTTTATTTATTAACGTTAAATATTATGTAATTTTGAGTTTTCACATTTATCACAAAATATTATTTTAGATGTCAGTACCTTGAATGAGATTCTAATTGTTCCTTTTTGGCTGGATTCGATTTCAGCTTGATCTGTAAAAACTTAACCAACCAGTTCCGTATCTTCATCTTCAATTACTTGGAATGGATACAGAGCCTGTAGCCAAAACGTTATATTTATCGCTTCTTTATAGAATCGTCGATCAAAATATATGGAATTGACATTAGACGAGTCAAACTTCAACTTCATAATTATTAACAATCAAGTCAATTCCATACATTTTGATCGGCGATTCTAGAAGCGATAAAGAAAACGTTTTGGATTACTTGTTTTACGATAAAAAATTACGGTACAGTACAGGTATCTAGTCACAGATAATATCTACCACCTAAATTACCCTCTAAAGATATGGTCAAAGAAAATGAAAACCGAACTTGGTCGTACATCGATCAAATCCTTTATATTTAAGGAGTTTGCAATGTTTAGTTTAGTATTTTGGAATCAATGGTTTGTCTGGATAAAGCTGTAAAAATACTCTGTCTTGTTCTACATTCTCGGGTTTTACAGTGGCAGTGTTTTTACTATCGTTTGATTGTTATCCACCTAGTTCGAGGAGTTTAGTTCGTCAAGTTTTGTTCCGTATTGTCAATATGGATAGTTCTAATTCAGTGTATTTTTACCCGACTGCCAGGAGGGTTATTGGTTAAGTGGTGAGTGAAATACATTAAGAATCTTTATAAGTAAACAATAGTAAGTACCACGGAATATATAACACTACAAGAAAGGGCATATGGGCGTGGCCCGCGTGCCATAGTTATGTCCAGCTGGACATAACTCGCACGCAAAAGGAAATTCGTGAGTACGGATTTAAACCTTACGTTAGTTGACGTAAGGTGTAAAATTGCGTACAACTTCAAGTCTTATCATATTTAGCTGTCAAGCGCCATCTAGCGTTGAATAACTGAACTCGGTAGTCAGAGCCGGTGTTGCTAAATTTAAATTCTTCTTTATTTCAAAAGGGTTAGGGTTGTTTTTACGACATTGTATTTAAAAAAGAAATCTCTTTGTGATTGGTTATTTCTTTTGTGTGCGTAAAATGTTACTGTGTGAGTTTGGCGACAGCAGTTTCAATGAAACTTACTTGCTATGCCCCTTCCTTTAGTGTTATATATTCCGTGGTAAGTACATAATCATTTTTGTTCTTTTAGTAAGTATAATGTAATAGCTACTAATCTATACTAATATTATAATATATAAATGCGAAAGTATCTCTGTCTGTCTGTCTGTCTGTCTGTCTCGCTTTCACGCCAAAACTACCGAACTGATTATAATGAAATTTTGTATACAGATAGTCTAAAGCCTTAGAAAGGACATAGGCTATTTTTACTGGAAAAAAGCGTTGTAAGTGGGTGAAAATGCGTAAATTTGTACAATTTAAGTTAGGTCTAAAAATTCATAATAGATGGCGCCGTGCGTCTTCTACATCGCGCTAACGCTTGCCCAAAAGTCTATCTATAAGAGGTGGTATTATCTTGCACTCGATTTTTGATTGTTATTTCTTTTTTTACGTTATTTAATAAATCAGTACTTTATCTATGCAGTGACGTAACTTTAAACCCATCAATGATAAATAGTTTATGGGTAAAGTTGTGTGATTGGGGGGCTAAAATATAAGCTTAAAAATTTGGCATAAAATATAAAGTTTTATTAAAAAAAATTGAAATATTATGTGCACACTGCACAGCTGTTTTGATTTAAGGGGTACCAGGTTTTTTTTTGTATAAAAGCTTTTGACACCAATTTTGTTGACATCGCGCGCAATAAACTGAAGTCGCGGGCAACAGCTAGTATAATATATTCTGTGGTAATAGTAAGATGCAAATAACGTATTTTGTTTAGTTTTTACTTTTAGCTGGTTAAACTTAAGAAACTGCGTAAGGCCTACCTACACGGAGAAGCATTCAAAGATTTCAACACCATCAATATTTTAAAACAAATTGTACATTTAGACATATTCCAAATTCTCAAAGTTTCTCGATTTGGACTTACATAAATATTTCCAGCAAGACAAATTGGGGTATCCCAAACTAGGGACAAATTTTTAAGTTAATTTTAGATTTAAGAGAAATGGAATCACTTAAGCTGGAATGGAATGTGAGCGAAATAGCATCATTTTGTTTACTCAGGAATGACGTAATGACCCTACATAGCTTAGTGCGATTACTTAAAAATTTTGAAAAAATATCTGAACATTAATTATTATTTGACTCAATTTAATATTTACATACAAAGATGTTATTACCTTGAGACCTTAAAATTGTTAGATTAGAACTCGGGTATGATCTACTAACAGCGGGCTTTAAGTAGAAGATTGCAATCAGACCGTAACACGATACTAAAAATAATTGCTATTGACATCATTGGTAGATAATATTACTATTTATCTGAGACCTTAAAGTCAGCACCCACCTACAAAATATTCAAGGCAAAAAGCATAATTAGCTATCAATTTACTTAAATTTTTATAGAACCCATAAACTATCCTTAACATAAACACTTGTACAGTCGCGTGGAAAATAACATAAATCAACGCGCCCATTAAAATAGACAACGCGTAAAATATCATTTTTACTGCTCCGAGGATGAATAAAATGAAGTTTTTATTTTTATGTGTGATTAATATAAAACAGTTAAGTCGCTAAAACTGTTCTTTTACGATTGGGGACTTTTCATTTTGTTTTTTACGATTATCGCTCAACTTATTATAATTAATGGTGGATTACTTAATTTAGTTGTTTTCGCATTAATTTATATTTTTAGGGTATTAAAATTTAATTATTACTTAGGTACATAAAAGTGTGCAATAAAACATTAGATAAAAGACTCGAAAACCAAGTATTATTTTTCACATATCAGCTTGTCAAAATAGAGTAACACCGAAATAATTTTTCAAACACATAAATGAGTACAAAAACCTTATTATTGCAAATAAAAATGTGTCAGAGCGTTAATATTTAAAGTGTACAAGCGTTCTATATGAAAAAGGCACAAAAACTGCCATTTGATCATGTTTATTTTTGGAAAATTTATGTCAGCGTCTACTCTTTCTTGACATACTGTAGGTAAGTATGTAATCTATGTTTTACAAACTAAGTTAACTTTACAAAAATGATCAAACTAAATTCGAATTTATTTTGTCGACTGCTTTAAATTAGGCTTTTTGAATACCCGAACAAATTAAAGGGAAAAATTAGTGATTTACGCGGAACGAGAGATAAGACGTCACTTTGAATTAGCGGCTGAAGCTCACTTAACGAACTGAATCCCGGCTTAATAACCACCTCGGCTATTAAGAAATTTCATCTTTGAAACGCACCCGAAAGCGACAGTTAATTTGGTGTGACATAAATAAAAACGGAACGAGGGGCACCGGCTTTGGGGCGGGGGCGGGGCCCTCCGCGCGGGGCCCCCGAGGAAAAAATAACAAACATATCTCTCAAAGTAAGAAAACAAACAGCGTGTGTTAACATCTGTCCTGGCGCGGGCCGGTACAATCGCTCACAACGATACCTTTGTACTCTTTATGTTTTAAACGTGACACAAAATAAATATGGCCCTATTAAGTCTTTTGCTGCACTGTAATTTTTATGTGTAACATCAAAATGATATAAAATATGTCAATATATTTTGAATTGGAAAGTAATTAATACTTATATAAAGTAATATAAACTTGACCAGCGCGGCTAAAATGGTCGCTTTGGAGTATCATATTATGAACCATAATATGATTCATTTTTTTAAATCGCAAAATGCAAGTCTGCTTGCAATTCATGTCTCTAATTCGTATTAATTTGACATAATATTTTGTCAGTTTCACAGCTTCGACAATTCATTTGCTGAATTAATTGAGAGGATTTGCTAAATATGACAATTTTAGCCCCGCTGATCTGTGATTTGGCACTTTGATAGGTTTCTTTTATAAAAAAAAGTGGCAGTATATTCCTAAGATTTATTTCTAAGATATTATAACAATTTTGTACGTGAGTGTACAGAATGCTCGAAATTCTATACGTCAGTGCTGTCAGTGTTGATTGCAGTTAATTATAAATTCGTCTCCCTCGTATTGTTTGAGCTATTTTTGTGTTTCTCGGACAAAATTAAAGCAGGCAAAACCATTCCTTAAACGTATGATATTAAAGATCAAAATCCCCGAACACATTACAGACATATTGAGTTTCTTTTATCAGCACCGAATCTAAATCAAATCGGAATCAGTGCTTAGTTCGCCTTTGAGGGCATTACTTCCGCCAATAAAATACTTTGCTTCGTCCGGCTCGTGCGAACCAAAGATCACTTTTGTCTGTATTTTTTTTTAATTTCTCTTCTTCTTATAAAATAGATAAAGAAACGGCGAGATTTGCTGATAGTAAGCGATCACCACTGCCCACGAGACTTTGCATTCCTAGAGGAGCAGTAATAATTAGTGAATTTTGTTTTGATTCCTTTTTCGCAGTCCATCAGGCTATCCATCTGCTTGCCACTGTTTTTTTATAGAAACCGTTTATTTCGCTGTGGCCATGTCCCTTGAGCCATTCTGCTTATGGTGCTAAAGGTGACATCATGTGACTTTACATTATTATAAATAATCTTTTTTTTTTTAATTATAAAATTGGGGCCGTCTATGGACTGGAACGTCCGAGTAGATCCGACCTTTTCCGATTTCCTTAGATTTTATGCTGCTCCACCCTTTGCCTTTAGATGTTGTGACATTGGCTCGGTGGAGAGGGGTCACTCAAGCTGGGTGGAGTTTCTAGGGTGTTAAAGAGATATCGTTCTGTGTCGAATCTACCCGCCATGTGGCTTAGGACTTTATCGTCCCTGTCTTTTATATATTTATATTTATAAATAATCTTTGACTCTACTACTTACCTCTAGTTGTATACTTCTAACGTAAAATAATAATATTATATCCACATTTTATGTTTTTGGTTTCGGTTCACCGTTTATCCGAGTACGGCGAATCTAAAAAAGGTAGTTTTTTAGATTCGCCGTACTCAAATTACTGAAAGAAATTGATTCCTAGGCAGTTGACGGACCTACGTCATTTGGTCGATTTATATCAATCAGTAGGTTTGACTACTACAGAACCGTTTTGAGACTCAAACAATCGGACGAGATTGCCGCGTCCTGCTCTAACAACGTCATTTTACGTTTGTTACAGTAGGATGCGGCATTATCGTTCGATTGTTTGAGTCTCAAAACGGTTTCGTGGTACAAGCCCAGGTGTGATCTGATAGGTGGGTTTGGTGTAACGGTACCAAATTATGTCGGTTCGCCATCTACCTAGGAATCAACTTCTGTGAATATGAAAACCTTGTCAATTGATTTGTCAAGTACAGGTATAGGATAACAAAGTTGTGTTATGTGTGGTTAAATCCTTCAACTTTTATTTGTTAACTTTGATACTACCCACTCAATTTGAGAACCCCTCGTGGAGCCTTAATTAGAGGGTAATGTGGATCTGAAGTTTGGGAACTTCCAATAAACATCGAGCGTTATTGCCGTCAACCTAATGAAGATTGAGCGCTGGCTGTTATATATCATTTGTGGAGTCAAATAAACTTATGTTAGTAAAGTATATATGCTAGATATTGGAAGTCTTGAAATTACTATAATTATGCCTCATATACTAGTTTCCTTGAGACACCAGCTACTCTGGTTCATAATGCCTAAGTGTGCCTGCCAAATTCAGGATAACTCTTATTAAATTATTTTCTTCACTCTTGACCAAAGAGATTAGGCATAGAAACTACATACCTACCCATCTGATAAAAATTATGTTGTTGACTCTACAATAATATAATATATGGAGTTTATTATTAAAGTACTTTTTTGTATTACCTACTATTTTTCCGTTTGAATGGCTCAGTTCGAGTCACCCCGCGGAAAACTATACGATGTATTGAGCACGAGGGGTGTCCGACTATTTCTTTGCAGATGTTATTATTACTGCAATATTATTGTGTGAACAGCATTATATCGACATAATATTATACCTCTAAACGTAATATTTACATACTATACCTATCAGCTTTATATGTATTACTTGTTAGTACAAGTAAATACTATAATAGTATGCTTAATACATGCTAAGCCTTAAAGCTATGGATCCCGAAAAATACTTTTGTTTTAAAACTTCTAAGGTCTTAATTCTAAAGACCGTACCGTTCGTACTTTATGTTTTTTTACCGAAAAAAAAAAACATTTATGTTAAGAATAATTTATGATTTTCATTTCTGATACCTAGTAATAATTGTACCGAAAAGTTTTATTAGTTAAAGCACGGCAAAGGCATGGAATATTCTGCCTGAAAGGTCGATTCCCAATACTATGAAATCTTTTAGATTAAACCGTATAACATTGGAGTCATTGATACCCCATTATATTAAGGGCCAGCTGTATTTTCTCAAAGGGCACCTGAATCAATATGGCCCTTCCAAGACGCCGTGTAAATATTTAGTTTCCATTTTAAGAGGATCCATAGTGCCTGATTAATTTTATGCAAAACCCGGAGAGTAGTTCGGAACGGTTTAAGAGATTTGTCTACTGATAAACATGGTCGCCGTATCGCGGAAGATCTAGATTATATCCGATACTAGTTGTTCTCTTCGACTTAATTCGTGTTACTTGTGAGAGTTTCGTGTTAAATGAAACTCGACTGTCAACTGCGTTATTTATTAACAAACTTACGGCTAAAATTTTCCTTAGAAAGACACAATATAATAATATACAAAGATAAAGACGTTAATCATACACATGAAAGATACAGATATACATACTTTTGCATTAATTTATTATTGGCAATCATAAGTTACTTCGGATTTTATGACAACGAATACAGCTTACGAAATCGGTGTGAGGAGCATTGTTAAGTTAAGCAAGATATAATAATATTATGGATAAAATTGAAAAAAACCTGGCAATACCTCAGGAAACATTCGTCTTGTTATATTATCAAAATATATCCAGCTGAAACCGTTATTCGAGATCAAGTTTAATATGAAAGATATTCCTCATATGTAGGGACTCATTCTGTCTGTCCCGGGCTACAAAAGGGACTTAATTTGGATCTGCATTAGGGCCACTCTTGTGTAAATCGCCGCCATTGTCCTCGTAACGATACGTCTAATAATAATTTCAATACGCTCACTGCCACGTAGAGTTATGAACATGAGATCGTATTAACATACTATTGTCAATATCTATTAGTTTTATGTGTTATTGACGTTAAAGGGAGTATTTATTTTATTATTTCAATTAGTAAATGTAGATAGGAGGTGTAGGATGAGGATGTAAATAGGATGATAGAGGATTTGATGAGCATCAAAATATTTCACATTGGAATGTAATTTAAACCCATACTTCCATACTTATATTATAAATGCGAAAGTGTGTCTGTCTGTCTGTCTGTCTGTTATATCTTCACGCCCAAACCACTGAACCGATTTTGCTGAAATTTGGTATGGAGATACTTTGAGTTCTGGGAAAGGACATAGGATAGGAGTTGCGGGCGTTATCTAGTACATTGTAAATTAGCAAATGGTGGAAAGATCATTTTAATCATTTTATTATTTCATATTATGAGGTACTAAAGAGCTAAAGTCGTCATTACGACTTTAGCTCTTTAGTACCTCAAGAAAATAGAACGTGCTCTTTCTGTTGCTTCTTAACTCTGCTAGGAAGTAAACCCATTCACTTGCTGCAGATATAAATCTTTTGTTAATAAACCTATCTGTTTAGGGTTGGGCCGTATTGGTTTTGTGACCAAACAATGTATCGCCCACAATGCCCTGCGGCCTGCGTAAGAAACTCACAACAATGCCAGCCCTGAAACGGAAAAGTCTTTAGTGAAGACAATATTATTATCCTTTCGATATATCTACATAATTGAAAATGTATACGTGTTATGTTAGAGAAATTAACGAGTACTTAACTTTAATTGAATGTAGATTTTGACATAAACACCATGTTTTTTGTTGAATGTCTCTAAGTGCAGTCATTATACTTTTATTATGCCGCACTTTAAAACAAATTTTTGTTTTATTTTTTATATATTATTGATGAAAACGTTAATAATAAACTATTACGATGATTACTTGCATGTCGATAATAAAAATTAATAAGCAATTAATTGCAATTACCCCGGTTCTATATTTTAATTGCTAAAATATTTTCTTGTATCGGCAGAGAAGTTTATATCCCTTTCTAATCTTCAGGCGTACCCTGGAAAAGCGTTTTCCGTCTCGCTCCCCCGGCCGCTCGGCTGGCACAGGACAGATTCCTTATGTAAGTCAGTGCTGTCCCGAACCCCGTCGCGGTCGGACCTTTGCGCCGCGCTCCAAAAAATGCATCGAAACGCCGATATGTGATTTATTTTCCGCGCGTACGTTGTGAAAATGAAAGTGCTGAAGCTCTTGTGTGCTAAATTGACATTTTTATAAGCTCGAAACTATGGACTCGCTTAGCTAATTTTAGAACATGTTAAGTTTCATCCCCAAAACTTATGTTGTGCGCGGTACAAAAATAGGCCCGTAAAAGCTTATAGTATACGGCGCGACATTAATTTTAAAAGCTCTAAAGTTAATCGTTTGTCAACGGGTTTATTAGACTTAAATAGATGCCGACAGATTCGGCGGGGAGTTTCAGATGTTCGAAACGTTTTAGAGGCTGTAAATTAAAGACGATAGATTAATTTGTGACGATGAAACGACGAAGAGTGTAAACCAATTAAGTGCATAGAGATTTATAACAAAATGGCCTGCGACTTGAAGAGATTGCGGTGGCATTCGTACATCTTGAATGCCATTTTGCTAATCGTGTCTACCACATACGGTAAGTGAATTTACTTATAATGGATCTAAGTAAGTGAAAAGTGAGCTTTTAAAGCTACAAATACTTACTTTAAAATTTATGTATGAAATTAATATCTACTGTTTCATTTAATATTATACAAAACTTATAATATTTTCTTCAATATTAATAATCAATACAATATGCTTTAACCACCACAATTATTAGGCTTTGTATACGCTTATTAGGTATTTGATGAAAAACAATTTTCTCAAACATTCAACGTGAACACGCGGTGAAATGTGGAGGGTATATGCCTACTTACAAGTCACCCATATTATGGTGCGTGGGTTGTCAAGTAGGTATTTTTCGCTCTATTTATTTCAGATGCCTCGTGCACTTAGCAGAAGCTCTTAAACTACTCTCAGAACTTACTCGGTGTGAATATTTATTATTTAGAAAGAGAATACTTTTGTTGCGCTTTTATTCCTTTTGGATGTAGTCGAGCTTTTTAGTTAAGTTTACGTTTGAATATTTTAAAACTTTTTAGAACTCAGGTAGGTAGGTACTTTTTTATTGTATTTTTTTAATACTTATTTAAAAAAATAGTAGATGTTGCTTGCAAATTGCGCCGAAATTAGTTTATCGCGCCAAAACTCTATATTTTATGGGAATGAAAACTATCATAATTATGATTACTTTTCCACCAGAGGAGTTATTATGAGAATTTATACTCATGATAGCAATAGCTATTCTAGAATACAATACAAGCCGAAGGAATTAAGAGCCCCTGCAGACTACAGAGTTTAGTCGGCCGACAGTTTGACTAAACTGGGGTTTCAGGGCCTCTATCATGAGCTCTTAAATCCATTCACTTTACGTCCTTATACAGTCAGATAAGGACGTAAAAAGAATGGATTTAAGAGCTCATGATAGAGGCCCAGTACATTATTATCGGCCGATACAATTCGTTTAGTGTGCGCACCTTCACACATCTTCTCGGTACGAAGATAAGCTTTCGATCAAACAATCGGCCGACTAAAAAAAAAGGCTGCAGTCTGCGGGGGCTCTTACGCAGACTTTCTTTAAATATGACTTTATAAAGACTCTAGAAGACACACTTAAGACACCCAGCTCCGTTGCACCGAAATTAATTTCTTTGAATCGTACATTTTCCGCAACAAAAAAACTGTGTTATATCCTTTCCTGGGAATAACACAGTACCAAACACGTACATACCAAATTTCTGGAAAATTGGTTTGGCAGTTTAAGCGTGAGGGAACAGACTCACATACTTTCGCATGTATAATACTTAGTAAAATATGATAGTATGGAAGACCGGTGGTAGACACCACTACCTATGCACTTCTATTCTGAAAGTATTTTTTTTAAATCTATGTAAGTATTCAGAAATAAAACAATTTTTATTAATATTGTTTCATTTGAAATATTCTCGTGAATGTTTGCTACAATCTTTTAGTGGAGCAGAATAGAAAGATAGATTGCTCATACAGATCAAAACTGTATCAATGGAAATAGGTTACAGGAACGGCGTCTCCATTGCTTTCATTTTTACAACCAGGGTACAATACACTGGATATCTACACTGAATAATAATATGTACTATGAATCTAAGGGCCTGTTTCACCACATCTTGATAAGTGCCGGATGGGCTATATACACTTGACAGATAGAGTATAAAGCAACGGTCAAATAACTCGGCACTTTATCAAGAACTGGTGAAACATGCCCTTAATGAAATGTAATTAATATAATATTTGAGTAGATTAGCAAGTATTTCTCGTGAACAATAAATTACTTAGTATTAAATTGATATTATAATATTATATTGTGACAAATTATTATTAGTTTAATTAGTAGTTATATATAATTAGTAGTTACACTCGGATGAAAAATATTTGATTTTGATTATTTTCTGACTCGTTTCTCTTTACAGCATATTATACTGAGAGTGAATCTGAGTGTGCAGTGCATAACTAAAACCATAACATCACATGGGAATACCTTACCTTATAATATATACTTACCTTAGAATTATAAAAAATATTAGTTTTGTTTTAAATAAATATAAGCTACTTTTGCCCAGGACAAATTTTTTAACGCAATAAACTTTATTGTAGTTCTGGTTCTGGCAATCTCCACTGAAGTAGGTCGAGCTCTTGTTTTTAAGACAATCCGTATATTATCTAGTAATTAAGTAAATGAATTGAGGCTAACGATCCCGCTCGAGACGTCTTGATTCATTAGCAGATTTAACTTCAAATTAAGTACATAAATTCAAACCGGCTAATAAATTGTACTGCATTCGGGCGCTATTCTCGGAGATCGTACTTCCGTGTTCCACAGGATGCGTTTTTACACTTTGATCTTAAAGTATACTAGTTGATGTCTTTCGGATATAATATCGTTTTTCATACGTCACAGATGTTCCAAATAAGACAATTTATAATAATATAGCCCTTTTATTCCGAAATATATCATCACTCCATCTTGTCTTCGGACGCCCCTGTCTTCTGGTGTCTCCTCTTAAGATACCATAAGGTTACTTGCTTGCAGCTCCACTTAAATAATTTGCATCGGAAGATAGTGCCCGGTCCAACTCCAGTTTATTGCGTGCTATTTTAATAACTAAGACAATATTAACTAATATAATATCAATAACTCGGTGATACTAGCATAAATTATAATATTGTAATGGCGACAAGTAGAGCAAAACATATTTTATTATTCGTAGGTGTTGCAAAACAAAATGTACTTTAATTAGTCTCCTCGGAACTTAAAAAATATTCGACAGTTTCAAATAACTTAAAAGGTTGTGAGTCAGTCAGCCGAAAGGTGGTGACTCAGGGGACATCGTGAACAACTTTGTTCTACGACTTTTTGAAATTCGCGACTATAAATGTTGTTTTTTGATGGTAAAAAGTCAACAAAGTTTCTATGGAGAATCCATTTTTTTTCGCGAATTTCAAAAAGTCCTAGTACTAAAGTTATTCAGAATGACCCTTTGAGTCACCCTGTTTCGGCTTATTACATCTTCTTTGAAACATTAAATTTTTTAATAACTAAATTTATTAATTTATGTTACACATCTTCACAATCTACCAATTCAACTCGCATAAGCTTGAAACTTGTTGGACACGACGTCTACACTAGATTAAGGGTCAATTCAGACCGCAACGCCACGCGTAGATGCATTTCTAAAGAATCAATTTGACAGATTTCAATTGCGTGACACGCCTTGCAAATCTGTCAATTCAATACAAATTTAGAAATTCATCTACGCGTCGCTTTGCGGTCTGAATTGTCCCTAAGACTATGAAAATACTCTGCAAATGATATGGAACTGTAATAGCAGCTTTTTTAGTACTAATATAATACTATGTTCCACTTATATGAATGCTATAAAATTTAAGTCTTAGAATGGCATGTCTATAAAGTATGAGAACGGGTCAAACGAATAGATAGCAATCACGAACAGTGGCAGTATTAGTAAGACGAAGCCTGTTGTTAGTTCAAATGGCTGTCTCTGTGCATTTATTTGCTTATGAAACGTTTGAGTCGGACGAGACAGTCGGATTTACAATCAGGACATAATGGCTTTTTGGTAGTAATTGCTCTGGGCCTGACAAGGAAATTGCTTATCAAATCTTGATTCATTTTAAGGGCCTATGTGCATGTACGGGCTGAATATATTGAAATGTTATGGACCTTTAATTGTATTAGTAACGCTATAACTCGATAACGACTGAACTGATTTGGATAATTATTTTAGTCTTATAATTATTATCCTTGAAGTCCAGGGAAGGTTTTAAAGTGACACGAAGTTCACCGGGACAGCTAGTTAATATTATAAATACGAAAGAGTGTATGTATGTCTGTTTATTAACCGTTGAACCGATTTTGTTGGGTTCGGAGATACTTTGAGTCCCGGGAATGGTAACAAGATACTTTTTATCCCTGAAAAATGTACGGTTCCCGCGCGATAATCGAACTTAGGCGCAACGGAGTTGTAGGTGTCATCTAGCGACTAATAAAAACTAAATAGGTATCTCAAATTGCCCATGTACAGTTATTAAATCTATATATTAATACGTGAGCCAAAAACATTGTATCCTATAAATATTGTAAACATGTATTGTATTTTTTTACTTTACTTTTATGGTTGAAGTCTGCTGACAAGAAGGTGACAAATTGAAAATGGATTATAGTTTTTTTTTTTTATTGAATCTGATAGGTAGTTACTATTAGACAATGCTTACACGGCCAGTCTGAGATCAGCTGAAAAAGAGATTATATGATGAAGTCAATATTTTTAGTCCTAATGTCGTTGAAACTAAGGTCGAATTTCGACCATTGGGCGATCTTTAGTACCTATAGTTACGTAAAAAAACGAAAATGTAAGTGTCCAAAAAATGTTAACATTTTTGCATATTTTTGCCGCCGAATCGTACAGAACTTTTAATGGAAAGTTGTTAAGAGGTTCTTATCCTGATTCCTGAGATGTCTTGATATTCTTTGATGTCCACCACTTATGAATATAAAAGACTTTCGAGTCTATGGACCGAATTTGTAATAAACTTGGGTTCAGAAATCTTCTACTCGTTAAAAAAAACAATTTTATTCAATTCAGTAGTTAGAAATCAAAACATCTGGATATTGAGCTATTAATTGACAAACCTAAGTAAGGTAGACGTACTTTTGCTATTGAGAAAAATAAGTTTATATTTTTAAGTTTTCAAACTTGTTGTCTATATAGAGTAAAAAAAACTTGTTTTACTGAATTATAAAACTTTTCAGACGTCATTACACATAAAATTAAACACAATAATAAAAATAAACTAAAACGATGGAAAAAATGTTCAATATGTACATGTCTGTTCATATAAAATCTAATAATCTGTTCAAAATAAGAATATTTCCTACAACAAATTACATAACAAATTCTCTTAGTATACAAGTTTCATACAACCTAATTAGGTTAACAATTCAAATATAAAGTTGGCACTAATGTTATCCTAGAATACGTGTATTCAAGTCTGTCCAAATACTCGTTTAATGAGCTGTCGTAACCGCCAAAATGTGGTTTTCTGAATCTGTTTTACTCTTATATACAAAAGGCTTCTAAACTTAAAAGTTAGGTTAGCATTGCACTGTGTTAATAAGCGACTTCAAAAAACGAGGTTATTAATTCGACGCGTATGTTTGTAATATTTCTAGAAATGCCCAGTTTTTGTATATTGTGTTAGTCTAGATCAGTGTCTGAACAAAAAAGTGTATGTATGTATGTTTTTATGTTTGTGGTCGCATATCTTCGAAACTACTAATCCAATTTCAGTAATTATTTTTTTGTTGTACTTGGTGTTGTTCAAATTAGGGAAAACTGCAAGTTACATCAAAATAGGTCCAGTAGTTTTTGATATAAAGTAAATTTTAATTATCAATCACGTACAACTTTGAAATCGGTTTAATCTTTTCAAAATACTATTACACAATCTCTTATGCACTACATGTAACATGACGGCCGCAACTCCGTTTCGCCAAAATTCTTTTTTTTTTTAATTAATTTATTTAAGGTCGCTTTTTAACAACAAAGGTCATTAACGACCACAATTATCGCGCGAGAACTGTACATTTTCCAGAAATAAAAAATCCTATGTTCTTTCCTTGGACTCAAAGTGTCTCCATACCAAACCTCAAAACCGGTTCAGCTCTTTAAGTGTTAAGATGTAACAGACAGATAGATTTCACATGTATAATATTTGTTAGTATGGACAACTAGACAAAGGTGATGGCTGATGGACAAAAAGTTGAGAAACCCCTTTATTTTGCTGCCGTATTAGTTGCATAACTGAATAAACGTTCAATAATTATTTACAGGAGTTTTTTGGAGTTGTTCGACTATTTCTACTATGTTTAAATTCATTTTTTTTTACTTATTTCACAATTAGTGCTACACTATGATAGAACAATATAGTACAAAAACATTTCAAATCCAGTCATACTTGATTTTTTTTCTGGAGCTAAACTATATGTTATAGTACAATGAATTTAGTGATCACTAAAATTTAACTTTTTCAATTTTCTTCATTGCAAAACACCAGAGACTTTCTATATTCTGTGAAAATGTAAATAAGTCAGGCAAGGTAACATTATACGTGGTACGTGAAAAATTATTGTCATCGTAAAGTAAAGACTCAAAGAGGTTAAGCCTCTGAGATATTATCTAAGACATCACCTTTTCATCCGAGAATATATTCAATTTATTATGATAATGTATAACCTCTATTTTCAAGGGTTTCAAATTACCTAGCTTTTCGGTTTATCCCATGTTATTAGGAAAACCTCGAAGGTAAGTTGGCATTAGGTCCTCCACGATACGACACGGTCCGGAACGAACAATAATATTATTATAGTAATGGATGGTTCTTATTATGAAACTAATTATAATACAATAAAGATGATGTCCAAAAAGACAAACTTAAAGTTTTCTAGGCTAAGCTGGTAAGTAGCATGTAAGTAGTTTTAGATCTGTAATGTATGTGGGTATGTACTACAGCTGTATGTATATGTATAAGTACTACTGCATGTATATACTACTTACCTACATCTGTAATGTATGTCTAATTACATCAAACTAGAGATCGCCCAATGGTCGAAATTCGACCTTAAATTTAATTATCTTTTTCTTTTGGCTCCCCGTTTAAAGTATTGATTATTTCAGATTTAATAAAAACAACAACAATCCATTTTTAATTTGACAACATACTTTAACCATAAACAAAAGAGTCTAATTCGTATGTATAGGCTTGTCATGCAAAAAGATGGTAGTGGCACACTGTACATTGTAGTGTGTGTAATGTTTTATTTGTTAAAAAATGTATAATAAAAGCATAATTTCAAAATAATACTTGCTCGATGCACTCCTTCACCATATAAACTATAACTGTGCAAAATTTCATTCACCTACATTTCCGCATTTTTCGTCAAAAAGGATACAAAGGGTTTCATCTTTATTCCTCTATGCTAGATGACGCCCGCAATTACTCCGTTGCGCAAAAAGTACCTTTAAGTACTAATACCTAAAAGTACCTAAGTAAAAAGTACCTATCCTATGTCCTTTCCAGTTTTGCTGGGACTCTGGGACCTGGGACAAAGTACCCCCATTACCAAATTTTATCAAAATCGGTTGAGCGGACAGACGGACGGACGGACGGACGGACGGACTGACGGACGGAATGGCTCTAGACTAAGCTAGGTATCTCTAATTGCATTACTATCCCTTATTCTATTCTAGATGACGCCCGCAAATCCTTTGCGCAAAAAGTAATTTATAGCCAGAGAAATAAAAAAAAATCCGGGATAAAAAGTATCTCCATATTAAATTTCAGCAAAAGTGGTTCAGAGACGTTATAGGCGTGAAGAGCTAACAGACAAACAGACAAATTTTAGATAATATTATAAGTAAGACGTGGGAGAGCCATGCTTCGGCACGAATGGGCTGGCTCGACCGGAGAAATACCACGTTCTCACAGAAAACCGGCGTGAAGCGCTTGCGCTGTGTTTCGCCGAGTGAGTGAATTTACCGGAGGCCCAATCCCCTACCCTATTCCCTTCCCTACCCTCCCCTATTCCCTTCCCTTCCCATCCCTACCCTCCCCTATTACCCTATTCCCTCTTAAGAGGCCGGCAATGCACCTGCAGCTCTTCTGATGCTGCGAGTGTCCATGGGAGACGGAAGTTGCTTTCCATCGGGTGATCCGTTTGCTCGTTTGCCCCCTTATTTCATAAAAAAATGGATAACGTTTAAATACTACATCTAAGATTCCATGGGACAGAAAAAAATAATGACGAGTAAAGAAAACCTCAAATGCTTTGTCATAGGTTCTGTTGTCTTTATAATTATTTTTACGTACCCGCATTTTGGTGTCCGTTGTCTGAATGCTATAGCGTACAGAAGAAGACGTTTCGAGACAGATCAGATTACTATGGAGTTTTTTTGTCAGCGTTTTATATTTTTGATGTGGAGCGTCGTCATGCGCGTTATAAGTGCTTTAGGGTGAAGCCAAACGAGCGTAATTTGTGAGTCGCAGAATTTCGGTCGCGTAAATATATTTTCCCCTCCCTTACCTCAAGCCTATACCGCAGAACGCGATAGAGACAACTGCAGAAAATCCAGAAAATCAACGATTCTTTGTCCCCTGATTCCTTCTCCAAAACTTAAGCGATTTAAGTACTTTTTTCATTAAATATTAAAAAAAAGGCTTGAGCTGTGTTTCGATATTTTTTTTTGTATAATCTAGCCAAATCTATTTTCTGGATTTTGAACACAGCGAAAAGTCTGGCCATTTTTTTGGGTTTTTGAACGTTCATATCTTGAATCAAATCAAAAAAAGAAAACATAGGGACATTGTATTGGTGGCCGTAGATATTCAGGAAAAAAAATATAACTCTACTAGCATTATCCAGGGAGGAAATAGGGGACAACGTTTGTATGAAAAAAAGGGCGGTGTGGACTCCTCTTAAGATCGAGCTACAACAACGTCAATGAAAGCGTTATACCAGGAACTCACCATTTTTACCCGATTACTGCGAATCCAAATGAAGGATTAATTATTTTGCCAGTCTATGTATGTTTCATGTATGTACGGCCTCTTTTAGCTGCTTGAGAACTGGCCCGATTTTAAACAATGAGGAGTCAAGAGTTATACAATGATGCTGCGAATAGCGTTTATGCTTTATTTTATTTATTTTTAAATTTGATGATTTTATGTGGTGGCGTTATAGTTTAGTTTCCAAAATTACAATTTGTTTATTTTGAAATTAATAACTCAAGTACCAGAAAATATAATTAGCACACGCAAAGCACTCAAAACTTATTCAAAAGATTTACACTTCATTTATTACGATAGTAAATGATAATCAAAATTTAAACCTCTTACGGCCGTTCCCAATATTTGATCTATCTCTGGTTTTGCCCTACTAGAGATAGGAATAGCTCACAATTGACATAAAATATAATATGTCTCTAATGTCAATTGTGAGCTATTCCTATCTCTAGTAGGGCAAAACCAGAGATAGATCAAATATTGGGAGCGGCCGTTAATTAATGGAAATCTATTGTTATTCTATTGTTGTCGCGGTCACTGGTGTCCTTATGGGGCTTGACAGGTTAATTTTCAATCACTTTACCTAGAGAATAAAAGTCAAGACAGTAGGTATATAATTATATATTCTAAAGACGCGTACATAATACCTGTGCATAATTCGCTGAGTACTTATAGGTCGGCTTAAGATGGCTTAGCTCAGAGTCTGCAGCACAGATTACCAACTACGTAACTATTAGTTAGGAATTCTTCCCATTCAACTACTTAAGGATTAATAATTTATTGGAATTATTCTACCAGCTTTCATATTTTCCTTCCGGGACGGGAATTCTCTTGTTCCGTTGAAGATCTCAATGTTTTTTCACTTGGAAAGAGTCGTGGATTGAAAATATAGAATTCATTGTTAACATTAGGTCCATTTATAAACTTATGGTTAGAATAATTGACTGATACCTAGGTCGTAACACGTAGGTATGCATTTGGCCGGTATGAATCCGATGCGACCTACATCTTAACATTAATAAAACATTGTTATTTAGATTTCTATCAGCAGACAACATAATGATTTGTTCTGCATCATTCATTATCATATTATAAAAAATAACACTAACTGATACCATTTACTCCAACTTACTAAATGATTAAATCTAAACGAAGTCTTGTCGACGAGAAAAAGAGACGTAGAATTATCTCTAAAGACATGTCTGTAACTCACTTTAAAATAGAAATAACATTAAAAGATAAAGGGATCGGGGAGAACATAAAGAAATTGGAGTATGGACGACGAAGATAATGGCGGGGTTCGGAATATCGTCGCCACGAAATTATATACCCGAGACCTACTTCCGGAGGAAAAGTGTCGGAAAATTACATCCAGCTTTGACGGAATTATACACGCGCTTTTAAAGAAATTGTTAACAATGCTGCGAAATGAACACTGTATAAAATTTGACGCATTAATTTCTGCTAAACGATGTCTGCTTGTATACTGGTCTACCAGAATGGCAACTCAGATCTGATGGCAAATCAGATTCTGGTAGACCTATAGGCTATACAAGCAGACGTGGAAGAGCCATGCTTCGGCACGTATGGGCCGGCCCATTCATGTCGAAACCGGAGAAATACCACGTTCTCACAGAAAACCGGCGTGAAGCTTGCTATACCGATTTAGAAGAAAATTTATATAGAAATACAAAATACCCTGCATATAATAACTTACAAACTCTTATATATCGAAAAAAATTACAATTTCCGCGTGACAAGTGAAGTAAGGTTACGACGAAGTTGCGGGCTAAATGCTGGCGAAGTAATTCAAAGTCTTTATATCATAAAAATGTACAGTTTCTGCGCGACAAGTGAATTGAGTTGCAACGAAGCTAAGGTGCGGGCTAAACTGGCTAAGTAATTCAAAGTCTTTATATCATAAAAATGTACAGTTTCTGCGCGACAAGTGAATTGAGTTGCAACGAAGCTAAGGTGCGGGCTAAACTGGCTAAGTAATTCAAAGTCTTTATAACAAAAAAATGTACAGTTTCTGCGCGACAACTGAATTGCTAAATACTGGCGAAGTAATTCAAATTCTTATATACATTTTAAACCAATTTATTTTAAATTTATTTATTATTAAACAATTTTAATATTTGAACTTCGAAATTAAAGTATCCAACACAGGTAATTGTTTTAATCAATTTAAAATTTACTTATATATTAACACTAATGTAAACACTAAATATTACGTTTTCGTTAATATACAAACATTTGCGAAAAAGATTAATTAATTTAACGTGCTCTAAAATTATGTCTGAAAATGTACCTATTACAATCATAAAATATTAACTGAATTTTCGCATTTATTTTAAGGCTCGAAGTTTTTTGCCACTTCATGGAGGCTCTCCGTACATTACTTTTATTAAGAGCATATTTAATTAAAAACAGTTTTTATAGATAACATGAAATTTGCTTTGATGAAATTCATTTTTTAATTATCTTTTATATCAAGGTCCACTGTGTCACGTTTTTATTTTTTGCTTTCTTTTACCATTCATGTTTATGAAAATGTATTTCAAAATATTTTGTGTCGATGAATACTGTCTAGAAGATATATTTTCACGTAGAAACTACACATAATATAAGAAATTTTATTTCGGCTTTAACAGTGCAATTAATATCTTTTACTACCCGAGCGTCTATTTAATACATCTTCATCAAATTATTTTTTGTTAACTATCCTCATATTCTTCATTCTCTTTTGTAGATTTAGTATCGCCCGCATGAGTTGAAAAACGATTTACTCCTTGCATTACATTCTAAGTAATTATTATAAACATTACATTCATTTTAAACGAGTAGTTAAACAATAAAACCCATTGCAGTCTGCAATTATAACGACCAATATCTTTTTTTGGTAGGTACCTTAAGAAGGGTAACATGAAAAACAAATAAATTGGCACTTTTTGGTCAGCCAGAAAGTAAAGACAAATGTGCAAGATGAGATATTATAAAGACTCTTTGAAGACAAAAAAATCAACGAAGAATAGACAAGTCCTTTTTGTGTATAATAATGTACTGAATTTTGTGCGGCCTATGCTGGACAAAACTAAGCTATGACGAACTTGTGAAACACATAATTCGTCTAAGACTGCCCATGTTCGATATCAATATAATATTATATGTAGTACTAGATGACGCCAACATTCGTTTATTGCGTGGGAACGGTACATTTTTAAGGGATAAAAACTATCCTATATCCTTTCCCGAGACTCAAAGTATCTCCATGCCAAATTTCAGCAAAATCGGTTCAGCGGTTTGAGCGTAAAGAGGTAACAGACAGACAGACAGACGGACAGACAGACACATTTTCGCATTTATAATATTAGTAAGTAAAGTAAGTGTGGATAGACAGCATTAATTATTGCACTCATGTTGGCGATGCTTGGCCTAACGTAGAGGGACTTTTAGCATGAACCCTAAAAACAAAACAAAAGGATATAATCGTAAAGTTAAATCATCCGGCGGGTTAATTAGCGCCGGCAGTAAAACTATCAATCCATTATTACATCACCCCCTCTTAACCGGAGTTTATCCCACGAGTTAACTACCGTGGCAGCTAGATATAAAGTATATTCTCGTTGCGTCATTACCAAAACCGTTTTTGAGGTAGCGACCTCAGCAGTAACATTTTTGTGATGAAAGTCCTAACTTTCATAATAATAAGGTAAATGTTGAAGACTCTATTAAAAAAATTGTTTTAGTATAATGACGTAACGAGTATTTAACTAATAGTAGAGTAACAAGGTTTGGATAAAAGCATTTTTTTGGTTTCTAAGCCCTCTTAATTCCTCCTGCTATAGTAAAATTTGGTAAATCATAACCATTTTTATCCCAAATGAGATACAAATCTATTATTATATCTAACTAAACTATTCTCTAAATGATGACGCTAACACAATGATCAAAACGACTGCAAAACTTCGACTGCTAAGCGTATAATAATTTGAGTTGGTTGTAAGTATATTATTATCATTAATAAATGAAACAGGTAGGGCACTTCAGGCGTACCACAGGGCTTCCGTTTCGTGAGGCCGACCGCAAGCGTGGGTTATGAATACAACTTTATATTAATCACGTCGAAAACACAAACTCTGCATTGTTATATCTTCAAAATTTTGTTTTACTTACTCCCCGTTGTATCTTATTAATAACGAAACGTAGAATAATAATTAGGGGTGGTTAACTTTGTTTTTGTTCGCATCCTATTTTAAAGGTTGTTTTTTTAACCCAGTAACAGTAGTATGTATACGCCTTTACAACAAAATCCCAGAAAACGTTCAAAATCTTTCCATTAATAAATTTAAAAAAGTAGTTAAAGAACGTTTGTGTGCCAAAGCCTATTATAAGGTCAATGATTTCATAAACGATGGCACACTTTGGGAGTAGGATGGCTTCTTGCAAGGCTACTTCTTCATTATTATAGGACTTACAATTATGTATGTGGATATTGTATATAATATTTAGTTACAAAATTGTAAACTTTATTTTAAAAGATTAATTTTTTTCTCACTTTTTTTTGGTAAAAAAGTGGGCCCCGTGCGAGTTTCTTAGGCCGGTTCTTCTCGCCGGGTTAGTTCCCGAACCGGTGGTAGGCATCATGTAGGACATTCTGAAAACATTTATTTTAAATTTATTCAGAAATAAACAAACTTTGATGTGATTTGATTTGAGTATTTCTTTAATCCAAAAATTCTATTTATAAAATTTATCTTTATAAAATATTGTATTCCATCTACTTTTATACTTATCTGCAACAAAATAACGAAGAAAACATACTAACTTTATGAGCATGTAGTAAATAAGTTGGTTACACTAGAACTAACTTTGGAGGAAATAAATTTTACAAAACAATTTTGGCAGCCCTACAACGAGTCAAAGTTATTCAATATACGACAAATAGATAAGAGAGACGCAACTTTCACGCAGCAGATGCCTCGAACACCGCCATATTGGAATTTTGGGTTCTTATTGGGACATTTTTCTTTGAAATCATAACTCTTGAATCTTTGAAAGTATATTTTTATGTTCGTAATTTTTTAGTTATCATATTCATGTTATTATATTATTTTCATGTTATTATAATATTGATTTTAATGGTTTGTTAAAAGAAAATTGTAACCTATGTACAAATGGTAATTACAGAAGAAGACATTACTAGCTAAGCCGGTAAACATTGTTTTGCCATTTACGTAATTTTGGGAATGAAAATGTTGGCCGATTCTCGAACCTACGGAATAGACAATAATTTTTAAAGCGACCGGTCCAGCCGTTTCGAAAAAGTGTGGCATGGAATACCGTGACACAAGAATTTTTCATAACATTATGAGATCCTGATTACTTTATAATAAGAGCGAATTTAAAGGCACTTTGTTTTAAAGACACTACACAAATTGATAAGTGATCCTTCTCTTAGAGGTAAAAGCATACATAGGATGAACATAAATAAATATCAAGAAGAACAAAATACCGAGAAGAGCAAATATTAAATAGAGAATATAAGTGAAATATAAACAGCAATAACAGATCGTAGTAGAGCTCATACCGCCGTTTGTTCAATAACTCATATCTTGATCTTCCGAGCTCCTTAAAATTGTATCAGATAACCAATATTTCCTTTGTATACGGCCGATACTTGCTGAACAAATTGCTCCAATAAAAATAATACTGGAGGTGTTTGAACGAGTGTAAATATTTTAATGATTTATCCATACTAATATTTATATTTGCTAAAGTCTGTCTGTCCTACCTAGACCACAGACCGGGAAAGGACATAGGATACGTCTTCTTATCCCGAAAAAAATTACGGTTTCCATGTGATAAACGAATCTTGTCACTTAACTTAAAACATTATTCTTTATTCTGGTCGGCTTACATAATTCCAATCCAGTAACCCAATCCATCGTTGGATTGCTATTGGATTAGAATAATGTAAACCCGCTATATTAAGTATGAATTATGATCTGACATAATTTTATAAAGAAAAATTGTGAAAAATACGTTGCATATTAATTTAATATTATAAGAAACCTCTTTTGAAAAGAGTTACAACAGCGCGCATTCATGATCGATCACCATCCACCACTCGCCGGCTAAAGTAAAACGGTTGAATTCTTTGTAGAAAAATATTACTCATTTTAAAATATAAACTATTCCATAGAACACTACGGTATGGTAATCCATACAAATATCATAAATGTATAGATAGATAGTTTATTTGCTTAGAATTTGAGATTCGAGGCAATACAATAATAAGTCGTTAGCTGCAGCATTTTCCAGAGTATTGTAAAATGTAAAAATCTGTTCATGCGAAACAAATGTGAAAGTCGATCTTGATGAAATTTGGTATGTATGAGGTTGTTTCTGTGTCAAAAATGTACATAATATCTTAAGCGCGTAAAATCAGTTGTATTACAGTACGACTGATTTTACGCGCTTAATCTGTATCCAGAGATATTGAACCGTTTGTTTCTAATAGCTATGGATGTATCATAATATTTTTAAAGGTTCAAAAATATGTTAAACACAAGGATCCCGATGTTTCTTCCTCGTATTTGGAAAAGGAATAAAATGTTGGCCTCTGAAGTTATAATTAAACGCGACAGATTTGTAAAAAGAGAATCCCTCGAACTTCTGGGCTTACCGACTCGTAGCAAGTTTAATATGTAAGTGTCGCAAAGAAAGATTAGCCCAAATTTTCTTGCGGTACCAACTTGTGGAGCATTTTGGCATTAGTATTGGCAATAATAATCACGTTTATTTCTGCCAAAGTTGGAAATTCTAGAAGTAACATTCAATAAGTTCTATCCTTAGTTATTTAACTATGACTGATCTAAACGACGCGCGACGAGGATAGTAAAGTTGTGACTCGTTTTTTTTGGTTTGATCATTTTTAATGTCATAATCTCAAGTCAACTCTTTTAGCGTCTGGTCTAAAAGAGTTGACTTGTGATTATGGACAATAGGCATTAAACCGGTTCTTTAGTAAGAAAGACCAAATGAGTACCTACTTTTTATTTCTTATCAATAGAGTGAGCAGTAACAATTTTAATTATTATTAGTCTCTGAAATATCCATATCCACAGCTGATAGAGTAAGTGCTTACTTAAATTAAATTTGTAGTAAATAAACAAAAATCTATTTACCTCTAAAGTATACCCTTTGCAGAGTAATTTAGATTGTTAAGACGTGGTATTCGACAAATTCAATAATTTCGTGTGTCTAGACGAGTTTAACGACACTTCAGAAACCAGTACCTATTCAATAACCACAATGTGGCTTTTGAGTGTAATCACTTGAAAACCACTCGAAATATAGCCAATATAGCAGTTACAATATACAAATATTGATAAACTACATAGATGACACCCACAACTAAGTGTGCCAGAATCCGTTTATCACGTCGTGGTAATTTTTTCGGGACGAAAAGTTTCAGTAAAATCGATTCAGCGTTTTCGGCGTGAAGAGTTTACAGACATACACACACATTCACATTTATAATATTAGTATGGATATGGATGTATCGCATAAAAAAGCAAAGCATAAAAGCTTAACACTTTGCACGTACTTAAAACGTCTTTTATCAAACTAGCGTTATCCATGGCGCTCTGTGGCGACTACAAAAAGCCTTTTGCATCTAAAAGATAACCCAGTTTTCGTCATGTCTGAGATGACAAGTCCTATTTGTTGAGATCCATGAGAGCCGGGATAAAAATAAAATTTTGCGCGGCTTCCCGCTTATGAAATGACTTTAAAAGTATGCGATTAAATTAACTTCGTACCTATACATATATATCTGTTTATAAGCAAGCAGAGAACAATTTTAAATTCTATCCGTGTGTTCTTATGTTTCTATGCATAGAAAACAAATAGCGGTAAATATATTATTTTTAGCATTTAATATTATGATAAAGTAAGATAATCCATACTATTATAATATTATAAATACGAAAGTGTGTATGTATGTCTGTCTGTCTGTCTGTTACCTCTTCACGCCCAAACTGCTGAACCGATTTTGCTGAAATTTGGCATGGAGATACTTTGAGTCCCGGGAAAGGACATAGGATACTTTTTATCCCGGGAAAATGGACGTTTCCCGCGTGATAAACTAATTTTGGCGCAACGGAGTTGCAGGCGTCATCTAGTACCGTACATAGTTTCTCAACCTTATTTTGCTCACCGCCCACTTTGAGAATATGTTTTTTTCTAGAGCCCCCCATCTTAATTTTACTTACCAATTCCCATCTGTCGCGGATTTAAAACAACTATTGCCACGATTATATTTAGGGTTGATTCAGACCGCAACGCGACGCGTAGATGCATATAAATTAGTATGGATTTGACAGATTCGCAAGACGTCTGACGCAATTGAAATCTGCCAAATCCGTACAAATTTAGAAATGCATCTACGCGTCACGTTGCGGTCTGAATCAACCCTTTGTGCGAGGCGACATGCTAATCTGTCAATTCAATACAAATTTAGAAATGCATCTACGCGTCACGTTGCGGTCTGAATCAACCCTTTGTGCGAGGCGACATGCTAATCTGTCAATTCAATACAAATTTAGAAATGCATCTACGCGTCACGTTGCGGTCTGAATCAACCCTTTGTGCGAGGCGACATGCTAATCTGTCAATTCAATACAAATTTAGAAATGCATCTACGCGTCACGTTGCGGTCTGAATCAACCCTTTGTGCGAGGCGACATGCTAATCTGTCAATTCAATACAAATTTAGAAATGCATCTACGCGTCACGTTGCGGTCTGAATCAACCCTTTGTGCGAGGCGACATGCTAATCTGTCAATTCAATACAAATTTAGAAATGCATCTACGCGTCACGTTGCGGTCTGAATCAACCCTTTGTGCGAGGCGACATGCTAATCTGTCAATTCAATACAAATTTAGAAATGCATCTACGCGTCACGTTGCGGTCTGAATCAACCCTTTGTGCGAGGCGACATGCTAATCTGTCAATTCAATACAAATTTAGAAATGCATCTACGCGTCACGTTGCGGTCTGAATCAACCCTTTGTGCGAGGCGACATGCTAATCTGTCAATTCAATACAAATTTAGAAATGCATCTACGCGTCACGTTGCGGTCTGAATCAACCCTTTGTGCGAGGCGACATGCTAATCTGTCAATTCAATACAAATTTAGAAATGCATCTACGCGTCATGTTGCGGTCTGAATCAACCCTTAAACGTAAGATATTATATTATAGTCGTAAGATAGGAATATGACCCTATCTTATTTCTGAGTTTAAAATGAAGAATGAAAAAATAATGTTTCAATGGGTGAAATTAAAACGCATGCTTAGTTATATTGAGGATTTTTTTTGACATTTTTGATAAAAATGATTACAATACCTACAAGAACGAAAATAAAACGATATTAATTTTTATTTTACTTTAGTACGTGATTAGCGTGTATTTTTATGCCTTTTTAGACTATATCTTTTAATCTACCCACGCCCCATCTGCGCCATCTCAATGCCCCCTAATTTTCTCTGGGTCTTCTACTTCTACAAGGGGGCGTTATCGCCCACGTTGAGAACCTATGATCTAGTATATTATAATTATTTTGTTATGAAGTAATCTGATAGATCGTGTCAATGAACAGCAATTTACAGTATTACCAACCGAAGCGGCAATAGTGAAAAAATTTAAAATTCCCAACAACGTAGCATTGGAAAAGATAACGAAATTTATCTAAAAGCAATTTCGAAGGCGTCCGGTGAAATAGAATCAGTATTAGTGAGGTCTAATGGAGTCGCTGTGAATGCGGTTCTAACTACGTTAGGAGACGAACACGAAGACAAATTACTTGTCCGAGAGGTTTATGTTGGACCTGCACGTAATTGACTTGGAAGGCATTAAGTTTCATGCAAATTGCATGCGAGATCACATTTTTGACCATCTAATTTCATGCATGTAAGAGAATTTACATGGGCTAATTTTAAATTATAATATAGACAGGATAGGTGCAGCCTTAATTTCTAGTGGTTTAAGGAAGTAATTGCACAGGAAATATTTGACAGCAAAACTTAAAAATTGTTAGTGAGTACCAATGTTACGTAATAATATTATGATTGAATTCAACCTACGTAGACAATTCGCAAAACAGACGTAGGTAAGTGGAGCAAAAAATATAAGAGTTCGCTCGTAAAAACTGAATTCACTCTCGATAAAATAAGGCATTTCAAAGAAATTCATCAACACGCTTAATCGAGTTACGAAAGCATAAAAATGCAAAGTGAAACAAGCGAAATAAAAATTCATTGAAATATTGCATTACTTCAAGCTAGAATTTTCCACAAAATGTATTTCAACTACATTTTACAGAAGCATAAAAAGTAACACAATAAGATGCCATAAATATTTTTCACAAAAGAAATTGTAGCTAATTTTCCGTGCATCAAGATCTCTGTTCTACACGAGGAATAATTATTAATTGCCAACATTAGTGAAACTACATTATGTAAAGTTTCCGCTCAAGTTCCTCTCATTGTCTCGTCTTTCTCTTTCCCTGTCTTCGTGGAATATACCCGTCCCAGTCGTCCCAAATCTATTTTGAATTTCACATCCATTAAATTTATTTCTTCGAATGCTTCAGTAAACAGGTTGTTACTTTTCCTTGAACTGTATAAAAGATTTCGCAAGTTTTAAAATGAATTCTTTAATTTTGTGACATATTAATAAGTATTTTTTAGGTATTTAACGTCTCTTAATTCCAAACTTATAGTAATTTATTTAAAAGTGTAATTGAAAATTGGAATAACCTGCCATATAGCACTTATCTTATATTATATTATCTTATATATTATCTTATTATATATATATATATTATATATATATATATATATATATATATATATATATATATATATATATATATATATATATATATATATATATATATATATATATATATATATATATATATATATATATATATATATATATATATATATATATATATAATAATATATATATATATATATATATATATATATATATATATATATATATATATATATATATATATATATATATATTATATATTATCTTATATTATATATGTAATGCAGTGCAATCGTTTATTACCACAGAATCCACAAAGTGTAAATTAGAAATGGTTACAAAACATACAATATTGCCAAGAACCAAGTTCCGATCCCTCACAGTCCGTCGCCTAGCAACCGTCACCCGACTGTGTTGCCTACTCTCGCTACATCCTCCCCCTCTATCCCGAACCTGACGTCCCCGCGTTTGGGATAGGACCCTTTCGTGGCCGTCCACGTTTGCGCTTGTCCCTTAGAGGAGTTTGGATGGGACCAACAAATGGGGTAAGGCGTGTCGCGTGATATTCGCCTATGGAGGTGCCATTACTGAAACTACCCAACTCATAGGTATTTATTATTTTGTTTATTTTATAAGGGCTATTCCTCTTTGGCACAAAATAAGTTTGACCTTTATCCGTCCGTAGTCTACGACGGATTGGATCTTCGGATTTAATGTTTTCTAATATTTTCCTAATATGCGGATCTTTTACCTGATTCTCCCCCTGCATTAAAGCCGCTCCCAAACCGTATCCACTGCTGTCCGCGATCGGCTCGGGACTGATAAGGAAATAAGACTTAACAAAATCAAAAGTCTGATCCGGTTTATCCCTAAAATGCCATACATCGTGCGGAATGTCGAGGATAATATTAGCCTCTTTAACAAATTTACGTCCTAACAACGTCCTAGTTGAGGCTCCTGGTAAGACAAGCAGGTCCTCAATAATTGCATCGCGATTTCCAATAGTGACTTTTACATCAGCGGTAAGTACTCTTCTTTTACTATGCGTTCCATCAGCCAATCCTATTGTGCGCTCTGTCTCCTTAAATCGAACACCCTGTTCAACTAACACGGAGTACAGCTTAGTACTAGCTATAGAATGAGTTGCGCCGGTATCAATAATAGCCACTCCTTCGCGATTTGCAACATTAATACAAACGGTGGGAAGTGATGTCGCATCAATATCATAAGCCTCGGATTCCTTTACATTGGAATTATTTATTGTAAAAGCTGCTTTGTCGTCGCCGTCGCAATAAACATTACTCGAAAGTAAATTGCAAGGGCGATTATTATGATTCAAAAATATATCGTGCTCGACTTGGCGGAGGCACTGCCGTGCCCCCAGATTTTGTGAGTTTGAACTCACACTATTCTCGCTCGGGACCGTACTTAAAGAAATATTTGACAAATCGATATCGCAAGAAAAAGTGTTGAAATCAGCTGGTTTCGAACCAGCTCTCTGTGTGTTCGAACAGACTTTACATTTCGACTTTACTACTCCTTGCTGGCCACATCCATAACACCTTAAAGTACTAGAAATATCATTAGACTCTGACTTACCGATGTTCTCGCTTTTACCTTGCAGGTTGCGGCAATTGTCAATAATATGGCCATACAATTTACAATACGCGCAACGTATCCGATTACGTTTCGATAATTGATTCGAGTTTGGCGTGAGAACCGAATTCGTAGTAGGGGCCGAACGTGTAGTAGGGCCTCTTTCGTGCGCGGGTAAATCTACGATTTTAGCCGGGGTTGTGGGTACGGGCGAGAGGGAAGGGATTACAATAGATAACCTATTGGTTTCCGCGATCGCGTCCTCTACGGCTCGCAATTTCTCTATGAAGTTGTCCATAGAAGTTACATCGTCTCGCGACAGTCTTTTACGAATACGCCTATGCAATAACCCGTAAACCATATCGATCTGCATCGCATCCGGAACCTTATAGGGTAGCTTCACTACTAGGGCACGCAGTCTCGACACGAATACGTCGGCACGTTCAGTCTCACACTGTTCAGTTCGGAAAACTTCTCTGAAGATCTTGTACGGTGGCAGCTGGGTGCCGTACATGCCTCGCAGCTGTACGACGGCGTCCGCCCATGTTGAGACGTTGTCCTTGACGCCGCGCCAGAAGAGAGCCGCGTCGTCCTCCAGCAGCATGCTCAGGCCGCGTAGCGCGTGCTGTTCACTGACGTCTGCGCATTCCTTATATACCTCCACGGCGTCCAAGAAGGCCTCCAGTTTCTCGGCGTCGCGTGATTTCCCGTTGAACCGCGCGGTGCATTTAGTGAAATTGCCCGGCGGGGCGGCGACTGCAGCAGGGGCAGTCGAGCTTCTCTGCATTGAGGTCGCCGTGTTAGGGGTGAAAGCTCCGAAATTGCCGGATGGGTCATACCGTGGGAGGGCTCGGAGTGTTTCCAGGAGGGCTCTGTTGGTCTCCTCCTGCGTACGCTGCGATTGCATCATCATTTCTAACATCGCCGTCATCACTTGTTCTGTCGAGGTGGTGGTAGATGCTCCAGCAGCCGCGGTAGATGTAGACGGGGTGGGCCGCGGGTCGGCGAAAACCATCGTCTCGTTCCCGGGCTCTCCGTCGTCGCTTGCTTGCTGTGTCTCCTCTTCACTCTCGTAACGGGGATGTCGGCGTGTGTTTCGTGGCATTTTCGATACCAGTTCGGCTAGCGGCTAGCTAAACAGTTCACGGAGCACTGGGATTGGGTCTGTTATTTCTTTGAAAAAAAATATAGCCACGGGTTGGGCGCCAGTGTAATGCAGTGCAATCGTTTATTACCACAGAATCCACAAAGTGTAAATTAGAAATGGTTACAAAACATACAATATTGCCAAGAACCAAGTTCCGATCCCTCACAGTCCGTCGCCTAGCAACCGTCACCCGACTGTGTTGCCTACTCTCGCTACATATATATATTATCTATATATTAATACGTGAGAGAAAAACTTTGTAACCCTTTTTACGAAAAATGGAGAAACGTAGGTGCATGAAATTATTTTAAAATTATACTTTTATCATATATATATTTAACAAATAAAACGTTACACACACTACGACACTACTACTAGGAAAATGACAGATATTTGAGTGACAAGCCTATACATACAAATAATCATAGACATATTATATACGACAGTATATATTAAGTGTATGCAAATAATACTCTTTTATTTATGGTTTAAGTCTGTTGACAACAAGTTGACAAATTGAAAATGGATTATTGTTTTTTTATTTAATTTTAGATAGTATTAGACAATGCTTAAACAGCCAGTCTGAGATCAGCTGAGTCCCAGAGACAAGAATTGAAAAAAACTATGAAGTCAATATTTTTTACATAATATAGGTAGTACTCCTAATGTCGTTGCAAGTAAGGTCGAATTTCGACCATTGGGCGATCTCTAGTATCTTTAAACGAGCAATTCTTGTATATAATTATATATATAATTGGAATCTCGGATCGGCTCCAACGATTTTCATGAAATTTAGTATATAGGGGGTTTCAGGGGCGATAAATCGATCTATCTAGGAATCATTTTCAGAAAATGTCTTTTTATACGTGTTTTTTCGATAATCTATAAACTGAAAAATATGACTCTTCCTGACATCTATTGCCGAATAATAACACTATTTTGTTGGCAACTAATTATTTTAACGACCAGTAGATGGCGTTATAAAGTAACACGAAGTCAATGAGTGTTTGCTATACCGAGCTAAGCTCGGTCATCCAGGTAGTGTAACATAAAAGAAGGAAATTGGTGTATATTGCATAAATAAGTCATTAATTTAGTACCAAGCCAACAAAATAATATTATTTTCGTCCATTTTATTTTAAATTGTCCATCCATTTCATGTAATACGTATTTATTTATGTATTGTGCTTCCGCCTTTCGCTTATGAAAAATTTGATCATTACTCGCTCTTTTTAATATGTTTCATTCTCGACTAATTTATTGCATCACACATTTTAATTCCGCCATAACCTTTTTTGTGTTCTAAAAAGATAGGATTACGAGATTCCACGAATAAATTGTAAGCAATATATCGTGAAATATTGCGGGCAGACTTAAAATCATTAAAGAGACGTCCATAAATAACGGTAGAGGCTTAATTACATACTTTTTAACGCACTCGCTAAATCACTTTGTACACGTGTTACGGATTTGGATAATGCTTTTTTCCCCAGTTTTATTTTCGTCTTGAACAAATTGCTTTGAGACTTTTTAATTAGTTCATTTACTTTTTTATTGCCTTCATTTACGTTCAATTTTCTTGTGCCTTAATAATTTACTTTGTGCGGTGTTCGATCATGAAATCAATTTTAATGTCGGTCACAGATTTTAATGATCAATTTTGCTAGACTGCTTAAAATCAAACATGCGTCGCTAATTTATACCGATTTTTGTATTTAGACACTATATAGTCTGTTAAAATATTTAAACGGTATATTATCATGCAATAATATGAAAGCCAATGGGCATTGTCCAAAAAAATCACATGTACTTTTTATATTTTTTTTCGTTAAAATAGGGTATTTTAAGAATATAAATTAAATAATTTTGAAATTAATTGGCTAGTTTTTTCTCAATAAATTTTTAAAGTTTCGCTCTGACGTCATCATCGGCGGCTAGTTGACCTCTGCAGTATGTTTCAAATTTCCTTTCAATCTTATTTATAATGGCTGGTTGGTCAAATGCAAGTTCTCATTATGTGAAAGCTGATACGAGAAGCTTACCAAAAGTTCGAAACGTAATGTTGGTCGAATGTATTGCTAATTTAACGCCATTGAAGGTCAAACAAAGGTTAAACATATTTGTTCAAAAATATAAGTAACTAATGGGTATTTTTTTCGTTTATATACACAAAAACGATCACTGACCTTATTCCTCGAAATGTTTTTGTAATCAGCAAAATTAAAAAATAATGGACAATCCCCATTCAAAGCGAGAGGATAGCAGTTTATACGATAAATATCTATCCTTTGAGACGCTGTAAAAACTTGTCAAAGAAAGGAATCCCGAGGAGTTTTACGGCTAACTAAGTTAGAACTCATTACTATAGAAGCGTTGAACCTGGAAAGTGCAAAGTACGTTAACGTTTCTATTAGCTGCAAGTATTAAGTATAAGTTTGAAATATATTACTTTCCTAGTCATACTTTGTCGTTCGCTTTTTTCCGTGTCAGTGGAAACTTCTTATGTATGTTAAAGTGTGCTATCGTTTCCACGTACAATGCTTACATAGTATTATAGTAGGTAGTTGGATTCCAAAATATACGTTTTATACGTGGGAGAGCCATGCTTCAGCACGAATGGGCCGGCTCGACCGGATAAATACCACGTTCTCACAGAAAACCGGCGTGAAACAGCGCTTGCGCTGTGTTTCGCCGAGTGAGTGAGTTTACCGGAGGCCCAATCCCCTAAACCCTACCCTATTCCCTTCCCTACCCTCCCCTATTACCCTATTCCCTCTTAAAAGGCCGGCATGGCACTTGCAGCTCTTCTGATGCTGCGAGTGTCCATGGGCGACGGAAGTTGCTTTGCCATCAGGTGACCCGTTTGCTCGTTTGCCCCCTTATTTCATAAAAAAAAATTAAAAAAAAAAACATGAGAGTATATATAGGTAATAACAGTTAAGCGAAGATATTGAAAGGGTGAATGCACGGACGTAAAAAAAATATACGTCTGTGGGTGAATGATATAGTTTGACCTGATGATAGACTACTAAATGTCAACAATCTCGACATAATTATAAAGATCTGAAATCACACAAAACTTTGTCTTTGACTACACATAGATACATGGGATAGAAAATAATTATAATTATCATTACTGCATCAGAAAATATTTTGATTCCGCATCAAATTGCATTCGCTGATAATGACATCGATGATGACATGATCAAAGCAGCATCAAGCCGTCATTTCGCCGCAGCCTGATAAATTGTCAACATCCCCCGTTCATTAGTAACCTCATACCTGATTGCTTATCTTGTATCTGGAGCTGGATAAACATTTGATTAACTATTGACATTCGCCTTGCAATGAGATATTAGCTTGTACGAGGTAAGTAATTGCATATGGTTACAGCTTTGATCTTATTTGCTTTGAATAATTATCACGGTCGCAGTGGTTAATTTAAAAATGCTGTCAGGTAATTTGTTTTTTGAAAGTCTGGATGCTTAAATGTTCAAGGAGCCTGATTCACGATGCAGTATTTAACTATGATTCGGCAACTTTCATTCGCGTCGACCAATGAACGCGCGTTGCACCTGGTGTTGACCAATAACCACGAGATAATATTTTTGAAGTCGAGTCAGACGGGAAATGTAAATAAGCTCATGGTTTAAATTTAAAACAAAAATAAGGCTACAAAACAATTTTAAGATAATATTATTACATAATATATTTCGCCGGATCAAGATATTTCGATCGTGGAACATTCGAGGTATTATCGTGTTAGTTGGTGTTAGTGTACGTTGCCGGCGCTTGCTTACAAAAGGATTACTTCCAGGCAATTTACAACATTATAATAATAGTATGTTAAGGCGAGATAGAGTAAACTTGATACTATTATTTATCATAATATTAATACGCGAACGAAAAACTTTGTAACTCTTTTTACGAAAAATGGGGAAACGTAGGTGCATGAAATTTTGCAAAGTTATAGTTTATATGGTGAAGGAGTGCATCGCATCTAATATTATTTTGAAATTATGCTTAAATCATCATATATTTTTTTAACAAATAAAACATTACACACACTACAACACACACACATGAGGAATGACAAATTTTTGAGTGACAAGCCTATAGATGCGAATAGGCTTGTCTTTTTATTTATGGTTGAAGTCTTGAAGAAGTTGAAGTCAATAATTTTACAAAATATAGGTAGTAGTCCTAATGTTGTTGAAACTAAGGTCGAATTTCGACCACTCTAGTATCACAAACTATTTCGTTGGCTGAAAATCCTAATAAAAAAATGTGAATAACCTTTCTATTATATGAACCTTTCTTTTAAGTAAAATATTATTAGAAGTAAGCAAGCACCATCATAATATTATTCAGATTAGTATCAATAAATTATGTTTTACTAAAATTTATGTATGTTAAAAGCTAGGATTAAGATTATTTGATAAATACTAGCTATTTGACCGAGCTTTGCTCGGTATTTGGTAAAACACGAATAAAATTATATTTTCTAAAATTGATGCTTAGCTAGATCGATTTATCGCTCCCGAAATCCCCTATATACTAAATTTCATGAAAATCGTTGGAGCCGATTCGGAGATTCCAATTATATATTTAATATATACAAGAATTGCTCGTTTAAAGATATAAGACAATATGTACCTATGGTTATGATAAAGCACATAATTCAATAGGTCATCTTCATGTGAGAGTTTGCTATTTTTGTAAACTTGATGAGTTTACAAAAATAGCAAACTCTCGAAATAGCAAACGCTTGCTTTTCAGCACCTCACACTTGTAAAGCGAGCAACATCAAAGGATGGCAATAGCAAAAAGTCAATAAATATCTGTCAGCGGAGCAGCTGTTGTGCGAAGTTCGTGTTTCTTAGCGCACAAACAAATTACCATCACAATTTGCCGCAAGTCGAAAACTCTGTTTTGCCGCAAACTCGGATAGGTCTGAAGTGCGCCGCGTGTTGCAGCGGTTTTTGATGAGCGCCAACTTCACAGTTTAAGCGTCGCTTAGATATTCCCGCTGAAACTTGCATTGAAATGCTCTTGTGAACGTAAATCAGCGCCGTATCAACTAACAAGATATACCGAACTGGGGAATTTAGATAAGCGGCGAAACCCTATTAAGGAGCTTATCTTCTTTGCGTTGCATCCATAATTTTCGTTTGTGTTGCCGGAAGAAGCAACAAACATTCTTGATGTTGACGTAAATGCGAATACGTTGTGTGAATAAAAATTTGGAATTTTTGGTTGAATATTTTTTTTCTTCGGAATGTGAAAGTGATAATACTTGAGTGTGGGTGTGGGCGAATCCCCTGTATAGAGTTGACTGTGAAAGTACTAGCGCTGAAAGAATAACTTTTTTTAACATTTTGTAATGGGCAGGGGGAGGGGTGTCGGGCGCTAGCACATACAAATCACAAAAAAATTGCTCTTCCAGTTTTTTTTTTAATGAAATAAGGGGGCAAACGAGCAAACGGGTCACCTGATGGAAAGCAACTTCCGTCGCCCATGGACACTCGCAGCATCAGAAGAGCTGCAAGTGCGTTGCCGGCCTTTTAAGAGGGAATAGGGTAATAGGGGAGGGTAGGGAAGGGAAGGGAAGAAAATAGTTGAGGGTAGGGAAGGGAATAGGGTAGGGGTTAGGGGATTGGGCCTCCGGTAAACTCACTCACTGGGCGTGAAACAGCGCAAGCGCTGTTTCACGCCGGTTTTCTGTGAGAACGTGGTATTTATCCGGTCGAGCCGGCCCATTCGTGCCGAAGCATGGCTCTCCCAGTGCTGCTACTTTCGCAATGAACTCTCATCAAAAGTATAAGGGACACATAATTTGCACCCCAAAGTATTATTACTTTGTTAAGTAACCTTGTAATAATTGTTGTAAAGTAGTGCTTTGAACTCGAAAGGCCTACCCAGATTAATTGGTTTTAATTGTTGTTAATATTATTTCTCAACGGGAACTAAGTGGTTTTAGTAGTTTCGAACTGTGACAGTGTGGTCACAACATCCACAACATAATAGGTATAATATGACTTATAGTCATAAAATCATTTATTTTCTGAGAACTTTAGTTATGTACAGAATTAATTTTATTAAATTATTATATTGCTATTTGCATTTAATATATATATAAAATTACTTTATAGTTCGTGACCATTCTTCGTAATAATAAGCTGTATTTAAATATTTCATTTAATTAATACATCCAATAAACATAATGTTATTAATAAAAATAATTTCTTATTTTAAAAAATGCGAACGCTATCAAAACTGAATGTTTAACGATTAATATTATTAATTATTTTGTTTTAATAATTAAATAAAATAATCATATGTAATTTTAAAAAATAAGTCGGGTTTTCCTTCCTGACGCTAAGTTATAACTCCAAAACGCAAGAACCGATTTCCACGGTTTTGCATTTGTTGGAAAGGGCTCCGTGAGGTCTATAAAAAATATATCTGAAAAACTTCAAGAGAAAAGCAGGAAAACAGGGAAAAATCATTTTATAGCAAAACAACGTTTGCCGGGTTAGCTAGTTATTTATAATTTTGGATCTCGTACATCTGAAATTGCCTATGACTTATTATAAAAACAAAAAAGGTCAATATTTAATATTATATTAACAGCGATATTCTATTATGTTATTATGTCTGTAACCTAGCTAAGCTGCCGGTTGCGATCTTCACATACTATAAGTATATAATATATATATATATATATATATATATATATATATATATATATATATATATATATATATATATATATATATATATATATATATATATATATATATATAAACCACTGTAAAACTAAATAATAGCTTTATAATTATGTATTTAGATTAAGGTTTTTATGTTTTGAGCTGAATAAACAATTTCAATTTCAATTATTTTTTTAAATTACCTATGCAACAGGCTACATACAGTCTTTGGTATACTGAATTAACGTGCTTCTAGACAAAGCTTTGATCTTTACCCACGGACGACCATTAGCAACAAAGTGAGGCTAGTGTTTTGCTCCAGAATCCATTATTTTCTTGGATGAAGGTCTATTTTGCACAGGAGACCGTAGATAGATAATTTCAATAGTAACAGGATCGTCCAATTTCCAAACAATTAATCCTTATCTTACCATGAGCCATATTAAGTCCATTAGTAGAATTAACTCAAACCACATGATATGATGCATTTTGTACCACTCATCTATTTCTATGACGGTGGTTAAAATTAGACCAGACACTAAAATATTTTTATAGGGCTCAAGTATGTCCATTGTGCACACTGCACAGTACACAGTGTACCTATGTACTGTGCACATACTTAATATTATGTTCCTACTGTTAATGTTGATGTTACCCAGGATGACGGACGACTAGACAGAGATGAGACAGAAAATAGTAATTTTAAATGATATTTTTAATCAGGAAATCAGCAGTTACTACTGCATAATTTATTCAACCACAGTGACCTAATCGAAATTAAAAAAAAATCTAACACGACAATCGAACCTACGACCTTCTTCCAGAGTAAAGCTCTAAACCACTGAACCACGTAAGTGTTGCTAGATGGTAATATTAATGGACAGTTTGACCAAACTGCTAGTATACCCAGTAACCCACAACGTCTGGGTACTCGTGTCCATTTGTAGTATTAATGCAAACCACATACATCATTAATAAAACGCATGAATGGATAATCGTAATAATGAAGAATATTATGATAATGGCGTATGTTGAATATTAAAAACTTGCTTCGAAATTATTGTGAATGCAAACACAGAGTATATTACTATATTACAAATCCCCTCTTTAATCCCCTGTATAAATTCATATCCATATAAATTTATTCCGACGAACGAACTGTTCCCGAGAGTAGGCAAAGTAAATATAATCTTCATAATGTAAGTCGGGAACAAAGGTTGTTGTAGGTTTCGGCGGGACTTTCGACTGCAGCTTTCATGTCTATGACGAATGAAGTCATTGAATTATCATGTTAAGTTATTCAGCCAATATGCTGAATAATGAGCTAGATACTTTAATATAGACTAGCGACCCGCCCCGGCTTCGCATCGGGTATAAAATATATAGCCACTGAAAAAATGATTAAAATCGATTCAGCAGTTTTGACTTGTATTCATTATTACTACCCGTGGCCCGCAAAAGCTACGTCCCGCAATTTTTAAGTCTGTACCTAATATCTTCGAAAATATTCATTTAAATCATAAGCTGTATAGGGCCTTATAGATCTACATTAAATCAACAATGTATTTAAGTTATTTAATTAGATAAGGACAATAAAACAGTATTACTCCACTATTTAATGTATGTTCTTATACTTATAAACCTTTCTCTTGAATCACTCTACCTATTAAAGAAAACCGCATCAAAATCCGTTTCGTAGTTTTAAAGATTAAAGGGAACAAAGGCACGTGAGGGAAAAAAGCGACTTTGTTTCATAATATATTATATAGATATAGAATATAGATATAGATATATAATAATACCACGATCCTGCATCGCTCCAATTTCGTTTTTACTCCAATTTCATTAGGCTCCATAATGATTATTGTAACTACGAAAAATAATAGTTTTTATTATTCGTAGTAATGTAATAATTCTGAGCTGACACCGTAGTCAACCTGCGGCCTAACCGAGCACATCAATCTCACTTTGGGGCCTCAACTCATCACTTCAATATGGGTGACATAACATTCACTAGTATTATGTGAACATAATATCATTATATACACTACATACGTGGGAGAGCCATGCTTCGGCACGAATGGGCCGGCTCGACCGGATAAATACCACGTTCTCACAGAAAACCGATGTGAAACAGCGCTTGCGCTGTGTTTCGCCGAGTGAGTGAGTTTACCGGAGGCCCAATCCCCTAACCCCTACCCTATTCCCTTCCCTACCCTCAACTATTCCCTTCCCTTCCCTTCCCTACCCTCCCCTATTACCCTATTCCCTCTTAAAAGGCCGGAAACGCACTTGCAGCTCTTCTGATGCTGCGAGTGTCCATGGGCGACGGAAGTTGCTTTCCATCAGGTGACCCGTTTGCTCGTTTGCTTTTTTTCGTTCGTTCGTTTTTATTTCATAAAAAAAAATATATATATATATATTTTATAAATTAGTAGGAATGGAAATATAGAGTCAACCCAAACAACACTAAGCAAATACTTCAATATCAAAAGTGATCCAACCGAAGTTTGCGATTATAATAAATATTAAATTAGGCGTAGGTATCTTAGTATTCGTCTTCTTAAATATTAAATTTAATCATCTGAAGTAATTTAGAATCAGGACGCCCCAAGTATGATGAAAACGAGTCTACTAAGATTGATGCAAAATTAATAACTCATTCCGATATCAAAGAGGTTTCATTTGGACTTTGTGAGTCGCTACACCTTTGTGAGCCATCATCTACTGAGGCGAAATTCCGCCTAAATAGGCATCACAATAGACGTTTTAATATTAAATCATTATAATATAACAAACGGTATGTATAATTTTAAAAAGGTACGACACATAAAATCACTATTGGGAAACTAAGTGACGATTTTTATTAACTAAGTGAGCCAGGTGATCCAAATCTAGTTAACGATCAAAGTCATGAAAATATGGCGAACTTAGCATCGGCTGTCATGTTAGATGCCTAAGCTGAAAGTTTTTACTTTCTACCATATTTTTTTTTCTAAAACACATGTCTGTGTGATCTGATACCGTGAAAATGATGATACATTTTCCGACATTATTTCCATACAATATTTTTAAGGACAAGGCCTTGGATTTAATACGCATAATACGGTACACTCCGCTGGGAGCAGACTCAGTGGGCATGAATTCCGACCCGTGCAAGAACCATTCGTGTTGAAATCTAGCTGTTCGACTCAACATTGCACGTGTAGAGGAGACATAATGTGAGTGTATACAGACAAGATATTATAACTTTTCAAAATCGAACCAAGCATGAGGACTATTGGGTAGGCTTTAAATACAATTCCAGATCCAGAACAGTATTGGAAAACAACTCGCACGTAATTTTTTCGGACTACGATTTCATACACAGTCATAGGTGTCCTTATGGTCGCCTGACCTATGTGTCAGGTCATACGAATGTATAGTAATTTAATTGATGATTTGTTTTTGTTGTTGACACTCGCAGACTTCATAAATTT
Organism: Aricia agestis; assembly: GCF_905147365.1. Classification (NCBI taxonomy): domain Eukaryota; kingdom Metazoa; phylum Arthropoda; class Insecta; order Lepidoptera; family Lycaenidae; genus Aricia; species Aricia agestis. The sequence continues at coordinate 1,713,317 of NC_056408.1, read as the reverse complement.
TATCCACAACGGATTTAAGTAAAGACCTTAATTTGTATGTTCGAATCTACTGCAGTTATTATCTAAAGATATAGCTGTTAGACGTAAATAATTCTGAACACACCGTAGCGCGTAGACCCCGGGGCCCGTACCACGAAATGGTTTTGAGACTCAAACAATCGGACGGGAATGCCACGTTCTGCTCTAACAACTACATTAATTCTTGTTTGATTCATTGTTTGAGTCTCAAAACCGTTTCGTGGTACGGGCCCAGACTCGTAGCTATTAGAGTTTGCCTTCGCCTTGTATGACTTGCCTACCTTTGACAACATCGAAAGGCACCGCAGACATCAGCCATCTAATATGGAAGATAAAACACGTACAAGCATTTGATTGAGCGAATATTCATAAGCAAAGTTTGAAGACCTCGAAGGACGTTACCCAGTAACAAGCTAATTTAATCCGAATTCCGCATGTTCATTCATCCAGACATAATGCTTGATAATAGCTCCATGAAAGGGCTCGTTAGATCATGTTGAAGTTATTTCTATACCCACATACTGCGATTAGCTCAAAATAATATCAACTTTTATATTATGTGTACTCATTTCACATGACTATTGACTATTGCTTATTAGGTTCATATTATAACGATAGCTCGTTATAATATAAGGCTGCGTTTCCACTGAAGCGGAGCGGAGCTTAGCGGTGCCCGAATTGACCAATCGTGCTATTCCAGCGGAATGACAGCGAAGGTTTCGAGCATGGTGATTGGTCAATTCGGCACCACTAAGCACCGCTCCGCTTCAGCGGAAACGCAGCCTTAACCTCCTAGTATCAAAGTGAAATACGTATTTAGGTAGATAGGTTTATTTGCCCATGAGAATATTTAATAAGTTTGATGGCATCTTAAGTGAATTCAAAATATATCATTGAAAAGGACACTGGCGGTAATAATTGACAAATGGATACGAGTGGAAGCCGGCTGCAGTCTTGTCTCATGACGTAAATTATAACAAAATGGCGGAATTACTTACCATTTTGGCCACGCACTAAAAATCCTTGTGAAGCTGTGGATCTTGTTGTTTCGCATGCATAAAACAACCACCATTGCTATTATTAGTTTTTCATGATATACACAGTAAGTTAGTGACAATTTTTAGAGATGAGATAAAACTTAATACTTTCTGCAAAGAATGAATGAGAAACTGTTTCCATGATGAATGATGATCCTGCTAAGCCAGTGGGCTATTAATGTGAAGGAGGAATCCGACCTCCGACAGTGATTACTGATTACCTACAGTATTATGAGTTCAAAAACATTGTACACTTTATTCACGAAATAACCCATATTTTGATCAAATTTAAATATCGAATGGAGTCTCAGTTATGTGTTAATATGACCAGCTATTTTCATGCTTAAAATTTAAAATAGGCATATTATAAAAGTATTTCGTAAATAAAGTGGATACCATAATTAAAACCTCATTTTCCTATATTAAAAGCTTCATAGACATGCATTAAATATAGTCTGTTTACCACTTCTATCGACTAAGTTTACTTTATTTCAGCTTCTCTATAATTTGATTTCTTAAACTTTGTTTTCAATTTATTATACTTATGTAGATTGATTGGATTTTGCCTGCAACTAAATTGTCAGGGAAATCGTAGACTTTCTTCAGGCTTACACCAATTTCTTGATCAGATTTAAATCAGACTTGCACCTGTTGGCGCGTCGTTGTGGTGTAAATAATATAACATTTAGTCGGGATCCTGGTGGATCGGTCTAGCCAGCTCGGCGGCCGGGAATCTATTTTGGAGATGATGTCTTTACCTTCTTTTTGCATAGCGAAGTAGCGTATTCTTAGGATGTACGGAGACAAAGAGGAATAAGATGTCTTTGATATTCTATAGTACCTAGGTATTAAGTATAATATCATGCGACTTTGACTTTAGGACTTATTTCCGGTTTCTGAGGCTTTAAGCTATTGCATTTTATTGCGGGCTTTGAGCGCGGCAACCGAATCTAGAAATTCCGTAACGAAAAAAACCTAACAACCCTCACTCCGACCGGCACAGTTGCCAGTCTGTGCGGTGTTGCCGTGCCGACATCGTGCGACGTATTAAAATTATTATTGCATAAGTTGATAAAACATGCTATGTAATAGATTTACCGCGGAAGTCCTTGACTGCCACGCGTATTTTATATTTTAAAAGACTTTATCTATTCACCAGTTATTATTTATTATTAATTCCCAAATACAAGTAACGACTATATGCATTGCAGTCGAATACTAATACGAGATAACTGCATAAACATCTAAGTTTTGATTGAGGAGATATTGCTGGCTGACGTGTTTACTTGCTCTGATTATGTTTGTTATCGACTCTTCACACAATAAATATCATTTGGATGTTTCAATATTTCGTTATCTTCAATTTGTTGACTAATATATTTTGTGTGTAAACAAAATATTTGCGTGTTTTTGCGAAATCTTCACTTCTTTTGAAGGTTGTTTTTATTTGATCATAATTCATAAAACTTATTTGAACTACAAAAGTATTTCATAAAATATAGTGTTGTAAAAAAGGTTTTCTATTTAGCACCTGGGGTTCCCAATCTTTTTCAGCCTGCATATAACAATATTTCATACAGCGTTAAAGTGATGTATTCACTTTAACTAATTCGAGTGCAGGTGATTAGTGATTAGGAGAAAATAAAGAACTTGCACTATTCAGTCGCTGTCCACACTTGCCTTCTCCTGATTACTAATCACCTGCACTTATCACTAATCAAAGTGAATAAAGGAAACAAAGAAAGTGCTACCTACTACACTTATGTGAAACGTGTTTTATGCAACATATTTTTACTTGACATATTATGTGCCACCTACCACCTTTAAATCCTGTACGTTCCCTATTGAAAATCACTTACCAATTACCATCACAAATGACACTTTAATCCTACTTAATCTCTTGAAATATAACACAAACGTCACCATTAGTACTCGTATAAAATTAATACCGCTATAAAATATTCCTCTTATCCGCCATTACTAGGAATAAATCTTTCTAGATTCATCGGCGAACGAGATTTACATTCTATGTCGTTAAATTTATGTCCGATTCCATTCACTTTGGTTATTACGCCGCATACATCACTAGCGGTGTAATTACTCGGGGTATAGAATTTTATTGCCTCGTCTCGTGTCGATGAAAATATGGTGGTCGTGACGACTCCCAAAATTTTATATTTTTTGTCAGCGGTTTCGTGGCTTAGGTCAAAAGTAAATTCAATTTTAAACAAAATATTTCTGTGCGTATAGCTGAGCTTTTTAAAAAAATAAAGTGGCTTACATAGCCATAGAAAAATAATTATAAGAGAAAACTAATTCAGCAGTATTCATATAATTTTTAAATATAAATACGGAGAATTAAATAAAATATTGTTATAAGTAGCATTTCACAAGTCGAATATAATATCACATATCCCACGCTCACCTTCACCTAATTATGATGTTCTCACGTGAAGGGCCGTGAATTGGTCTGAATTGACTCAACAGTTGCACAATATTATATGTGCCACTTTCATAAACTTGTATTATTAGAGGGTTGAAAAACTTTTTCCTTAATGAACACTTGTTATACTAAACATAATTTTCTCGTTCCGAAATTCCAGAGGAACGCCCGGGGAATTACAAAGAAAATTTAAATTTAGAATCTCCGAAATAGCTCCCCGATGTTTCTAGAACAACACTTAGGAGGTACAATAAATGTGACAGGTCTGATTGCTTACACACGCTGAACCACAATGAAACTCCCGGTCTATTTTTAAATCATGGAGAAGTCCTTATCGGTAGAGTGTAGACTGTAGACGCATTGTTGGGACACATTATGCCAGGCCGCAGTGTGCTGGACCGCAGCGCAAAATTCTAACCTAGTAAAGTTTGTTTGCCATTAAAATGCGCCCCTCTCGTATTTGCTGTATGAAAATTTCCTAATTTCAAGCTACACAAGCTCTACAAAAATGTGACGGGCCAGGATGTTGCATATCGAAGCGAAGCGCAGTATATTGACAGACTTTGAGTCTTGCTATAAGTAAATTGACGGGGCGCAACGGGCCGCATCTCACGGACTCAAATCTGCTTCGCAATAATGCGCTACGTCCCAACACGTAATATGTAGAAATTCATCTCATACAAATTGTATTACGAAGTACGTAAAGCGATATGGACGGATTTTTGCGCTCCTCAACGCTACGGCTCAACATAGTGTGTGTGAAGACACACAATAAGGACTACTAGGGATGTCACATTACAGGTTAAATATGGAAGTTCTAAAAGCTTGGCTGCATAAATGTAACGCGGTATTAAGTTGTGTTCGGACCGAAATAGCAAAATTATGTGCTTAATGCACCGCGGAGAGTAATATTTTGATGCGTCGAAAATGTGTAACAACAACGAGTATATAAGATTGAATCAAAACATCACGATTTAATGCTTTTTAGGATAATAGTAAATACGCCATAATAGTATTAAAGTAAAATGAGTTACGTTACAAAATTACTTTAAATACAGTCGAATTTTACAAGTGAGCCGGCGGGAACGTTGTACATGTATTTACTGTAGGATTTTATTAGGGTCACAATATTACAAGTTTCAGATATGTGATGGACATAATTGAAGCTTACACTGTGTTCGCCTAAAAGCTTAAGTAACGAAGAAACAAAGAATATTTTCAACAAGGTTTGCTACGTAATAGGTTCCATATTTCTCTCATACATGTACCTAACAGCATTCGTAGTTTATTTCGAAGTAGAGAATATACAATCAGCCGTACTCAACCAATGGGCCGCAAACACGTTATAGTCTCGAGGGCAGGTCGCAAGTAAAATTATTTAGTGTTAAAATATAACGTTGTTCAAAGTTAGCTATTTAGTAGTGCATTTGTTTTGTGACTTATTAAACAAGTAGCTACACGGTTTTTGTTAGGCACAATAAAATATTCAATTGCCCACTTCATCTTGAAACAATCTATCTTTAACTTTAACTTTACGCGGACCACTGATAAAGTCCTGGCATGCCACTTGCGGCCCGCGGGCCGCAGGTTGAGTATACAGCTGTTCTAGTTGTATACGCGACCGTAAGTGTTGGCACATAACAAATAGTTTAAATCTACGTAGCAATAACAGATATTTTATGTTGGCATCGACTCGCGTACGATGTTAAAACGCTTATTGAATATCTGTACTACATGTTCGGTATTTCATTGTGATAAAATTGTAAATAATACTTGTGCTATTTGTTTGAAATTCATGTTAAAATAGTTAAGTCACAACTGCAATATATTGTATTTTATTTACTACATTGTTATTACGTTGGCGAATGCATTTATAATAAATAATTTGAGCAAATTAAATGTTTGCTAAATGTTTTTAGTATGACCGTGTAAATGAAAGTTAAGTTTTTAGACGACTCACATTGCATGAACAATATTATACAAGAAACAGAAATGATCCTTAAAATATATCTAAGAACACTTAACTCTAATGTGTTAACAATAAGCATCTTCTTACTAGAACGGGAACATACGGTGCAATTATATTTTATCACTAAAATACAACAAAAAAAAAACTAATCATTAACAAACAAACAAACAAAGCATCGATTATATAATGAGTCGAAACAAAACCCACAATGTTATTCTCTTAAGAACCTGTTCATAGGCCTTCAGTCGCCATTCTCATTCACCCCACCTCGGAGCTCTGACCCACTTCGTAATTTAAAATTAAAACCCCAATATTATCTTTATAAATGGACAGAAAATATATCAGTGCCAGGCGCAGATATTACACATTTCATATGCCACGCGGACTCTGGCTGTATCAGTCAGCGCTAAAATGCCAGCGCGGCCTCCCACATAATATATTTCCGGCTTATTTGGAAATGAGGATGAGGTATTCAACCAGCTTAAAATACTTACTTAGATTTTAAGTGTACTTTTGAGTTCATTATTTAAGACTATTTTTAACTACGAAAATATAAGCATGACTTTTCGCTACGAAAATTTAAGATTGTTGGAATACGTAAGTTCTCCATTTTTCGTTGTTTCCCGGGACTTAGCCGGCCCCTAGACGAGCAATTTTATTGTCAATATCACGTATTGCGTAATAATATTGACCGTCTATGGTTGATATAGAACATCGCGCTCCTTCAATCTAATAATTGTGAAATAAACTATTCAATAAAATTGAAACGTGATATTGACACTTAAATTGCTCGTCTATAGTTTGTGCGTTTTAAGATGATATGCGTGACACTTCTCATATTCCTTTCTACGGGTTTTTTTTACAAGAAAACAAAAAAAAATCAAAATGTTATAAATTATATTCCATATACAAAAACAAATGTTTTTGTATATTTTTGGTTTTGACGACCTCTGTGGCTCAGTGGTGAGCGCGTTGGAATCCCGCCGACGGAACAAAAAGTTTTCAATGTTCCCGGGTCTGGATGTGTATTAAATATGTGTATGATATAATAAAAATCTTAAATATATGTATAGTATAATAAAAGTATTAAATATATTTCCGTTGTCTGGTACCTGTAACACAAGTCCTTTAGGTACTTAGCACGGGGCCAGACTGACGTGGTGTGAAGCGTCCATAGATATTATATTATTATTATATGGAATATAATTTAAAAATTTAAAAATGTAGTAAAAGAACGTGTTAGCGGATGTCAAAGGACAAGCTATATGATATTATATTTATTTATTTAAATCGGTATATTATGTTAGTCACTATATATAATTTTAATAAGACGTGATTATTATATTTTAAATAGTAATAAGTAAGGTACTTGATTTTGACAAATAGTTAGTTATAAATGGCGGGAGGATTATTTACTTCAGTTATAACTTCCTCTTCTCATATTTAAGTAAATAATTATCTTAAATATGGGAAGTACATTAATTAATATTTAGAACTATGTATTTAACTTATTCTTAGCCATTTTTAATTATTTTACTATATTTGAATTGTCAACGGCAGTTCGTTTCTTTTGTGTAAAATGGTATAAAAGCCAGCCATATTGCATTGATTGATTCATTCTGTAAATAACTTTGAGACGTGTAAGGTGAAACTCTGTTCGAATAAATACCGCTCAATGTATAGTTATTCAAGACTTTTAATACTCTCTAATAAACGTTTGTGTACTAAAGCTTATTATAAAATCAATGATTTCATCGACGACAACACACCTTGGGAATAGGGTGGTTCTTACAGGCTACTAGAATATTTTTTATAATTCCTATTGTAAATAGCTCTTAGTGATAATATTGTTATATAACGCAGTCAAATTAACTAGACGCATGGTGATGACGTCATTACGAAGTTTGCATATACATTCCAGTGGTGCGTCAGGTTAATGTGACCGTGTTGTACTGTATATGTTTTAAATTGTAATTTTCCATCTTTTTAGTAAAAGATGGCCCCGTGCGAGTTTCTTACGCCGGTTCTTCTCGCCGGGTTAGTTCCCGAACCGGTGGTAGGCACCGTAGTATCGACGTTCGGTAAAGTTTTTGTAAAAAAATTACTCCGAATAAAAATATTTTTGATTTTGATTTTGTACAAATACAAAAACAAATTATTGTAAATGAATAAAAAGGAAAAGTTGCTAAATTCTAACTAATTAATATAAAATTATAAATTTTAACTGTGAAAATTATTGTTACGAAAATATTTGAAAAATGTCCGATGCATGAAATGGAACGTATGCCAATAGAGATTGACACTGTTGAATCGAAATCAAATCGATAAAAAGGGCGGCCATTTTAAATCGCCGGCGCCACTCTGAAACGTCAGTACCAAATCGATAATTTCGATTGCAATTCCTTTACGAAGTGATTCGATATTTTTAAATTATCCATTAATTTTCTTAGAACTTCCCTACTATTGTCAATTATAATGTGTCACCCATATCATCTTAAAACGCACAAACTATAGTTACGAGAGTATCTCTATAATGAACATCAAAATAGGTTAATCGACGAAAACGATGGAAACCAGTAAAAAAGTAACAGACAAACTTTTGCATTTAAAATATTAGTAATGCTAGTAGTGCGCACGTATACACAAAGCAGGTAATTTACTAATGAATAGTAACCCTAGCTAAAATAAAAGAGATGCGATCATAAATCACTATAGTAATCTCCTTCCCTTTTTAACCTACACTAATCTAAATGCTTAGCTGCATTTTCGACGTGCTTTTAAAACTTAAAAAGATTCCGAATGATTTGTTGCTGAAGTATATTTGGAAAACAAAGACGAGCATTCCTCAGATCCGGTGATTTACGGTTACTCCGTGTGACTAATCCATATTGGAATTTTATAAACTGAGTAAAACTTTGTAATTTATTATCTGGATTAGCGGAGTACGAGCATTCAAGTTTATGTCATTTTAATATCAGGCTCTAGAGGAAAGTGATTCATGAAGATTCTACAGCTTGACGTAGGTCGTAGAGGGCTGAATCCAGGCAGTGTTATAAATGTGAAATAGTGCCTCTTTGTTACGTGCTCATACTAAAACTTATATTATATTTATAATATATTTATAATTTATAATTTACTAGCTGTCCCGGTGAACTTCGTGTCACTTTAAAACCTTCCCTGGACTTCTACGAATATTTTAAGACTAAAATCAGCCCAATCCGTTCAGCAGTTTTTGAGTTTTAGCGCGACTAACACATTTAAATCCATTTCTATATAAGATAACGAGCTTTTGCCCGCGGCTTGGCTCGCGTTAGCAAGTATTATTATATACAAACTTTCATCCCCTATTTTGACCCCTTGGGGGTAGAATTGATCAAAATCCTTTCTTAGCGGATGCCTACGTCATAACATCTACCTGCATGCCAAATTTCAGCCCGATCCGTCCAGTGGTTTTGGCTGTGCGTTGATAGATCACCATGTCAGTCAGTCACCTTTGAGTTTTATATACATATATAGATGAGCTTTTGCCCGCGGCTTCGCTCGCGTTAAGAAGTATTATTATATACAAACTTTCATCCCCTATTTTAACCCCTTGGGATTTTGATAAATTCCAAATTTATCAAAATCCTTTCTTAGCGGATGCCTTCGTCATAACATATTTATATATATATAGATTTATAATTATAATTGATAATATAATTTATAATTATAATATATGTATGTATGGATGTATGGATTATATTTGGTTTAAATATTTTTGGAAAATTTCATGGCATATTTCTTACTTTTGTTCTGCTAAATGAAATTTTAAGGGCCTCCATAGACGTCTACGTTCCGATAAGCGACTAGCTGATTATAATCGCAGTCCGACTTGATTAGACTAGTTTTGTGCATCCGGAGTCAGTCCGTCGGCCTAAAAACAGTCCGACCGGAAGGATCTACCTCATCGTATAAGGAGGCCTTAAACTCTCAGTAAGTCAAAGTATCTATTTTCCATCTAATTTCGCCATTATCACTCAACAAAATTCCCGTTGCCTACTTCATAATCCAAACACATTAGCCGCGTTTGATGGCGGCTCAAACAAATAAACATTACTGGAATATCTGTTCCGCAATAGTCTTTGTGCGCTGATTTACAAAGTTACATACAATATTGATTTGCGCCAACTATTTTGTTTAGAGAATTGGTTAGAATTGTTAGCTAGGCTTAGCGGAAAGTGCTATTAGTAAATGCAGGACATTTTCAAATATTATGTTGAGTTGTCGCTTCACTATGCGAATTAGTTTAAAAAACAATAACCAACTTTTTTCAAATACAGAAGGAAAATAGTGTTCTAATTTATTTGTGATTTTTTTATGTGCATATTAATATGCTGTCTCACTGCTGAGTGCTGGGCAAGGAACAACCCAAGGTCCTCTACTTTTCTTACTCTACCGCAACAATATACCACTCTTTGTATGTGTTCAACTCATCGCACCATCATTTTCAAAAAATAGAAATTGCAGGCTTTTACGATTACTTATCTATACATCTATACATATAAATAAAATTGGAGTGTCTGTTTGTAATATTGAAAGAACCGTTTTTTACTACATGCATATGAATATAGATTCATGATTCTGATGTAGTAAGGTGTAATTTAGGCTACTTTTTAACCGACTTCCAAAAAGGAGGAGGTTATATTTTACTTTTTTCATATTGAACGTTGACGCAGACGATTCGCGGGCAACAGCTAACAGCTATATAAAATATAAATTATGTGTTTATTGAGTATACGCCGAAATTTAATTTGAAAACTACGGATATAAAATGAATATGATATTTTTTCTGGAAAACTTTCAATCAATTGTGAAAAGTGTTCCCGAACTTGAAGCTTGAATATTTTAGCGTTATTTTCTCCCAAACTACAAACTTCAAACTCTTAGCTGTCATCGACAGTTTATGATTTTATATTTTAAATTTTTCTTCCAATTTTTATTTAACGCGGGTGAGGAAGAACGACTTTGACATAGCATGTATATATTATTTACTCTTGAAAATAACAAGAAATTTATTTTATTTTCCGAGTTTCACCGTTTTGACCAACTTTGTTGCATCCGCTCTGATGACCGTTACTGATTCTGCCAAATTTTTAATGTTTTACTTCTGTGATATAAGTACAATATTTGTAGTCTGTACCACAAAATGTTTTGATACCTTTATGCTTTGTCAAAACTCTACGGGAAAAGCAATCAAGTTTTTTTTTTCTTTTCAATATTTTGTATCAGGATTTTTGTTTGCGGTCGAGCGTGTTTTTTAACTGTGTCAGTACCACAAAGTGCTGCACTCTTTAGTTTTAATAGCTCGCTTTAATGAACTAACATGTTTTTGGTCAAAAACAAATTGAATACAACTCACTAGTTAATCGCGACTCACTGCCGAATTTATTGTGCAATTAACTTTAGTCGCACGCGGTTTTGTATGCAATTATTTGCTTTTATTTATTCTACAAATGTTTTAATAGAATACATTTAAAATTAAATTTGTCGCGAAAATCACAAAACACTTATTTTAGTGTCGCCATGATTTCGAATATTTTTCACAGAAAGCAATATAAACGTTCCTTGATTTACGAATGTTACTAAAGTCCGGGCGTTCGATCGATAGAAATATGGCTTCTTGAACTGCTTCTAGTCTATAAATTAATAAAATAAATGAATAATGTCCGAAATAAATGATTATTATTAACGTTATTAATACGTACAAAATATTATAATTGGACGCTGTTAAGCATTCGTGTACTAACCCACACAAAAATTACGTATTGAGTTATGACTGCAGTTGTGTTCTGTAGATGATTTAGAACAAGACTGCATTCAAAATTTAACAACAAAAAAAAATGTGGGTTAGGACACTAATGCTTAACAGCGACCATATTATATTATTTGTTTCCGAGAATTGTATAATATCGGATGCCATTTTTATGCGAACAAAGACCGCAAATCTATAAATTTCTCTCTACCTGACGACTATAAGACTAGACTAATATGATTTTGACTCAAGTTTGACTATAATTTCACCCCATCACACTCCAATCAACAAACAACTTGACAAATATCTACATCCGAAAGTAATTATCTGCTTGAAATAGTTTTTGGATATGAGGAGTGTTGCTACATAAATTACTTTAAGCCCAGACCCGGGGAGCTGGGGTAAACCCGGGGCAAACCCGGAGCGAAACCCCCTTAGATCCCCAGTGGGTCCCGTCGCTTTGAAATCTGAGAAACGCGGCACATAGCAATTCGTTTTATTACTGTCTATTTTATAATAAACAGCGAAACGTGATTTATGTTGCAAGTGTTTAGTAATTTAAAATGTCTCGCTGCCTTTGGTAAAGATAGTTTTTTTTTAAATTTGTTTCGGTATAAAGATGACCGATTCATAAGGAAAATATTTACCAATAACGAATAATAGTACTCAATAACGTGTCACAACTCACAGTTTGATTGTGATCTACCAGAAACAATCCTTTAGATGACCCAGTAGACATTCCTAAGAAAGCTTCTCTTTTCCTTTATTACTCTTTCATTTTAAATTAAAAAATATCTCCTTCTTTTTATTCTCTGTACTGTTTGAATTAAACTGATACTAAATAGAGCTAGCCCAGCTAGAAAACAACATTATATACTGTGTCTATGCTCCAACTAAACATAACTTGGGTACCGCAGTGTTATGTTGTTAGGAAGTCATTTCCGTACATCAGGCGAGTTAATTGGTCCCCGTGATATATGGGGTAAGATACCACCTGTATAACGCAGGCTCTATGTAACAGAGGAATAATACACTATGTGAGGAGGAGCTAATATGGACCGTTAGTCAAGTTACATGGGATTTTAAATAAACATCGTAGAAATTATATAATGCAACCAGACTAAGGGCTGAATTTTATTGGTTAGTGAAGATACCTTCATTTTTTAAATTAGAACGTTTATTTATTAATTATTGTTTATCAAAAGATGACTTCCCGTGAAGTGGAATTATTATTTCAGTTGCTTTATTTTCTTTCCTAAATATTAATATCCTTATACATTATACACGACCTTATAATCATTAAAAGCCCGAAAATGGGAATTTCAATAACGTAACAAAAATTAAAAATAAATCATTGACCACAACAAAAGTACGTATATTTATACAAGTACAAACAAGCATACTAAGGACCATAAGGACCTTTGGAGTTAAAAAAAAGATAATTTCAATGGGTCAGCGGAAGAAAATGAAGAACATTTGACCCTATTGCAAATATAATGTGTCCTTAACAAGGAATGCCAGTACGTGCCAGTAGTCAAAGCATCGTTTCGTTTGATCGTCCGGGTCGATTTCATTTTATATCAAATATTGCAGCTCCTGTATGGATTCACACCGTTCTACTCCGACCTTTACTGAATAGGAACATAGTAATATTCCGATACACAGTATTTCATATCTACCTCGTTTTGTCGAAGGACCAATATTCGATAAGCTGTTCTCCGTTTTTTCCTTTTTCACTTGTTTACCTAACTAAGGTTCCGCAGTAATTTTGGCAAAATAATCATGAACGCTAGAATTGTTTATTTAGTCCGCAATTGAAAAATAATACTTAACTTTCTTGGCTAACATAACTTAACGCTAAAATAAAAAAAAACGAGCGATATCGACTAAATCGTAAATATCTTGAAAATAGATGTAATAACTAAAGATTTTATGAATTTCAAGACACGCAGCTATGATAAAAATAATATTATGTGAACGTGAATAGATTACTCTAGATTTTGCATTTACCAAATTTTATTAATAAATTACGGCCGGACGTGTATGAAATATCAATCCTCAAATATCAACGACAACAAGAATGAATTAAATGAATAAACATTTCGAACGATGTGATACTTCTGTTCGCTACACAGAAACAAAGAGACCCCTTATCTTTGTGATCTGTTGAGTGACCAGTGGAATACACAGCCCAACGTTTTATTGGGTCACCAATCAAAGATCTGGAGAAATCCTCGTCAGAAAAAGTCTAAAATAATATGTTACTTTCTTTGTAAAATATATGAGATGATCAGGTGGGACTCGTATTTTTTATAATAAATAAATGATGTCTTCTTTTTAGAAACAAACTAAATCAAAATTGTTTCAGTAGCTGCGTCAAGGAAGAACGGATGATAGGTAGAGAGACATAATATTATACGTCTTTTGCATTTATAATATTATCTACTAATTTTAATATAGAATAACATTATACAAGTGTTAAAAATTGTATGTTTTTTTTTATGAAATTAGGGGGCAAACGAGCAAACGGGTCACCTGATGGAAAGCAAATTCCGTCGTCCATGGACAGTCCCAGCATCAGAAGAGCTGCAGGTGCGTTGCCAGCCTTTTAAGAGGGAATAGGGTAATAGGGGAGGGTAGGGAAGGGAAGGGAATAGGGGAGGGGTAAGAAAGGGAATAGGGTAGGGGATTCGGCCTCCGGTAAACTCACTCACTCGGCGAAACACAGGATTCGGCCTCCGGTAAACTCACTCACTCGGCGAAACACAGCGTAAGCGCTGTTTCACGCCGGTTTGCCGTACTACGTTCTGTGAGAAGGTGTTATTTCTCCGGTCGAGCCAGTCCATTCGTGCCAAAGCATGGCTCTCCCACGTTTTATGAAGAAATATTTAAAATTTGTGAATACAAACCTGTACTCTTGTTTAACGACGAGCATTTCAAGACTCTACAGTGACAAGACAGTACAGCGGCGTACAATACTCAAAATGGAATAACTGCTATTGAAATAAGTTCCATTAACAATTAAAACAAAGCGCTACGCGGAACACCAGCCGTAACGGAGTTTATTTTTCGTATTTCCAGATAAAAATTATAGAATAAACAACAAAAATTGTGTTAAATAATGTAATCTATAATTGAGTTGCCAGAATATCGAAGCACACAATTACAAATTCCAGATAAAAAGAATAAACAATAAAAATATTCTACAAAAACAAAATTGGAGATGAAAATATAGTGTTTATTAAAATATTGTCTATTATTGAGTTGCCAGGATATCGAACGAATAAAATAAAGTTCATCTATTATACTACAGTGTATTTAAGTTTATTTACGGAACGTATTTTAATAATTATTATTATCAGGTATATAATAATAATAATAATAATAATAATAATAATAATAACAATAATAATAATAATAATAATCAATCCTCTCACTAAAATTCTTAATAAATGCCACGGTTATATAATAGATAAGACAAACAAAATTAAACTAACGCATTTGCTATATATGGACGACATAAAAATCTATGCTACAGATAGGCAACAACTGGAACAACTACTGAGACTAACGGAAAAATTTAGTACAGACATAAAAATGACATTCGGGACCGATAAATGTAAGATTAACTGTGTCCTCAATGGCAAGCACACTCAAACGGAACCTAATAATCTGGAACTACAAGAAGGCACTATAGACAGTATGCAAGAGAAAGAAACATATAAATACTTAGGATATATACAGAGTACAGCAATTAATCATAAGGAAATTAAGAATATGCTAAAATCTAAATATAAATTAAGACTAAATAAAATACTATCTACCCAATTATCAGGCCGAAATAAAATCAAAGCTATTAATACTTACGCCGTACCAATATTGACATACTCTTTTGGAATAATAAAATGGACAGACACAGAACTCGAAGCTCTTAATATCGCAACTCGAACCGCTAGTTATAAGCATATCCATTCAGCAACCGAACGATTTACGCTAAAAAGAAAATTAGGTGGCCGCGGAGTCATAGATATAAAAAATCTGCACTATAATCAAATACATAACTTAAGAACTTATTTTTTAACTAAAGCCAATATGAGTCCACTACACAATGCATAAATGAATATTCCCCACTCAGGTACACCTTTAAAACTAAATAATAAACAATTCGATCCAAAACATAAAATAGTAAAAGATAGTGATAAAATAATAAAATGGAAAGGCAAAGCACTCCATGGCAAATTCCCACATCAGATAGAACAAGACCACATAGACCAAGAGGCATCCTTCAGCTGGCTAACAAAAGGTAATATTTACAGTGAAACGGAAGGCTTTATCATAGCAATACAGGATCAAATAATCAAAACACGAAATTACTCTACATGTATATTAAAAGAAAATATAGAAACCCATAAGTGCAGACTATGTCACCAAACAACCGAAACCATAGACCATATCACTGGAGGATGTAGCGCTTTAGCCAGCAAAGAATATACACATCGTCATGACAATGTAGCCAAACAAATACACCAACTACTAGCAATGAAACACAACCTTATAGATACACATACACCATATTATAACGCCTCCGTGGTCTAGTGGTTAGAGCGTCGCTCTCGACTCCGGAGGTCGTGGGTTCGAATCCCGCGTTGGAAACATGTTATTTCCAAGTTTGGTTAGGACAATGCAGGCTGATCACCTGATTGTCTGACAAGTAAGATGATCCATGCGTCGGATGGGCATGTAAAAAGTCGGTCCTGCGCCTGATCTCTCGCCAGTCGTGTCGGTCTTCCGTCCCACTGGGTTATGAGAGTAAAGGAATAGAGAGTGCTCTTGTGTACCGCGCACACACTTGGGCACTATAAAATTACTCCTGCGTACCTGGCCTGGTTTCAATGAAACCGGCCACCGTCACCGAAACCGGTGTGGGGAGTATTATTATTATCGCCTCCGTGGTCCAGTGGTTCAGAGCTCGGCTCTTGACTCGGAGGTCGTGGGTTCGATTCCCGCGTTGGAAACATGTTATTTCCAAGTTTGGTTAGGATAATGCAGGCTGATCACCTGATTGTCTGACAAGTAAGATGATCCATGCGTCGGATGGGCATGTAAAAAGTCGGTCCTGCGCCTGATCTCTCGCCGGTCGTGTCGGTCTGCCGTCCCACTGGGTTATGAGAGTAAAGGAATAGAGAGTGCTCTTGTGTACTGCGCACACACTTGGGCACTATAAAATTACTCCTGCGTAGCTGGCCTGGTTTCCATGAAACCGGCCACCGTCACCGAAACCGGTGTGGGAGCTATTATTATTATTATTATAAGTACAAACCTAGTAATATCCTTGAAAACAGCTCTGTTAAACTTTACTGGGATCGCGACATTGTCACAGATCGAACCATCCTCAGCAATAGGCCAGACATAGCTCTCACAATAAAATCTGAAAAGACTACATACCTTATAGATATCGCCGTCCCCAACACCAATAACCTAAAACAAAAGCATACTGAAAAAATACAAAAATACATTCCCCTCGCAGACGAGATTAAGCAAATGTGGCGTCAAAATACTGTTAAAATTGTACCTGTTATCATATCCTCAACCGGCGTCATCCCTAAAACTCTACATTCTGCCCTGAAAACAATAGATTTACATAAAAATTCATACATACCAATGCAAAAAGCCATTGTCATTGATACATGCTCTTTAGTTCGTCGATTTCTTAACCCGTCGTCATCTTTCACCTCATCACAATCATAACTGTGCTTAAGAATCAGGTTACTTGGCATTAGCCCGTACCTGAATCTTTTATCCGGCTAATAGCCGAGACTCGAATTGTTTACAACATAATATTATTATGTTGTAAACAATTCGTTGTAAATAATAATATCTATGGACGCTTCACACCACGTCAGTCTGGCCCCGTGCTAAGTACCTAAAGGACTTGTGTTACAGGTACCAGACAACGGAAATATATTTAATACTTTTATACTATACATATATTTAAAATTTTTATTATATCATACACATATTTAATACACATCCAGACCCGGAAACATTGAAAACTTTTTGTTCCGTCGGCGGGATTCGAACCCGCGACCCCCGGCTTGAGCTACCAACGCGCTCACCACTGAGCCACAGAGGTCGTGTTATGTAATAATTATTTATTATCAATTAAATTATGTAAATATAAATGAAGCTCTTTTAATAACGTCAAAAAGTAAACACAAACATACATTTACAATCATACTACATAATCTTATTAATTTTCAGTAAATTTACCAAAGGCTAAATAAAAGCGGAAACAAAGTGAACAGCGAAATTAAATTTTCTTTTAAGTATTGAGTGGATATTTCCATTGCTGTTCCGAGCGAAGTGAAGGAGTAAGATCTTCTTTTTAATTATTTTCCGAAGATATAACAACCCCTGTTCGACACGGTATTCAACTCAACACAAGTCACAAGCGGGACGTTCAGACAATATTTTAATTTAATCTTCAACCTATTTGAAATACCTATATGGCTTCTAAAACATTATATTATTATTATATTTTAGACGTGAGAAAGCCATGCTCTGGCACGAATGGGCCGGCTCGACCGGAGAAATACCACGTTCTCACAGAAAACTGGCATGAAACAGCGCTTGCGCTGTGTTTCGCCGAGTGAGTGAGTTTACCGGAGGCCCAATCCCCTACCCTATTCCCTTCCCTACCCTCCCTTATCCCCTTCCCTTCCCATCCCTACCCTCACCTATTACCCTATTCCCTCTTAAAAGGCCGGCAACGCACCTACAGCTCTTCTGATGCTGCGAGTGTCCATGGGCGACGGAAGTTGCTTTCCATCGGGTGACCCGTTAGCTCGTTTGCCCCCTTATTTCATAAAAAAAAATCTGACTTGTACTTTCGACTAATTCCAACATATTCACAATTAGGTTTGGTTTTTACTACGATCCGTATATTGTTTTTCTGGACTAGGCATCTAACATACAGAGTAAAATCGTACTTAATGATATTATGTAAACATTAAAAATATTATGATCATTGTAATACCGACTCCGCTAAATTGGCGATCATAATCGTTTTTGAGAATTACGCAAGTTTAAGACCCCGTAATACCGTGACGCTTAAAAAAAATCCACAAAGAACTAGCTCAAGCTTATGACTTGACACGGGGACCAAAAACAAGAAAACAGTGTGCCGAGACAGCGAGAAATATTACGAGTCCGACGTCGCAGGTGCTCGGGACCAATAAGGAACTATATTGAATAAACTAATGGCTATTGCGACGATATTGGTCATTTACTTTATTCGAACCACTTTTTCCTTTACAAAAATTCATGATTATAGGTATATTTTGGATTAGTACAGCTGTAATAAAATTACGTTACTATAGTATTCGACCTCTCATTAATACGTTTGAAAAATCACCCATATAAATATCTCTTCTTTATGTGTGTTGTTTGCTGTACACTGCCTAATATTGTCCCGAAATATCTTTACTTTCTTGGGATTCGTAGTCATTATATCATCGTATCGTATCGCATCTATATAATGTTATGATACTCGTATAACTTATTCCTCCAATGCAAATAAAAAACTCTTTGTGCTAATAGTCCAAGTAAACAGCTTAAACAAACGTATTGGTTAGTGACTAGTGAACAGAAAGTTTTAAAGTCCCGAGTTTTCTAAAGCAGGTAATCTGTCTAATATGTCAGGAGCGATTCCCGTTCAAGGCGAAGTTTTAAGATGTTCCGATATCGTCAAAGACTTTAATCTCATCAGGTATCCGCGTCACGTCGCCATGCAAGCGTGGAAATAGTGGGGCGGGGAAATTGAAAATATTTCGGAAGGAACGCTTGCGTCTTAGATTTTAAAGCCATTTTTTTCTATATTGAACCTATTCAACCCTTCGGGTAGTGAATTTTGAAAAATCCCAACCTGTCCCAGATTTTGAAAAAGAAGTCCACAGCGGAATATATCTCAAACAATATTAGGTACTTCACAATCTGAAATTGAGCGCAACCGGTGTACTCAGCTCTGTTTGAAAAGTACCGCAGCATTTTTCACAAGATATTCAGAGAACAATTTTTATGGAAAAGGTTACAGAATGGTATGATTTATGGTTTCCGGCACTCTGCAAACCGGACTAAAGTGCGGCTCAAACCAGCTGCCTTTTCAATTTACACCCCGATATTTCGCCAGGGGAACATTTTCCTGGAGTATTTGAGCAGACCCCTTCCCTTTTGACATAATAATTATTCTTGATGCTTATTTAATAAAATGAGAAAACAGAATTAAAGAACACTTCACCTAAATTAAGATGGAACCTTGTACTAACAGAGGAAAAGATTCACGCAGATGGCGGACCTATTAATTTGTTTTAATCAGACCAAAAAGTTCTGCCATCTTCCTGTGAATCACTTCCTATTAAAGTACAACGGCTAGATCTTTAAATAGGCCAACCTATATCCAACCGACATAAAGGTACAAATTGTACACAGCAAAATATTTTCTAATACCGTATTTCACATAAAAACCTAACCTACTTTTGCTGTAAGTACTAGTTACATAAGGTCCAGTCAACGTAGCCCTTAAATTTGGCTCCGCCGTAGCAAATTCTAAAACAGATCGCTGCGAAATCGCTCTAAAACAAAATGTCTTCGTCAGTTATTTCCGGATTACGTGGCGTTTGAAAAATATAACACATAAATCATCAATTTGGAATTCAAAGTTTTTGAGAACGTGGCGCGATGTATTGGCAGCCTCCCAGCGAGCGGCCTGTACTTTACTTCGAGATACTTTGAGCATTTGATTTCCATCGCATCAAGTTAAAAGTTGCGCCTATCACAGTTCTCACATCTTAATTTCTGAAGAATTTTAGACGAGTCATCAGGACGCTTATCGGAAAGGTTACAGATTAAAACATTCGAAATTTGAATATCATGATCATGAGTGTTAACTGTTTATTATTTCTACCTTAGTATAGAGCAAATTCGTTTCCCGCTGTCTGTCCCTATGTACCTCTATACTTAACCTTTATAACATTTACTATGTAATGGATTTTGGTACTTATTTTATTCAAGAGGAAGGTTAATTTAATACATGCACCATAAAATAGATAATCGGCATTATTAGCGTAATCAACTAAAACTTCGCGACGGGACATTAGATTTCACCATACCCTAAAATGCAAACAATTCGAAAACTTTTAAAATCTACTACTACGAATCTAAAACCTCATAAATCTACTACTACGAATCTAAAACCTCATAAATCTACTACTACGAATCTACAACTCCATAAATCTACTACTACGAATCGAAAACCTCATAAATATACTACTGCGAATCTGCAACTTCATAAATCTACTTCCACGAATCTAAAACCTAAACTTACCTCTTTACAGAAGTCGGCGGGCTTCTCACGACAGAGCTGCACATAACCCCACACGTGGCGCAGCGCGGTCGCAACGTCACCATGGCCTGCCTGTATCGCATCCACGAGAGCGAGGTCTACTCCGTCAAGTGGTATCGCGGCTCGCAGGAGTTCTACCGGTACTCGCCACTCGAGTCACCCACCACCAGGGTCATGCCTGTCAATGGGATTAAAGTTGACGTAAGTGTTTGTAGTTAAGGGGAGGGGGGTGATCTATTTGCGAGCAAAACCGCTGGCTCCTCAACGAATTCACGAGCTAAAGATCCGCTGACGCTTCTTGATTTTCCTATGCAATTATAATGGATCTAAAAAGCACATTCCGCACAATGCAGATCTTGCAGCGCAAGACCCGTCAATTCAGTGTATTTGTTTGAAATTCTTTAGCTGTTATAAATACAATTTAGTTCTATTAGCTGTTTTTTTTTAATATGAAGGCAAACGAGCAAACGGGGCAATTGATGGAAAGCAACTACCGTTGTATTTGGACACTCGCAATATTAGATGAGCTGTAGGTCCCTTGCCGGCCTTTTAAGAGGGACGCTCTCTTATTGAACCTATTCAACCCTAAATAATGAAGGCTGATGTAAAAATGCATTGCCTCGTCACGTTTTATGTGAGCTGACCCTTCGCCAACAGAGGCTGCGGTCCAACGAGACGCACGTGGTGCTGACGCGCGTGACGCCTGCGCTGAGCGGCAATTACAGCTGCGAGGTCATACAAAACGCGCACTCCTTCCCGCACCACATAGCGCACGCACGACTTGATGTCGTCGGTAAGTGTTGTACGTTACCTGAGCGGTCATCCAGAGATACTTCATTTATTGAGGCTATATTTTATCACAACATTTTAAACTTACGCGTTGCATTATAATTAAACTTTATAGTAACTATTTGAGATCTAATGACTAATGACAGCTTAGGGCTATTAAGACCCCGGAGCTATACTAGGTCTAGCGATAAAGGACACGGACTGACGGGTTTTCGAAGACATCTTTCTCGGAAACACACATCAATAATAGTGGTTATATTACAACCACCGTTAAACATGTAAATTTACCTAATAGTATCTATACTCTCAGTAACATAATCTAGATTCTAAGAGTACGGTGTACTGTAGGTTACTAGCCACTAAACCATTCATATAATAATAATAATATCTATGGACGCTTTACACCACGTCAGTCTGGCCCCGTGGTAACAACATCCCACCAATTGAGCTACAGAGGTCGAAAGGTTCCAATTACCATATGTAATTATCTTTAAACATAAATTGTTATTACTAGCTACTAATAATAGAAGCATTGATTCATATACATATTATGCCGGACCCAGGTCATGTTTTAGTTAAGATCTCATTTTGGTCAGGTTATGCCTGCTGGCTGCTTTACGTCATAATCTGTCGGCTCGGCTTGATAGCCCGATAAATTAAGGCTTATCTAACTTAAAATGTCGCGCCCTTCCCTCGTATTCACAGTACAACATTTTTCATTTATATCAACTAGTGAAGTGGTGGGGCGCATCATTTCAAATTAGACAAGCTCTACGTAGATTCGCCATCTGTAGTGCTAGCACGGCGACCAGCGGAAATGCGAAAGTATGGACAAACTGTGGAAATAAACCTAAGGTGCCGTTCCGATCTTTTTTTGTTCCGAAAAATTCAATTAAAATGCCACTTTATGACAGACTATAGTCACAAACTGTGGAGATGAACTTAAGGTGCCGTTCCGATCTTTTTTAGTTCCGAATAATTCAATTAAAAAGCCACTTTATGACAGACTATAGTTCCAAAAATTCAAATAATATCCTACATTATGACATATACTATAGTGTGTATAAAGTGGCATTTTAATTGAATTTTTCGGAACGAAAAAAGATCGGAACGGCACCTTAGGTTTATTTCCACAGTTTGTCCATACTTTCGCATTTCCGCTGGTCGCCGTGCTAACGCTACTGCTTGTCAATAAATTTCTCCGACGGTACATACCATAGATTAACCCATCAATCCCCAAGCGATAGCCGGCTGTCGCATAGCAATTGAAAATCTATTGTGTCTGCGATACCCACGATGGAGGTGTTAAGGTATATAATATGGTACATACACAAATATCGTCACATAAAACAACATTAAAAATGGATCAGTAATCAGCTTCTCTTGAAATGTAAAACCGACCGTAATCCCGCCCTCCCCGTTTTAAATTATATAATAACGTACGTTTCAATCACATGTGGAATTTAAATGTTGTCAAAGGAATATAATGTATTCAGTTTTAAAATTAAATACAAAATTGGGTTACATCCTGATACCGTGCGGTGTGTGATACGGCAATGATTATATTCAGGTGAATAATGACGAGTCATTGCAGAAATCAATTTGCATTTATTAAACTGTTATTGTGACTGACAAAACTTCGTAAGTTAAGCTATCTGAAAGTATAACCGCCTATAGCATTTAATTTAAAACACGGGGGCTGTTTCACCACTTACTGATTAAAGTTCTGGATAGGCTATCCACAAAATATTATCTGACAGATTAAGTTCCTGTTTTACCACTTCCTAATAAGTGCTGGATAAGCACAACTTATCTGACAGATGGAGTATAGAGAATCTTTCAGATAAGTTGTGGATAGCCTATCCGGCAGGCCGTACTTAAAAGGAAATGCTGAAATAGTCCCTTTGTCTGTTTAAAAAAATTAAATAACATTTTTGCGCGTTGAAATCTTTTACTTAATAATATAAGTAATCAAACCTTAAAACTTTGTGAACATGATGAGTTTTTTTTTTTCAAATATTATAATTTACTTACATATTATTACCAAATTTTTATTGATATGTAACATTACGTATAACAATTAACAACAATTATTTGTTTATTAGTCCAATACTTTTAATGTGCTCAATTTTTTTTTAAAGTACTTATATGAAAAAGTTTTGGAAACGATTCAAGGATAAATCATAGAATACCATAGCTAAGAATAAAGTTATACAAAATAATAAATATACAAGAAAAAAGTGATTTATACAACCCGTTATGTAGATCTTGCGTATTGAAAGTTTCGCACTCGTATTTATGGGCTTGTTTTGCGTGCGTTGCCAATAAGTTTCCCTATAACAGCTCAATCCCGCCCAGATAAAAGCCGTAACCGTTGAGACACGCAATTTCCGACCTTATCGCACGGTGATGTTTCTTTACGAGCCTTTGATTCAGATAAAAGTGGCGCTCGCAATCATTTGTTGTTTTTAGTGTCATTTGTGAAGATAAATTATGAAACGTTTCTTTTTTCTACGGCGATAACGAAATTGGTTATTTGGACACGAAAATTTATCGACACCAATAAAATCTATACATTTTATTACCCTACTAAATAATGCCCTCAACCCCGATGCGCCCAAAATTCGTTTATCAAACAAGAACCGTACATTTTCCGCAAAAACTATAATAGTATATCCTTTCCGGGATACCAAGTATCTGCATATCAAATTTCAAAATCGGTTCAGTACTTTAAGCGTAATTAGGTAACAGACATATTGACAGCCAAACTTTCGCATTTATAATATTAGTATGGATAAGTAAGGATATTATGAAAATTTTACTTGACTTATAAGCTCAACTACTAAGCTCGAAAACTTAGGTTATTTGCAAGAACTATTGTCGTAAGCTAAGTTACGTATCTGATGCAGCTTTTATAGAGACAAGAACCCTAATGCATTCACTACGGATTTATGCTCACATAACCTCTCATAGCAATCCTAGGCTTGTATTTTGCACTGATGAGAATAGGCTCTGTCAACATTGAATTACCAGTAGCATTCCACTTAGCCATACAAAGCTACATTCACATCACAGTTTCATTTTACCTTGACGATAAAAATTCCAGCGGGTTCATTGTTCCTCACGACACAAGGCCGAAGATTTTGACTGTGATCCATTTACATACCAACGCCGAACGCATTTGCAACACAAAGTCTTTGAAAGAAATACATGGAGCCATTAAAATTACAACCTGCCGAGAACTATAGTCGTGTTTAGATTACCTTTGTACATTTTCAACTAAGTGAAGCGGTTCATAAAAATACTTATAATATTCTCTTTGTATTAATTAGATTAAAACTTTGAACGCAATATGAAAGAGACTTGGAAAGTAAAGCGTAGCGTTTTGTCTTGCAGCATTATGATATTGATAATTAACTACACCGTCTAATACCAGAAGAAGCAAAACGTTGTATCGTATCGCAGTATATGATTTTGCTTGATCAAACCAATATATTTTTATAAGTATATTATATTGTATATTAAATACAACATATCTAATCTATAACAGCGCTTTCACTAATTCGGTTACGTTTACGTTCTTCTCACCGGGTTAGTTCCCAAACCAGGGATAGACATCACGTATAAAATAGACCATTCTTAGAGCAGGTACACATTGCGCTTCAAAACGCCCAATGTATATACAATATGCAAGCGCGCGCCAGTAACGCGCGCTTGCATGTGTACGCCTCAATAGAATCCGGGGTTCTCAAAACGCGCGTTAGCAAAGCGCGCGCTTCAAAACGCCCAGCGAGCTACGATTTCAACGCGCATCACGGGCATGTCTAACGTTCGCTGTTGACTGCGCTATAACGCATACCCTTGATGAACAAAAAAAGGCCTAGTATGTACAAAGCTAATGTGTACCTGCTCTTAGAGATTCAGCTGCCAAGCAAACAGGGAATATTTTTTTTTATAATATACTGTCGGACTTTGTTAGCTATGGATGATGCAAAACTGACTATCAATTACAATAATATCTTCACCTGCCCTTTCTTTTAGACGTCCTTAAAATCAATGCAGAATACGACAGGGCTTAGGGCTCACACACAAAATTTCGAATTGCATTAGCAATATCTGCGATAGACATTACGATGCCATTCAATGCGAATTTCGTTTTGTGTAGGAACCCTATAGGATCATCATCATTTGTACTCATACCCCTCTCACCCCCAGGTGTAGGTGGTCTCCGGGCGACAGAGCTCCGCATCTCTCCCCCCGTGGTCCAGCGCGGCGCTGACGTGGTGCTGGCCTGCCTCTACGAGCTGACGGATGCGCCGCTCTACTCCGTCAAGTGGTACCGCGGCCGACACGAGTTCTACCGCTACTCGCCCACCGAGTCGCCCGCTACTAAGATCTTCCCGTTCGCTGGGATCAATGTTGATGTAAGTTATAGTACTATCAGAGAAGTTGAATCCTAGGCAGATGGGGGACCTACATAGTTTGGTCGCGTTCTGTCAATCCCAGCCGACAGATCACAATTAACATTGAATCGACATGATCCGACCAAATGACATTGGTATGTTAACTGCCTAGGAATCAATTTCTTGGATAGTACTAATATTTTATTTCTTAAAAAAAAAACTTACAGCTATGTAATAAAAACAAGTAAAACTAATAAAATTAACTAAAACCATTGACAAACTACAAATAAAATATGGTATCAAGAAAGATCATTACAATTTCTAAGCGAGAATTGAGAAGAGAGTCATCTCATTTCTCGAACTAAGAATTGAGACGGCTCAATCGGCAAAAGGTTATAGTGAGATATCGATATCAAACAGTGTAAAGAAACATATTTAATGCATGTGTCCGTTTATTCTAGGGAATATTAACAAAAAAATAAATTGTGGAAAATATCCTTACCATAATTATTATGACATAATAATATTATGTTGTTATATACATAACATATTTTATAGGATAGTTACTAGCATATAACAAAACACAATATATCTCCCGAACAAAATACGCTACTTTTTATCAATAAAAGTGAAACATTTTATCAAACAAAGCATCTTTATTTATCCTCTAAGCCTAATACATATAAATAAGTCAACCTTTCTTCTATATTAGATTAGGTTCCATTTAATTAGTTAGCTATCCCCGCCATCCCCGTTTGGGACGAAAAATGTCTTTTTAGGAGCGGCACAAGACATTTGTTTTCATTATACATCGGGCGTGCAGCCGAGTGTCAGTAGCTGACTCAATATTTATTATACCACTTTATTTTTATACTTTTATAACTTTAGTACATAGTTTTAGGATAGTTTAATTTAGAATTATGACTTTATCTCATAATTGGTCGTAGTTGGTGAATTACTTTTAAAGATTGAAAAGCAGAAATGATAACAAACTGTTTATTACAAAATAAGTAAAGCTGATAATATTTTGAATTTATTTTTTAGTCCAATAAAATTCAAGAACATATTTTTTTCCATACCAATAGGCAGGTCCTCCTAAATAATTTACAAAATTTCTCAAATTATTATTTATCACTCTCGATTCCAACCGATTTGTTCTTCATAAAAATTGAATTATGCATCAATAGTAACCTTATTTCGGAGGCGATTTAAAATGCCGAAGGCCAGTCGTCTGCGCGGCGTCTGGATCACAAAAATATCTGGAATATTTGATTGAACTCTTCAATACGGATCTGCTTTTATCGATATTAGATTTACGGTTCCGCATGTCGATTTGATGCTAAAGTAAATTCGGTACTCACAATATAGAAATCAATTGACCTTACTTTAACTTCGTCTTTAGCCACTTGCGTAACATTTTAAAGAAATAAACCAGGAAAAGAGTAGACGTAATGGCAATAGCCACCGTCCATGCACGTGTTATGCTGCGGCCGCACATGCGTCTATCGTACAAAGCTTCGTGCTATGAGACGATACCATTGGACGATACACGCAGATCGTTCAATGGTATCGTTTTAAGCACAAAGTACTACGCAGGTGCGGCCCGGGCATTAGAGGAGTTTTAGTGTCTAAAAACACTAGGCCGAAGTTACGCGGCGTAAATTCAGCATGATTACGTCCGCAATGTCAAACGCATACAAAATACGGACGGAACGCGAAGGAATAGTGTGTCATCGGTAATTTAAAATACATTGCGGGCGTAATCATGCGGCATTTACGCCGCGTAACTTCGGCCTAGTGTGCTTAGACACTAAAGTACAAATTCATCTGCAATTCGCGTTGTGGTTCTGGTCCTTAAAATCCTCAACGCCTTAGACTTAGCTAAGACGGCATTTTCTGCGAGGTATTGGGTACAGTCGAGTCGGACTACGAGTGTCTGAGCGTTGTTTTCCTTTTTGAGTTCTATATATATATATATATATATATATATATATATATATATATATATATATATAATCTCGGAATCGGCTCCAACGATTTTCATGAAATTTAGTATATAAAGAGTTTCGGGGGCGATAAATCGATCTACCTTGGAATCAATTTCAGAGAATGTCTTTTTATTCGTGTTTTATCGATAATCGATAAAATGAAAATTATGACTCTTCCTGACATCTATTGGCGAATAATAATACTATTTTGTCAGCAACTAATTGTTTTAACGACCAGCAGATGGCGTTATTAAGTAACACGAAGTCAATGAGTGTTTGCTATACGGTACCGAGCAAAGCTCGGTCATCCAAGTACTACAATCCGTAAGTGCACAAAACTTGGTTGCTAATTATTAAACTTCCTCAAACCTTTGATAACTTATTAATAACTTATCCAATTTAATTTGCAATCCCAAAAGTAGCCCCATAATCGGCTAATTTGTTATTGTGGAGCACTCTCATTTCGGTATAATAAGTAAAGGCGACCTCAAAAAATTAAAATTGCTCTGAGACTTTTAAGTCGGAAGCCCTACGCAGTAAGCCGCTTTGACGCGCAAGTTTTGACGTGAATAATTGGTTTCGAAATTTCACTTTACAAAGTTTTATAAGACTTAAAATCGCAGTCGTACTCGTGCTCATTTTGTGTTTAATTTGTTTTTTGTTTTTCTCTTTGATATTGACTTTTATGAGTAATAATTGAAGGCGCAAATTGAAGCGAGGCTTCTATTTGTGCCAGGATGCTGAACCATGATGGTCATACTGGAACAGCTATCTACGTAACTCATAATAGACGTCCTTTATAAACAATAATTGTAATAACGCATCGCCTTCTTTAAAAAAAATGAAAGCTCTAAACGATATTCTTGGAGGGAATTAATAAAACGCCAGATACTATTTTCACCTGCGATAAAGTTAATTATTTTATTAAGTGTGATTAAATAAATAACGACTCCCGCTATAAAAAATAATGACCTTTCCGAGTGTTACCTTCAAAAACAGCTGCAAATTTAAATATTTTATCTTCCAAAATTATCACAGGAAGTACGCTTAAATAAATTCGGAGATATTGCGGACAAAATTAGGAAAAAAAAGAATAATCAGGCTTACTAGTTTTTGGGATTGGCGCCTTCTTCACATTAATATATTTTATATTTTTAAATCAGAATTATCATATAAAACAAATTTACTTACTCATACAGTATATAAGTACAAAAATAGATTCGTTTATATCATATACATTTTCATACGTAATACTTTAAAAACACGGCTTAATTTTATTTCAAGAAACATAAAAATTTTAATATTGTTTATAAGTAAACATAAAACTTAAAAAAAAATTGTTCCATTCAAAATTCTATCAAAATTTCATAATAACTATGATGGTCTGTTTAATCATTGTAAAATTATTCCTATACAATGACAAAATAAAATATCGTCTTCTAGTCAAACAATTATTCAACAGTAATATTCAAGTTCCGAAACAAAATACATACATACAACACTCGCAGCGCCAACTTATCAAAATTAGAAGTCCCTCAGTTTACAAATTCATACGGTAAAAATTATCTCGAGTATGTAATACCTAAGCTAATCAATAACCTAAATACAGAAATAAATAATAGTTTAACCCCAAACAATATTAAATCAAAATTAAAAACTTATATATTAAACAACTTAACATCTCAATGTGAGTAATTAATGTTTTTCCTTATCACCCTGTATAATCAGTGTCTAACTACTAACTGCTTAGCGGTTGTGAATGTATTGAACGGCGCGGGCGCATCCGTGGGCTGTGCAGTGCACGTCAGTAGCTGCGCGGCGCCGGGCGCGGGTGCGCGCGCACGTTTAGTATGATCATGACGCCTTACATTTACACTTATACACACGTTAATAGATGATCAATGTACTTATAATAATTTGCACTTATTTTGATATGTGAAACAACGACTGGACGGCGCATGGTAAAACTTGTATTAGCTTATATTGCGCCGTGTAACATTGTTTTTGTAATTTTTATTGATAAATCAAGGTAAAAAAAAAAAGTAAATTCTAATAGTAATAATCAATTTGTCAACGTAGATTAAGCTACATCGTTTCCTGGATTTGTTATCTTAAAACTTAACCCTTATTTAACCTGTTTAAAGGAAATCGCTGGCGCCTGTGCCTCAAAGTTTATTATAAGAGTTCACCCGAACGCGTCCAAACAATGTAATGTAATTGTTTGTTGAGTCCTTTGTTGCACTGACATCTCGGATTAAGCGATTAATTGAAATTCCATTCTCGATGTTTTGTATTTAAACTGATACGCGATAAATAATACTGTAATAATATTTGTATACAATTAGTATAACAAGTAATATTTTCATGTACCATCAGATAAACTGAATTGTTAGCAGATGGCGGACGTAATTCGGTCGAGTCACAATAGACATAACTACCAGTAGTTCGACTGCAAAGAAACGGACAGGTTTCAATATCTGTGAAATTCGTCGGGTTTCACTAGGATTATGAACGGAATGTGCCTAGCGCTGGCTGATATAATTTATTTTTAAATATTTAAAATAAAGATTTCAAAATTGGATTCTGACAATTTTAATCGCATGTGCCAAAAACACAAACAACAATACGACCAAAGGGGAACACGTCCAGCGAATATGTCATAATTTTAAATTCGTAGGTAACAATTTAACAACCCTAGCAACGATTTTGGTCGTAATACCTACGTCAAGTTTAAAATTTCAACATCAGTTCTAAGTCAGCATACTCTATAATTCTGTCTACTGTGGTCGAGTTATGACAAACCAAGCCAACAGATTTTCATTGTACTGTAATTATTATTTTATTAATAAAGGTAGATGAGGCAGAGTTTACCGGAGGCCCAATCCCCTACCCTACTAATCGCTTCCCGACCCTCCGCAATTCCCTTCCCATCCCTACCCTCCCGTATTACCCTATTACCTCTTAAAAGGCCGGCAACGCTCCTGCAGCTCTTCTGATGCTGCGAGTGTCTATGGGCGACGGAAGTTGTTTTCTATCAGGTGACCCGTTTGCTCGTTTGCCCCCTTATTTCATTAAAAAAAAAACTAAATAAATAAACTTATGAATCAATTTATTTGATGGTACCTACATTGATTTATTTAAAATATGTATACTTAGCTCAAACTTAATACACATCTTGAACTTAAATTATGGTCAAAGTATGCTCTCATAATATATGTTAAAAGTTTTACAAAATATATTAAACGAGTAAGGCATTTTTCTCTCATTTGATATATTCTTAAAATGTAATGTTAAATTCATAAACATTGCCAAAATCAAAGCTTATTGTTCTGAGTCTGGAAGTTTTTGGGAAAACATTTGTTTAATGTTTGTTTGATAAGGGCCTCGAAGTTTCCCATTTAAATGGAAATTAACATTTGTGAGAATTTTTCACATCTTTAATTCTAGCACTTTAACATTTCTTGTGAGACTTCTTTTGTAACATGTTCAAAGGGCATTTCGAAGAATTTTACACTAGGTTCGTGTGATTACCACGTGGATGAGGAAGATTAAATACAATATTATAATATCAGTAACATCATAGTTACCATAATTTATTTTTATATTATTTTATTTTCTAATTTATACATGCTAAGCGAACGTTGATGAAGATTTTGACATAACTCTATATTATTTTCTGTTGAAGTCTTCATTAAATTAAAGTTAAGTAGCCATTAAATGTCTCTTAATACGGCCAATTAGTTGACTATTACAATATATTAAAGTCTTAAGGTGGCCATACACGGGACAAATATCGTAACGATTTATCTCCTCGATGTTAAAATCGAACGACAAATTGTACGTGTGTAGCAATATCGCAAACGATTTTACGTTCAAAAGATCGATTGGACGATTTTCTTGACGATCGATCGAAACGACAAATTGTCCCGTGTATGGGCACCTTTACTATTACAATAACCATAATGAAGCAAAACCTGCTACGACATTTCGTAGGCGCTTCGTAGGCACTTCGTAGCAATTCGTAGCTACGAATTGCTACGAATGTTTGCGCTACGAGCTCGTAGCACAAACCACAAAATATGTTTTCATTTCTTATACATTGTATGACTTCAAATTACTGCAGTAATTCACATATTTGTACCGTGCAATATAAAGTTTTATAATAATAAAAGTCGCCTTTACAGCTTCGTCATTTTATTTTACAGAGCTATTAAAACATCCACATGAGTTAGATACCATTTCGTTTCACGTTCGTGGATGTAATTCTAGAGCAGACGGAAATAAATAACTTTTTTATTCTGATAGTATATCTTACGTCATTTCATTCATGTCATTTCGACGAACTCTGTGGCTCAGTTAGTGGGCTGTTAGTAGCTCAAGCCGGGGGTCGCGGGTTCGAATTCCGCCGATGGAACAAAAAGTTTTCAATGTTCCTGGGTCATGGATGTGTATTGAATATGTGTATCATAATATTATAATAAAAATCTTTAATATAATATGAATAGTATCAAAGTATTAAATATGTTTCCGTTGTATGTTACCCGTAGCACAGGTCCTTCAGGTACTTATCACGGGGCCAGACTGACGTGGTGTGAAGCGTCCATAGATATTATATTTATTTCAGAAACCTTTTTAATGCCACACTGGTTTTGGTGGCCGGTGAAGGAAAAAATCGATATTGGAATCTAAGGAATCGATAGTGTCAATTTTTTTGTTTACATTTAGTTACAACAAATAACTTACCCGTGGAAAGAAATACCTCCTTTTGACCGATTCACTTTCGTACTTCTGCAATTAGACACTGCACAATGAGGCATTTTTGCACAACCGCTCCGGTGTAATCAAGTCGAGACGTGCGCGCTGACTAAATGAACGTTCAACAAATCTTGGTCACTTGTGCAAGATTGAAACACGCGTACTCCACCCGCTTAGCCATTCTATCTTGATTTATTTCTGTGGGTGGCTGGTTTTAAGTGATTAAGTGTGCAAGTGAGAGCGCAGGACACTAAAACACACTCTCACTCCCTTTTGTCTCATAACCTACTAGTTATGTCCACACTATGCGCTTTCGTCTTCAATTTTCGTCATCTTCTTTGTATTCAACTTTCTTTTGGCGCTTTCAATAATTGAATGCGTTAACGAACGCAACGCCAACATTGTCATTTTTGTTCAGTTGCAGTATCTATCAGCTTTATAACATATGCGACGAGAACGTTTTAGTTTTACTGGGGAGTATGTGCGGCTTATTTGGTCATAAGAAATTCCAGAAAAAATAGTACTAAGCGAAAGTTTTGGATACGGTCAGAACGCATGCGTCGCGGGCATGTCTCACGTATGATGTTGACTGCGCTATGACGCATGCCCCTGATGAACAAAAAAGGCACAGTGTGGACAAAGCTAATGACCGACAAGATTAGCAGGGTCTCCAGGGAGCAGGCTGCAGGACCTACTTTTTACATGCCCATTCGACGCATGTTGCATGTATCATCCTTTATGTCAGACAATCAGTAATTGATATCTGCATTGGCCTAACCAAACTTAAAAGCAACATTTTTTTCAACGCGGGAATGGAACCCTAGACTTGCAAGACGCTATAAGCCAATATTAAAGTCATTTAATGATAATTCTTCAGAAAATAACACGCAATAAGTCCTCAATTAGGCTGAGATCAAGATTAATTATTAAGAAGAAAAACAACTATCTTTGTAAGGAAAGTATTATTATTCAAATCGCGTTTGGAAACAATAGTTTTATATACATTTTCAAGGTTAAAAAGCTCCTAAAATAAACAAAGTTGGTTCGACACAGTTGACTTTCTGTAAAATACTCTTGTTTTCGATAGCTAAAAATATTGCTCTGATTTTTTAAAAATTTCCCTTTCCTTAGATATCGTTAGTTATGCGTAGATGCAGGCGTTAGTTTACAATAATATTATATAAATTATCAATACTTGTGGTACCGTTTACTACTACTATTAAAAAATACTACTACTGGTACTATACTACTGGTACTATATTAAAAAAAAACGTTTCCATGGCGTGATGGACCACAATTAATTAAAGTATATACTAATATTATAAAGCGGAAGAGTTTGTTAGTTTGTTTGTTTGTTTGTTTGAACGCACTAATCTCAGGAACTACTGGTCCGATTTGAAAAATTCTTTCAGTGTTAGATAGCCCATTTATCGAGGAATCTATTCTAATATTATAAAGCGGAAGAGTTTGTTAGTTTGTTTGTTTGTTTGTTTGTTTGTTTGTTTGAACGCGCTAATCTCAGGAACTACTGGTCCGATTTGAAAAATTCTTTCAGCGTTACATAGCCCATTTATCGAGGAAGGCTAAAGGCTATATTTTATCACGCTAATACTAATAGGAGCGAATAAATAGAGGAAAGTGTGGAAAAAACGGGGGGAAATTATTTGAAAGGGCTAATTTGAACGCGCTAATCTCAGGAACTACTGGGCCGATTTAAAAAACTATTTCAGTGTTAGATAGCTCATTTATCGAGAAAGGCGTTATAAGCTATATTTTATCACGCTCAGACTAAAAGCAGCGAAGAAATAGAGGAAAATGTGGAAAAAAACGGGGCAAATTATTTGAAAGGGCTTATCCCACGAACTACTGGAGACTTTTTTCTGTTATTTGGCACATGTAAGAAGTAGACCACGTGAAGGATCATAGGCTATTTTTTGTGGACTAATTTGTCTGTAAAATATCTAATTTACGTGGGCGAAGCGTGGAACGTTATATTTCGCGTGGTCACGACATTACACATAAAGGGCTGGACCCATTTTGCTGAAATTTGGTATAAAGATACTTTGAGTCCAAAAAAAGCACATAGGATACATTTTGTCCCGGAAAAATAACTGTTTACTGCACAATGTACTTATATGATTTGCGCTTAAACTATTCAATCTATTTTTATGGAATTTGGTGTGGAGATACCTTGAGTCTCGAGAAAGGACAAGGAATACTAATTTTGTCCCGGAAAATGTACGGTTCCCGCACAATAAACTTTTGTGATTGTCACCTGAAGTCTAAACTATTCAATCTATTTTGATGAAATTTAGTATGGCAATACTTTCAGTCTCGGGAAAGGAAAAGGGATACTTTTTATCCCGGAAAATATACGGTTCCCGCACAATAAACTTTTATGATTCTCGCCTTTTTAATCTATTTTGATTAAATTTGGAATGGAGATTGGAGATACCTCAGAACAGGAAAATAAGGATACTAATTTGAATCTGGGACAAGGAATGTTTTTTGTGCCGGAAAAATGTGCGGTTCCCACACAATATACTTTTCTGTATGTACGGGAACAACTATAAAGTCCACGCGGACGAAGTCGCGGGCAACAGCTAGTTCATAATATTATTTCAATTATCCTTGGTGCGAAAAATCTAAATACAAAAATAACAAAAAAAAGGATATGGACGAACAGTCCATAGACGGCCCCAATTTTATAATTAAAAAAAAACTTGTGGTACGGGTACGATAAGGGAAATATATTTATAATTTTATACTTTATATAAAAATAAATAAAGTTTAATAAGACGACCTCTGTGGCTCAGGGGTTGAGCGCGTGGTCAGTGCTCAAGCCGGGGGTAGCGGGTTTGAATCCCGCCGACGGAACAAAAAGTTTTCAATGTTCCTGGGTCATGGATGTATAATAAAAATCCTAATGATTATGTATAATATGAAAAATATTTCCGTTGTCTGGTACCACAAGTCCTTTAGGTACTTAGCACGGGGCCAGACTGACGTAGTGAGAAGCGTCCACGGATATTATTATGTTTTTATTATTATTTTATTACAGCATACAGACATTTATAATACGTGCACGACTCATGAACATTTTAAACTTTTTATCACCTCAGCGGGATTGGAACCCGCAAGTTCCAACGATCATGCTCACCAACTGAGCCTCAAAAGTCGTCAAAAGTCTTAAGAAATTTCACTATATCCTCTTTCGTCTGTCACCAGCTGGCGCGGTCGAACCAGAGTCAGGTGGTGCTGACGCGGGTGAGCTTCGGTCTGTCGGGGAACTTCAGCTGCGAGGTCACCGCCGACGCCCCCTCCTTCGCCACATCCATCGTCTCCAGCAATATGGATGTCGTAGGCAAGTATTTTCTGTCTGTCCGTCTGTCTGTCTGTTACCTCTTCACGCCCAAACCGCTGAACCGATTTTGCTGAAATTTGACATGAAGATACTTTGAGTCCCGGGAAAGGACATAGGATACTTTTTGTACCGGAAAAATGTACGTTTCTCGCGCGAGTTTTGGCGCAACGGAGTTGCGGGCGTCATCTAGTTCTTTATAAAACACACATGATAATACATATTAATATAAGCTTGGCAGTGTACATCACGTCACTTAATCATATGCTAAGTAAAAACTTGTGTTATGGCATCTCTGATTGCCATAACACAGAATATGTACACCGAAGAATTTTATATATTATACAGAAAGTATAAAGCGTTCCAGTTTTCAGTGACGATGGCCAGGTTTTATGATAGATTAAATAAAGCAATTTTGATAAAAGGATATAGGTATTATGTGTTAGAGAAACAAAGGGAGAGGGGGTGGCGAAAATTTTTTGTTACCAAGGAGGTCAAATCTTAAAAAATATTGAAAAACACTGCTCTATGGGATGGGCGACAAACTTTTTTTTTTCAACTCGAAAATTTAACCCTCGATCTTCAGCAATAAACGTACACGTATTTAGGGGATCTTTTAATTACACCAACTGTAGTAATATTTTATTCAAGTCAACACCTGTCTCGTTATATTAATATGATAATGGCTTATTGTACCAGCTGTTGGAGTGGCAGACAGTTTAGTCACGTATAATACAGTTACTGTACAACATCTTCATAAGATACGCAAATCAGCATACAAGCATTAATACAAGCCTTAAAAAAACGATCTATCTATTTAGCAGAAATTATAAGGGTAGCTGCAATTTTATGTGAAGTCTAGAACACGCTAGATCCTCTACAAATTAACTGTTCACCTAAGATGACTGGCTGTTACTGTGCGGTTGTAAAGATGCACGTCTAAGAACATTAACTTCGGTGATCAAATTTTTTATTTCACGACGTTTTCTCTGCGGCATAAAGGTAGTCAGATAGATGAAGCTACCTATTTAATTTCATTTCGATTTGTTTCATTTGTTTTCACTTTGTTTCATTTCGATGATCAAACTCAACAAAACATGATAACTACCAAGAAGTATGATTGTAAGTTAGACCAAAAACAAAGATAACAAGTATAGCACTTATTTACGGAAAGATAAAGTTGTGATTTCAAAACCTTAACTAATTTTCTTCTCCATAGTTCTCCCGCCAAAGTCACCAGTGATCGACACGAACCAGCACTACTACGTGCCAGGGGACATTCTCAAGGCCAACTGCTCGGCCGGCCCGAGCCGCCCGCCTGCAGAGCTTACATTCTTCATCAACGATATACCTGTGAGTATGAGCAAATATATTTTTTGTCCTAAAGACAGGTCATTGTAGCCCTGATGTCACTGCGACCCTTGAGGATCTATTGTGACTCTTTCGCATTAGAGTACCGTCCCCAACTGCTACTAATGAATTGAAAGCTGTGGCTGGGGTTGGTGCCAAGAGTAACGATAATAATTATACGTGTGAGAATTAGTATGATCAGACGGGCTGACTGGTAAACGCTAATGCAGTTGTCAATGCAACGTGACGAGACGATGCGTTCTCAAATTGGCTAATGGCCACTAATTAGAATAGGCAGCCCAACAAGATGTGTATTTTTTTGTAGAAATGTATCGTATCGCTTCGTCAGTTGCGATTTGAACTAACTTTTATGCTGCCCAGAGATATAAATAAGAGACGAGACTTTATACCACACAAAGCAAACCACTAAAAGGATTACTTTTAATTATAAACTTGGAGTTATAGCAGCTTCACCAGATAAGGTGCCCGAAAATTCACTACCGAAGATAAATTTTGTACGGGCTAAGCTCGAGCTGCGGGTAAAATCTGGACCAAACATAAACAGATAGTTAAAATACCTGCGCCAAAATTCAATTTCTTAATCGCATTAAAACTTTGCTGCGTTTATTTTATGCGAAGCAAGTTAACTAACTGCATTACCATCTGTATGGAGCTTCATTTCAACTTGTTCCTGGGATTTTAATACCAACATACACTTTTCCTGACGTGTCTACTGTCCAATCGCCAATAGCTGGGAACTGTATGCAACTTTTAAGCTAGATGAATAGCTGATAAAATTTGCTGAATTTTCACGAACTTCTAATTGATTTATAATATCGATCATCAAATTTTACTTATATTTTCTACCTCTACCGTATGAATATCTTTACTTGTATACAAAAGCAATTCATTAAAAAAAATACAGAAGCAAAAGGTCAGTCACTTTACAATAACAAAACCTCACAAGCTATAACACCTACACATTTGATATTTTTAAAGAGCATCCGCTAAGAACATATTATTTAATAAAACTAACTACTTTATTCGTATCGTAAATCACTAAAATAAAAATTACTTTCCCATAGATTTCTCCTGGATTTCTGGATTTCTCCTACTCCTCCTACCTTTCTTCTGATTAATTTCGTTGCGGGTCCCAAGACAGATTTAGCTTGTCCCTCGGGCATCCCTGAGATCGTATCAAAGGGTTTTCGTGGTTGGTTACCACTGTTGATCCTGGCGACACAGAAGTTGCAGTGGTGGGAATGTGTGGTGGGTCATTTTCCCATAGATTTAGTATAAATAGTTCGCAGTTTTAGCCGATAAAAGAAATAAAAGATATTTCAATTTCACGTGGAATAAAACTGCAAACAAAACGCGATGCTTTAGTCAGGATTATATTATGTAGGTCACAATATACAAACTACGAAAATTTTCACGTTAGTTTATACATAATAATGTTAATGTGTACACTATGTTGTTATATAATTAATATTTATTAAATTAACATAGCATTATAATGAATCTCCATTGTTCATTAAATAATCATAATTTAAAATGATTAATATTTTTGAATGGACTACAACCTTTTTACCCATTAATTAAAATAATAATGGTTATGCCGAAATAAAATAAAAAGCGGAGTTTCAATAAAAGAAATGGATCAAATTATTATGTTTAGTTTACATAAAATATAATACTACTTAGATTTGGATTTAACTAGCCAATAAAATAGCGACTGTGACCGAACTACGATCTAAAACCATTTAACGTGTAAAATAAACTAATACACTTATCTATTTCTAATTTGCAAGTCGCCACAAACATTCGGTTTACCGAGCATAACAAACTACCTACTTAATGTTACAGCTTAAAATTCGTCGAAGTAAACAACATTGTTTGCGGCAAGTTTCTCTATAGATATTGTTGTTTTGAGCTACTCTGTGGCTACTTAATGGCTAGTAAGATAAGCCATTTTCTATTGATTCATTTGATAAACCAAATATTTTGATTAGAAATTTAATTTTAATCTTATATACGTAAAAAGCCAAACGAAAGGCGTTCGGCTATTTTTATAATTACATTTTTAACGAATAAATTAAGAGTAAATAATGTTGTTTTTCATCTAAACAATAACAAGGAAAACTGAGACAACAATGCAAAATAATTAATTGTTTTAATACAACTCAGGAAAACAGATATAAACTTTGATAGTCTAAAATTACAGCGCCATTATTATCCAGTAAATAATACAATTGGTGATGTTTATTTGGGAGAATTCTCAGAATGGCCTCCCTCTGCAAGTCCAAACGGCAGCTAAGTAGATTAAATATTTATAAAGCTGCCCGTTGATGAAATTTGTTTCTTGGCTTCCCTCGAAATGAAGCCGTAATACGGGATATTTTGATATGTCAAATTTTCTGGGAACTTCTAAATATTCATAACTAACTTTTGCCTGCGACTTCCCTCGATTTTAATGTGACATCCCACAGGAACGAGATGAATAATACTCTCCAAAATCTAAGAAGTCTCCCAAGAAATTTTCAGCCAATTTTTTGTGTTTTTTAATGTTATTTTATTTAAATAAGTACATAATATTTCGATTTTGCATAGAACTTGGCACTCATGTAGATCTCAATTATTTTTGCAGCGAAGCAAAACTTGACTCTCCTTTTTTACACTTATATGTTTTTGGTGGGATAATAGTTAAATTATATTATTTATTGTATTATACAGGTGACTCCAGGGTTACATCAGGAGCCACCGGCCCCCGAGGGGCTGTTCCGTGCTGAGGTGTTCATACAGATCCAGCTGTGGCCCGCGCACTACGAGCGAGGGGCCCCGATACTGAGGTGCGAGGCCAAAGTGGGCGATCTATACAGGGACAACTCAGCCGTCGCG
The DNA here is from genome assembly GCF_905147365.1 of Aricia agestis. Taxonomy (NCBI): domain Eukaryota; kingdom Metazoa; phylum Arthropoda; class Insecta; order Lepidoptera; family Lycaenidae; genus Aricia; species Aricia agestis. The sequence goes on along the minus strand of NC_056408.1, from coordinate 1,673,115 downwards.
CTCTACTCCGCTAACAGCGACCCCAAGATTGAAAGAGGTTGGTTAACTTAAGATTCTTTGTGAATATCAGTATAATGTTTGTTAACTGTAATTGAATCAAGAAGGCATACAACTATCTGAATTCATCTAATAATTATTATTATTCCGTACAAATGCGAGAGGTCAACCGCTCTTACACGAAACTTTTGCGTGGTGGCATTTTTCTTAGAGTTTTTATTTTCATGATTTAAATATTCCTCTCTTCCTTCTTGTCTTTATCTAAAACATATTTCAATAATCTAATCAAAGCTTTATCTTGATAAACTGTGACCAGGAAAACATAACTTTGAACGAAATAATTGATTTATACATCGCGCATTAATTTATTTAATGACAGACGATATTCGCACTTAACACAGTGCTATAAGTGTCATTATGGTCGATCGAATTCGCAGTACATCTGGACAGGAAGCCGCAGTAATAAGATTAGAAAGAGGTCATTGAGAGTCGGTGAGTTATAGCTCTCCGCCTCATTTGGGAAGACAATTTCCTTTGGGCAACAGAGTGTCATTGTTCGACGGCTATAATTTTAGTGTTCTAGATGAAACTCTATGTTACATTGTCGCAACTTAAATAGTAAAAAATGTAGTAATTTTAACACTTATCGTTTAAAACGTTCTATTTGTTACTTACAACTTCTTGATTATAAAAGTCGATTGTTTTAAAATAACAATATTCACTCAGTATTTTTTTTTCTATTTGTTTGACCATAAAAAGTGTATTTATATTGAATAACACTTCACAAAAATCAAATCAAGTGCATGTTTGAAACGATTGTTAACCTTTGATTGAAAATACACCGACATAACTCGGTCGATTAATGAAATTAGTGATCCCACCGCTGCCACCATTTTATTGACGAACGTTACGCAATTTAATCACGCCGTAATCGTATTATGACCATGAATCATACTTAAACATAACAGACTAAACAATTTCTGGGGCTGTCAGAATGTTTAGTCTACCCGTTTCCATTACGTACAATGCCAGGTTTGCCGAAAGCCGAAATCAAATAAAGCTGAATATTCGAAAACGTAACATTTTTGCTTTCATAATACAAATTGCGAGGCTAGATTACGTCCCACGTTTCTTTGCTCACTGACATAGAGACTTCTTTGTAATACTAACTTTTATTAAAGTGTATGAATGTCACGAGGTGAATGTTTAACAAGCTTAATTATTTATGTTTCAATACTTAATTAATTACTCATCATTTCGATAAATAAATTTGGTATATTTATGAAAATATCAAATATGAATAATATATTCTGATCCTCGGTTATCATAAAAAAATTTATAAGTTTCTTAAAACTTATTTACCTCTATTATTATAGTAAAGTAACATAAGTCATAAATACACGGGCTATAAAATAGATTGTTTCTATCCTACGAATAATAAAAACTATTTATTATTCGTAGTTTCTATCGCAATAAAACGTCAACTTTAATTCGTAACAAGGCCGTCCTTTATAAAATTTCTGAGACTTTAGTGTAGTAGTGACTAGCGATGTTAGAACAAAAAGATCTTTTAGCGTTATAAATCCAAAGTGGCAAAAGTATTCACTCAGCGTACCTGTAGCAGGACCAAGAGTGAGCTCTACAGGCCGAGTTTAACAACTTTCATTGTAAAACTTGTCCGACATAGTGCTATAGTTGGGAACATTTGTTTGAAATAAAATATTGAAATTCTGAGTGCATTTCTAGAAACCATTAGTCTAGACCGGCATCATCAAGTTATGGATTCATGGCTGCGTACTTTTCATTTAAATGTTTTGTTTGAATAGTTAATAAAGTTTCAGTCTCTAGAACTGCTTCTTGTTTATTTTATTCTCCTACACTTTTCAACTTTATTAAATTTTGAAATGTTTCTCTTTTAACATCTACCACAAAAGATTAACAAGCAGCTTACAATTTGATTAATAATCCACATAGCTTCACACTAACCTATTTACATTATTGCATCGTCCATTTCAAAACACATTGCAGACAGTCTACAGACAAGATGTACTGCATTAAGTACACAATTGAATAACCTCTAATGGCCGCCCATAAAGCTTCCATTCAATTTCCCCTTACAATTGCCCGCTCATTATTCAAGTGTATTCAATTTTTTTTCAGTGACGTCACCGGGCGCCGGCGCCAAACTGCAGTCGTGCCAAATCCTCCTCCTATTTCACATTATCGTGTGGGCTAACAACACATAGGCATTAATATAGGTCTACAATAGTCTATAGTCTATTTTACTAAGTCCGTTTAGATATAGCTGAATTTGTACAGACAAGTGCCGGAGAGACTATACGAAACGGTCTCGGTGAAATAGGATCTGTATTCGATTCTGGTCAGGATGTGAATTTAATAGTTAAATGTAAAACGAGCTGACTATACCAAAGAATGTAAAATAAGATATTGTTGATTTAATACAAATTATATGTCGATGATGTGTTTCATTTCTATTTTACCACTTAATTTAATTTTAATTTGTTTCGATTAGCAGATGATTAAGAATTTTAATTTTAAACGTTTAACATGCTTTGATGAAGCAGTGGAATACAATATATTCTAAATGAACTTCGGTGTGTAGTTCAAAAGGAAATATAATGTTACGCAAAACCAAAGCACCCGACACCTTAATTATAAAGCAGCGAGCGCGTGTAAGAGATTACTCAATATAGTCGGTGTATCATGGCACACTCGTACAAAACAAATTCGTAATTGTAAATTCAACACGAGAAATTCCACGAAAATCCCAATTGTCCTCCATTAGCATCATACTTGTGTTTTGAAATAAAACAAATATTAGTGTTTCAAGAAATGTAGATAAAGCTTTGAGCGTACCTTTGAAATTATGAATCTGTCACAAAATATTATTGATAACTAGAGGTGCCAGCAACTCCGTGGCTCCAAAAATCGATTATCGCTTGGGAACCCTACATTTCCTATGATATATCCTTGGTCCTTTTTCGGGACTGAAAGTAGACGACGATGAGTGACGAGGTAACAGACAGACAGACGCATTCGCATTTACAAAACTCGTATGGATGCGGATAACTCAAGTTTGGAATTATTTATAAAAATGTAATTAAAATATTAATCATTTATGTCTATCTGCCTCCTGCAAACATCAGTAAGTATTGTTAAAATATTAATTACTATATATTAATTATTTACTATCGCCCTGTATAAGCGGGCGCAACACCGACGAGAGTCGAGACTTGTTTACAGGCAGTAGATATGCGTATAATGCAAATTGCAACGCGTAGCTGCACAGTCGTACTGCGGGCGCATAGCGTGCGCACGCGTTGTATGAATAGGAAAAGGTACAAGTATTCTGAATGGCAATGCAGTGTGATCAACAGGTGAATGCTTATGTAATAAAATATGTACTAGAAGATATTATGTTAGCCGTAGGTTACTTAAATTTTCCATTGTAGCGTTACTTATTATATCCCGTGAGGCCGTGTTAGCACAAGCCCAGTATGGGCTTTTTAACACTGTTATTTGTTAACTGTATATTAATTTTTGTGTATCAATAAATAAATAAAATAAATAAATAAATCATGTATGTCTTTCTCCAGCAAAATCAGTCAAATCATGTCATCAAAAAATGAATCGTTAAAATTAATTACACAACCTTAGCAATCATGGTGATGATAAAACAGCAGACGCTGTAATCGATACTCTGGCTCAAACTGTTTTAGTTTAGAAATTAACAATCAAATTGCTAGCGTAAGACGTCGTAACGATTTCACACTACAGGAATTTGAGTTGTTGTGAACTTGGCTTTATCTTGAAATTAATGAGCAATGAAAACTTGTCTTAGCTCGCACTAACTTTGTACGACTTGCTTTACGCTAGACTCGGCGAACGCAATTCCGCTGAGATTGTATTGCTAACATTTCGAAAGTAAGGATGAGTCTTTCAACTTTGTACAAATTCAAAGTTGCACATTTTATTTCCAAAAACATCATTAAGTTAGTAGTAGATGATAATATTCTATAAGTAATTCCCACTACAATTTTGTAATTAATAGCTTAATAGCTGTTGCTTATCTCGCTCGCTGCAGAAGTGCAGTTTTGTAAAATCCGATGTGAGATAAGTGTGATAGTTTCTGAAATTTCGTGATTAATCAGTGAGCTTTGCTTTTATATAAAATATAAATAAGTTAAAAATTGCTGGTTTTGTTAACGGCTGCAAGTGAACCGACTCATCTAGTTACAATCGCATGGCCATAGACTGTAACTCTATGGGGCACACGCATTGGAAACGTTCACGGCCTAGTTGTGGCCTATCCTTTCAGCAGTAGTGTACAAATCAATGTTGTATCGTGAATTTAGTTATCTCTCTCTCTGTTGAATTTAATTTGTAATTCAACCAAAGTGGATCCTTGTTCCTTATAAAACTAGTCTGTTTAATGAATTCACAGGATTTCAAATAAGTAAACATCACGGGAAAAGGTAAGTTAATGCAATGGAATTGTTTGAAAGACGGCAATTTCAAGAAAATATCTTCAAGTAACCATTTAATATAAAGATTTAATCAGGCACTTACTGTAAATAATAGTAAATGTTAGCTTGCACTCTGACTATAGTCAATTTTGTTTACTTATGCCCAGGTTTCTCAGGTTTTTTTAAATAAATTTATCTATTCAACAGGGTTGATGATTGGTTAGTAATTTTGTGTTAGATACTCAAAAACACTAGTGAGATAAAGTACTTCACTCAAAAAACCTTAGAAATTGAGCATTTGCCTAATATTTATATATGGGTCCAAACGGTATGGTAGTAAGGCTAACCTAAGGTTAACCACAATATGAAAAAACGTATCAAAGGACCTTGCCAAAAGTCAAAACAAACTGACGGACAATACAGCGACAACAAAGACGTCGAAACAGACGACAAAGGAAACGATGTTGGCGATGTATTTACAGAGCATAGTATTAAAATTAGTCCACCGTGAATGATTGAAGCTTTGATCATGAGACAGCTACAAGTCCAGGGCTGTCACGTCTACATGCCACTCAGATAAGGCCTGACAGGGGACTAGAGACTGATTAAGAGGTACGAACTATGTACTGAATGTTCCGGAATTATATTATAATAATGCGACGCGTGTGTGTTCGGACATTTTCAATGAGTTGTGACCTAATTCTTAATAACATAATATTCCTTAATGTGTTATGCAAAATTAATGTGGCTTCGTATTTTATTCGATCTATGAAGTTTCGAACTTCAAACAAAGTGGACAAATATTTTTTTCGAAATACAATTTCAAATCAAAGTTACAAAATAACGCGTGTTAAATTTTTACATGAGAATATTTTTGGAGGTTGACGGAAAACGCGGACTAGATCTAACAAGGAACGGAGTTGCATTATTGCATAAAATAGAATTGACGTGACTTTTAAAATACAGACCAGCAGCCAATTTTCTACTAGGACCATATGAAAATAAAAGCGTTGTCGGAAATGGCGTAAATATTTGAATATTTGTAGGTGCGAACGGTCGCGGAAAACATTCCTCATCCAGGCCGTTCGCAAACAAAAGGCGAGCCAATACGCGCGCCCTACAAATTCACTAGCGATATGACTCAGTTTATTTAAATACTAAGTTTGTTGGAGCGTAACTCTCGAATGCGAAATAGAATTCAAATATTTATTCTATTGTTGCCGGTAAAAAAGAAATAGGTGACTAGGTGAATTCTGAAAATAACGGAGGGCATTCCTTTAAATTTGGAATTATTAACGGTAAGGGTCAATTAGGACCGCAACGCGACGCGTGAATGCAATACTGAATTGACAGATTTCATGAACGTGAGACGTCTTGCAATTCTGTCAAATCCATATTTTAGAAATGCATCTACGCGTCGTGTTGCGGTTTAAATTGACCCTTTGAGCTAGTCCAAACAGCGCGTTGCGTCAGCGTTGCGTCGACGCAGCGCTGCCATTTGACGCATAGCCGGCCACACGGGCGCTGCGCCATCGCTGCGTTATGACGAAGCAGTGTGGCGGTACCCACAATGCGCCTAACATTCCTGCATCGCGCTATCGAAGTTTTCTGAGCGCGTCGGTATATATACGACAGCTGAAATGTATCATGTGGGCTCCCGCCTGACCGAGCATAACACCTCGCTCGGTCGGAAGATCTTCCTTTGCGGCCACCACTCATATCCCACACAGTCTTAACGTCAACACCCTGTCCCGCTACGTCACGGGGGCTGCTGTCTGTCATGTGTGCATTGCGACGACGTAGCGCGCCTTGTTAAAACAACGTAAACTACGTCGTACGCTACGTCGACGCAACGCTGACGCAACGCGCCATGTGGACTGGCTCTTATGAGTCATTATTAATGACGTGTTTCAGTGCCGTCAAAATTTTCTACACACAGTCACACACACACACACACTATCGCCTATACTTTGTTAAGCCTACATAATAAAAATAGTTACACAATGAATGAAAAAAAAAATATACTTAATATATAGTTACAAAATTTATCGATCTATCAAGTGCGTTTTCCAACATAGCAAACCATGATCAAAATATTGTATAACATAAATTATACACTATTTATTTAAGATATAATATTAGATACCGAGGTGAAAATTTATTCTACCTTCTAACCTCGCGCCTTTTAATTTTCAAATCTGGATAAAATAAGACTCTTTAAGATAATTGACGAAACTATTGTCAGTTCTTAGTCATTTTCTATCGTTTAAACTTTTTTTAATTTTTACTTTGCGGGCTCAGCAGAAGTGTAATTTTCATGTTTCTATAATAAAGGAAATGATAGATATTATTTACCCATGAAATCAAACTACAGTGAGCTAGCGTGTTAAAAGTCCATCTCGCAGGGACACTGTCGTTTCCCATCTACATGGTTATTACAGTAATTGAAGAGGACATAAATCCGTTCTCATCCTTTCAATAAACGTCAAGCTAATACCGTCACAGTAAATACAGCAATGACAGTAAATGAACTTGATACGTTTGGAGCGAAACACGATTAAAAAGTTAATTTTCACCCAACGCTGCGACCGAATATATTGCTTTCGGCACCAACAAGCTTTGAACTCTGATCGGCTTTCGACGCATCGCTGCATGCATTTTGCCAAGGTTTGTCAGTTGCGTAACTTTAAAAATCTGTATTACAAAAGCTTCGCAAAAATTTGTTTGGCAGCACTGACAGCTTTTAGATTCACTTTGTGTGGAGGTAAACTTGCACAATAAAAGTCTAGTGGCCGCCAAGAGTGGGGATTCTTTTGAAATACATAAAATTTTTGTTTCGTATACATTTTTTGTGATTTGTAACTTTTTTCTGTGTTTTGATCACTGTATAATAAAAAAAAGATCAAAACCTCTCTCAAGCCTATACTTTCGATGGGCAAAAAGCCCAGTCACTCGGTCACATCCGAAGTAATTTGTTCATTGAGTTATCACTTATCCCTACTTGATACATTTATTCGCGCATAAAAATATTATAGCTATCACGTATCTGTGGACAGACCTTATGCAGTAACTGAGTAAAAGAAACAAGAAGCGGGTTGTCACTGGCCAAACTACTCAGTAGATAACTATGGCCCCAGGCCCAAGAGCCGGCGATATCCTTTCAATAGCATTAGCTTTTATAAAATTATGAAAGTCCAGCTGTCGCTGGCTCTTAATCTACTAGCATTTTAGCATATAGTCGTTGCTCTTATTGTCATGTTTTACAAGTTAAACACATTGAAGCACATGTTATCCACGATAAAAAATGTATGTACCATAAAGAGGGGGTACTTAGCGAGGACTAGTCTTAACTTTAATAAAAACGTGTCTACTTTTATAACATACAATTAAGAGTGTATCCAGTTCCAAGGATACTCCCGACCTTACTGCATCTGTGGCCTAATTAGTGTTCCCTGCAGACCGCCCGCCATTACTGTCGCACTCATTTACCTCACATACGTTCAACGTTATACTTAAAAAGGTGTAGGAAAAGCATATTGGCTATATAGTTATTATTATAAGGCACATTTAATTACCTTCTTTTTGTGAGGTTTCATAATTAATTAAGGAAAATGTTTATTAAAATCCGACCCATAATAATATTATGTCATAACTTATATAATTGACAAAATTGTTGAGTGTACCCCGGATGGTGTGGGAGATGCTTTTGTTTCCAGATAGTAAAAATGTTCGTTTCTATTGGTGGTATGGGCAATGGGAAAAAACATGAACGTGTTATGGCATGACCAAGTAATGAATATATTAAAAAATTCTATGACTACGAAATTAAAATTAATAAAAAAACAATACAAAAAAGATTGGTACAGGCAAACTCGTACTAATGATGTGGAGCCCTAAACTTTTAATTAGCACAACTTTAAAAACACATCTCACCTCAGACATTCTAAATTCAAACTACAAAGTTTTTCCAATTTTAAATGTGTTTAATAAAACTGCCAAACTGTCAAAGTTGGAGCATGATTTAGTTCTAAATTAGAAACAAAATTTAAATTAACGTAAATCAGATCTGTCGTAAGTGCCCAATGCAATAATAATTGCTTACCTGGCTTTCCTGCAACGGAAATTGCTAATATGAGCCTATTCTTTCTTAGGCACTGTAATATGTTACATCATGTACCTATAATACTACGAGAAGTACATCGTGTATAAGACACTATACAATTGGTAAAAGTTTTTAACGCAAAACGCCAAGTCATGAGATTAATAATAAATTATTATAGCGTTGTAGAAAATTTATTCAATACAGGTTAATCAAGTCAGTGACATTAATATTGCATTACCATGTCAAAGACATAATAATTATAATCAAAGTCTATAATTAGGCGACAAATCATGCATTCTAATGATAAATAATTATTAGGTTTGACATGATAATTATTAGGTAGATTTAGTTGTGTGAGTAGTTTGTGAGTGATAATTGACTAATTGATACAATGGTCTGAATTTATGTGTCATCTACGAATAATAAAAATTAAGGAAAAGTAACTCCGTCAAAAAACATGTTCTACAATACTTGTCAAAAATGTGTACCTAAGTACACATTTCAATACATTTACAATATTTAGGTGGCCTTGAGCGGTATCAGCCTGACGTTACACGACAATTCGGAAGGAACCAAACAATTGAAAAAGGTAATAGTATGGGAGTTATGTTTCCTTAGTTTTTATTATTCGTAGTAACTATGTCTACACGCAACCTAAGTATCTAAACACACTAGGCCGAAAATACGCGGCCGAAGTTCGGTATGATTACGCCTGCAATGTATTTAAAATTACCGATGACACACCATGCCGAAATTACGTTACTTATATTATATTGTATGCGTTTGACTCCGATCGTCGCTAATATGTGGGAAATTGAATATCAAATATTAATATCTCCGAAGTTTCTTTCGCATCATAAATCACAAACTGAAGTGTCACGGAAACCTGTTAAGGTACAAATTTGGGTCACGTGGGCCCCCTATTCCGACCGTTCACTATTATTTTGCCTCTTACAGGACCTTCAAGCCTACTGCATAAGGCTCACTCTAGCGGATAAATAACTTTGAACGATTACTCGTACAAATTCAAATACCAGGTTACATTTTGCAGGCTAAAGGACCATGGCTTAATTTGCAGGTGCTAACGTTAAAATTCATTTAGATTCTTGAGAAAAAATGTTAAAACTTTTACCGAACTGTGTCTACCTGTCTGCTACTTCTTCGCGCCCAAACCACTGCACCTATTTTGCTGAAATGTTGGTATGGATATACTTAAGTCCCGGGAAAGAACAGGATACTATTTATCCCGGAAAATGTACGGTTTCCGCGCAATAAACGAATTTCAATGGAGTTGCGGGCGTCATCTAGTTGACAATATACCATTCTAAGGGCCTAATTCACCACTTTCTGATATAGTGCCGAATAGGCTATTCACAACTTTTTTTGACAGATTCTCCATACTTGATCTGTCAAGTTAATTGGTGGATAGCATATTCGTCACTTATCATGAAGCGATGAAACAGGCCCTTAATAATGCTTTATGATAGTTGTAAATATTTTTGGTTTATTCAGGACTTTGAGCTCGTATCGCTTGCATAAACTTTCTTTTGATCTCAGCGCAATAAAAATATACAAAGTGTAACCTATTTTACACGATGTCGTAGTTGACATACTACACAGGCTTACATGTACGCACAAAGAGTTTGTCGTGGTCATATTTTGTTGGCTCTAAGTACGTTGTGGTTGTATTTTATATAAATTATAATATATTTTAAAGTACTTTATATATAAGACTTAAGAAAAATAAAGAGCTTTCTCTTTCCACTTTGCATTGGCGTATGATGAACCAACAAAATTGATAACAATTTGGTTTCGTCGTGGTCAACAGTAGAGAAGCCTCATATATCTCTACAAGCAATATGTCACAATCGAAAATCAAAAAAGAAATAATAAGATACTAAGGCCCATAAAATTAACCAATTAACAACGCAGCTGTTGGAGAGATAAGCTAGAGTAAAAAATCTCAGAAACCATAATATAATATTATATTATAGATAACAATAATTACATCTCACACCGGCTTGTTTCATTGAAACCAGACCGGTTGCGCAGGAGTAATTTTAATAGTGCCCAAGTATGTGCAGAGTAAACAGAGCACTCTCTTTTGCTTTATACTCTTAAAACCCAGTAAGATGGATGACTGGCACGACTGATCAGGCACAATAGAGATCAGGCGCAGGACCAACTGTTTCATGTGTCCATTCGAAGCATGGATCATCTTACTTGTCAGACAATCAGGTGATCAGCCTGCACTGCCCTAACCAAAATTCGAATCGAATCCACGTAAACGACCGTAACGGGCTCTAAGCCACTGGACCAAGGAGGCGTTAATAACATAATATTATATTATCTATGGACATTTCACACCACGTCAGTCTGGCCCCGTAGTAAGTACCTAAATGACTTGTGTTATGGGTGCCAGACAACGGAAATATTATATTTAATACTTTTACTTACTTTACCTACACATTATATTTAAGATTTTTATTATATCATACATATATTTAATACACAATATTACACATCCATGACCCAGGAACATTGAAAACTTTTTTCTTGTTCCGTCGGCGGGATTCGAACCCGCGACCCCCGGCTTGAGCTGCCACACATTGTGCCATCGAGCCACAGGGCACAGAGGTCGTTAAATACTATATAAAAAAAATATATATTATACCTACTGTGTTCGCAATACTGCAAACGGAAATTCCATTTACAAACCACAGCTAGTTAATAAAGTCTGTAAGTTATCCGTCTGTTAGTTAATCTGAGATCAAAGGTGAAGCAGTAGAATAATATTATTAGCTCGAACGAAGTAATTAGCTTCAGCCGCGAGGTTCAGTTCACCTTAGAGTAGGGGAATAGAGGCACCTAGAGATTGTTAGCAGAATCTGCCTTATGTGTGTTTACTTTGTTTTGTTTTTATTATAAACAACAACAGCTATTAATCTTATAAAACTAGCAATTATTAGAAACTAGTTGTGAATGATAGTACATTTTATTTTGGCAATTAAAATAGAGTCAATTTATAACTTAAATGGATAATTAACATCAACATTACAGCATTTAAATAGCAGTATCTAGTATGTTATTATGTATGATTATGATGTCTTCTTTTAATTCATTCATCATCGTATGGGGCATACGCTCACCGGTGAACGAGACAATAAGAATATCTATTGTGTCTAGTTTTTCCACGATCGACGGGCTAGATCGTTTGTAACAGGAAAAGAAAGTCTTGGCAAAAGACACGTGCGGAATCCAAGTATTCATTGTATCTTGCAAACGTGTTTTTTCTTCTTTTATCAACTTTTTCCTAATTTTTCCTTTCGGAGATACGATTTACAGTTTATATAGCCTACGAACTCGCTTAGAGACATTTGAATTAAATTATTACTCCAGCAGTTATTCAATAAAGATTTACATACAAAACGCATGGTTTGGCTGAAACGTGGAAACGTTGACCAACCAACAACGCTGTTAAAAAATATCTTAGGTCAAAAAAAGTTTACAAACCGCGCACAAGTGATCCGAGTCTCCGATTGCGGCCGTAATTCACCTCTGTTTTAATCTTACTCTTAGGCCTTCGCCATTTGTAATTGATGTTAATATGCAAATTACAGCTAACTTTATACGGATCACTTTGATTACGCCGAACGAAAATTGTGATTTATATCATTCAACGCTGAAAGGAAATTAAAAGTTAGTATATTTTTTTTACTTACGAAATATTTCTACTGGTGTCCAGTATTGAAATAAAAAGGTATTTTATTGTTTTTAAGACTCAAAACTATACTCGCGGTATTTTTAATATGTTCATAATACCTAAGTAAGGTTACGTTCAAACTCATCCTATTGTCGTGACAAACGAAGTTTTGGAGAGCTGTTTATGCTCTAACACCTTTTTAAGATTACTTAGCCTAAATTATGATAAATAAGTATTATTTCTTCACCACGAGTCCGTGGTGAAGAAATAATACTTCTCTTCTCTAACGTTCTCAAGTGTTTAGCGAGACTAAGGGCCTGTTTCACCTCTTTCTGATAAAGTGCCTAATAGGCTATTCACAACTTTTTGACAGATTCCCCATACTTGATCTGTCAAGTTAATTGGTGGATAGCCTTATCAGGAACTGTGGTAAAACAGGCCCTAAGTAACTTAAATTTCAATTTTATTCAGAAATATTTTTTTTCTTTTTATTTGAGAGAATGATTACTTACCTACACAATCATATTGATTTTTTTTTTAAATAAGCGGGCAACCGAGCAAACGGGTCAGGATGAGCAACTCATGGAAAGCAACTACCGTTTCCCATGGACACTCGCAACATCAGAAGAGCTGCAGGTGTGTTGCCAGCCTTTTAAGAGGGAATACGCTCTCTTCTTGAAGGTTTGCAGGTCGTATCGGTCCGGAAATACTGTTGGTGACAGTTCGTTCCAGAGTTTTACAGTGCTCGGCAGAATATTACGTGAGAAACGCACGGTGGAAGACTACCTGAATGTATGAGCTGGCCCTTACCCGTGAGAATTTAATGAGATTTCGGTAACAAATTCGTTATTGGAAAACGGTGGTTTGTCTTTACGATGTTGATTAACGGCTAGCGATCCCGTTTGAAAAATATGCCGCATTTCACGAGCAAATTACGGAATCGTAATTAATATTCCTATAAATAATAAGAGTCTGTTTGCAGCGTGAAGGATAACTGTGGTGGACCCGCTTTCGTCTGAACTCAATTCACGTCCGTATTTTATTAATTTCGCAGCTTGTTTATTGTGCCAATGCCAAAAATTGTATGAATATTTTTACCACTACCTAAGTCGCCATTTTCTACGTCGCCTTACATGTTACAAGTTGTCTCGCTTTTTAGCTAGTCCGATAAGTTTGCCAATTTTATGTGCATCCCGTGTGGTAAATAAAATTCAATTTCAATGACTCATTACGAGGGCTGCCTTTTAAGTTCTGTCGTTTGTAAACTTCCCGCGATAATTGAAAAAAAAACCATATGGGATTTTAATCTCCTTGTATTTGGATTTCATAAACAAAAGAAATTATTCAGATTGGTCGAATAGTCTTATTGTATCGTCTATTCAAAGGTGACAAGTCGGTTGTAAAAATGGAAATGTTAAAGGAAAATTTCCGTACGATAATTTTTTACAACTAACGAAGTTGATTATCGCGACTTCGGCGTTTTGAGGAGATCATTTCTATATTTAGTGATGCAGGACCATGTCTTAGGATTATAGAACGCTGGTATTTAGAAGTTTAAAGTGGACACCCTAGCCTCAGTGACCAGCCACGTGATGGTCGTCCAAAAACCGTCGTAACGCAAGAGAATATTGAAGCCGAGCAGCAGCTAATCCTCGAAGACCGTCATGTGATATATCGCAAAATAGAGGCATCCATGGGCATTTCAGGGACCACTGTCCAAAAAATCTTGCACGAAAAACTTGGAGTAAAAATGGTGATTTCTCATTAGATACCTTGTTTGCTTAGCGACGACCAAAAACAGCCCGTGTTAGTTTTTGTCGCAAAACTCTGCAGCGATTCAACCGAGGAGAGTCAAAGCACGTTTATAATTTGCTCAATAGTGACGAGTTTTGGATATATGCTTATGATCTAAATTCTAAGCAGCAGTCTACTGTCTGGGTCTTCTAGAATGAGCCAAAATCGACCAAAGTCATGGACTCACAGAGCACTTAAAAAAAAGTTCGCCTCCATTGTGACAAAGGGTGGTCACATCGCCACTATAATTATACCCGAAGATTGCAACTAGTATACCACAGCTTGTTTGCCACAAGTCATCACCGAATTTCGAAAAAAAATATTCAAGACGTCGTATGTTCCTGGCCATGAGAACGCATGTTCGCACATCGGCGGTCAAACAAAGATATATTTGTGAACCCAAAAAGTTGAAATTTTAGATCATCCGCCTTACAGCCCTGGCTTGAGCCCTAAGGATTTTAATAAGTTCCACAAAATTAAACAAAGTCATTGTGGTCAAAGTTTAAGCTCACCTGAAGAAGCTGTTTACGCGTAAAATCGGCCATTTTGACTACCCAATTTCGGACTGAAATAAATGTTTTAAAAACTGGTTTGAACGCATGAAAAAGCATTTTAAATATCGCGAAGAATTCTTAAAAAACAATAAATGGTAATAATATATTAGATTGCCTGTATTTATTCCAAACGACAAAACTTAAAAGGCAGCCCTCGTAAAAAATGCATACATTGTCTCATTGCAATGCAATAAAAACTGGTTTGAACGCATGAAAAAGCATTTTAAATATCGCGAAGAATTCTTAAAAAACAATAAATGGTAATAATATATTAGATTGCCTGTATTTATTCCAAACGACAAAACTTAAAAGGCAGCCCTCGTAAAAAATGCATACATTGTCTCATTGCAATGCAATAATGATAATAAACTTGCAATGTAAACTGAGGGTTAGTTTACATTGCACGGCGGTATTTTTGCCCGTGTATAAAATCAACCCATATAAATCCCACGTTACACGCTTTAGGGTTAAAGGAGGAGCAAAAATTTCATTTTCACATTTTTCGCCGTTTATTTACTATGCGCTGACAAGTAGAAGATGCGGGGAATGCTTTAAATATAATCACGACCATACATCTTCAGGCACATGGCGACATTATGTAAAGTGCTTTCAAAGCCTCCAGTGCCTTTAGTGTTCATATTGCTTCATTAGCTGTAGGCTCTTACGATGTTCCATATTTTGTATAAAATGTATAAATAACTAGCAGCTTTCACGCGTCAATGTATACGAATTTGTGTTATACGAAAGAGAAATGCTTTTTTGTTTGTACCTACAAAATACCATCAGATTACTTTTACCTGTTAGATTAGAGTAACCACGTGAATAAGTTGGAAGATAAAAAATATTTTTTGTTATACGTGGGAAAGCCATGCTTCGGCACGAATAGGCTGGCTCGACCGGAGAAATACCACGTTCTCATAGGAAACCGGCGTGAAACAGCGCTTGCGCTGTGTTTCGCCGAGTGAGTGAGTTTACCGGAGGCCAGGGAGAAGGGTAGGGGATTGGTCCCCTACCCTATTCCCTTCCCTACCCTCCCCTATTACTCTATCCCCTCTTAAGAGGCCGGCAACGCACCTGCAGTTCTTCTGATGCTGCGAGTGTCCATGGGCGACGGAAGTTGCTTTCCATCAGGTGACCCGTTTGCTCGTTTGCCCCCTTATTTCATAAAAAAAAAACTCGTAACATTTATTATGTGTGCCCTTTAGTATTACGGTTTGCGCTACTATCACTTATGATCCCTAGCCTTCTTTAGCCCTTGGCAAAACGAAACAAAAATATTGTTGATAACCGATTTTATATAAACGTCAAATTAATCTAGTAAAGCCGGCCTATTTGTGCCGAGGCATTACTGTCTCACATTTTATATAAATCTTTTCACGTTGTGTGAAATAAAAAAGTACCATTTTTAATTATGGTGTATTTTGCTTATGGTATGGTGGAGCAGTGGCAGCATAATAAGAAAATATGCAGCATATTTCCTCGACTCATCAATCCATTGTATTCTGTTTAGCCGCTCCCACTAGCTCATAGAGCTCCCACAAGTATACTCTAGTGGTACTAATTAAACCCTTTACCGACGCATCGCTACTTATCCTGAGTTGAGGGTGCATTCCCCTTTTTGTGGCGCTTGTATTGTGTGTATAGCAAACAAAATGTGTACTCGTTTTATTAGCTACTCTCTTTTACGTGAAATAGGTTTAACAAATAACTGTAAAGTCATTTAGGATTCAAGGATTATGCTTTCAAAGACTCCAAATATTTAAATATAAATAATGGCATCGAGTGCAAAATATGATATTATTATTTATACGTAGGAGAGGCCATGCTTTTGCACGAATGGGCCGGCTCGACCGGAGAAATACCACGTTCTCACAGAAAACCAGGGTGAAACAGCGCTGTGTTTCGCCAAATGAGTGAGTTTACCGGAGGCCCAATCCCCTAACCTATTCCCTTCCCTACCCTCCCCTATTCCCTTTCCATCCCTACCCTCCCCTATTACCCTATTCCCTCTTTAAAGGACGGCAACGCACCTGCAGCTCTTCTGATGCTGCGAGTGTCCATGGGCGACGGAAGTTGCTTTCCATCAGGTGACCCGTTTGCTCGTTTGCCACCTTATTTCATAAAAAAATAATACGGTTAAGCTACTTGCACCTGGGTGCGTATTGCGTAAGCCTGCCCATTTCAAAGGCGTTTAAAAACGTATTACATCGATTGAGCACTAATTTGCCGACAATATAATATTATAATATGTACGAGTATAAATTATTTTTATAATATTATTAAATGTACCTACTTAAATAAAATATTTTGTCGAAATTTCGTTTAGTTATGTGTTCCTAATCATGCCTGGAGGGGTCCAACTTTGGCAGGATTTTTACCAACACTTCTTACAGAGAAAACCTTAACTAATTTTAGTGTTTAATTTTTAATATAAGTGCTTATTCAGACAAAAGTTCATTCCTATGGGATATGTAGTTGAAAGTTCTAAAGCTAAGCGCTGAAGATTAATAATTTAGATAATATTATATTTTCTTGAATTACAGCTAATAAACGTTTCTGTTGACTCAGTCCGGATTTAAAGTTAAATTAAAAACTTGTGTTTCGCCCGAGCCGGCTATTTAAGGCGTGCAGCTGAAGTTCCGTATTGGAAACACGTCAAGCTGCTTGGGTTTTTCTTGTTGCTTTCTCCAGCTTACCGTATTCGGCAAGTTTGTTTGTGGAGTTCTAAACGACAAGGTGAAACATGCATAAATTTTTACGCAGATAAACGGAGATTGGAGGGGTGAATACGAAGAAATGAAAAAAAAAATGAGTTGTTTTAGATATTTTTTTCATTTTTACTCACTTTTTTTTTAATGAAAGAAGGGACCAAACGAGCAAACGGGTCACATGATGGAAAGAAACTTCCGTCGCCCATGGACACTCGCAGCATCAGAAGAGCTGCAGGTGCGTTGCCGTCCTTTAAAGAGGGAATAGGGTAATAGGGGAGGGTAGGGATGGGAAGGGAAGGGAATAGGGGAGGATAGGGAAGGGAGTTGGGCCTCCGGTAAACTCACTCACTCGGCGCACAGCGCAAGCGCTGTTTTACGCCGGTTTTCTGTGAGAACGTGGTATTTCTCCGGTCGAGCCGGTCCATTCGTGCCGAAGCATGGCTGTCCCACGTATAACTTACACATATAACGACTTACAAAATATGAATATGAAATAGGACTTTCAATGTAATTTAATGTAACAAAATTTCTGCCGCCTTTAATTCTGCAACTCACTTTAAATAATTATGCTCGTTTGACATTACATTAAACGTTGCAAAAACAGACGATGTATATATAAAACGCCTAAAATTCCAAGTTCACAACTTTCCAGCCCTCAACGAATTCCGAACGAGAGACACGTTCACAAACAAAACAACAAATCACCAGGTGCCGTTAAAGCAACAAGCGCGCAGTTTACATGCAAATCGGCAATTACAACAATTCCACAAAAAACAATCGACGTATCTACTTGCGGGAACTTACAGGATAAACAATATTCCGCAAAGTTTGAGCATTAAAATTTTGTTATTCAGCGGGCGTGGAGTTTGACCGTCGCGTTAGGGATTCAGGCGACGTACTCGCGCGTGTTTCAATTATACGTTACGTTTAAATTTTAACGCTCCCTTATATTCGTGATAACATGAAAAATGTGCATCATTATACAACGAGATTACTATAATTGAGGTAGACTTCTTTCGAGGGAATCCTCGATTCATTCTACATACAAGTAACACTCTTGCAGTTGCTGGTTGAGTGACACAAATCAAAACATCTTAATGCTATGAGTCCGAACTGTTCTAGTTTTATTTAATTTTTTAGTTGGGTATTCAATAATCAATTTTTGTTAACTGTTAAATTATGGAATAATTATACCAAAAAATTCTTTTTCGTGATTCTACGAAAGCCCTCAATAATATAAAACACAAGAGTCAATATTTACAATAAATTATGTAAGCAAACAAAAACAAGTCGTGTACTCCCGATTTATAATGTTTTGCAATTCCAAGAAGAGAGACAGTTAATTTGGAAATCTCCCCGGCCCTTGTACAATATACGAAAAAATCCTAATTCCCACCCAGTATTCAATGTACGAGTAATGAATGAAATTCCCGCGGAAACCCGCCGGGATTCGTGTGTGATTCATTGTAAAAATGCTGAAACCTCTGCTGGTAATAATTCAAGGAGAGGAGTGTGTTCATTGCGCGGCGAACGTCACGAGACGAAACGTCACCGGATGACGTTGTGACGTAACGTTATAAATAGATGATCAAGCTTTTTATGACGTTGTTTATCATGATGTAAGTCAATATAGTAATTAGTAATAATGATTATCATTAAAATTTAATGCATGTACCCTGACAGTAATTGATTCCTAGGCAGATGGGAAAACCTGATTAATTTGGTAGAAGCCAAGTCGTCTTGATCTGTCAACTGGACTTTTTTTTTTGGTAGGCATATGCCTGACCAAATAACATCATGTCTATCAACTGCCTAATAATCAGTTTCTCTGAATGTACTATCAGAGAAGTTGATTCCTGGGCAGATGGCGGACCTAAGTAATTTGGTCGCGTTAAGTCAAACCGACAGATTGCAGCTAACATTGAATTGACATAACCAAAGGACGTAGATCCGTCAACTGCCTAGGAATCCATTTCCTCGATGGTACATCCAATGTTGCAAAGACGATTACATACGACGATACGATACGATACGATACAAATTATAGTTAAATGACGCGCTACAATGGGCACTCACGAACTCGGCGTCCCCGAGCCTTATTAACACTTCTCAGATCTTGCGGGGGATCCTTTCATTTTTGAATTCATGAAAGTTTTTAATACTTTCTCTGCTGTTGCGCTCCTCAGTAAAATTATGCTATACGCTTATTATAATACAAAAAATTTTGAGTTCTTTTATTTTAACCACTCGACGACGCTACATGAATAAAGAATGTAACAAGTAAATTGACGCTTTATATAAGTCGAGCCTTTTTAAGTATTGTTGTTAATTGTTATCTCCTGAATATTAAGGTTATGTTAAGAAGGCTGTATCTTTTACGCGATTTTGTTGTATGAATATTGGGTAACGACCATAAAGTAAATATACCTAGCGGAATAGAGAAACAAAGGCCTGAGCAAGCGAGATGTCACTATCAGTAACACTGCGTGGTAAAAAGAAACGTGTGTTACATGATAGCAGCATTTTTTTTTTGACGTCCAGTCGGCACGTGCCACACGTTGACAATTTAATGTCATAGAATCATCTCACGTATACACTTACACAAGCATGTTCAATCATGCTTGTGTAAGTGTATACGTATGCATATTTTTCACACAGATGAAAACTAATTTCGGTTACGTTCGACAGCTCGAGATTGTTGCTCTATTCCGCTAGGCATATTAACTTTATGGTAACGACCAACACTGACATGAGCACAATGTTATTACTGACGGCGCGGCCGTCGTCGAACGAAACGTAGCAATTCTACGTCATGAGCCAGGAGTCAATGAGTCATGGCGTGTCGTAGTAAGCTCTACGGCACGGGCGAGACGTAGCACAGCTCTACGGCGTAGCGCATCTACACGCGTAGACCTGCTACGAGACATACAGCGTTTTCGGCATCTGCACTGCCCCGGGGCAGGGTGGGCCGACAGGATACGGAAACATCCGAAGTTTAAATTAAGAACATAAACTACGTATTGCATAGTACTAGTGCAATACGTAGTTTATGTTCTTAATTTAAACTTCGGATGTTTGCGTATCCCGTCGGGCGTCGGCCCACCCTGCCCCGGGGCTGTCCAGATGCCGAAAACGCTAATAGTCTACGCACTCGTAGCAAGTATACGCGAGTGTTTTTTTTACATTGCATTGTGTTTTTTTTTTACAAGCTATGCTATGAATTTTCAAATGAGCTTTTTCAAAATTGGAATTAACTGCGTTACACAGCGGGCAGCAATTTTGTCAATTTAATGTTACCTTGTCACTACACAATAAAGTTCAGTTTTGTATGGTTTATTTAAATGCACGAGGCATTATAATTAAATTTAAACTGTATCAGATGTTGTTACATTGGAATGTAGTAAATATCATCATTTTTAACTATCCATACTTCCATACTAATATTATAAATGCGAAAGTGTGTCTGTCTGTCTGTCTGTCTGTTAGCTCTTTACGCCCAAACCGCTGAACCTATTTTGCTGAAATTTGGTATGGGGATACTTTAAGTCCCGGGAAAGGACATAGGATACTTTTTATCCCGGAAAATGTACGGTTTCCGCGCGATAAACAAATTTTGGCGCAACGAAGTTGCGGGCGTTATCTAGTTATTTATAATTCCACGGAATAATAATAACGTTTCTCTTACCAAACTTATGAAAATCATCTCCATAACAATCTTCCAGGATGGTTAAAATGAGCACCCCCGGTTTCCGCTAACCAAAAAACACAATCAAGAGTGTGGTCATCAAATTCGAGGTTTCCGTGTTCGGATACATCTGAACCGATGATGCTTCTAATTACAGCATTACGCCGAATGAAATCTCCGCACGCGAACACGCGATCGCACTGCCATTGATTTTGAACTCTATCTTGATTGTGGTAGGGTGCATTATTCTGTAGTAACGAGACTCTATCATGTTATCGCACCATGATAGTACGTAATCGAATTTGAAACTTATGGCGATCGTGAAAGGGTAGATTTTAGTGTGCGATAGTGAAGTGGTGGTAAAATTTTAACTATTTGCATTGAAGTATGCTTAATAAAGTTATTTTATAAACTGGTAGCTTAGAGTTTTCATTCGATAATTATTATGTAAACTTTTCTCATTATTTACAAAAAAATACAACATAGTACACAATTATCTATACTTTCATAATTCCATACTATTATTACAAATACGAAAGTGTGTATGTCTATTACCTCTTTACGCCCAAACTTCCGAACCAATTTTTTTAGTATCGAGATACTTGAGACTTTTCATGTCAAAAAAATGTACGGTTCGCGCACGATAAATGAAATTTCGCGCAACGGAGTTGAGGGCGGGGGGTTCTTTTTGAAACTGCAAAGAAGTAACCTGGCTAATTAGAGGCCATTAATAGTGTAGGAAAGGTCCTACGGGGGTCACTTGGAGGTCACATTTGGGTCATAAGCAAAGCCATTATGCGAGCAAAGGTAATGTCCGAAAAATGGTAAGGTAATAAGGGCATATAATATAGTTATCTTATGTGATTGTATATCGTAATTGGAAAGTATTTAAATATGTGTTAATTATAAATAGTGTGATTGAATTTAATAGCTATAAAGATAACGAACATTTCATTATCTTTATAGCTATTAAATTCAATCATACTATAAATAGATATAATAAACATAATAATAAGAAATTATTGCTGTGAACTCAATAATAAAAAAAAAATAAGTAGATTTTGTCGCAAAAAAATTTGTGTAATACACACTACCTAACTCTCGTAAAATAGCACTCACTTTTTCGCGTAGTTAGGTACCAAACAATCCATATCCATACTAATATTATAAATGCGAAAGTGTGTCTGTCTGTCTGTTACCTCTTCACCGATTTTGCATGAAATTTGGCATGGAGATACTTTCGAGTCCCAAGGAGAGGGACAGGACAATTCAGGACATTATCCAAAGGACAAAAGATAGTTTATATCCCGGAAAAATGTACGGTTCCCGCACGATAAACGATTTTTTAACGTGAAACGACACGAAAAAACATTAGCGGGCGTCATCCAGTCACCAATAAACGCAATCTACAAACAAAAGCTGATGATGACGTTGAATAAACGTATAATGATTGCTCTCATACATTTATTCAGTTAAGCAATTCAAGAATTTACCGTAACACATGTAGGCAATATTCCCAAAATGTGTACCCGCATTCCGATTAGGGCGACCATACTGTTCGTGTTTTTACCGGGACTGTTTGAATAAACAAAATGATATTATTTTTGTTTGAAGTAGCGATTCTGCGGTACATATTTTTAATACGTACTCTTTATTATTTTAATACTCAAATACCTCGTTAATTTGATTGTTTAAAGAACTATGCTTGCACTATATTAAAATAATTATAGATTTAATGAAATCCAAAAACAGAGATACATAAACGTTTTAAAAAAGAAAAAACTAGGAGAATCAAGATCACACTGTGAAACAAAATAAGATTTTTCGGCTAGATATACTTAAAATTCACTTCGATATTCAGTATAATATCGATAAAACAAAAGTATATTTTGTATAAAAGACGATCTACATAAATCACACTGTGAAACAAAGCAAGATTTTTAGCCGTCATAATTAAGCCCGTCACAGACTTAGCTTTATTATATATTAATATACCGTACTATAATATATATTATAGTAGCAACCAGAAATATATATTATAGCTATAACATAAAAGAGGGGTCTTTTTCTCTCTAGCTATAAAAATATTAATATATTATATTATAGCTAAGTCTGTGATGGGCTTTATTGTATAAGCCACCGTACTCACAAAACTTCAATTTGACGACCTCTGTGGCTCAGTGGTGAGCGCGTCGGTAGCTCAAGCCGGGGGTCGCGGTTTTGAATCTCGCCGACGGAACAAAAGTTTTCAATTTTCCCGGGTCTGGATGTGTATTAAATATGTGTATGATATAATAAAAATCTTAAATATATGTATAGTATAAAAGTATTAAATATATTTCCGTTATCTGGTACCTGTAACACAAGTCCTTTAAGTACTTAGCACGGGGCCAGACTGACGTGGTGTGAAGCGTCCATAGATATTATTAATATCATTATTATAATTTAGGATAATCTAATATCTTTAAACGAGCAATTCTTGTATAATATATATATACATATATAATTGGAATCTCGGAATCGGCTCCAACGATTTTCATGAAATTTAGTTTCAGGGACGATAAATCGATCTAGCTAGGAATAATTTTTATAAAATGTCATTTTATTCGTGTTTTATCGAATGCCGAGCAAAGCTCGGTCAAATAACTAGTATCATTGAAATGGCATGACAATTCTGAAATGACAGTCTTAGTTGTTATCATGGTTACCGTAGCGCTAAAACGCTCACCAAAGATCACCATCTTGAGCTGAATAACATGAGGCTGCGGGGTTTTGTACCAAACGCGATGAACACCTAAGCGTCTTACTCATTTATGCGTTTATCAACGAGTGATAATATATTTAGGGTGTGCATGTTGCCCCTGTATAGAGTGTACTGTTAAATGTTAAGCAAAATTATTTTATACTAGATGGCTCCCGCTATACCGTTACGCCAAAATTCATTCATCGCTCGGGAACCGTAAATTTTTCCGGAAAAAAATACATTCTACATGTATCCTATATAAAAAATATATGGTATTTGGGGATACCTTGAGTCCCGGGTTTTCAAGGTCAATCAAAATCGATTTAGCGGTTTGGGCGTAAAGATAGCCTTTTAGCGATTATCGATTTAGCGGTTTTATACGTGGGAGAGCCATGCTTCGGCACGAATGGGCCGGCCCGACCGGATAAATACCACGTTCTCACAGAAAACCGGCGTGAAACAGCGCTTGCGCTGTGTTTCGCCGAGTGAGTGAGTTTACCGGAGGCCCAATCCCCTAACCCCTACCCTATTCCCTTCCCTACCCTCAACTATTCCCTTCCCTTCCCTTCCCTACCCTCCCCTATTTTATATTACCCTATTCCCTCTTAAAAGGCCGGCAACGCACTTGCAGCTCTTCTGATGCTGCGAGTGTCCATGGGTGACGGAAGTTGCTTTCCATCAGGTGACCCGTTTGCTCGTTTGCCCCCTTGTTTCATAAAAAAAAAGAGGTAATAAACAGCAAGACAGTTACACACATTAAAATAATATTAGTACGGATATTGATTTCTAATTATTTTTCTCTCATCTAAACGTTTCACAGCACTGCATATTCACCACTGTCGCAAAGATCGTGAGCATAAAATATGATAAATGTTAACAAGCTCAATATTATAAGTTTATAACACGCATTTTTTTTACGTTTTAGTATTCGTTTCAACCCTTATTTATAGTTCGAATCAACCCTTAGCATTTTCTCCCATACATACATTCTCTGATTTACGACGACGTGAGGGAATGAGATAATACTCCCATATCCGGGGAAGACATCACTTAGCGATAAAAACGCGGTCGCACTTAATATATTTTTAAGTATCTGTACAAACGCAGGTATTTTTAGATACGAATGTACACGTATACTTCAAGCGCTGAACCGATTTTGATGCAGATACTTACTGTAAGTCCGGGAAAGGGGTAATGGATATGTTCGTATCATTAAAAAAATACGTATACCACTCGGGGATAAAGCTATTGCATAGCATTTGATGGAATTATAATTCGCATACGTCTAGTCGCACATTAACACCGTGTCGAGGTCTGGCAATACACCCGCCGAGGGGGTGTTACGTTTTTTGGTACGAAATTTCTTGATTCGGTCGCTGCGCTAAAAGCTATGCAATAACTAAAGTTATGAACTAATACTTTAGCAATAATATGATATTTTATGTATAATTATTATTATTTTAAATTCAGTAGATATTTTAATATGGAAAATAATATTTGGCATTAATGTACGCGCACATTAAACGCAGCGTGGAGGGCAGCATTTTTCATTCAAGTTTTAGGACAGAATCCGCGATGGGTCATAAAGCTTGTATGAAAAATGCGGCCCTCCCCGCTTCTCTACATCACAATGTGCACGTACCTTTAAAAGTCACCATGTTTTAGTAAAATGTTTACAGAACGAAGGCCATTGCCCGCAGCGGGTTACAAAGTCCACAAAATATGTTAGTTTAGCACTTTTACTTTTAATAGCCACTAATAGTGATTATGTACTGCATTCGGTGTACATTTTGGTGCAGTTTAAACTAGCTATTAGCTGAAGTTTACTTTTCTACTTTAGCTTTTATTAACACTATGAATTAAATTGTATGTATGGTAGCTTTTATACATTTTCGAATATTTTAAACTTAACACACTAGGCCGAAGTTACGCGGCGTAAATTCCGCATGATTATGTCCGCAATGTCAAACGCATACCATACAAAATACGGACGGAACGCGACGGTGTCATCGGTAATTTACAATACATTGCGGGCGTAATCATATTGAATTTACGCCGCGTAACTTTGCCCTAGGCCGAAAAAACGCAGCCGAAGTTCGGCATGATAACGCCTGCAATGTATTTTAAATTGCTGATGAGTGATGATACACCACGGCGAAATTACGTCGCGTTATATTATTACGCTTACGCTTGCAATGCGTAGCGCATTGCAAGCGTAATCATGCCAAACTTCGGCCGCGTATTTTCAGCCTTAGGACACTTTCTGTCTTTATGCATAAGCCACTTAACCGGTACTTTAGCATAAAAGTAAAAAAAAAAACAGTTCACCACTTTTAATACAATTATTCAAAAATATTTGAGAGAGTTTAATAAAACTTTAAATTTGGAATCATTTCTAATCAAGGATTAATTTCGACCACAAACCGAACTCCACTTTTCATAAACACCTACACAACCGTATTTGGTCTAGTAAATCAATATTAAATACCAGTGTATCAAATTACTAAGTGCAATCATTCTCAATATCTAGAATATCATGTAGTGACCCCGTTATTGATAAATACGTACGTGGGATTTGACAAATATATTGTATACTCTGAGATACTTTAATATAGTCAATAAAATGTGGCAAACAATTCTAATATTATCATAAATTCCATGTCTGTTTGTATGTTTGTTAGTCTGTTACCTTCAATTTCTCTTCAATTACCTCCGCCTAAACCGTTAAACTGATTTTGCTGAAATTTGGTATAGTGTACTCTGTGTCCCGGGAAAAGACATAGGATACTTTTGATCTTGAAAAAAATTACGATTTCCGGCGATAAACGAATTTTAGCGTAACGGATTTGGGGGCGTCATATTCTTAAAGCTATAAAAGCATTAATAACTATCTCGATATATTATAAATTCTAACAAATAATAATATTATAAAAAGTTTATAGTAATAATATAATTTGGCGTGAAGAACGCCGCCGCCATTTGTAGGTATAGTGTCACTTCGGAGACACCTGTCAATGTCTACGCTGTTAATGTCATCCAAGCATATTATTAGTCAATTTTATAGATTAACGCCCATATCAGAGACAGCTGATTTGCATCCATACATCCATCCATCCTAGCTCCACAACATATCATCCACGCGTCCAAACAACCTTGCATTGTAGGGCTGCAAATAAATTCATTTATACCAAACTATCTGTCCCGGCAAACGTTGTTTTGCCATAAAATGATTTTCCCTGTTTTCCTGCTTTTCTCTTGAAGTTTTTTCTGTTTTTTTTTCTATAGACCTCACGGAGCCTGAGACCTTTCCAACGAATGCAAAACCGTGGAAATCGGTTCATGCGTTCTGGAGTTATAGCTTCAGGAAGGAAAACCCGACTTATTTTTACATATTAGAACGAGCTTTTGTCCGCGGCTTCGCTCGCTTTAAGCAGTATTATTACATACAAACTTTCATCCCCTATTTTAACCCTTTGGAGATAGAATTCATTAAAATCCTTTCTTAGCGGATGCCTACGTTATAACATCTACCTGCATGCCAAATTTCAGCCCGATCGGTCCAGTGGTTTGGGCTGTGCGTTGATAGATCACCATGTCAGTCAGTCACCTTTGAGTTTTATATATATATAGATATTAGATAACTAAACGCCATTTGAGCGGCTCAAACCACAGAATAAATTGTACGTATTTATAGTTTTACTCCACACCTGAAACCGACGTTTTAAATCAAAATTGTAAATTATATTCGTCAAGAACCGCAGGCGGACGTAGCATGAAATCGCATTCATCAAAACTTGGGTATCCTTCCCTAATTAAACCTGTCCGTTGTACCGCGACCCTGGCACCTCTACCCTGGCACCTCTCCCTCGGGCATCTTAGGGACGATTCATACTAGCGTGGAGAAGCGCAACGAAAGAAAATTATTCAATGTAGCACCTTCATTCTTAAGATCTTATATCTTATAATTATATCTTATAATCCTTTTGACATAATTTTATAATAATAAACTTTTAACTAATTATATTATATTATTGTATTTTAATGATCGACATTGACATATTAATCTTGTAACTTAAACTAAATTTATTATTCTTGACATTGCTGTATTTATTGTAATTGTATAATTGTAACTGTCCTATTGTATTTTAAAAATGTTATGCACGTATTACTAACTGTTATTTAATAATTTTATGGAATGATGTGACATTTTTATTGTTTATTCTTAATATTTTCATACAGACTGCCTTGTATTATTAGTTAAATGTTGTTAGATTCTATGACTTTTAAAATATTTGCATGCTATCTTTATAGTTAAAAGTGTAAGACCTGACCAATGAACTTATGTGAACATCTAATGTACCACTTTTAATGCAAATAAATGATTGATTGATTGATTGATTGATTGATTGATTGATTGATTGATTGAAGATACTTATGAAGAGTTGATAAATAATAATAATAACCTTTGCTTCTTACTACATTTCACTGAATATTTTCCTTATATTTTCAATGCAAAAATGTGTTCATAACGAGGAAGTCGTATTTTTACCGCAAAAATAAAAATAAAATTTAAAACGGTTCAGAGGTTTAATAATGAAGATTGACAGACATACTGTCGTATTTTTAAATTACTACAAAATATTTTAAGTATGAACATGTTTTGTACAGTACACAACGTTTGTTTTTTCTCCATCAAGTTGAAGAATTTTGTTTCACTGCGCGTCGACTGTGCGCTAGTATAAACTGATACTTAGATCTGTCCGTGGTGTTCCCCCGGGCACGAATCTTGCGTAAATATTGAGTTTGAATAAAACTTTTATTATGACTTTATTGGCTAATAACCGGCGGAGTTGATTTTGGTAATTTCAATTTGGCCGAGTTTGGAATTGTTGTGAAAGAAAGTCGATGGTCTTTTCCAGACCGTCGACTTGATCGATATTAATTACACTCAGTACAAACTTCAAAAACATAAAAAATTAAACTGGATTGCACTAGTAAGAACACTGTCGACATAATTCTTGACACTTTCAAAATTTCGCGTTTGTGATAGAATTTTTGCCACAAAATATTTTAAACACAAAAATTATCGCATCGACCTTTGACGCAGTCCCAAGACATTTCAAGATGGTCTGATTTATCGATGCTATTAAATGGTATGGCTGATCAAACAGCAGCTTTGGCGACAGTATAATATTATAGTATGGTAACTAAAATTGTTCAAATAATAATTGTCAAATTATTATCTTCTCCAATTTCAAATTAATTTATGTTTACTGTATTTCTGCCAACCGTAGTATTACCAATAAAATACTCGGTGCTAAGCCAATTAGTGTAACCGAACAATATCTAATTAGTTAATAAATTGGCGCCGCAGGCTCTAGACCGCTTATCAGACCATAAATCTAGCGCTCCCAGGTATAATCTGTTTCGTTTTATATAACGGTATAAGTAACTAGTGTTGTATTTACCAAGTATTAAATAGTACTTTGTATTAAGCGACCTATCAGATAGAGAGCGGTCACGCGTTCAAGCGTTCTGCGTTCGAATTCTACGTTTGAGCGGTCAGTCAATTCTGACGAGGCCAGAACGCCCCCTCTATCAGAAAGAGAGCGGTCACGTATCTAAGCGTTTTGTATTCGCATTCTGCGTTCGAGCGGTCTGTCTAACAGAAGCGATTATGACGCGATCAGAATGCTCCTTCTATTGGGACCTATCAGTCAGAGAGCGGTCACGCGTTTAAGCGTTCTGCGTTCGAGTGGTTAGTCTAACAGGAGCAATTATGACGTGGTCAGAATGCCCCCTGTGTGAGTATCTCTATATAACGTAATACAACACAAAGAACGCAAAACTGACCGCTTGAACGCTTGACCGCGTGACCGCTATCTGTCTGAATATAATATCTGTCCAATATACAAATTTATCTTATATCTTTAAACGAGCAATTCTTGTATATATATATAATTGGAATCTCGGAATCGGCTCCAACGAATTTCATGAAATTTAGTATATAGGGGGTTTCGGGGGCGATAAATCGATCTAGCTAGGAATCTTTTTTGGAAAATGTCATTTTCATCGAATACCGAGCAAAGCTCGGTCAAATAGCTAGTACTTACTTTATAATTACTAACCGCCTTAAAAAAAGATATGACTCCACAGTCATATCTTTTTTTAAGGCGGTTAGTAATATAGAACAGTGGCCAACTGTGACAGCAGTCCCACGACTGCTGTCACAGTTGGCCACTGTTCTAAAAAAAATTAAGACAAAAGTGGATGAAGTGGCTAACTAACAATTTGAAAATTGACGTTTTTGTATAAATGGAGCCTCCATTTATGCATTTAGGCCCCGAAAAATGATTTGAATTAAAAAAGTGGATATAGTCAGATATTATATAAGGCAGAATGCGAAGTAAATAAGTTATAAGGTTTGTTTGTTATAAGGGAAAAAATTGTAATTGCTCGTATGTTATAAAATGCTAGTTACCCAGTCCACTCAATAATATGTCTTCAATTACGAAATTAATAAAATGTACACCCAGTGTTACAAAGTCTCTAACCCTAGTTAAGGGTAAACAATATTATTTTTCATATGATTCTGTGGATGAGTATTGAGTATAATATTCCCAGTTTGAACCCAAAAACTACTAAAAAGGTCATTCAATGTGAACTCTGTTATAAACTTTTTGAACATGCCCTATATTTGAGTAGGCGACACTGCAAGAAAGTTTCCATATTTCGCTTTATGCATTTTTGGTTGTAACTAAAACGCTTTTTTACTGAAAAGCGTTTTAGTTACAACCAAAAATGATGAAGTTAACATGAGTTAGGTACTCCTAACTCATATTAAAGTTGTGAAATAAAAAATGTTTGAAGTGAATTTATGAAATCCGTATTTCATGTAAGTTGTTTTATTTTCATAATGTAGTGGTAATAATATTATCACTACATTTACTATTTATATATTATAATATTAAAAAAAATTATACATTAGCAGCGACTGCAAACATTAATATTATTTACAAAGTAAATAGTAAGGCAGGTCAGAATTTCCGTTATTAATAATAAAGTTTTCTACGTAAAATAATGTTAGATACTTTACGGGACCAGAAAAACAGTAGCCTTTATAATAACAGTCTAAATATAGATCTTTTATAATTTTCACGGTTAATTAATTGCAGGAAAACAGACTGAAAATTCTAATTGGTTTATGCTAACTAATATTGATGTTTTTTAGGGTTCCGTAGCCAAATGGCAAAAAACGGAACCCTTATAGATTCGTCATGTCTGTCTGTCTGTCTGTCTGTCCGTCCGTATGTCACAGCCACTTTTATCCGAAACTATAAGAGCTGTACTATTGAAAATTGGTAAGTAGATGTAGTCTGTGAACCGCATTAAGATTTTGATACAAAAATGGAAAAATTGTTAAAAATTTTAGGGGTCCCCATAGGTACAACTGAAACAAAAAAAAAATTCATCTAACCTATACGTGTGGGGTATCTATGGATAGGTCTTCAAAAATCATATTGAGGTTTCTAATATCATTTTTTTCTAACCTGAATAGTTTGCGAGAGAGACTCTTCCAAAGTGGTAAAATGTGTGTCCCCCCCCCTCTAACTTCTAAAGTAGGGGCATGATAATTCTAAAAAAAATATACGATGTACATTACTATAAAAACTACCAATGAAAATTGGTTTGAACGAGATCTAGCTAGTACTTTTTTTACACGTCATAAATGATAAACCGTAAATAAACTTTCATTAAATCAACTGAAACATAAAAATAAATCAAAACCCTTTTAATTTCATAAAAATAAACCTTATTGCTGCTGCGGAACCCTTCATGGGCGAGTCCAACTCGCACTTGGCCGGTTTTTTTATAAAATAAACCAGGCAACGACCTTTCGAATCACCTTGTGGTAAGCGATAAGGACACTGGGAATACCAAGGAGCTAGTCGA
Organism: Aricia agestis; assembly: GCF_905147365.1. Lineage (NCBI taxonomy): Eukaryota > Metazoa > Arthropoda > Insecta > Lepidoptera > Lycaenidae > Aricia > Aricia agestis. The sequence continues at coordinate 1,641,386 of NC_056408.1, read as the reverse complement.
TAGTTCTAATAATCTTTATCACTTTTAAAGACCTTAGCCCAGGCGCGCACTATACTACTAGCGGCCAGGTCGCAGCGGCCAACGAAAGTATGGTGTGGCCGCTGGTCGTGTTGCGGCCAGGTGCGCGTGGTCTATGGCGGTTTCATACTAAGGCATCTATCTCGATGGCCGCCGTGGCAAGGCCGCCGCGGCTTGGCCGCTAGTGTGCGCCCGGGCTTAATTACCACACTAAGCCCGGGCGCGCACTAGCGGCCAGGCCGCTGCGCCCATCGAAAGTATGATGTGGCTGCTCGATAGCGTGCGGCCAGGTGCGCGTGGTCTATGGCAGTTTCATACTAAGGTATCTATCTCGATGGCCAACTTGATGAAACCGCCATAGACCACGCGCACCTGGCTGCAACGCGACCAGCTGCGGCCATCGAGATAGATACCTCTGTATGAAATCGTCATACACGACGCGCACCTGGCCGCAACGCGACCAGCGGCCACACCATACTTTCGATGGCCGCCGCGACCTGCGCTAGTGCGCGCCCGGGCAGAGTTGATTCAGACCGAAACGCGACGCGTAAGTTCATTTCTGAATTTTAAACGGATTTGACAGATTCGCAAGACGTCTCACGCAATTGAAGTCTGTCAAATCCATACAAATTTATGCCGCGCCACGCCGCGCCTTGCCTCGTCGCGTTGCGGTCTGAATTGACCCTAACTCGGTGCACAGGTTTTCTGTAAATCTGTGGCATTGGCGCCGATATAATATGGATGTTATATTCGTCTTAAAAATGTTTTATGGAATAAGACCATTGCGGGTTAATTCTTATAATTATTTCGAATACGAACAATACAAAGCTGGCTGTAAACTAATAAAGACGGAAGCGCTATTCGAGATCACAAAATTGGGCCCCTGATCTAATCGCAGTAATAGAGTAGTTAAAAGTGCGTTAAATATAACATTGAATAGTTTACAGTGGTCAAGCGTCAAGTGGTGATATAAACCAGTTTAATCTTACACCAATTTGCATGTAATAGTCTCATCAAAATGCATAGCCGATCTACCCCAAAATGTTAAATGCTGTTGTTTTACCTACATGAATATTTTGAATCCTTTTAGTACATTTAGACACTATGCATAGCATAATCTTAATTTTCAACACGCGGAATTATAATTCTTCAACGTTTATTTAACAAAACTTATTGTAAGTCTCTAAAAACTAAGTGTTAGTAATCGAATCTGATATAACATGACTTATCTATACATATTATAAAACAAAGTCGTTTTTTTCCCTCATTTCCCTTTGTTCCCTTTAATCTTTAAAAGTACGCAACGGATTTTGATGATTCTTTCAGTTTTAGATAGCCCTGCACTTATCGAGGAAGGCTATAGGCTATTATATTTTATCACGCTAAGACTAATAGAAGCGAAGAAATAGAGGAAAATGTGGAAAAAACGGGGAAAATTATTTAAAAGGGCTAACTTGAACGAGCTAATCTCAGGAACTACTGGTCCGATTTGAAAAATTCGTTCAGTGTTAGATAGCCATTTAATAAGGCTATATTTGATAACGCTAAGACTAATAGGAGAATGTGGAAATAACGGGGGAAATTATTTGAAAGGGCTTATCTCGCGAAGTATTGGAGCAATTTTTATCTTATTTGGCACAGAAAGGAAGTAGACCACGTGAAGGATCATAGGCTATCGATTTTATTCATTTTTTCAGTGGCTATATATTTTATACCCGTGCGATGCCGGGGCGGGTCGCTAGTTCCAATACAAAATAATAAAGAAGTGTTAAATTGAACATAACTTTTTCTGTTACAAAGTACTGAAATACTCTAACTCTATTACAGAAATAGTGAATTTCTTCATAATTAATTTAGCAGGGTCTTTCTAGTGACTTGAAAAAATATCCGCGAGGTAATGAGCTGAGAGTTAAAGTTAATATTTATACAAGAGCAATAGTTTCAAGAAAGTTCAGTTTACTTAACTTTTACGTGCTAAGAGTCAAATGAATTATGTAAAGGTGCTACGTTGTAATTTAAAAGTGTTTTCTTAAAGCGTAAGTTTAAAGAATTTTAAAAACAAGAAGATATCAGGAAGGAAGCACCTGTTTTCACCTGACTGAGTGCTTGAAGTTACCGTGTATTAGTAGTTACTATTTCTTTGCCATGCTCAAGACTCACCAAGCTCTTTACCGGAGGCCCAATCCCCTACCCTATTCCCTTCCCTACCCTCCCCTATTCCCTTTCCTTTCCTACCCTCCCCTATTACCCTATTCCCTCTTAAAAGGCTGGCAACGCACCTGCAGCTCTTCTGATGCTGCGAGTGTCCATGGGCGACGGAAGTTGCTTTCCATCAGATGACCCGTTTGCTCGTTTATTTCATTAAAAAAAAAGCTCTAGATATAGATATTATGTATGGGCAAAAAAAAACTTAACGCCTCCGTGGTCTAGTGGTATAGAGCGTGGCTCTTGACTCGGAGGTCGTGGGTTCGATTCCCGCGTTGGAAACATGTTATTTCCAAGTTTGTTTAGGACAATGCAGGCTGATCACCTGATTGTCTGACAAGTAAGATGATCCATGCGTCGGATGGGTATGTAAAAAGTCGGTCCTGCGCCTGATCTCTCGCCAGTCGTGTCGGTCTTCCATCCCACTGGGTTATGAGAGTAAAGGAATAGAGAGTGCTCTTGTTTACTGCGCACACACTTGGGCACTATAAAATTACTCCTGCGTAACTGGCCCGGTTTCAATAAAATCGGCCACCGTCACCGAAATCGGTGTGGGAGCTATTATTATTATGTATGGGTACTATATTCCATGTCCTATGGGCGGCAGCGTCATATTATGACGGCCTAGAGGGGGCGACAACGTCCTAGGATGGCGGCAGAGCTCGTACATAGGCGGCAAAATAAAAGTGACCTTTACTGATAAAAAATATAAATCCGGCCCTGGACTCACCTAGTCTTAGGAATTAAACGAGGTACATTCAAATAGTTTGTTTTATGGAATAGTAAAAAGTTTGATACTTCTCTCTTGCACAATTGTATAAAGGAAATGAGGTGGTATCTCCCCCCCTTTCACTTATTCAAACCTTCTTATTAAATCCGTAAGTAATGTTGTTAATGATTTTATATCTAAAGTTAATTGATGGCGACTCAAAACATCTGCAACTCGAGAGTGGCTTGTAAGGGGAGAGCTGTCAAAATATGATTAATTTGATATTCAAGCTCAATGCTTGAAATGCCTCTGAAGTCCGGATATTTCAGTTAAAAAACAATTTATATAATGATACTATTTTAAACTTTATAAGTTATACGAGTACTTGACTTGTTGTAAGTGTCATAATCATAGATTAAGAAGAGACAAAAAAAAATCTTAAATTTAAAAAACTCCAACCAAACTACATACGAAGTACAATAAAACTAATTAAAGCTTAAGTCAATCTATTGACACCTATTTTGTTTAAATATTATGACCAGTAGTACGAGGATTGAGGACACATCTATAAAAATTAATAACATACATAATATACTGCCAGATTGGCAAAATATATTACCCTTCCTTACAGTTCCACCGTAGTTGAGTAAAACAGACTTTTCTGTTGAAATTAACTTTTCACACATAATCGTCGCATCACGTTGATATTGAAAATGTTGAAGCGTTATTATTTTAGGTGGTGAAAAAAAAGGGCGAACAAAAGTTTTGCATCCGTTAATCCAGTGTTTTTCAACCTGTGGGTCGCCTTCTATAGAAGTCGACAGAGATTATAAAAATTAGAAAGGAAAATATATTAAGTAGGAGAATTTGTAAAATATTAAACATTGCATGCATGATTTAGCAAAGGTTAGGGGGGAGTCGCGCGAAATATGTTTTTCATACCAGAGGAGTCACGTCATAAAAATAGGTTGAGAAACACTGCGTTAATCCCATACGCCGCGCCGGAAACGCCCATCCGGAAGGATAGCGTGGAAAAACGTAAAGCGTTTTAGTTGCGAGATAAAATGTTTGCCACAATGTTCCTGAAAAGGTCGAGATATTCTATGAAACGCATTTATGAAGTGCTTTTCCAAAGGAATACTATATAAGATATTGGATTTGGATTTAAGATTATTTTTAGATGCATAACCTTAAAAATGGAGAGCCAACCATAAGATACAAAATCCATGCTAATATTGTAAATGCGAAAGTGTGTCTGTCTGTCTGTATGTTACCCCTTCGCGCCCACGATTTTGATGAAATTTGGTATGGGGATACTTTGAGACCTAAGAAAGGACATAGGATACTTTTTACCCCGGAAAAATGTACGGTATCGCCGCGGTAAACGAATTTTGGCGCAACGGATTCGCAGGCATCATCTAGTTATAATAATTATTTTATATCAAGGTTGACAGCTCATGAACGTTTGAATGGCTGGATGGACATACAGCCTACCTTTTTTTTTTTTTTTTTTTTTTTTTTCACGCAGAGAAATGCATTAACGCATTCGACGCAGGGGATGGGGACTCGCGCTGTGGATATGTGGGGCTCATCGCGGCGAAGATGGTACGTGCCGCGACCCTACCCACTAAAACTCTGCGACGCTCCTCTCGCCACCCAAGACGAAGCCACGGGCACGACACACCCACCACAACTACGTCAGTGGCCATCCGACCTTCACAAAGGTCGGACGGCCACACTCATTTGGGGGCGCTTCTCGCCCCGAAAGCCGACAGAGGCCCCACTTGGGGCTTGCTTGGGGGCCCTCTCTGGTGTCACGATGCACGGAGCGTTTTGTGCATCGTGACCCACTCTGGGACTCGAATTTGTAGGCTGTATAGCCTACCTAGCATACGCCAACGAGATATCTCACTCTCGTTACATTTTCATATATGAGAATTTGACATTATGAGACGAGTAGTTACTCGTCTCATAATGTCAAAATCTCGACATTATCTCGACCAAACTCTATAAAAATGTGTTATTTCGATGATAGATCTACGCGAGAAAAAATGTTTGTCATGCTAGGGTGAACAGAGATGAAGAGACAAACCATCAAACATCGAGAAAACGTGTAGAGTGAGATATCTCGTTGGCGTATGCTAGGTAGGCAGATAACACAAAATTGTAATGGTGGCCATACACCATCCTTCCTATCGTCCAATCCGCATGACGCTACGGATTGGATCGGTTAGAACTGACCGTGTGTGGGAGTGGGTTTGGAATGAGTCATGCCATGAGTCATGAAAATTCACTCCCACACACGGTCAGTTCTAACGACGATAGGAAGGATGGTGTATGGCCAGCATAAGCGTTCCTTGCAGTTACAAAGTGCCGTAGTATAAAATTAAATAATCATATATTTGTGACGCTTGCCAAATATATACAAAAGATACCGATGTTGGTCATGTTTGACGGGACTCGACATAACACGACCAATTTACGTATGTTTGGCCCAGCAATCAATTTCTCAGGCTGTATATTTTATGTTCCGCAAACGCGTGGTTTGACGGCTACATCGTGAAATCACTTGAAGCAAATGTATGCAAATGGTAGCGCGACCGCGCCACTATAGATCGTTACGTAATTTATATTTTTATGTTCAGTTTTAATAATTCGCTTCGATGCGCTTCGACTCTGCGCTAGTATAAATTGACCCTAAGAGTTGATTCAGATCGCAACGCAACACGTAGATATGCATTTCTAAATTTATATGGATTTGACAGATTCACAAGACGGCCCTTAGGGTTGATTCAGACCGCAACGCGACGAGTAGATGCATTTCTAAATTTGTATGGATTTGACAGATTTTCAAGACGTCTCACGCTCACAAAATCTGTCAATTCAGTACAAATTTATGCATCTACGCGTCTCGTTGCGGTCCCCTTTATAGATTTGACCCTTTATAGTTGACCCTTTATAGTTTATGAAATTATTTTGTCAGTATTTAATTTACTTATACCTATAAAATATCCAGTTTCTGGAGCATAATCATCATAAGACCACGGTGATAGGTTACTTAGACAACGTTGCCGACTATAAAGTGTTCCAATGGCTTTCCGATACCAGGGTTCAGTACGATTACTGGGTTATTCATCGGGTCAAATGTAGCCATAGTTACATAATAGAGTCAAGCTGAAATTGCTACTTTACTTTCCCTAATACTAGTCTCGATTAACGTAATCTTTACTGGTTATAAAAGTCTTCTCTGTAACGCTCTGACACCTACAATTGTAAGGTCAGAATAAAAATAGATTCTAAACAAAGTACTTTTTGACACATTGAATGCCAACTACGCCTTATTGCGTAGGCACTAGTAATGCTAGGGGCCAAATACGTAATACAGCGTAGCACTTTCTTATAATTTAAATAGGTATTTGCATTATTAGGCCTCCTGGAAAGGATGTTTTTAGGTTCGTTGGCATCTCAAATAGGACGTGACAAGGAAAAAAGTAACTTTATTACTTTAAAACTATTCTAATCACAAAATTTATAAGGCTCAAAGTGCCTTATAAATTTTGTGATTAGAATAGTTTTAAAATAATAAAGTTCCTTTTTTTAGGCCCAAATTACAGTTTTATAATGAGATCAAAAATTAGTTTTATAACTATGTAAAGAGATCGATAACTATAATTATATAAAAAAAGAAACATCTAAGAACATCAATAGAATTTTATATAAAATTATGCAAAATTATGCTAAACGAGGATCAGTGCGGTAGGTGTAGAAACAGTTTACAACACGCAAGGCAGGATTTTCCGGACAAGTGGCACTGTATACGAAATATGACTTCTTTCGTTTTTTATTTTTGGTGCAAACACGACAAAGCTTCGCTGGAACAGCCTTCTTAGTAGGTGGGAGTTTTTCTAAGTAATGAAAATGTCTCAACGGAACACGACTTCTATGAACGGCCGGCGATGCAGGTGGTATAGAGGGCCCAGGCAGCAACGACGATGGGTCTGCAGCAGACCCATCCCGCCAGTACAGCCTGAACTCGTTCAGGCTGTACTGGCGGTATTTATGTTCCAGGTGATTCTGCAGCTGTGGTAGTAGTATCGCCACAGTTCAGTCCTAGTAGATATTTCACAAAATCTTCCCAAAACTTCTAGAACCGTATTTCGGATGTCCAGTCTTTCAAACGTGTTGTACGTATGCGCGTTTTGTACGTAAAATAATGCGAATACGTATACGTATATTACGTAGATTGCGGCACCACACATACCATTTTTAAACACGGTGCCGAGTACGTAGTGTTACGTAGATGACCATTTGTATGGTGAAAACCAATAATGACCTGAAAATATACTTGGCACTCAATGTGTTAAGTTACTTCTCCTAACTTTTCTTATAACGTGAATACCTAAGCCTTTAGTTATCATATTATTGTGAGCACAAAAGTATGTTTATTTACAAAAAATAGTTTTTGATTATTTTTAAAGTTTTTTAACGAATCTAAAATAAAAGGTCCACGACATTGTATAAAGGGTTTTCTATTCCTTTGATACATAAAAGTGACATGATAGACAAGGAGATTTTTTAACTATATGGAGTACAGTCTTCTTTGGTAAAGAGGTAAAACTATTAGCATTATATTTGGTTCAATGGGTTATTGGTTTGAATTATTTTTGTACTTTTTCTACTTCAAATATATCTGGAGAACGTTCAATCTGGAAGTTTTTCCACGTGTTGGAGTGAAATATGTATCCCTGAGGGCCCGTCAAGGTGTGTCACGAGGTGACATCGTGTCGTGACTCGTGTCGCAGTGCTGACTTACCCGAAGTGCGTGGGTACCTACATTTAGGTGCCCACGCACTTCGGGTAAGATAATCTTATGATGGCATTTCATTATAAGATTATCATACCGGCTTCACTCGTAATTTTTACCTGGCATATAACAGATTTTGATCCTCTAAGCCACTAAAAAGGTGAAAAAACTTTATTTATCGGATGCTTGCAATATTAGAAGGCATGTGAATTTTTTTCAGAGATAAATTAAATTAAGTACTTATGACATTTGACAGACCAATGTCAAATGTCATAAGTAATTTAATTTATGTATTGACATAACCAGATTCCTGTATTATTTTCTGTTATTATAATAACTTTTTATATTATAACTAGCTGTCCCGGCAAATATTGTTTTGCCATAAAATGATTTTCCCTGTTTTCCTGCTTTTCTCTTGAAGTTTTTTCTGAATTTTTCTATAGACCTCAAGGTGCCCGAGACCTTTCCAACGAATGCAAAACCGTGGAAATCGGTTCATGCGCTCTGGAGTTATAGCGTCAGGAAGGAAAACCCGACTTATTTTTGTATAATATTAATTTATTAGCTCCATAAATACTTAACTCTCAAGCAACTCAAATACAATGATAATAAGTTATTACAACTTAACACCTGAATCATAGCCGCGATACATAATTCAATAAACATTATACAAAGGCAACTATGCTAAATTATTTCCAGTCCATTTCTACAGACACTAGTTAGCACATTCAGGTACAATATACATTAGTTCTACATCACTGAACATAGGTTTCTTGTAGGAGAACTGTAACTAGAACATTTTAGTCGTTACCGATCACGGACGGATGGAAATAATACCATTGCTATTGTGAAAGAGAATATATTATAGCCAAGAAACTTATCCCTTTTTTTAAGGAGGGGAAATGAATTACGCATTTCCCCCTCCTTTTTTTATGAAAGAAGGGGGCAAACGAGCAAACGGGTCACCTTATGGAAAGCAACTTCAGAAGAGCTGCAGGTGCGTTGCCGGCCTTTTAAGAGGGAATAGGGTAATAGCGAAGGGTAGGGATGGGAAGGGAAGGGAATAGGGGAGGATAGAGAAGGGAATTGGGCCTCTGGTAAACTCACTCACCCGGCGAAACACAGCGCAAGCGCTGTTTCACGCCGGTTTTCTGTGAGAACGTGGTATTTCTCCGGTCAAGCCGGCCCATTCGTGCCGAAGCATGGCTCTCCCACGTAGATCCTCCTTAAAAATCCCCCTCGGGGGAAGGGGACAGGGGTATGTCGGACTCCCTCCGCAGAGGTTTACCGACTAAACCCCCCCCCCCCCCCCCCCCATGCCCTCGTCAACGCTACACGCGGAGTGGGATCGCAACATTCAACCGCGTCCTCCGCAGCGCTTGCCACTTCCGGCATCTCTACAGATGCAGCAGCCTTTGCCTCCGCCTGTCTGCATCGAGAGGCTTTCTCCTCGGGGCCTATGTTATGAAGAAACTTATCCCTGGCCTATATATTATGACTCTATTGACTACTATTATTATAGTATTATCACTCGATTTTCGGGTATGAAAGTAAATTTTTAGATCCACCCAATACGCAAATTAAATTACATCACAATCGTTCCAGCCGTGTCAAGGAGGTTTTTTTAACAAATACTATGAAACGGGAATTTTTACTAAGTAGATTATTATTTAAAATTATTTGTATAATATGTTTCTAAAAATTCACATACTGGTTCATCACTTACCGACCTCATAAAGAATAATTGTTTTATGTAACTATTTATAACTTTAGAAAAGTATTTTACGTCATTTCATGTCGTTTTGATGTATTTTTGTTTAATATGTCACCACGGGTCGTATCAAAATTAAACTCAGCACAACAATTTACTTCCTAAGCGCAAGGAAAGAAAATTACATTTAAATAAAATTCTTCCGACATAAGCTGGATACACACTGGGCAGTTGCATATTGAACAGACTTCAACAGTTTCTTCCTTAAAGTATAAATATTTAACAGTAATGTAATCTAGGAGTTTTTTTTTTCTACTTCGACTTGAAATAAAAGTGGTTTTCACTGTAGAAAGAAAACATTTTTAAATGTTTACCATGTTGTCGTCGTTGATTTAATCTCAAATCTTACCCAAAAATAAGTCAAGAAGGTTGATCACAAAACTTCACCTTAGGGTCAATTCAGACCGCAACGCGACGCGTTTCAAAATATATAAATGTATGGATTTGACAGATTTGTAAGATGTCTCACGCAATTGAAATATGTCAATTCAGTACAAGTTTAGAAATGCAAACAAACAAATTTAGACTAGATAGTTTGTCAATTCAATACTTTAATCAATTCAGACTGCAACGCGACGCGTAAATGCATTTCTAAATATTGTGTCACGAATTGACAGATTTCAATTGCGTGAGCGGTCAGACGTCATGCAAATCTATCAAATCCATACAAAGTTTAGAATGCATCTGAAATGTTGCTACTGTTATTGATCAGTTTTATGCAAAGACATCAACAGACATAGATCAAGATAGATACCGCATGTCCCTCCATTTGTATGAAACCAAGCGTGCAACTTTTTTCCTACCTACTGTGTCGCACCGATGATAAGAAACGTGTCCATTATCTAGGCCAACGTTTCTATTCGAATTTCTACAGTTCTATATCGTCGCTGCGCGTGCGATACCGCGTATGAGCAGTTGGTAAATACCGCGTATCTGCTTTTTGATGATTTTACAGGAGGAAGAAAAAACTGAATATCTCAGCTATTTTGACTCCTATTACCGACTGAACTTAACAGCTAGTTCTTTGTACTTTCCTTTAGTGGTTAGTAATGTAAATTTGTTCGCAATTGGCTTAGGTTTTGTGTAAAGTCAAGTCAAAAAAACTTACGCGTTTTTGTATTAAGTAGTTACAAAATACGTAGGCTAAATATTAAAGATACGCGGTTTTGAAATCAAACAATTTAGTAAAAGGTTGCATTTTTTTATTAGAAAAATCAAATATTTTATATTTTGTTCCACTGTAACTTAGCAAAAATATGACGTGTTAATTACCAAAATCATTTAACAATATTACTATTCTTAAATTTTAATTGATATCCCAATTTTTCATAGAATTTTGACTTTATCGGACAGAGATCATAATAATCATTTAAAATAAAAAACATATATTGATATATTACATAAGTACATACAGAAGCCCTGCTTTTCCATGGACCTGAAGAAAAGCACCCCCACCCGGAGCACTTGTTATCAGAGGGTCGAAGGTCAAAATGAGTCCGACGCTTATATCGATGGCCCCAACGAATAAACGTGCAATCGAAAAAAGACAACTTTTCAGGAAGCCAAAAAAACGTTTGGAGCCACATAACTTTCACTACATAATAAATAGACAAATAGAATGTGTTTTCAAATTAAAGGTAAAAAAAATATCTTTCAGCTCATATATTTATTAAAAATCAAATATTAACGGTTTACTACATATTTAAGAAAAACCATATAAAATTATTATTCTAGTGAATAATATGTGACTTGTTAACACTATTGTATCAATGCACGTTTATTCGTGTCATAAATGAAGATTTAACAAGTGCAGTGAAATGTTGCATGGTTATTCCACGTATATTTTTTTCCTCCTGAGCCATGCTCTGGTCATTTACACGCTTATTCTTGTAGATTTTGTTGCTTTTACATGTTTGTAAAGATAAAAGCCCGTTTATTAGTGTTAAGAGTATAAAATGTAAATCTATAAAGTAGAAGAGTTTGTTTGTTTGAACGCGCGAATCTCAGGAACTACTGGTCCGATTTGAAAAATTCGTTTGTTGTTTGATGGCTCATTTATTGAAGAAGGCTATAAACTATAAATTATCACTATAACACGAATAGAAGCGAAGAAACATAAGAAAATGTAGAAAAAAACACTAAAATTATTTGAGGGCGCTTATCTCGCTGGATGGATGAATTCTGGATGAATTTTTAAGTTATTTGGCACAGATGTAGAGTAGAACATGATGTGAAAGAAAATAGGCAATTTTTTGCGGGAAAATGTACGGTCTCCGTAAAATTTTTCATTTATGCGGGCGAGGCCGCGTGGAACGTCTAGTTAGCTAATATTTTCTTGTTGATGGTTCAGAAAAAAAATATTGTTAACCTATTGTTGTTGTTGATAAATATTGACCAACCTCGCGTCTATGCGTGGACTCATACATATAAAATGGAGTACAACCTTGCCTATAGATCTTTCAAGAGAGAGATCAAACAGCACGTCAATAGTATTGGTGGGAGACTCGATTGCCTTCCTTTGGGAACCCGTGAATTCTGGTCTCTGGCCTAAGCTATTGAAGGGTATTTATGAAAGCCATCCTGTCATCCCTACAAGTAGGAAATGGATCGTTGTCCCACGACACGACACGACAAATACAAAGACGATCTTCTGGGTAAGCTCCTTGCGTCAAACTCGACCCTTGATGACCTTGGAATAAAAACCGCCGACCATACCACGATGCAGGGGCATCATGTAAGATATTAGGTAATAGGTTACGTCAGCGCTCAGTGTGAATAACCCTGCGTGCCCTTGATATCCAAAAGTCGAGTGGGCCTGACGGAATCCCTCCTATTGTGTTGAAAAAGTGTGCTCCAGAGTTGGCTCCGGTCTGAAGGCGTCGTTTTTGGTTCTCCTACTCTTCTGGCATTGTCCCGGCTTCTTACAAGACAACCTTAATGTACTCGATCCCCAAAAAAAGGTAACCTCTCAAATCCTTCCAACTACAGACCAATTGCTTAAACCTCCGTCATCTCGAAGATAATGGAATCCATTATCAACTCTTTCGATACTTGGGCGGCCAGACATTACAAAGCGACAAACACGACATACAGTACAGGTCGCTTGGCTAGTTATCTCTCGTACAAAACTCATCGTTGGGCTCAGGTGATTGTGTGGAGAGGAGAGACATTGGCTGTTAGTTTGGACATTGCGAAGGCCTTTGATCGGGTTTGGCTCAAAGCGCTACTATCAAAGCTTCCATCACAATATGGGCTTCCCGAGAATTTATGCAAATAGGTCACAAGTTTTTTTGGCAGATCAATGATATGTTACATTCCAATGGCATTTATTGCTATGCGGATGATAGTACAGGTGATGCCCTATCTACCGGCTTCCACCATATTTCTCGGCTAAATGTCATCGAGAGTCGAAACGAACCTATGTCTAAATAGAGAATTCACAGGAGAATGTCTCTAAATGCGGTAGACGATAGTTTTCTGATTCTGTTCTTAACAGGACGAGACAGTATTTCAGTCTGAACCAATGCCTGCATACAAGGTGCAGGTTCGGCCTCATATGGAATACTGTTTTCATATCTGGGCAGGGACCCCAAAATTCCAACAAATCCCTTTGGATCGTATCCAACGAAGGGCCACTCGAATTGTTGACTGCCATAATGTTTCAAATAGGCTGGACCCCTTGGAATTACGCCGAGATATAAATAGCTTCACTCTGCATCCTCAATCGGTTGTATCACGGGGAGTGCTCTGAGGAATTGTTCGGAATCATACCTATGATTGCAGGAGATTGAAGTTGCAGGAGGTACTTACCTCCTGCAACTTTTCGCCATCGCTCCATGTTAAAAATATACCATCCATGAGGATGGCGTATTTTTATAGTATACAATCCTCATGGATGGTATATTTTTCTCTCATCAAAGTGAGATGATACCTTGATGAGTGGCAGACTTCCACCGTGCTTTTTTCCCGTAACTTTCTGCCGCACACTGTAAAATTTTAATGAACTGTCACCAGCAGTATTTTCGGACCTATACGACCTGCAAACCTTCAAGGAGAGAGCGCATTCCCTCTTAAAAAGACCGGCAACTCACCAGCAGCTCAAGCTCAGCAGAAACAAATATTTTGATTTTGATTTTTGTTCATACTTAAACCATTTTTGTCTCACCAATCAACTTTAGCCATTTGACTGCCAAGTAAAAATACGTTATTGCATCCTCATTTGCTAACGTACAATATGATATGTCGGTAGATTGTAGAGGTAATATAGAGCCTAAATGTTATTTTTAAATTAATGTTAGGAAAATATTATGATGACAATTAAAAAATATTTTTGCTTGAACTTCTTATAGTCAAATGAAGGCTGGGGACAGTTATTTTGAAACGTATAAATAATTAACGTCCTGGTTATCCCAGCACCCGAGCCTTATTTTACATAAAACCTAAACAGGATAATGGTCTGTAAAGAAAAATTTATCGTGTGCCTAAATCATATACCGCTGTGATATTTTACAGAATATGTTAAAACTAGATGTCCCGCGCGGCTTCGCCCGCGTAAATTAGGAATTTTACAGAAACCGTACATTTTCCCGTAAAAAATAGCTTATGTCCCTACTCCCTTCACTTGGTCTACTCTATATCTGTGCTTAATATTGCCATAAAAATTGCTCCAGTAGTTGGTAATTTCTTATATTTCCTCCGTTTTTCCCACATTTTCCCGAGTTTCTTCGGTCGTATTAGTCTTAGCGTGATAATATTTAGCCTTACTCGATAAATGAGCTATCTAACACTGAAATAAGTTTTTAAATTTGACGACCTCTGTGGCTCAGTGGTGAGCGCGTTGGTAGCTCAAGCCGGGGGTCGCGGGTTCGAATCCCGCCGACGGAACAAAAAGATTTCAATGTTCCCGGGTCTGGATGTGTGTACCTATTAAATATGTGTATGATATAATAAAAATCTTAAATATATGTATAGTATAAAAGTATTAAATATATTTCCGTTGTCTGGTACCTGTAACACAAGTCCTTTAGGTACTTAGCACGGGGCCAGACTGACGTGGTGTGAAGCGTCCATAGATATTATTATTATTATTATATTAAATCAGACCTGTAGTTCCTGAGATTAACGCGTTCAAGCAAACATACTCTTCAGGTTTATAATAATATTAGGTAGGTATAGATTTTTTTTTAAATTATCGCTTGACAAACTCGAGTCTCGATCTAAAAGACTATGAAAGGTACCAATAACAGGGTCATTATAGGCTCATAAGTCATAACCATGGGACGATGTATGGTATAACATGGTAGTGATGATGATGATTAATGTAATTTGCATAGTAACATAGGCTTTCCGTTCTTAAAACAACGCCGAAACTCCCAAACTTGTATCTATAAAGAATCAGGAGTTCTCTCAGCACCTTCCGAACCACGGTATACCAGGTATACCTCGGTGCAAAATCTTACTTGTTGGTAGCATATGCTTAGAATACTTTTCACGAAACCGAAGTCACCACATGTTTCCCTATAAATTTTGAGGAGTTCCCTCGATTACTTATGGATCCTTCATCAGATCACCACTTTTGTGAATATAATACCAAATTGGGATGACACCCTATATACCAAAAGAAAAATTTTGAAAATCGCTTAACAAACGGTGGAGTAATCGTTGAACATAAGAAAACGAACATAACACCTCCCCCATTTTGAGAGACGGTTAAAATTGTAGCCTAAGTGTTATTCTGATGTACTATAAGCTATATTATTGTAAAGTTTTATTAAAATCTGTTCAGTAGTTTTTGCGTGAAAGAGTAACAAACATCCAAACATCCACACATCCATATGTTACTATGCAAATTACATTAATCATCATCATCACTACCATGTTATACCATACATCGTCCCATGGTTATGACTTATGAGCCTGTAATGACCCTGTTATTGGTACCTTTCATAGTCTTTTAGATCGAGACTCGAGTTTGTCAAGCGATAATTTAAAAAAAAATCTATACCTACCTAATATTATTATAAACCTGAAGAGTATGTTTGCTTGAACGCGTTAATCTCAGGAACTACAGGTCTGATTTAAAAACTTATTTCAGTGTTAGATAGCTCATTTATCGAGTAAGGCTAAATATTATCACGCTAAGACTAATACGACCGAAGAAACTCGGGAAAATGTGGGAAAAACGGAGGAAATATAAGAAATTACCAACTACTGGAGCAATTTTTATGGCAATATTAAGCACAGATATAGAGTAGACCAAGTGAAGGGAGTAGGGACATAAGCTATTTTTTACGGGAAAATGTACGGTTTCTGTAAAATTCCTAATTTACGCGGGCGAAGCCGCGCGGGACATCTAGTTTTAACATATTCTGTAAAATATCACAGCGGTATATGATTTAGGCACACGATAAATTTTTCTTTACAGACCATTATCCTGTTTAGGTTTTATGTAAAATAAGGCTCGGGTGCTGGGATAACCAGGACGTTAATTATTTATACGTTTCAAAATAACTGTCCCCAGCCTTCATTTGACTATAAGAAGTTCAAGCAAAAATATTTTTTAATTGTCATCATAATATTTTCCTAACATTAATTTAAAAATAACATGTAGGCTCTATATTACCTCTACAATCTACCGACATATCATATTGTACGTTAGCAAATGAGGATGCAATAACGTATTTTTACTTGGCAGTCAAATGGCTAAAGTTGATTGGTGAGACAAAAATGGTTTAAGTATGAACAAAAATCAAAATCAAAATATTTATTTCTAAATATGTTAACAAAGTTTTAGAACATCTACATGATGCCTACCACCGGTTCGGGAACTAACTCGGCAAGAAGAACCGGCTATCATATCCACTACAATTAAAGCAGACAAATTTATACATTTATTACATACTAACTAGCTGTTGCCCGCGACTTCGTCCGCGACAACATAGTATAATAACAAAGATGGATAGTCCGCTAACAAATATGAAAAAAGTAAAATATAACCTTCTCCTTTTTGGAAGTCGGTTAAAAAGTTGCCTAAGTTACACCCTACTACATCAGCTATCTACCAAAAAAGTCCCGGCAAAATAGCTCAAGCCGTTTCAGAGATTAGCCGGAACAAACAGACAGACAGACAGACATACGGACAAAAATTGTAATTTTTTTTGTTTTGGTGTATGTATCGTATATAGATTCATATGCATGTAGTAAAAAACGGTTCTTTCAATATTACAAACAGACATTCCAATTTTATTTATATGTATATATGTATAGATGTACAGATGAAAAAAACCATGACGTGAATATATTACATTATATAGACTTGAAATTGTGAAAATATTATGTTGAAATTCCATCGGCACAAGTTTATCATTGTCAAGCGAGTTGCATCCACAAGGTACGGGAGGGGTGGTGCAAATTAAATTTTACAGAGCTGAACCTATTTAGTAAGTACCTATTTTTGGCTAGTACCTCTTTTTTTTATGAAATAAGGGAGCAAACCTGATGGAAAGCAACTTCCGTCGCCCATGGACACTCGCAGCATCAGAAGAGCTGCAAGTGCGTTGCCGACCTTTTAAGAGGGAATAGGGTAATAGGGGAGGGTAGGGAAGGGAAGGGAAGGGAATAGTTGAGGGTAGGGAAGGGAATAGGGTAGGGGTTAGGGGATTGGGCCTCCGGTAAACTCACTCACTCGGCGAAACACAGCGCAAGCGCTGTTTCACGCCGGTTTTCTGTGAGAACGTGGTATTTATCCGGTCGAGCCGGCCCATTCGTGCCGAAGCATGGCTCTCCCACGTCATTTATTAACTCATAAGCCAACTAAAGTAGGTGCTTCAGCTTTAAAAATTTAACAGTGATTTCAAAATGTACCATTTTCCGCGTGACTAAATATTGTAATATATACTTACTTGAAAAAAGGAAGCATTAAAATTATTCGTGTCAAGTAAAGTTTGTAAAATATTTGATGGAGCAAAAACTTTCCTGAATAATATTCTAATTGTTTCAATTAGCATCCAAGTAGGTATTTGAAATACATTTTTCATGACATTCCAAAGTTATTAGGCATTAACAAAAGGGGTCGAAAGATCGATATATCTCGAGTTATAATTTCAATAAAAACACAAAGTAAAATAAAGACTTCCGAAATTTTCAAATTTTTATGATTACGGCGGAATTTTTCATTCCCCCATATTTGTTTCCATCTCACCCAATTAGATAAGTTTACAGGAAACATCCTTTTATAACAATCCTAAGCAAATTTTATAATTACAGAGAATTTGCAAACTTTTGTTTTATCAGTTACTTTTAGTTCGCATTTTAGAAGCTTTAAGGTGAGTTCACATTTCACATCAAAAGGAGACGAAAATAAATTATTGTCGAAAACGTGACACCGCCTGACATCACCATTTTGTATCGCTATAATGTTTCGCCGGATTTCGCCTCATTATCTATACATATAAATAAAATTGGAGTGTCTGTTTGTAATATTGAAAGAACCGTTTTTTACTAGATGCATATGAATGTATTTAGGGTACATACACCAAAACAACATTTTTTACAATTTTTGTCTGTATGTCTGTCTGTCTGTCTGTCTGTCTGTCTGTCTGTCTGTCTGTTTGTTCCGGCTAATCTCTGAAATGGCTGGAGTGATTTTGACGGGACTTTTTGTGGCACATAGCTGATGTAATAAGGCATAACTTAGGCTACTTTTTAACCGACTTCCGAAAAGGAGGAGGATATATTTCACTTTTTTTATATTGGTTCGCGGACAACTCCATCGTTTGAAGACCGATTTCCAAAATTCTTTTGTTGTTGTATGTGAAGTAGCCCGAATTTGGTAACGTGATCACAAAAGTGGTGATCTGATGATGCAATCCATGAGAAATCGACAGGACTCCTTAAAATTTATATGGAAACATATAGTGATTCTACGTTTTTCTGAAGGATTTTAAGCTTAAACTACCAAAAAATAAACGGCCAAGTGCGAGTCGGACTCGCGCACGAAGGGTTCCGTACCACTTTAGAGCAAAACAAGAAAAAAATTGTGTTTTTGTATGGGAGCCCCCCTTAATTATAAATTTTATTATGAAATATTAAATCACAAATAAAACTGAATATTTTATGAACATTTCAGGTGGCCATCTGTTGTCATCATTAATAACGAGCAAAAAATGTTAAAAAAATCACGTTTGTTGTATCGGAGCCCGCCTTAAATATTAAATTTATTTTATTTTTAGTATTTGTTTTTATAGCAGCAGCAGATATACATAATCTGTGAAAATTTCAACTCTCTAGCTATTACTGTTCTTGAGTTACAGCCTGGAGATAGACGGACAGACGGACAGACATCGAAGTCTCAGTAATAGGGTTCCGTTTTTACCCTTTGGGTACGGAACCCTAATAAGAATTTGCGCCAAAGTACACCCTGGTTCCGATGGTGCTGTACAGAACTCTTGAATCCTTATAGATAATTAATGTTCGGCAATTTTGGCGTTGTTTCAACAACTAAAAGCATATTATTATTATGTCAATAATACTAATCATCATCATAACTATAATTATGCCATGAATCATCACATTATTATCAAAAGTCTTACATTTGATATTATTGTTCCACCGTTTGTTGACTGATTTTCAAAACTCTTTTGTTGCTATTTAGTGTTTACTGTTTATAGAGGTACCTGAATTTGGTACAATGCTTACGAAAGTGGTGATCTGATACTGAAATTCGTGAGATATAGAGGGAACTCCTGGATATTTTTTGGAACACACATAGACGCGTCAACTATTTCTGTATTCAATCTTCATAATTTTTTAGTCCGTAGCAGCTAACTTTAGCGCAATTTCTATGTGCAATTTACCGCTTTTTTGTAGATGTAGATTAAATGAACTAAAAAGTATTAAATAATTCATATTCTGTACTCAGTATTTCTGTTCTCAGTCTTCATTATTTTGAAGTCGGTACTACCAGCTAACCTAATCGCCAGTTCTGTGACAAAATCTAACTGCAACCGACTTCAAATTATGAAGACTGAGAACAGAAATACTGAGTACAGAATATGAATGATTAATTAATACTTTTTAGTTCATTTAAGAAAATTACTATTGTCTTTACCTTGGAAGTCGGTTTAAATTTTTGTTTAAAAATAATAATTTTACTCTTATCTATTCGTTATCCTTGTGATTTTCTATACCTACAGTATTGGCGTTTTTATCTACAAATTTAGGTTCATAAAAAGTTATCAGATCAACTACTTAACAAGATCCCATTTTTACTATTTGTGTAAAGAAGGGGAAAATTTCTCTCTTTTTCATTTTCTTTTTTTATCACATTTTGCTGACGCGGACGAAGTCGCGGGCAACAGCTAGTAATGAAATAAAATATTATAACCTGTTAACTTGGTGCCTATCCATATAACGAGTAACAAGAGTAATCCAATGAAAGCAAATGTGAGCAAAAAGAATGTGTGAATTATTTATTTTTATTTAAACTATTACAACTGAGTGTCTTCTCATTAGTAAATCAAGGCAGTTATAGCCTATGTACGTTAAGTTTATATAATATGGGATAATTTTACATCACAGGTTATGCCGACCAATATTGTATCTACTGGGGTAGAATAACAAAAGGAAGTCAAACTTGCTATCAGAGGAAGAAGAGTGTCTTTTGAGAAATCAGGTAAATGAATCTGAAATCTTCCGCATACTGTCCGAATACTACTCTACTGTCTTATAATTAATTACAATATACCAGCGAGACTTGAGTCCGGCCCTCGCCAACGCCGGTCTTCCACATAGCAACGGACTCCCCGATAAGCAATCTCGGGCCTGGTATATATATGGAGTGCGCGAAAAACTTTGATACCGCGATTCAGACGCAGTCTTCTGGTTGGTGCGCACGAGCGGAACCGTCACGTCTCAGCGAAGTCGACAAAAACTCTGAGAAGCAATTATATCTAATGACGGCGCCGGAGCACACGCGATTCACATAATCACTTTTTGTAGCAGTTTGTATTTTGTACTCAATTATTTTTTGTTCTACGTTTGGTACTGAACTAGATGACCCGTAAACTTTGTATCACTTCCCCCTCCTAATGTCAACCTTCCTGGAACCTCCACAAATATTTTAAGAATAAAATAAGCCAAGTCGGTTCAGCCGCTCTCGAATTTTAGCGGGACTAACAAAATTGAACAAAATTATCGTTTATATTGCTCGTAAAAGATCGTTGACCACATTTTCCATTTTTTCTGACAAATAATATCATTATTATATTTAAATAATGATTCTTAGGACTCAAAGTAACACAAATATTTTATGAGTTTTTGCATATCACTGACTAAATGTGAACTTATAGACGTGGGAGAGCCATGCTTCGGCACGAATGGGCCGGCTCGACCGGAGAAATACCACGTCCTCACAGAAAACCGGCGTGAAACAGCGCTTGCGCTGTGTTTCGCCGAGTGAGTGAGTTTACCGGAGGCCCAATCCCCTACCCTATTCCCTTCCCTACCCGTTATTCCGTTCCCTTTCCATCCCTACCTTCCCCTATTACCCTATTCCCTCTTAAAAGGCCGGCAACGCACCTGCAGCTCTTCTGATGCTGCGAGTGTCCATGGGCGACGGAAGTTGCTTTAAATCAGGTGACCCGTTTGCTCGTTTGCCCCCTTATTTCATTTAAAAAAAAAGAACTAAATGTGAAATGTGAACTAACAAGAAGAGCATAAAGTATATTTACAATGGTTCTGATGGATTTTTAACCGACTTCCAAAAAACGAGGAGGTTATATTATATTCGGCTGTGGATATTTTTTTTTTTTTGTATGTTCGACCACTACTCCGCCGTTTGTGAACCGATTTTCAAAATTTTTGTTTCGTTATATTAGGTTTCACTCCAATTTGGTCCCCTTTTCACAAAAGTGGTGATCTGATGATGGGATCCATGAGTAATCGAGGGAACTCCTCAAAATTTATATGGAAATATATGGTGATTTTGATTTTATGAGAAGCATCCTAAGCGTCTAAAAATCTTGCGTTTTGGTAGCATATGCTACCAAAACGCAAGATTTTGCAACAAGGTATACTACGGTTCCGAAGATACTAAGAGAACTCCGGATTCCTTATAGATACAAGTTTGGGGGTTTAGGCGTTGTTTTAAGAACTGAAAGCATATGCTACTATACAAATTACATTCATCATCATCATCATAATCATCACTACCATGTCAGGGTCACCAATGTCACAACTCACATGGTTGTGTGGGAATAAGCGTGGCGACGCTAAAGGAAGATCTTCCGACCGAGCGAGGTGTTATGCTCGGTCAGGCCGGAGCCCACGTGATACATTTCAGCTGTCGTATATATACCGCAGTGCTCAGAAAACTTCGATAGCGCGATGCAGGAATGTTAGGCGAATTGTGGGTACCGCCATAGTTGTATATGGATACAATATACACACAACACCATAAAATATCATCAGTCATCACGTTATGTCCTTATTTATTTGGTATATTTCAAAGCGATTTTAATTTGAAAAAATATACTTAATGTTGTTTCATAATGTTGTTTCAAAATACATTTGTGGTACTCTATTCAATTTTGTGGTACTTGAAATATCAAGTACCACAAAATTGAACATAAGTAACAAATTCAACCTTTACTCCAGAGCGTAAGGCACACATTTGGGTTGGACTGAAGGAAACGGGGCACTATGGAAAAAATACTTAGAAAGAAATGTCAAAATTTTAACCTCTTATAACCACCCTTTTTGCCACATATACCAATCGATAGGGGGCGCCAAGGGGAGCACAAAAGCTCAGATAAACTTTTCTCAAAAATCAACCCCTGTCGAAAGACAGGCCGAAATGTGACCCTCGTTAGCACGGAGAAAATACTTAAAAAAATTGGACGACAAAAATACAACCCCCTATGACCACCCCTTTTTATTATATCAATCGATAGGGGGCGCCAAGGGAAGCAAAAAAGCTCAGATAAACTTTTCTCAAAAATCAACCCCTGTCGAATGACAGGCCGAAATGTGACCCTTGTTAGTATGGCGAAAATACTTAGAAAAATTTGGCTAAGGTTTAGGAACCTACGTCAATTAAATGTTGGTGACATGGGTTAAGGAGGATTGTTTTGGGTGAGAAAAACTCCTACTTACCGTTTCCACCGCCAGTAAACTCTCCGTTTAGAAGAAATTCGCATTTGAGATTTTCGTAATCTTCAGATAAGATCATCTGTTTTCTGATGTTTACGAAGTATTTTTAAGGCATGTCAAGGCTGTGAAGAGTGGGTCTTACTTAACTACTCAACCACGGATACCGAAAGGGGGGCTCGGGGGGCGCAGCCCCCCGCCAAAACAAAAACAAACACAATCTAGAAAGTCCAAAAGTAGGTTAGGTTAGGTTGGAACTTAGACCACAGCACCCAGATATAGGATATATCCGTCGACTTTCCTTTGTAGTAGTTTGTCAAATAAATTGGGGTAGGCTTGTAAACATTTACCAAGAATAAGATAATATTAAGGGGTTGAAGTATTTTCTTACGCGAAGGTTGGTAGGTAACTAAAAAGAGTGAAATTATTATTTTTAACAAAAAATTAAAACCGACTTCCAAGGTAAAAACAATAATAACATCCTTATAATATGAACTAAAAAGTATTAAATAATTTTTCCTATCTAATAGTGCCTTTTTTAAATTCGGCTAAACCTCACTATTTCTGTACTCAATCTTCATAATTTTGAAGTCGGTGCCAGTTACAAAAGTTTCAAATATTCTGTCAGAGAACTAAAGATTCAGCTATCTGGTACCGACTTCAAAATGATGAAGATTGAGTACAGAATTAGTTGAGTTTTAGCCGAATTCGGAAAAAGGCGCTATTAGATAGGAAAAATTATTTCATACTTTTTAGTTCATATTATAAGGGTGTTATTATTGTTTTTACCTTGGAAGTCGGTTTTAATTTTTTGTTAAAAATAATAATTCTTCAGTATTTCTCTGGAGTCTAATGAAGGCAGTGTAGTTTTAGTTATTTTTGTGGTATATTTCTCTGAAACACTAATATTGGTGGTAGTAAATCTTCCGGCGTATCGTTAAACTTGCCTTTACGACGCTTTCACCGCAGCCGAGTTTACACGTACACGGCGTGCAGGAAAATCTATAGCCCGCTTAATTACAGATTTATGTATCTAAGTTACATGCGGCATTATTATCATATATAATATTATGGTAACTAGCTGACCCAGCGAACGTTGTTTTGCCGTATAAAATATTTCTAGTATCAATATAAAAAGTAGATAAAAACCTATTCTCAGGGCTAACGAATGTACATACAAAATTTCTATAAAATCGGTTGAGCCGTTTTGGAGGATTTCGCGCACAAATACTGTGACACGAGGATATCATAATATATTTGATATTAGTCAAAGTGCGTCTATCTATTACTTCTTTTTGTCTCCTATCTCTTTATTTACAAGGTAACAAAACAAATTGATAATACTTTAGGGTGTGTATGAGTCCCTTGTATAGAGTTCACTGTAAGAGTAGCAGCGATAAAAGAGTAACTTTTTTTACTTTTGCATGGGCAAATTCATAATGGCGCATCCGCACATGCCGCCGGCTTATACCGCCGCCGCACAGTGGATCGAATCGACAATTTCGGGGACATAGGGACCAATTTTTGTTTTTCAAATTTTTTTTTGTGCCAATGGATAGAGCTAATTAATCTTAACAAATGTTATTATTTGCAATTTTTTCTTAGGGTTATTATTTAAGTAGAAAAAAACATATTTTTAAATTTCTTGTATGGAAAAAAATATATAATCCCAAATTTTTGTCAAGTCCTGATAGATCCCGCGCTCAAACCTTTTTTTTTTATATATTTTGGCTACATTGCTAGTATTATGTACCATAAATGTGTGCCTAAAGTTGCCACTCTGCCAGAAATAGCCGAAGAAAATTACAAAAGATTTAATTAGTAACTAATGACTTCTTAAAATTCCTTAAACTATTCTAGGCATATTTCATGCAAAATAATTATTATGCTAGTAAAACAATACTTATAATTACTTAAAATTAGAAAAAAAAAAGAAAAATCGATTCCATGTAAATATTGTGATCGGTCATTAACTTCAAGTAACTAATCCGTTTGACAATAGTAAATAATCTTTTGTATTGTGTATTTTCTAACAATCGCTTAATGACAATGAACAGAACAACATTCAAAATAAATAGCTTAAGTAGCCTTGCATAAGAGCTTTTAATTATACCCTCATTAGCTATTATTAGTGTGGCATGGAATATAATACTATCTCGTTTTGTTTTGCTAATAGCGTAGTGTTTTAAAAATTTGCGAAGGAATTTAAAAAAAATCCAATTTTTGATACTTAAATTTTATTATTAAGTATCGAAAAAAACATAAAAAAATAGCATTAATATGGTTTTTTAACAATAAAGATTACAAATAATAATATTTTCTCCATTTAAGCGTTACATACATATTCCCTATTAATAATAAAATTGAAAAATAAAAAATAGTGAGTATACATAAAAATTACGATACCATACATACTATAATAAAAGTAATAAAATTATTTCTAAATAAATATTGCATTTAATTTACAAAACTCAAAAAGCTTACTCACTATCAGAATGATTATCCTGTAATTCATTAACGTCAATGAACTCTATCTCAGATTCTGTCGGCAAATTTAACAGAAGCTCTTTAGCCCGTGAAGAGAGAGCTATTTTGTTATGCTTTGATAGTCTTGGTCTAAAACTTGTGATATTTGGATCTGATGATATTAAAAGATTATGTAAAATATCCTCATTTGTGGCTTTTCTACTTAATTTTCTGGAATAACTCTCTCTGAATTTCCGGAAATCTTTGTTACGAGCTTCTGCTGCTTCTTCTGACAGATTGCCGATAGGTATGGTAGCAAAATGCTGGATAATATCAGCGCCATGTATAAGCAGCTTATGTAAACTAGAAGGCATATAATACCAGGGATATAAATTTATGTAGAGTTCTGCAGTCTCTCTACAGAATAAGGAGAATTTAGAAAGGTTGACGCACTCTCCAGATGCTACAGTCTGGAGTATTACATGTAACCTTTCTATTAATTCCTTGCTTATACCAGTAATACGGGCTGCAGTGTCTGCGTCCCTGAAAAATCTTCGGGCAGTATTGCCATCATTAGTTGTTCCCTCTCCTTGTTTCACCTGGTCTATTAGTAATCCGCAATCTTCTCTAAATGCTCGCTGAATTTCGAACTTTCTAAGCTTAATTTTTTGTTGATCTTCGCCCCTGCCACTCCATTTTTTAAAATCCATACGATAGGCTGCATAAGAAAAATGGGACATTATTAATATTGAAAATGAATATTTTGTAAAAGAACAATGACTTGCGGCTGTAAAGTAATTAATAGCTAAGGTATGATAAATAAGAATAATTATTGTTACCTATGTGAAGAAGGCACTCCATACACCTTATCCAGCAGTGTAAAGATGATAGTCCGTACTGGTGAATTTCTTCATTATTGTGTTTTTGGTCAAGCAGTTCAATATTGTTCATTTCCGATGGCTTTGCTTTGCAAATATCGCAAACGGCTGTCGACGTCTCTGATAAATATGACGTTATCTTTCCGTCAATCATCGTCAAAAGTAACTGGTGAGACACTTCAATTTGATTCAGTTTTGATGGTTGAAGCGCTTTTATTTCTTCTGTTATTCTGTTTTTAATTGACATAACAGTGGACTGGGTTTCTTTCGTAAATTGAAACATTAATGGACAACAGTAAAACGTGGACGATGGTCTTTCGTTTTCCCAAACAATAGTTCCATCGGATTGTTGTAGCCTAACTGGTACTAGACTGGCCATAAAAATACTGGAGTCTTCAAATTCTTTGTTTACTTTTTGCTTGTACACACTTTGACCAGAAGCTCCGTCAAAACCCCATTTACTTACAA
Organism: Aricia agestis; assembly: GCF_905147365.1. Classification (NCBI taxonomy): domain Eukaryota; kingdom Metazoa; phylum Arthropoda; class Insecta; order Lepidoptera; family Lycaenidae; genus Aricia; species Aricia agestis. The sequence goes on along the minus strand of NC_056408.1, from coordinate 1,614,921 downwards.
GCTCTAAATTTATTGTTGCGTCCAAATCCATGGATATTGCATCCAAAAGTCTTGATACAGTCAAGTTGAGTAAAGCTTGCAGTTTAATTGAAGCCCCGTCCTCAGTAATACATAAATCTTTTTTATCTGGATAACAATTCAATTTAGCTTGTTGCAATTTGTAGTACGATGGATATAACTCTGAACCATTTTCACTCGCAGACTCTCTTAAGTTTATATATTGCCACTTTGATAACTTTAGCGAAACTAATAAAGCTAGTGCCTTATCAGGTGAATACGTATCACTCTTAACCTTATCGTTGTTTAAGCATGCCTTGACTTTATTTAAATCTTCTGGATGATTGAGTAAATGGTTCATTATTTTTGAAATATCTTCGTTTCCACTATTTTTTAAACTCCTTGTTGATATGGCAGACATTTCTTCCGGAGAAAATGAAAGATTTTTATTTATTTCATCTAAACGTCTCAGTTTTTGTCGATCACATAAATCTTCAAAAGGTTTCCTCGGAGTAAACGTAGATGTGGAAGCGTCTGAAGTAGAAAGTGCTGGTGGTAGATTCTCAGTATTATCATAAACCTCGAGTTCTATTGGTTCAGTATTGATAACACCAAAATTGATTTCTTGGGGCCAATTTATTGACGATTCTAACCAATCGCCATTTTTTTTAAATAAATTTAGCTAATGTTCGGTTGCATTTTTCCCATCTGGCACATATATTAGAACAAAAACGCGTACAGAACTTTCTAAGCACGGCACTATTCTCTTCAGTCACATTTATTTTCGATTGTAGAAAATCAAATAGTTTTTTACTATCTGACAAACTTTTCAATTGGTCTCTTAATACCATAAATAAATCTATATTATTCACAAGACCGTCCATTATACCAAAATAAAGAAAATTAAACACTGTGAAAATACGATGTATGTAGTAGCACGTTTAAACAATAACTAATTTTGAAATATCAATTACGATCCTTTTATAATTTTCCACACCTAACAATGATAATTATAACTATTAATGATTAGCTAATGAGGGTATAAGCCCTTATGCAATTACTTAAGCTCTTTATTTTGAATGTTGTTCGATTCATTATCATTAGGTAAGCGATTGTTAGAAAATACACAATTCAAATTAATTACGAATTCGGCAGCCCGGGCTTCCAAAAAAAACCAGAAATTATCTAAGAAATTTATTAAACTAACTTATATTTCATTTACAATAATTGTTCCGCGATCGATCCTAGACCGACATATATGACAATTTTTGATAGAACAATAATTACGAAAACGCGGTTATGCTGAAACTGCTGATGTGTTACCTCGAAGGCGATGGCGTTGACCGGGCACGTGCGGCTGCATCAGCATTCTCCTTTAGGGGTCCGTGCGTAATTCCTCCACCCCCAGAGAAGCAACTATTTGAGGACTTTGAGCGAGAAAGTTGCTAGCAGAGATTCTTGATTCTTTACAGGAACTGCGTAGACTGGTTGATCAGCTTGGCTGGTTGGAGTGACACCCTCGTTTAGACCACTGTCCTTTTGTCGACGCAAGCGGCGACGTCGGATGATAAGAATAAGGGAAATTGTAACTATACCAAATACTAACGTGTATAGGGGCAACGTTGTATGGTACAGTGAAGAAGATATTTGATTTAGTTGGACAGGGTTCTGTAGAATTAATTGTTCTTCCAGGTTATGTAGATTCTTCAGGTCGAAAGAATTGAGGGTCATATGGGGAATCGATATTTCTAGTTTTTTTTTCTAATTTTAAGTAATTATAAGTATTGTTTTACTAGCATAATAATTATTTTGCATGAAATATGCCTAGAATAGTTTAAGGAATTTTAAGAAGTCATTAGTTACTAATTAAATCTTTTGTAATTTGCTTCGGCTATTTCTGGCAGAGTGGCAACTTTAGGCACACATTTATGGTACATAATACTAGCAATGTAGCCAAAATATATAAAAAAAAAGGTTTGAGCGCGGGATCTATCAGGACTTGACAAAAATTTGGGATTATATATTTTTTTCCATACAAGAAATTTAAAAATATGTTTTTTTCTACTTAAATAATAACCCTAAGCAAAAATTGCAAAGAATAACATTTGTTAAGATTAATTAGCTCTATCCATTGGCACAAAAAAAATTTGAAAAACAAAAATTGGTCCCTATGTCCCCGAAATTGTCGATTCGATCCACTGTGCGCCGGGTTTGTCGCCGGCTTTCAGACTGCCTTGCCACCGAAGCCGGCGATATGTGTGGATACAGCATAACGCTGAGGCGCTTGCCCATACAGATCACAAAAAAAAAACTAGAACTAGGCCCATTCGTGCCAAAGCATGGCTCTCCCACGTTTATACTAAACTAGATGACCCATAAGCTTCGTATCACTGCCCTCCTAATATAAACCTTCCTGGGACTTTCACAAATATTTCAAGAATAAAACAAAATCGGTCCACCCGTTTGGATGCTACGATGCCACAGACAGACACACACACAGACAAACAGATAGACAGACAGACAGACACGTTAAACTTATAACACCCCTTTTTTGTCGGGGGTTAAAAAATATTCGATTATAAAAATCCGTCGTTCCTAAATGGATCTCTACACAGATACGGAACGAGATTCGCAATACATTGTATCATATAACCGCACGCACTCCCGCGGGACCCGATCTGAATTCGGGGAGACAGGCTACACGAATCGTTTTATTAAGTGTCAGACTATAGTATTTATATGCAATAAGAAAAAAGGCTTTTTCGCCTTATCTGTACGCTGTACGGCAGAGGAAAATGTAATATAGCTGCGGCCTGCGCCTTATTCTCTTCTATATCAAATAAGTTTACTTTTTAAGTGTAAACATTTTTTGTGTTGCCTCACTGACAGCTGTTGTGCCACGCATTTCTATATTTATAAATGCCCTATATTGTATGTATGTTGGTCTGTCTCTTGCCTTGATAGCTAACGAGGTAGTAGAGGTCAAACCGTCCAACTGATTGAGACGTAATGAAGTATGTGATTATCCGCATAGTATAGGTCAGTTAACTAAAGCTGGCACGATCAACACATTAACGCTTGTGTAGTGTCTGTGAATAAGCGCGATGCGTGACGTCGTACTATCGCATACGCATCATGAAAAGTCTGCCCATCTCTCTCGCGCGCGGTCTATCTTATGAGCGTGAAGGGGACAGTTATTGTTTTTCTTTTGCTACTGTTTATAAATACAGCGTGATGTTACAAGTCCGTCACGTGTGATCGGTGCGTGATTATTTACCTATTTAGAGGTTAGAAATTTAGAATAAAATGTCTTCGGAAAGAATTGGTTCCGGCAAAACTTTAACGGGACAATCTCGTGAAATAGTGTACAATGTTTTTATTTATTTATAGCGCTGGGTGCGTTTTTCCTTTTACTAAAAACTAACTCTAGTCTACCTACAAAATCATTTATTTTTTAAAATGCTGTATAGAGAAATTGCATAAGTGTGAGTGCTGTGAACATGCCAACTTTAGTTAACTGGCCTATATGTTGCAGTGACAGTTTTCACTGTCACTGTAAACTTTGCAACAAACGAATGTCTTTTTAACCAAGTAGCAGAAAAAAATGTATTTCTTTTATTTACGTTATGTGTTATTTTACATTAATTAATAATTATTGTAAATAAAACCACTTAAACAATTCAAAAACTACTCTCTAGTTTAAATCAAGTTTAGCTATAGTCAGTTTAATCACTAAAGTTTTTATACGATCATTGAAACATAAAGGGAGTTGGAGTGGAAACTCCATTTTATTTTCGATAGATTTTATTACAACATAAAACTTGGAGCAATTTATTAGAATTATATTTTACTTCGTTTTTGTTAAATGCGACAGTATGTACTTAATATACATTCATAATAAGTAATGTAAAGTTTATTAACTTAACAACGTGATATTTACATAGGTAAATACAGAAAAAATGTTCGAAATACAAAACAGGTAAGGATTTTATATCGCCGCCCTAGTGCTTGAATGGCCAATCGACCAGTAAGCAAATTTTACAATAGACGTTTTTTTTAAATTACTTATGGATATTATTAGAAGTTTATTAAACTTTTGCTGAGTTAGAAAAATGTAATATTTCTTTATATGTATATAAGATTATTACGACATATAGGAGGAAATCATTAACAATTTTGTTTCTCTGTAAATATAAAGATTTAATGTCTAAGCAAACAGTAAAACATTTAAAACTATATGTACAAGAACTAAATAAAATAATAATAGAGTAGCATAAGTACCTGTAAATATAAAGAAACGACAATTACGTTTATAATTTAAATCCTCCAAATTGAACACAAAATATATTTTCTCTTAAAACATTTTTTTCAGTTCTTACAAACTTGACATTGTCGTCCTTCAAAATTCAAATATTTTACTTTTCTGTCGCAAACGTACCAGCCTACTCTAAATAAGAAGTTTTAAACTTACATGTATAGAAATAGTAATTGAAAATAATAACTATAGCACTCATTATATTTCATTCAAATATTGGAGATTGGCCAAAATTCTTCCGACATGTATATGGAGATTGAGCACAACGATATGGAGATAGTTCCCTAAAGTAACGTGCCAGTTTAGTGCTTGTTTGTCCAAAATACCACCATGTTCGCTATACAGTATGTTTAATTTATGTATAAAATTATTAAAAAATGTATATGGCCATGTATGTATATTATGTGTGTATGTATATTATGTTGTTTGTTTGTCCGCAATTATCTCTCGTTTGGCTGAACCGATTCTGATGCGGTTTTCAGAATAATATTTGTCACATTTAGGGTCAATTTATATTAACGCAGAATCGAAGCGCATCGAAGCGAATTACCAAAACTGAACATAGCATTTTCAACCTTAACTCCACAGCATAATGCACACATTACTTCTGCGAGGCAAATCAGCATTGGTCGGGCGCATTCGCGGGAATTTGCGCGAATGCGCGCACAAATTCGCGCGAACGCACGCGCTTTTTTTAATTCTCAGTAGTAATGTGTGCGTTTACGCTTTTGAGTTAAGGTTGAATTTGCTATGTTCAGTTTTGGTAATTCGCTTCGATTCAGCGCTAGTTTAAATTAGCCCTAAATGTGACAAATATTGTTCTGAAAACCGCATCAGAGTCGGTTCAGCCAAACGAGCGATAATTGCGGACAAACATACATCATACATACATACAGACATACATAGAGGTCAACCTGAGAACCTACTTTTTTATGTCGGTTTAAAATAGTAAGAACGGATCATGGCTTAGCTGATGTCACAAGGTAATAATTTATTTATTAAGTACTTACTAATAATCATCCTGTATTTGCCCTCAAGTACTTCGAATACTAAAATAAAATTAAAACAAAAGAATATATCAAGAAAATGGCAACGTACCTATCCAAATCAACTTCGCTCAATTTAAAATCCATTTGTTTCGTTGTTACAGACATTTTGAAGCATATAAAGTTTTTTTTTTTTTAATTTGTCGTAGTAAGCAAATAATAAGTAATAAGCAAACAAAATGGCGTCGCGTGACGTGCACGTGACCTTCGAAATGCTTGACCGTGATTGATCGGTCGATGGATATTGGACAAACAAGACCGGAGATGGATATTTGGATGAGTTCATTTGAGCAAAATATGGAGTTAGATTACTCAAGCACTTAAAACAGTTTTTATATGGGAGATTGGATATTTTATTTTTGCTAAAAAAACAAGTTACAATACAACAAGTTAAAATAAAAAATATTTATATTGTAAAGTGCGTAATCAGGGTTACTATTAGTTTTAAATAAAAAGTCTATTTTGGTAAAATTGGTCGATTGGCCATTCAAGCACTAGGGCGGCGATATTATATTTTGCATACCAAATCTTACCAATTATTACGAGGTAATTAAATGATATTATAAGCATTGTTTCTTTGCAGCATTATATTTTCAAGCATTGATTCTTGTTACATTTATCATTATTGCTAAAAAGTTCTCAGATTTAGTCCCTATTCTGAAACTAAAGTGAAAGGTCCGCTCATAAAGTTATCCTAAGTGCTTTTTTCACTCAATTTATAACAGCAAAGAAATCGGTCTCAATGTGTTCGGCATAAAAATTTTACGCCTGAACACATTACAGGGTTTCCGAATTTCTTAGGCGAGGAGCCGTCCATACTAGCGTAGGATTAAGCGTTGTGAAGTACAATCTGTCAAGAAAGAGTAGAAGCAGTACAACATTTTCTATAAATGTAATCACGCTCAAAATGTGGTTTTTCTCTTTCACATTTCACATTTTTATCTCGATTTAATAGGGTTTTCTTAATATTTTTATGTGATTTCAAAATAGTGTACAGCGTCTACTCTTTTGTGAAAAGCTATAAAATTCCGAAACAAAAAAATACTGTTAGTACTTATGGCCGGTTTATATAATTTCAATCTAGTAGTCCAATTCAGCGCTGAAATGCTACTAGAATAATTTATGCGGGTAGTTGAATGCACTGAATTGCATTCCAGTGAATTCCAGTGCAGACAGAACGAATTGAACATCGACAAGCCTGCGGTCTAAAAAAAATATACGCCGGTAGTAGGTACTCTGAAAAAAAAAATTTGAACTTCTTATAATTAAAATTGTCGCCTGATTATTATTTACGGGCATTAAATTTAATGATTAAACACGTTAAACATAATGTTATTGTAAATGTATAATATGACTCATTTAAAAATTATTTCACCTCTCTGAACTTCCACTCAAGTTAGTATGTTTTGACCCTTAATGTTAAAACCACCCAGCGCCCAAAAAGGTCAGCTGTAATATGTTGAAAGTTAGAGAGTCGCAGGTCAAGAAAAATTAACGACACTTATTTGTTATGAGCTAGAGTAGTTCCCCGCAACTTGTTAAGTTAATATTCCTGTATCTCAAACTACCAAATAAACGTATATTTTTCCCTTAAAATATCCATATCTTATTACTTGAATCAAATCATTCTCATATTTATAAACATTTTCGAAATTTTAATATTACTTATATAATATTAGCATTAACTTCTACAAAATTAGTTTCTTCCTTCTTAATTTCCAAATCGCCTAGTCTAAGGGTGGGTTGCACCAGAGGCGTAGTTATATATTATGTAGTTAAGGTTAAGGTTATAGTCAAATACGGCGTCCATTATGGACTATTACTAGGGATTTGACAGTTCATTTGACATTTTGTTATGGTTAAAGTTAAAGTTATAGTTCAAGTAAATTGGTCCAACCCACCCTAAACGTTTTTCAGAATCTAACCTAAAACCAGTCTTATTCATTTAGAGGTATTTCCAACTGCACTGAAAATTCCAGTATTCTCAAATCCGTAACTTATTCATAATTTTAGCGAAATATTAAAAGCATAATAAACTGGGATAACAGAGCCATATACCACGAAGCTGGGTAAGGCCAATACCGATATTTTAGTTGCGCTGGGCAAATCCGACTTGGGTAATGGATACTCGGGGGCGGGTAACATGATTTCTGGAATGAGAAAATACCTCGCAAATAACTAATGTATCATCACTACTACGTCACTAATTTCACGGGAAATATGTTTCTAGGAGCTTTTGCCCGCGGCTTCGCTCGCGTTAAGAAGTATTATTATATACAAACTTTCATCCCCTATTTGAACCCCTTTGTTGGTTGGAATTTATCAAAATCCTTTCTTAGCGGATGCCTACGTCATAACATCTACCTGCATGCCAAATTTCAGCCCGATCCGTCCAGTAGTTTGGGCTGTGCGTTGATAGATCACTATGTCAATCAGTCAGTCAGTCACCTTTGAGTTTTATATATATATAGATACTGGACTTGTAATATTATCTTAAGACCCTAACCATGTTAAAAGGTCAATAGTATTTCTTATAAATCTAAAAAATATAAAAAATATTTACTTACACAACGGAAAAAAGTAATAAATTAAAAAAATTGTAGGAGTTGTGCCGTTATCCATATTATCCATACTAATATTATAAATGCGAAAGTTTGTCTGTCTATCTGTTACACAACAACCTCTTTACACCCAAACCACTGAACCGATTTTTCTGAAATTTGGTATAGAGATACTTTGAGTCTCGGGAAAGGACAAAGAATATTTTTTGTCCCGGAAAATGTACAGTTTTTTTTGCAATGGAGTTGCGAGCGTCATTTAGTAGTTTTGTCCTTGTCTGTCTAGCAAATTTGACGTATCTAGTAAAGTAGTAACTTTAACGTCAATAGTGTAGAACTTTTTATTATTAAAAGTATTTACACATTTATCCAAACAGTTATTTCTGCAACAACCATCGAGCATTTATTTAGCCTAAAAACGTAAGCTTTTATGTTCATTGTATAAAAATGCGTTGAAAAATTAACTGGCCTAAAATGGAACTATATAAAAACGGCTCAACAATCTATCATCAAATGTAATTCTAAATAAACAAAGAGCCATGGATAAGCTAAAAATATTTTTAATCCATATCGATATTTCAAAAGGCAATAAAAACTTGTATGTTTTGATTTGGCGTTCATCCGCGTATAGAAATCAATTAGTATGGCAATTGAATGGAGGCGCTTGGCATAACGAGGGCTGTGTGCTCTTTCAGGGTTCATGCTGCAACATTGTATTGTTCTCCTAGATTGATTTTAGTACAGCAAAAAGTAGAGACGTCGAGGGTATCTATAGGGAAATGTAAGAATCAGCAACGCGACGTCCTGCCAGTGTGCGCGTACAACTGCGATAAAAACATAAGCGTGGGAGGCGCAGTGTTCAAGTAAAGATCTTTTTAATGAACCCTAGAGTCGCGGGGCTGATGCTAACGAGTAGGTATTCACTATTGGTAGATGACGTAAAGAAGTTGCACGACGACACATCATAACTAATGACCTCAAATTTTGCCAAGCGATCTAAAAGGTGTGCGCAGTTGCGCACCTTATATCGAGTCTCAATAATATTTTAACCTTCGTAATAATGGCAGAGTCTTTGTAAAGACTAAAATTCTAGAATAAGAAGTTTCTGCTTATATTTTACACAGCTTCTAATGATTGATCATCTGAAACTTCCATACTTCCAGACTAATATTATAAATGTGAAAGTGTGTCTGTCTGTCTGTCCGTCTGTCTGTCTGTCTGTTACCTCTTCACGCCCAAACCGCCGAACCGATTTTGATTAAATTTGGCATGGAGATCCTTTGAGTCCCGGGAAAGGACATAGGATACTTTTTGCCCTGGAAAAATGTACGGTTCCCGCGTGATAAACGAGTTTTGGCGCAACGGAGTTGCGGGCGTCATCTTGTTTCTTATAAGTACGAAACAAAAATCATTTAAACTCACATTATATCGAAAAGCTGAATATGAAGAAAATAATAAACGCAAATAGATCTCCAAGTAGGTACGCCTCCGGGAAAACCTTTCATAGAGCCGCCGTAACTCATTGGAACCATTTGAATAGACGCCGTATTTTTTAGAACTGAATCCAGTCAGATAGGCGAAGGTCCTTACGCTGATCTAGCGAGAACTGGAAGATGAAATAGTGTGGACATGACTAATGATATTGATATTTTCTTATTAAAAAAAATATGTAAGTCTGTCTGTCACGATTGATAAAAGTCTATTTGTCGTGTTTTTGTTTTATGTATAGCTTGTTCTACACGTTTAAGTACGCTTATATAAATATACTGCTAAATAGATTTTTTATAATTAGGTATCGAAATTCTTCAAAGGCTCGAAAATTCAAGTAGGATAGTCTGTATCTTGAAGATATGTAAAAACTTTTTGGTGAAACGAGAAAAATAAACTGACGTTTGAAAATATGAGTCCTTAAGAATAATCTTATATATAAAATTCTCGTGTCACAATGTTAGGCCGCGTACTCCTCCGAAACGGCTTTACTGATTTTAACCAAATTTTATATGCATATTCAGTGGGTCTGAGAATCGGCTACTGGGTACTTTTTATATTGATAAGTGCATTTGTTGAATAAATAATAGTAAATTATTACAAATCGAGACTGACGGCGACCATTGTTTGTGCGACGGGATAGCGATGGACGTTGCCCTGGTGACATACTTATTTAGTCACTTCAATAAAATAATACGGGCGAAATACTTTATATGGCAAAGAAACGTTTGCCGGGACAGCTACTAATTACATTAAGCATAATATTATGTATCAACACTAAATAAATACATTTATTATTATTATTTGATGAAGTCTTAAGTCCTCTCGGCAAAAAATATACCAACTACAACAAATACAGAAGAAGAAGAGATAAAACTAAGTCACTTTTTCCATCTTTTTACGTAACATGCCGCTTTGTTACGTATCCCAAATTGAATTATTATTGTTTTGTCTTCCTCGTTCCCGTCTCAGATGATAACAAATGTATTCTATTTTTACCGAAATTATTAGATTCCGTTATTTTATGATTGCGCAAGATGTGTAGAAAATTGAAAATGAAAGAAAATTAGAAGCAACATTAAAGAATGAAACATTAAAAAGAATGCTGAAAAAGCGTTTGGAATGTGTTCATTTATTTAACGTTACCTAAGACACGGATCAATTTAGCCATAAAACGAACTATAAAACTGGATCTAATTTAGACGAAGCTAAAATACGTTTCATTTAAAAGACCTATTTCCGAAAACATAAACAGGAAAGATCTTTAGTGCTACTAACACAGTTGTTACTTATTTAAACAAGATTCTACATATTTCTATTACTTTGTAACATCATTCTTCAAAGGAAGAAATTGCTCAATCAAAACTTGGATAAGTATTATGTGGCCAAGAAAACATCACCTTACACATCCTATTACTAGATAATATTTATTATTAATACTGTGATATTATTTTGTCAGAGTTTACTTTTAACGATGCAACAAAGAAAAGTTTTAAGAATTTTTAAAATGAATACTACGGGAACACTATCTGAGTAAAGTAGCTTATATTTGTCCTATTCTGACTTTAACCTGTATTGTGTATGTGTGATACTAGCATGTAGATAATACTGGTTAGTGTGTGTACAGTGTACACGCGCGGGAACAGTCCTTTCCCGGGACTCAAGTATCTCTGATGTACCAAATGAAGGAACACCAAATCAGTAAAATCAGTAAGGCGGTTTGGGCGTGAGAGGTAACAGATAGACTCTCTTTCGCATTCATAATATTAGTATGGATTAGATATGGTATCTACAGGCACAAGTATCATTATTATGAATTTCATGAGTTAAGAGTCCGTATACGAAATTTTGCCGATTTCGCTGATTAACAGACGTGATTTAACAGTTAAAATACAGTTAAAATATAGTTTTAATGCACAACATGTAAGATCATTTCAATTATAATCTAATGTTGGAGCTAGATTTTTGTTTTTTTTTTTTTAAGTATTTTTAAATAATCCAACTCAAACCCTCGACAGTTTTGTGATTTTTGCTGTAAAAGGTTTAGAATATCACATGTTTATGGATTGTATTGACGTCTCAACGGTATGAAAAAATACCATGTACTGTTGAGAAAGTCATCTATATAATGTTGGAATTACTTTTTACCACTTAATATGAAATAGTTGAGTAAAAAAATATGTAACTCGGCAAAATTTTAGAGAAAATGGGCAAAGAATTGCTGTTAATTTCGGCAACTTGGAGCTGTAATTCATAAAAAGAAAACGACAGAAATAATCTATAGATAAAATTCTATCCAATTCGAGAAAAAAGAAAAAAAAAAAGAAAAGCAAATTGTGCCAAAAAACACGATTCAAAACAACCTAAATCTCACATTAGCCTTGCGGTGAGTAATATAATATGAGATTTAGGTTGTTTTGAATCGTGTTTTTTGGCAAAATTTGTTTTTTTTTTTTATATTTTCTCGAATTGGATAGAATTTTATCTATATGGATTATTTCTGTCGTTTAATTAAAAATTTCGGCAAAATTTCGTATACGGACTCTTAACGCAATTTTCTCTTCAAATGTTTACTTCCCAAGTGCTAGTTAAACACTAATTGATCAGTCCAAGTTCCCAAGTGCTAATTAAACACTAGTTAAACACTTGCAGTCAGATAATAATCGTCAGCTGCTACAAAATATTCGGCCTACTGAACTGTAACATATTTTGTTGTTAATAAACATATTTTATCCAAAAAAAAATTTTTGTTGACTTCTCCGTGGTTCAGTGGTTTAGAGCATGGCTCTTGACACGGAGGTCGTGGGTTCGATTCCCGCGTTGGGAACATGTTATTTCCAAGTTTGACTAGGACAATGCAGGCTGATCACCTGATTGTCTGACAAGTAAGCTGATGATCCATGCGTTGGATGGGCATGTAAAAATGGGTCCTGCGCCTGATCAGTGATCTCTCACCAGTCGTGTTGGTCTTCTGTCCCCGGTAGGAACTGGGTTATGAGAGTAAAGGAATAGAGAGTTTGTGCACAGCTGCGCACACACTTGGGCACTATTAAATGACTCCTGCGTAACTGGCCTGGTTTCAATGAAACTGGCCACCGTCACCGTAACCGGTGTGGGAGTATTATTGATCATTTATCCAAATAAACATCATTTCATTTCAATGTTAAGGCATGTCCACACTGATCTCACGGGAGACAATGCGCCGGGGACAAGCGGGTCGTTAGCGCCGCTCACATTATCACCGCGGATGCAGATCCATATTAAATTGTTTCTACAGGGTAATATAGTTATTGATTATTTGTAATTATTGGAAATTGGCGAATGCCGTCAAATTCATAAAAACAAAACTCACGTCTCGTCCTACTAGGATGGACGAGATTTTGTTAGACGAGAAACCAGACTACTCTTCGTAACTTTATTGCAAAAACTAGAACTAAAGTACAGATCGGCTATGTATATTATAAAATAATTATTCCACTTGGGAAAACTCACAATTGCATTCAAACTAATTCAAGTAAGAATTTTACCATTACGCTTAAAAAAGTTTTCAAGTTACTCATGATAATGTTATCATAAGTTATTCCTAACGAATGAAACTGCAACAGGCAACATTTTTATGCTCAGTGGGTATTTTATTTACTGAGACTTCCTATAAAGTAGCTATTATAACTAACAATGTAATCTTTTAGAAGGCTTCTCATCTCTGAAGTTGAGGACAGAAGTAGACATGGAAGACGATTGTAATAAGCATAATATTATAGTAAGACTGTAGTGGAAAGGTAGATAATAAATAGTAGGCGATAGTGCAGAGTAGAGAGTAAGACGATAGTAATAGATATTAGATAGCCTGAAGTCTAAACACAGACTTGATTCACAAGCCGCACTTTAAAAATGTAATGCAACTATCTCATCAGATTGCACGTAGACTGTTTAAACGTGGAGTCGTTTACAACAGTGAAGATGAGAATAAAGATACTCTCGGTGATTAAATTTGTCTAGACAGTTTGTGTCTCGTGGATTGTACATACTAATTAGAATAATAAACACTTAGCGTAATTGGGTTTCATGTTTTCTGCACCGAGTGAGTGCGCGCAAACTCACAAACACTTTGCTGATAGCGTAAATATCAGCTGAGTCACTTTATTTCATACTAATTATTAGATAACGCCCGCAATTCCGTCGGGTCAAAATTCGATTATCGCAAGGGAACCGTACATTTTCCGGGATGAATGGTATCCTATGTCCTTTATACCATTTATACCTTTATACCAAATTTTAGCAGAATCGGTTCCGTGGTTTGGGCGTGAAGAGGTTACAGACAGACAGTACACTTTCGCATTTATAATATTAGTATGGATAATTTACTCTCCGCCTGTATAATAAATAATAATATGTGAGCGCGTTGCACAGTGTTAAAATTTTTAAGGCGCGAATAAAAATTAGAAATTCGTAAATCTCTGGTATGAGACTCAAAAGACACAAAAAATAAAAATATTGTAGTGTAAAGACTATACCAAAGTATTTTTCAGTTTGGACAGAAGGTGCGGAAATCATATAGGAAAGCAGAAAAAAAAATATAAATATTTAAAAACATTAAAATCTTAGGAACTACTTCAATTGTAGGAATGAAATAAAGTACAAAATTTGTGTCTCTTAATGATCAATCTAATCAACTGGGTAGCAAGTTTACAAACCCTCGTAATTAATTTAAATAAAATAATTTCGTTTTCAGGGAATCAAAAAATGACTAATTTAAAAATTGATTTTCTCAAAAACGAAGTAAAATGCGCACACGGGAATTCTACTCTTGCATTTGAAATATAAGACGCCATCGACTCATTGCATTACTTAGTCATGTCCGATTTTGGGGATTTCTAAAACACTGTGCGTTGGTAGCTCAAGCCGGGGGTCGCGGGTTCGAATCCCGCCGACGGAACAAAAAGTTTTCAATGTTCCCGGGTCTGGATGTGTATTAAATATGTGTATGATATAATAAAAATCTTAAATATATGTATAGTATAAAAGTATTAAATATATTTCCGTTGTCTGGTACCTGTAACACAAGTCCTTTAGGTACTTAGCACGGGGCCAGACTGACGTGGTGTGAAGCATCCATAGATATTTTATTATATGTTTTTGCTATTATCATTAAACATAAACGTCAAGATTGCGGATATTAAAATTAAATCACCAAAAATATACTGACGCGATTCCGGCAGATTTTTATGTCGTAATTGATTTTAGGAAATTAACATACAGATTCGAGGATGAAATTAAAAAAGCTATTATTTTAAGCTATCGACAGTAATTGGACAGTAATTGGAGCCCTTGGGAGTTTGCTCCATTATAAAAATGAAAATTTACCCTTTCGAGACGGGAAAGCAATTTTCGATAGAACAATTTGTCTTAAGTCAGTTTTATACATCTGTGGCACAAAACGTTAAGCGTTTAAGCCCAAAGGCAATATATTATTATGTATGAAAAATATTGCGAGCTCCTAATATTTTATACGTCGTAACTCGTAACGATAGCTTGGAAAAATTATTAATTTTTATTTTTCTTAGGTGAATGCGTACATTATTATTTTGTGGTTTTACAATTACTGTAATGAAACCTGAAGAAAAACAGAGGTTTTTCTTAGTTTTCCATAGACAAGTTAAAGTTTTCATTAGACTTATAATTCAAGCACCGTATCTAACTCCAGGCATTCAATAGGGCATAATATAGAAGACCAACAAAGGATTCCTAAAAAGTTCCAATCTATGGGTTGGGGAACTTGAATAGAACACTTAATTGACTTTCAACTTCAACGGGATCTCAGATGAAATTCTTAAAAGCGAAAGAAAAATGTGAAAAAAGGAAAAGTTAATCGCAAAAGTTAAACGAGTCCTTGTCAACGGCTTAAGTGTTGCTTCCTCAAAGTACAATCAGGGAATTCGGTTCCTGCTGTAATGACATAGACGTCAGCCGATTGTGGCTCCTTATAATTGACTTGGTCACATGATTACTCCTCAATTTGTCTTGGGTTATGTGCAAATTTTGTTTTTGTTGTTGAAAAAAATTGGGTTTGTTTCTCATTACATTCAAATATCTTAGGGTCGTCAGATATTTTGATTCTGATGCAGCTTGAGTATTCTTTTTTTATGAAATAAAGGGCGCAAACGAGCATACGGGTCACCTGACGGAAAGCAACTTCCTTCGCTCATGGACACTCGCAGCATCAGAAGAGCTGCAGGTGCGTTGCCGGCCTTTAAGAGGGAATAGGGTTATAGGGAAGGGTAGGGAAGGGAATAGGGGAGGTTAGGGAAGGGAACGGGGGAGGGTAGGGAAGGGAATAGGGGAGGGTAGGGAAGGGAACAGTGGAGGGTAGGGAAGGAATAGGAGAGGGTAGGGGATGGGGCCTCCGGTAAACTCTCTCACTCGGCGAAACACAGCGCAAGCGCTGTTTCACTCCGGTTTTCTGTGAGTGATTTTACTAGTGTGATTTTACTATTTATTTAATAATACAAAAACAACCTAAAAGAATATTAAGTTTGAATATTCTACAAAGCAAAAGTTAAGTTATTTACAAAATATTTTAATGTAAATGATCAATTTTATATTCTTAAAAAGCAACTACCACAGCAAAATATCTATACAATTATTGCTATAGATTATATTCCAAAAGAGTTGGTACTGTCTGTATAAATCGGTACAGTCGCAATCATGAAAGACAAACAACTTTATTTGTGTCAAAGTGGTATAATCGTAAACAAAAATGTCACAAATATTTATGAGCGAAGTTGTTTCGAAGACACTTAATCATTGAATGATAATTCGGCGTCGGGGCGCGCCGATAAACCGCGGACATCAACTTTATACAACCTTGTAAACAACTGTACAACTTTTAATTTTTTATTCGCAACCAAATCAATTTGTTTCAATCCTTGTTCATCTATTTGTGTGTCTCGCTGAAGGAATTTTACGTCGAAGACCGAGGTATAGGGCACTACAGCTACATGCAGTAAATAATCTACAGCTAGCACATGCAGTAAATAATCCGACCAATATCCGACAGGTTGTAGAGTGTACACGTCATAAACTCACAGAATATTGAGAGAAACGTTGTCAGCATACAGACATTCTTTAAATTCCTGCGGTGAAAATAAATCTAAAGAGTAGTCCAGGTTCCAATTACATATAGGGCCTGTTTCAACACTTCCTGATAAGTGATGAATAGGCTATTCATCACTTAACTTGACAGGTCAATTAGTATGGAGAACTTGTCAAAAAAGTTTTGAATAGCCTATTCGGCACTTTATCAGAAAGTGGTGCAATCAAGTATTGGGATGGAAATTTTATAAGAGAAAAATATTTTTGTTACTTCAGTATTTTCTGTGACAAATGAGGGCTAGTAATTAGCAAAGCGGTTTCAGTCCTTATTAAGTGTCACAAACTTAAGAAAAAAATTGATTCAAAAGCAGCATTTCTAAAATTAAAACTGATGATGATAAACATAATATTCTAGTCACATTCCGTGGAACTGGTAGCATACACTTTTCAAAACGTAATAAATTTTATATTACCAGAATCAGCCTCCAATTTTAAAAGCCTGTTGAGATGGCTCGTGCCTTGAATAACATTTGATATCAACTTTTATTCAGCAATTTATTACTGTGCGTTAAGCGAAATAGTTGACTTCGTCCTTCTGGGCCCTTTGTGACTAGTTTTATAACAGCGAGTATAATATGACATGATTCAGTTTCGTACGGGTTTTCTCTAAGGAAAAACAAGCAAATTTTTTATTTCGCATCACCTCTTCAGGCGACTATGATTTTTTGATTTGATTTTCTTTCTTATTTCATTATTTTAGCAGGTATAATATTTTGTATTAGCAATTAGGTAATTTTTGAATCTGCAATATATTTTTATCTCTTCACAGTTTAAAGAGAAAGAACACGCAGTGTCACATCTGTGGCCGTAGTCATCGTTTTTAACGAAGGATACTTTGTCTAGGGTCTCGGATCTATAATATCTGAAATAATGGCGGCAAGTGTGTGAATTTCGACATTTCATTATGTAACGGAATAAAGGAATCTCTCGAATGTTCGGTGAATTGAAATTTCATTTTCGCGGTTACCTTCCACTTTTTTATCCAATCAAACGTAAAGGGGATTTAATATTGAGCCGAATGTGGAAATATAATCATATTTTCACTGACATACTATAATATTATAATATATTATAATATTTTTGTACGATTTATTTGAAGCAATTGACTTTTCAAAGTTTTTATAGATTTTTTTAAACTTATAAAAAGTGAACTACATAATTCCTACTTACTAATTGAACACTTTAATTCCTATGAAAAAATGTGTCTTAAAAATAACATGTTTATTTTGTTGCTTGTGTTTCATGTGTAACAACAAATAAATTCATCCTTGTGTGACACGAACTTATTTTTTAATTTTTTCCTTAACATATAACTCTTAGGCGGCAGTGCAGTCGCGAGCGACAAATCATAAAACAACTTACGATACCGAACAGAATATTTATTAGTCAATAAAAACAGGATTATAAAATACGCCACCGCAACTGTTTGCGCCGAAATAACACATATTTCAAACGTCAAACAGAACCTCGCTCGATTTGCCGCCGTATTTACGACGGGGTTAATTTTAATTCATTACTCATGCAATCTATAAAACAAACATGGCCGAATGTTATAGTGCGCTTACACTATACGATTAATCGTATGGTCGTTGCCTCTACGACGTGCAAGGAATCCGGGATGTTAATTTTTAGTATAAATAGCACTTTAAAGTAAGAGAGCATTGAAATAAAATTAATTAAAACCCGGCTTGTACTTTTTTTGTCTCGTAAGTCATAAATATATTATCTATCTATCTAGATATCATTTCAATTTAATTTGGAAGTAAGAACAAGAACAGTAGTAAGACAGTATTACCAGTCTAAAAATAAAATATGCACTGTTTCATATAATGTTTAATTATTTTTTTTATATACCAAAAGTAAAAATTTAATTTTTAAAATTGCTATAATGAACGTTATTAAAATTTAAATATCGTATCGTACAGCT
Source organism: Aricia agestis (assembly GCF_905147365.1). Lineage (NCBI taxonomy): Eukaryota > Metazoa > Arthropoda > Insecta > Lepidoptera > Lycaenidae > Aricia > Aricia agestis. The sequence continues at coordinate 1,596,438 of NC_056408.1, read as the reverse complement.
TAAGTCTTATAAATATTTTTGCAAGAGATTCACAAAAAAGTTATGATTTTTCGTAGTGATTTGCAATACTTTTTAAAACAATAAAGCTAAGTTCAAAAATATATTAGAACGTTATAAGCTGAAAATCAATCTATTTTATGATTTATAATAAGTATATACTTAATATGCAATAACCATTATAATGGCCTATGTTATTTAAGCGGAAAAGTCTAAAAAGTGTAAAAATTGTATCTTTAATTTCGGTTAAAATATCAGGGAAAGTTGAAATTTGTCGACCCTTGCATAATTCTTCGCCCTCCTGCCCTCAATTTACACCTGTCACTCGCGGGTCACAGCGACAGTTTACTAACAAGACCCTTCCTCGACGTTAAAAAACTGATGACATCTAAGGTCTTTTGTGCTAAAAATTTCCGGTAATACAACAATTTGTAACAAGAAGCTGTTATAAAATATAACTTTTTTTCTGCGGCTCCACCCCGATCAAAATCTAGCGTTTTTTTTTAGATAAAGCAGCCTATGTTTTAAACGGTACGTAATTTACTACCAAACTGGTAAAAACCCGTTCTGCGGTTTTGGCGTGAATCAACAAACACTCAAAACTTTTGACTTTATAATGTTAGTGGCATGATAGAGCCTTAACCTGAATACAATGCACCTCGATCAAAGTAATAATAATAATATCTATGGACGCTTCACACCACGTCAGTCTGGCCCCGTGCTAAGTACAAGGACTTGTGTTACGGGTACCAGACAACGGATATATATTTAATACTTTTTATACTATACATATATTTAAGATTTTTATTTTATGAAACACATATTTAATTATTAAAGTACGTGTAAACTCATTTCCAATCCTTTCGAACAATATGTATTGCGAACATTCTGAAATAAAAATGGCAGTATATTTAATTTCACACCTACCCGCCTCGGGGAGGAAAGTGGCCGTGCTCCCGGCGCCACTGAATACGAAGCAGACTGTGCGGGGAATAGAAAGTGGGCACTTTATACGGGCCCCGGTGCCCCGGAATGCCCCGCTGTGCCCCGTCGTGCCCCGCTCACGGCCTCGCGGGCACGTGGTTTATAAGCGCGGTTACACGGTTCGGTTACCGCGCTAAATAATGCTTTCTCGGAATTTTAATTGTACTGTATTTCGAATTTTATACGTGTAAGAGAAGCGTCCAGGGCACAGTCAAACTAGTGTGTTTTTAGGAAAGATGTAAATGAGCCAGACCAATTTGGTATTCATAATAAAAACATTTCGCTCCCACAGTCAAAAGCCTTTAAACTTTAGCCGCAGAAACTAGTTTATTGCTCGCATCATAATATCACCCAAAATGGCGCTTCAAATATAAGTCTGAGCTAAAACGTGACCGAACTGCAACACAAAAACGTTAAAAGCGTAAGTTAAACCTAATATTCGCGAACGGAAAAAGAAGGAGAGCGAAATATAAATTTCAAACTGCATCAGATCCAGCCTAGTTCGGTTTTCTTTTTGTCCGTCTGTGTTTCCCGTATATTGCTGGTTTTTTCGTCGACCGCATGACTGATATGAATGCTTTTAGGAGAGTCCGCCACAAAAAGGATGGTGAAATTTTCAACCGGTAAACTTGCGGTATTAAAAATATTAATGAAATAAAAAGCACTTGCTACAACTATTAATTATTATCAGATAAGACGTGCTGTAACAGGACACTACAGATATTATATTTAGTTAAATGAGCGTTTTCAAAATTAAGTGTACCACAGTGTGTGTGTGTAATTCGTGTTTAAATTTTAAATGTTAAATTTTTGATGAAATTTTGATTTAGATATTTTAAAGATACATTATAGTTTATGGAAATCATATTTGATTGCTTGCAGATTAATTTATTTTACGAGAAATCATCAAATTAATTTGGCACTGCGAAAAAAGTGTCAGTTTTGCCTCAGTTTTTATGCTCTATGAAGAAAGACGCGAAATATTTTAACTGCGTTACGAAGATTATAAAATATATTATTTGAAAAATAGAACACTCGTCGTCACACACACGTCGACTACGTGAAAATAATGCCAATTAAACTAGATTTAAGTTCTGTTTTGTCACAGCTGATGCCAAAGTAGCCGCTACTTTTACGATAGATTAATGTATGTCGTGTATATCGGTAAAATGATTATTGTATGTCGGAACAGTAAAACCATTTTAAATATTTCATTGGAATAATTTGTATCCTTATTATTAAAAATTAGTAAAAATTAATATTTTTGCTGTCGCAAAACGGGGGACAGTCGCAAAACCGATAGACCATATTTTATAAGGCTGGGTTTACATTGAATCCAAAAATTTACATGGTTAAAATAAATGGCTATAGAATTCGTTTCTACCATTGTTTATTATTTAACAACCCTTGAAAACTGTTCTTTTGTCCGCTTCTTTGTGAAACTTTTTTCTTCTTAGACTTTATTTTTTGCAAATTTTGTAGTCCCTGGGCCTCAATTTTTTTAGTATTCTCTCTTTTCAATTTTTCTCTATACCTCTGAGATCTTTGTTCGCTAGTAAGTGGCATTGTGAAACCTAAAAGTATAAAATCTTGCAATGACATGTAGACTTAGCTTTATGCTGTCGATTTTGCGACTTCTCTTGTCAGCCTATAGGTCACGAAGCAATATGTCGCAAATCTGACTTGACGTTTTCTTCCCATTTTGTAATCAAAACTATATTCTGACGAAAACATTTGACAACTGATGATCAAATATAAATAACGTTTTATTAATACATTGCTTATCTTCTGAAAACAGTTAAATAATGTAAACTAGCCTGTATCAAGTAGATAATGTGTCTCAAAACAGACAGTAGAAATCTTAACAGCCGTTGCACTCACAAAACGCGTCCGTTTTACTCGAAATCTATTAGAAAAATAGCTTTTTAAAAATGCCAGACAGTGAATGTAAAGGATGATGAAGCCAATTCAAATAGTCATCTATAATTTTTAAATGGCATTATTTACCGTGACAAACGCGATGTCCGGTCGGTACCGCTTTTTAAGATATTTTTGGAAATCAAATTGCATTTATATGAACATACTACTTACATTGTGAGCTACATGCGACGATTTGCAAATAAAAGTACTTTCAAACGATACTAAAACATAAGGTACCCTAGTATAAAACTTTTAAGAAAAGCTTCTCTAACATCGAAAATCTTGAAAGGGGACACGCCAAAAACTGACACCTTGGTGTTGAAAATGATCAATTTAAAAATATTAGGCAAAGTGTAGTGAATTTAATAGTTTGAATTTATCGCGTTTTGATGTGTTTATTACTTATCAAGCATTATAATAATTAGCCACATATAAATTTTACTTTTGATTCGACTTCAAAAACGGGGGACAGGCCAAAAGTAGGGGGAACCCTTTTTTTTGAAAATGCTCAAATACAAAAAATGAGGATATAGAGAAATATTTCTATTTACAAAATACTCCGAAGCATTAAAGGAAATATAGCAAAATTAATACATATGAAATTTATGAAAAATGTGGAAATAAAATAAAAAATATTACTTATATAAAAACAATTTACTTTAATATAAAAAGTAAAAAAAAAATACAATTTTAACGAATTATGTACACTTAGTTTCAAATTATTTCTTACTTTAGCTATAATATTATGTCACTGCAGTATTATTTAAATTAATTTAATACAATCTCTTTGTTCGGTACAGGCTTCACATTTTTATGGTATTTTGGCTTAACAGCGGTGAGATACGGTCTGAATTTCCCGACTTTGTTCTTCTTCGTCACTTGCAAGATCACTTTCTTCTCCGTCGTAGCGTTAGAGTAAGCTTTTTCTAGTTCTGCCATCTTCTTCTCGATATTCTCGCTCGCATACTTCCTTAAGTCTATCTCGAAGCTGGAGAGCCTCAAGTTTTTCTTCTTCAATGGCACCTTAAACTTCTTGGACTTCGTTGGCTTCAGGTAGCCATGTTTTGACTTACGTTTCTTCTCCATAGACACTTGCACATCGAATTTGGCTAGGGAGTTGGTCAATTCTGCAGTTTTTTGTATATCGCTTACATATTTGGATATAGTCTTGAGTGCGTCGGGTCCAATGGCCTCGAAATTTTTAGGTATATCTATCGAGTGTGCAGTATCAATTTTATATTTGTATCGATCTGAAAAAAGAATATGTATTAAAAAAATTAACTTGCTTTTTTTGTCCACTCCATTTCAATTTGCAAAGGAACCTCGGACGTTTTAGACTAAAGCAAAGCTAGATCAAAATTGATCTACCCATGAACATAATACGATGAACACAAACACATAAAGCCAGACGGACATATCAAACTTACAACCCTCTTTTTCGTCGGGGGTTAAAACATACCATCGAAATAATCTTGCGCTACAGCGACGCCCAACGCGGCGATAATTACCACAATATTACCGGCCATTTAGGTGGAGCGGTTCACTGGCAATGATTTACTCCGCCACAGGTGGCTTATATCGACGGATACAACGTAAAAAAACGTAAACAATGCCGTTTGTTTCATTGAGTTAAGTTGATTAACCCTGCCGCCGCGCGCGCGTAAATTGTTCCCTTTTATTTATACGACGGTCGAACATATCAGAAAATTGAAGATATTTCGTTGGCTTTATTACAATACTTTGTGTTCGTATAAAATTGAGTTTTTATAAGATTAAATATTGGTATGATATTTTTACGACCAGATCTGTTATCGTAAGTATTGGGTAATGAACGTTAAACATCAGGTTTTCTAAACAAGAGATGAGATCAATTCCTATTTTTTATTATATTTTCCAATCCGCAATCAGTATCACCATAAGCAGATGCTAGTTCTTAGCAGGTAGAGTACTTCCACCTCTGTATCTACACGATTAATTTTGAGTAGTACTCATAGTTTACAATTGTTATTATAATGATTTCTTAAGTTTACGCGAGTATCACTCATGATATTATAGGTTGAAACACTTACGGATTTTTGTCACGGAGCACTTTTATTCATTCCGACGTTTCGGCTGCCTTTACAGAGGCCCTGGTTACAGGTGGACTGAGGTGACAGGACTCATGACAGCTGGCGTCCAATTTATTGAAGTTCTTCAACTACCCGAAGATTCATCCATTTTTGTTTGTGTTCCAATCTACGCAGAACGAATTCACAGTGTCTTAAAGCTGTTATTGTATTAAAATATGTCTTTATTTTTAGGCAATCGCTTGTTTTTCCTATTCATTTAACGATTATAACTATAGCAACAAACTCTACTATTTACTATTTGAGTATTTCGTGTATGCGAATGTCGGGAGTATTTCGAAATGCGGGTGGAGTGCAAACGGCCCGGTGTTTTATGGCACGCAATATAAAATGTGTTGCATTCTGAACGTTTCACATGCATTTTATTTTCGCAATCGTTGTCAGTCCGCATTCAGTGTGTTAAGTCGATCCAAAAAGTAACAAAAACTGTATTTAGTCTGTTGAATCTTTAGACTCAATTCTAAAATAAAAGTCTCCTCACTGTAATAAATATTGTGTTTGTTTGTCTTTCTCTGGCGTATTGGCGACTAGTTAAAAGTCTGATTAGGATTTGTAATTCCATAGATTTGTAAGTAGCCGCTGGAGGGTTAAGAATTTGTTATACAAAATAGAGTAAAAAAGTAACTTACGTGCAATACACCTGTACGACATTGTTTACAATCGTGAGGACAATCGTTGAGAAAATAAACTAAATATTATTCAAATTGTTTATCGATTGTTCGAAATTCGAATGAAGTACATTATGGTTGATTTAATACAATGTTGATTGATTGAAATGGTTTGATTGGAGTGAAAAATAAGATGTTATTATGAGGTTGGCAAAATAATCTAATGCACTATCAACGAAATCGATTTATAGGCTGATGGACCAGCGATATCTCGTGTTATGTGAGATCGCGATTACCATTGACATAACCCAACCAGATAAAGTAGGTTATTAATCTGCCTATAAACCAATATATCTGATTTTGCAAGAACTATCAGCGCTATATGGTGAAATATACCTACATCACTTCGCGATCATTATGGTGAATGTAGTTGAAAAGTAATTAATGCTTTAGCAACTAGTCGGTAGATTTAATCAGTGAGTTTTGGAGCTAAAAATCGATTTGCCTCTATCCATTAACAACGTTTGTTAATTAAATTTGATAGTTTACATTTGATTTAAAGCTTCGTCTAGCTTTTGTTGTACTGCTTAAATCTGTGCTCTCATTCAGGGGTTAATGACTTGTATTAAGATTTACTTCAAGCGTACGTGTTTAGTCAAGTATATAAGCTTTTAATCAATACAAACACTGAACACCGACAGATTTATAATATGCTTCTTCTAATATATAAAATTCTCGTGTCACTGTGTTTGTGCGCGAACTCCTCCAAAACGGCCCAACCGATTTTAATGAAATTTTGTATGTACATTCGTTAGACTTGAGAATAGATTTTTATCTACTTTTGCCGGGTTAGCTAGTATTTTAATAGCTATCGGTAGACGTATGTAATCTTCCAGAGAAACACCACGCTTTTGAAGTTAATTTTCATTTCTGCTACTAATATTATAAAGGCGAAAGTTTGTTTGGATGTATAGATGTATGGATGTATGGATGTTTGTTACTCTTTCACGCAAAAACTACTGAACGGATTTTAATGAAACTTTACAATAATATATTTTATACATCAGAATAACACATAGGCTACAATTTTAACTGACTTTCAAAATGGGGGAGGTGTTATATTCGTTTTCTTATGTTCAACGATTACTCAGCCGTTTATTAACCGATTTTCAAAATTTTTCTTTTGGTATATAGGGTATCATCCCAATTTGGTATTATATTCACTAAAGTTGTGAAAGGATCCATAAGTAATCGAGGGAACTCCTCAAAATTTATAGGGAAACATGTGGTGACTTCTGTTTCGTGAGAAGTATTCTAAGCAGATGCTACCAACAAGTAAGATTTTGCACCGAGGTGTACCTGGTATACCGTGGTTCGGAAGGTGCTGGGAGAACTCCTGATTCTTCATAGATACAAGTTTGGGAGTTTCGGCGTTGTTTTAAGAACGGAAAGCATATGCTACTATGCAAATTACATTCATCATCATCATCATCATCACTACCATATTATTTTACCATGCATCGTCCCATGGTTATGAGCCTATAATCACGCTGTTATTGGTACTTTTCATAGTCTTTTAGATCGAGACTCGAGTTTGTCAAGCGATAATTAAAAAAAATCTATACCTACCTTACCTACCTAATATTATAAAACCCGAAGAGTATGTTTGCTTGAACGCGTTAATCTCAGGAACTACAGGTCCGATTTAAAAACTTATCTCAGTGTTAGATAGCTCATTTATCACGCTAAGACTAATACGGCCGAAGAAACTCAGGAAAATGTGGGAAAAACGGGGGAAATATTAGAAATTACGAACTACTGGAGCAATTTCTATGGCAATATTAAGTACAGATATAGAGTAGACCAAGTGAAGGGAGTAGGGACATAAGCTATTTTTTATGGGAAAATGTACGGTTTCTGTAAAATTCCTAATTTACGCGGGAGAAGCCGCGCGGGACATCTAGTACTTCATAATATCAGCTCGTAATCTCATGAGTCTATTCACTCAAATAACATAATAATTTTTAACACTTGTTAGCTCCGTTGAAATTCTTATTTGAAATATTTATATAGTTTGAATAATAGCTGTAACAATTTGTAAATGCAGCTCCTAATTGGATTAGCTCGCTCCGCTTGCAGGGAATTAATAAAGGAATACGTTTTTAGACATTTATGTATTCTTGTTCTGTTGTACAAAATCCAGTGTCATGATAACAAATTGCATAATATGATGTATTAATGATAAATTAAAAAGTTAGCCCTAATATGGAAGTCTCTATAATCTTTAACGATTTAAACTCTACAATGCGAGATAAACGCAAAGACTTATATATTTAGGATAAACGTACTATAGTGAATAATATATCGCAATAAAATTTATAATTCCAGCGCGATTAATTTAGGCACAAAAGTCGCGGGTTGTTTGCTATATTAACACTGGAAAAAAACTACATGTTTTTAAGAAATAAGGGGGCAGACAAGTAAACGGGTCACTTGATGGAAAGCAACTTCCGTCGCCCATGGACACTCGCAGCATCAGAAGAGCTGCATGTGCGTTGCCGGCCTCTTAAAAAGGGAATAAGGAAATAGGGGAGGGTAGAGATGGGAAGGGAAGGGAATAGGGGAGGGTAGGAAAGGGAATAGGGTAGGGGATTGGGCCTCCGGTTAACTCACTCACTCGGCGAAACACAGCGCAAGCGCTGTTTCACGCCGGTTTTCTGTGAGAATGTGGTATTTCTCCAGTCGAGCCGGCCCATTCGTGCCGAAGCATGGCTCTCCCACGTATAAACATCCTGCTAGTAATTCCTTAGTTTATAATAATTATAAATTAGGTACTAGTTACCGGTTTTACTAATAATTCATACTTTGAATAATCAATACTTTGAAGTTGACTGAAAAGGCTAAACAAATCATGCTTATACTTCAAGCAATATATCATTTTTTTACAAGAAAAGTATCCTTCACATAATGTGCGAATAGTTCAGAACAAAAAGTTATTTAAGTTCGCGCGTCACGCCCTTGGGTCCCATACGTACGTATATTTAGTACCCAGAGGCGGAGAATTATCCTTGTTCGAGTGACATTTTCTTGTATTGATTTCTTGTTATAGGAAATGCAGCGCCATTTTTTCCCAACTGAAAAAGTCTTTAAGTGCGCTCTCGGAACTGAACGGCCAAACAAACCGGAGTCCATTTGATGTTTGTACTTCAGCCTATAACTTTGTGAGAGAAAAACGTTTCGGTAATAAAAGATTAAAAATGTTTGGAAATGTGAACTTTAATGTCAGGCAGGGCAATGATTTTTAGGTTAATTGTTTAAGCGCAGTATAAAAGAAGATTAATTAAAAGTAAAAATATTGTAAAAAGATAATGTAAAAAATAGTACGTTTTGTTTCTCCCTTTACAGCTCTTCACGTTAGGCCATGTGAAACTAAAATTGCGCTCGCGCTGTCGACAGTACCCACAATCGATGTTGACCATAGACAACAAAAGACGAATTTGTCTCTCTTTATATTTGTAATCCTGTATTTGCCCATCATGGGATAACCATCAAGGCCGTATAATCTTTTTTTGTAATCATGTTAATGATCCAAACATCTGACAATATACCAGAGCAATATAAAAACGTACTTAAATAGACTTCAAACCTATTCGGAAACCACGGTACCTCGGGAACATAGGCAAACAATATGAAGAATATTCGCTTTAGAAATGATACCGTGACGGAATTTCATTTCGGAATAGTTGAGCTCTAACCAGAGACAAATGTAAATACTACAAAATGAGGTTCTATTCCATACGTGTTCCAAATGGAAATGTACGGAACAATAATATTTTTAGCTCCGACTGGTTCTAGTTCTGCTAACTTAAATACCACCTGGAATTCATTTAGTTTGCTAGAATTATTATTCTCCTCTACTTTAATTACAATTAGTCAACTTCATTAATAGTGTAAGTGATAATTATATTATATAACATTATACATACTTGTACATAATAGGTATGCCTTTGAGAACTTATTCTTTTAGTCAATTGTTAATAATTTAAAGCAATTTACTAAAATTCAGTAAGCTTGATACTTAAATCTGAGAAGCTATTCATGATTTTTTACATTTAATTTTGTCAGCCTCATTTTCACATCATTAAAAACTGGCCTACAGTAAAAAATATTCAACGTTACCATTGCCACACAAAGACGCAACTTCTTCAATTTCCAATGGGGATCGTGGAGCTCGATGAAAAACAAAAACTTTTTTATAATATTAAACATCAAAGGCCAATTCGGCCGCACTCGTGACCGGCTGATTGTGAAGTGGAAAAAAGTAAAAACCGCCCATGAAAAAGCCCGACCGGCTTTGATGGAGAAATTCTGAATTGGACTTCCATATAGCTACGGCACAGGGAATCATTAAACGACACAGGGAATCATTAAACGTACTGCAAATGGTCAAAAATTATTATTGTAAAGAGTAATAATTAAGAAATGGAGGTTAATTAATATATGGCTCAATTCTCAGCTTCCTAAAAGAAGCTTCTAGAAAGAGTTTGTGTTATCTTGTTAAAGAAGAGGACAACATAACCTTGAAGTTTTATATCAATCAAAATAAATTCTAAATCACTGACCAAAGTTGAGATAGAACACTTCCCCCAATAATTTCAGTAAAATTAAGTAGGTAGGTAATAAGTAATTCAAAGAAATTGTCGCAAAATCTGTTTACTAATACTATTAATTTTATTATTAATATAAAATATTATTCTCCTTCAAATAAGTGAATTCTTGTAATTTTTGATTAATTCTAGAATTAGTCATCTATATATTAATACGTGAGCCAAAAACTTTGTATTCCTTTTGACGAAAAATGGGGAAACGTAGGTGAATGAAATTTTGCACAGTTATAGTTTATATGGTGAAGGAGTACATCGAGCTAATATTATTTTGAAATTATGCTTTTATGATAATTTTTTTTAACAAATAAAACATTACACACACTACAACACACACACTAGGAAAAATGACAGATTTTTGAGTGACAAGCCTATACATACGAATTATACTCTTTTATTTATGGTTGAAGTCTGTTGACAACTAGGTGACATATTGAAAATAGATTATAGTTTTTTTTATTGAATGATAGATACTATTAGACAATGCTTACACGGCCATTCTGAGATCAGCTGAGTCCCCGAGACAAGAGTTGAAAAAAATATGATAAAGTCAATATTTTTTTACAAAATATAGGCAGGTAGTAGTCCTAATGTCGTTGAAAGTAAGGTCGAATTTCGACCATTGGGATTTGGGCGATCTCTAGTTTTATTAATTTTGAAGTAGTATTTTTGTGATTTTCGTTATAAATTCTTTATAAAGTACAGCATAAATATCGATAAAGTAGTTCCTAACTTCCGCGTCACTAAAAGCCTCACAAAGCGCAAGTTTCTTAGTGTTGATGGTATCTCACAGGACTAATGTCTTTGGAGTGTATGTAAAAGTACCCATATTACTATCCGCACAAGTGGTTAGAAAAAGTTTTGTTCACTTTAATGCACGATTGTACCACACATATAGGACGTGACTGTACTGTTTTAAAATGTTTATTTCACAGTTCATTGCTGTTGTGCCGTGAGCGTTCATATTATGTGCATTTGATATTCAATTTAGGTATTTAGTTTGATTGATGTTAAAATGTTACGGATATGCTCGAAAGTGGTTGTGTTATGTTTTTCAAGTAATAGTTTATTTTCAGTGGTCAAAGTTCAGAAATACTTAACTTCACGTTTTAACCTCAAAATTTTAATACCAAATAAACTAAAGCCTACAGAATAAAACCATTAATACAATACGCTAAAAGCCGGTAAGCGATGCAAAGTTAGTTGGCAACAATTAGTTGACAAAATCTATTCGGGCAATTGTCGCAACCGAATAAAGTTTACCATGAGATCCTTACATTAACATTGCAAATTGCCACCTTCCCACACCACGGACCCTAAGTCCAGTGAATAGAGCCCATTTTACTGTGCCTAGTGCTTTCACTATTTAGTACATACCCAACTCGGCTTAAGGGATTTCGGATTCGAACTTCGACGCTAAATAGGAGCTGTTTAAATTTTGTAATTATCTGAAACTATTAAATTAATAACTTCGACTTTTGTATTCATAGAACTTTCTAGATAGAGTTGCTAACTCAGTTTCTGTCTCTAGTTTTCCACACTTAGAAACTATTCAAATTTCAGAAATTACTAAGAACAAACACTAAGGTGAGATTTCACCAGTAACAGTAACACATAAAACTTCGTTTTGTAAAATTTAGTTCCCATTGAACGCGTTCATGCGGCGACGCAAATCTCGTTTTGTATCAAATGGATGTCACAGTCTTCTTTTAATCGCGATTAATAAATCTAAGTTCACGTGACGTCACGCGATTATTTTACATGTATTTGTTATTTTGGAGCTTATTCGCGTTATTTTATTAACAAAATAGCAATAAACGATACATATAAACTAACCAAGCGCATCTGTCAAAATTGTTATTTTGTAATTTTTTTGTCGTCTATGATTTTCCAACCCCTATGACACTAAACTGACAGGACTTGAACGGGTTTTATGAAGTAAAGAAGCGCGAAGGTTTTGGGCATTGGGCGTTCAGAAGATTAAACTCGGATTTGTTGTAAACGCGTTTAGTTTATGTTGGTGAAAATATGCAATTCGGTCTTATAAACGCGTTTATACGCTTAAAACCGGTTCAGTGTGCACTGAACACGTTCCATAGCCTTGGTGAAATCGCCCCTAAAGACGCTACACACTTTTGTATTTCACAATTTTTATAACCTATTTAAACTTCACCTGTAACACCTCAACTTGCGTCGGACTTTGACTAAAGTTTGAGTAAATTGACAATTGGATATCAAAGGAACAATGCTGTCCATTTTATTATTGCACCGCGATCGGATCTGTGTGTGTAATCGGAAATGAACCAACAGACGAAAACAAACGACTCTTCGGCAACTCTGGCGAAAACATTCAATTCTCCCTTTATTACCTCCGATAGCATCTCCAATACGTCTCGCACGCAATCGATTTCAATATAAAATTCGAGCTATCGCTCACGATGGCTCCTTTAATTCGGTCGACTTCGAAAGTTCCATATTCGATAAGAGAGCAAACAAGTTTATAAATTAAATCGAGAACTTTGAATGTTGCGGAATCAGACGCCCCTTGTTCGGTAAATATGGATATCGAGTTTGGTTCGTGTTGGGTTCCTTGGGAACTTCATTATCCGGTAGATTCTCAAACAGTTCGGGCGCTGGAGCTCCGATATTTTCGTGCAGAACTTCGGCACACACTGTCATTCTCAGCTGCCACATATTATTTATTTCCAAAGGCCAAAGTTTTAGCATCAATTTGGATCTTTTTCTTTAGAGATGATGATTTTGTATGTTTTTAACAAAATAAATCGATATTTCATTAAATATTCCAATAACGGATGAATTATTTTATGAAACGCAATCGTACATAATTTATATTGCCTATTAAATACTATTTAATAGGTAATATAAATTATGTACGATAAATAGTCATAATATTTCAAGTAAAGTTACCTTAAAAATCAATGTTTTTGAAGTGAAAACTTCTTTAGCGGCGTTGAGCACTTTTGTGGGATGGGTAAAAACTCGCGTCAGATTTTCGTGCTGGTCGAAAAACCGTAAGACGGTTGGAAAATAGTGTTGTAACATCGAAATCGAAATTATTTCGATTGTCGATATTTTTTAATCGATTGTTCGATTAATTAAAAAAAACGATTTTCATAAAAAATGGGTTAAAAAAATTGTAAGGGTTTCGATTAGTTTAAAAAATCGATTTTCATAAAAAATGGGTTAAAAAAATAATGCACGACGTTAATAATCAAGTTTTCACTTCTACCGGCACTCCCGGGGTACAACCCGTCTTTTTTTTAGTTTCAAACTCTGCTTAAATGATTTTCTAAGCTCTGTACAAAATATACTCCAGTAAGTATCAAAAGGAGTAAAAATACAAATTTCTATTTTCAAACTTTCAAAACATTATCCGTCCATACAACATTTTTATGGACCCCTTTAAACTTATCCTTACAATCAACGCACATTCACAGCACAGCGTTTGGGGACTGAACTTTGAGCGAGCCAAGCCAAAGTTTAGGTCCTCAGTTTGACACGTTGTAACTTAATAACAGTGTGTCGCTGATATATAGCTGTATTGGAACATATTTTTTGGATCGGAAACTTTGGCAATCTCTGGAGATCTAGTTCGGGTATAGAGTCCTTCGGCAAATGATTGATTATGATGTACGGTATAATTACTGCTGGTATTAGGGCAGGGACTAATACACTTGCCCATATTATTTGACATTTGAGTGTATGCCTAACTTTTTCCACTCTATAATTCTTGCTCGCATATTTTCTTTAAGTATAAGTTTTGTAACTATCGTACTTTACAAATAATTATAATAATATTGTATTTGTAAAGTATTTTATTCCCATCATTATATCCGCTAAGTTTAGTAAAAGTCCCAATACATCTTATATGTTTCAAATAATAATTTTCCTTAAAATTAGAAAATCAATAAAATAAACTATATAGTACCGCCAACGGCTCTACACAAGCCACTTAAAATATATCTCCTGACAGCATCCATTGTGCAGAAACATTTAAATGAGGTATATACTGGTCCAATACCTGCGGGGCTAAAATGGTAACTTTTAGCAATTCCTCTCAATCAATTCAGCGACGATATTACGAGCAATATCGTCGGTGATTCATCTAATTTTGTAAAATAACGTCCTACGTCAACGGCAATTCAATTCATTAGCAGATTCATAATTGAAACTGTGTTGCCATTCTGAAATACATAAAAACGAACATGACCGGTTTTTTTTCTACATTTATTTATGATTTTATGAATGATCCACGAAATATTTGATATAATTCTTATATTTTATGTATTAAACTGTACATTTATTGTATATTTGTTCATTAAAATCATTTTATAACTAAAAAGTTGTTTAATAATTTCACCATAATCTTAAAATATCGTTATATTTTCGTAACGTTACTGCCGCAAGGGCATCTATACCCATATAACAATATGAAAATTTAACCGATACTTGAAATTATTAATTATATGGAAACATAATATGGTGATTTTGATTTAAAGAGAAGTATCCTAAGTATATGCTACCAAAAAGTAAGATTTTGCACCAAGGTATGCAATGGTTCCGAAGATACTAAGAGAACTCCGGATTCCTTATAGATAAAAGTTTGGGGGTTCCGGCGTTGTTTTACGAAGAAAGCATATTATTATGCTACTATGTAAATTACATTCATCATCATCATCATCACTACCATCACACCACAGACCAATTATTCATAAGACTCTTGAATCCCATAAAAAAACAGCGTGTCTGCAGTTTTTAGTTCTCATCTGAACGATAGATGGCGTTGAGGGTATCAAATTAGCCTAACAAATAAAAAATACAATAAATAAATGCACCATCTAGTAGACTATTTTTAAAACACGCACCGTTGAAAATATCAGTATTAATAACGTTATTTATATACCTATAGGTCTCTAAAAATGTTGCCCACAGACTTGTATGAATATTAACGAAATGTGTCGCGTCGAACTGGCAACGTCGCATACCAGAAAATAACGATATTTTTACCGGTAATAATAACGGCATTTTTTAAACTATATTT
Source organism: Aricia agestis (assembly GCF_905147365.1). Lineage (NCBI taxonomy): Eukaryota > Metazoa > Arthropoda > Insecta > Lepidoptera > Lycaenidae > Aricia > Aricia agestis. The sequence goes on along the minus strand of NC_056408.1, from coordinate 1,581,077 downwards.
AAATGTTATGTTACCTACTAGATATCGTTAAAAATATCGTTAAGCTACCCTTATAAAAATAAAACGGTACGTAACGGTAACTTTCTAGTAATCGATAACGTTATGAAGCCATGCTATATGCTGGCAACATTTTTTACAAACTTCAAAGTTTTGAAACCGACTTTGTAATTTTAAATTTCTTTAGTTAAACAATTTCTATAATGTATTACGATTTACGACATAAGAATAATTCTAAGATCAAAGATGACGTTTATAGTAACATTTGATGTTTCTGCTATTTGACAGAAAAGCAATTCGGATTTATTGGACCCAATGGACCATTTTTACGACTTTTCATAGAAAAATGTCAAACAAATGAATTGCTTAGTACGAATCATTAAATGAATTGCACGTTAAGAGAAGTTTAAAAATGAATCGTAAATGATTCATTGTATGATTCAACTAAGCGACCATTTTAGCCCCGCTGGTGGAATGAAATGCTCAATACATATTAATTGATTGGATCGCTCGCTTCCCAGGGCCCTAACACTCTTTACATAAAATTTGCATCTTCGATCTTAACGTTAGGTAACTTTTGCAGAGATTATGGGGCTCGCAGGTACTTAAGGTTACGCTACGTAAATTTTGGATGTTAAAATATTTGTTGAATTTCAGAATCTTTTCGTAGGAGTGGTTTACGAGGGCACTTAGGAAAATAGCTTATTGATTTAAGTAAAGAGCTTTTAGGGCGCTTATGAGTGTGTCAAAACTACATAATGCTGCTACAAGGTTAGGTTTTCGGTCAGGATTTTTGGTCATAAAAAGCTTTACACGTGTCTCGTTTTATTTTAATACTCACTCTTCTACTATTAAAAAGATTAGCACTAGATATGTTGACGTTTTAGTTACACAATGTCCTTTTTCTGATATTATGTTCAAAAAAGATACATACAGCCGAACGTATTACCTCCTCCTTTTTGGAAGTCGGTCAAAAATACTTGCGGCTTGCCAGGCAAAGACATAACAGTGTGGATACTTTTATGAAGAAGGATTGATGTAAATTGTTATGGAAGTCTATAATAGGAATGTAGCTCCATTTTCAAACAAGATGCAATAAGCAATTTCCTACCGAGATTTTTACGACCCTTTATAAGAGTCACGGCAACACGAAAAACTTTAAATCATACACATAACTCATGTAGAACCGCGCTGTAATCTTTATGACCTAGCAAGCGTCTAGGATTAGCTGGAAATTTATTACACCTGGCCACTTCGGCGTTGTTCTGTACCGCTTAACAACCCCTAAACTCGGATTACGAAGTGTGACACACAGCTGTCCGCTCGCCGGGCGCGCGCTGACAAAAACATCTTCTTGTGGAAACATTAGTTGGGTGTTAGGATGGAATTGCTGGCTCAGTTGCTAGGAATTTGAGTGCTCGTTAATTAATTAACAGTACTGTTAGACTGGACGTTCTATCCATACTAACATTATCAATGCGAAAGTGCGTCTGTCTGTTACCTTTTCACGCCCAAACCGCTGAACCGAGTTTGCTGGGTATGGACATAGCATACTTTATGTCCCGGAAAAATGTACGGTTCCCACGCAATAACTTAAATTTGGTGTAACGGAGTTGCGGGTGTCATCTATTTGATTAATTAGTTTAAAGGTCCTCATATTACACAGGTAGGTCGGTCGGTCAAACTGATCGCAGATCGATCTGATCAGGGAGGTGAGCCAAAATCTTTTCGTTTTCGCTACGTTTTAGAATCGCCGATGAAAATGTATGGAATTGACATAAGCGTTCGTTAATATGACGTTGACGTTCGACTCGTCTTATGTCAATTCCATACATTTTGATCGGCGATTCTATAACGAAGCGAAAACGAAAAAGTTTCGACTAAATGGCCAGACTTTTTTTGTACATTACATCTACATAATATGGAGAAAATATTATATGAATTTTAAATTTTGTTCGTCTTGCTTAAACTTGAGAACTAAACCGATTGGACAAATTTAAGTCTTATAATATTCTTGTAAGTCCAGGGTTTATATTAAGGCCATCCCCCGAGCAAACGACAAATTGACCTAAAAAAATTAAAACGTGGAATATGTATTTTATAATACTGTCGATCTATTGACGTGTGTTACAGATAAAAGTAATTTGTGAATACTGGGGAGATGCTGAATGTATGCTTGAATTTTAATAAACAACTCAACTCTACAACTCTACAAGGCGCAGGTTCGGCCTCATATGGAATATTGTTCTCACCTCTGGGCAGGGGCGCCAAAATACCAACTGCTCCCTCTGGATTGTATCCAACGAAGGGCCGCTCGAATTGTTGACTGCCATAGTGTTTCAAACAGCTTGGACCCCTTGGAATTACGCCGAGATGTAGCTTCACTCTGCATCCTCTATCGGTTGTATCACGGGGAGTGCTCTGAGGAATTGTTCGGGATTATACCACCTGCAATTTTTCGCCATCGTCCCGCGCGAATAACATACCATCCTTATCACCTTGATGAGTGGCAGTTTTCCACAGTGCGTTTTTCGCGTAACTTTCTGCCGCGCACTGTAAAACTCTGGAACGAACTGTCACCAGCAGTATTTCCGGACCTATACGACCTGCAAACCTTCAAGAAAAGAGCGTATTCCCTCTTAAATGGCCGGCAACGCACCTGCAGCTCTTCTGATGTTGCGAGTGTCCATGGGCGACGGCAGTTGCTTACCATCAGGTGACCCGTTTGCTCGTTTGCCCCCTTATTTAATAAAAAAAAATGGTTTTACTTTGGAAGCATATGTCATGAGTATAATTTAAACAAAAATAGGAAATTAATAACGTGGAATGGAATGTTCCACTGAAGATTATTAGTGTATTTTTATTATAATTTTGTAGCTTTGTAGCTCTAAAAGTGGTAAATTACGTAAGCAGCAGCAGCATCTTCGTAGAGGGACCGCCTTAAGAAGAAAGTGATAAAAAGATCAGCATCAAGTATAATATTATAAAGAAGTAACTTCAAATACAATATATCGGATAAATAAACTGCAATACTGACTGATGACTTCAGATATTTCAATCGAAAGGACTCACACATGAAAAAGTAAGTAAAATAGAAGCCTTCAAAATGAGAAATGCCGAACCTTTTAAATATGGGAGACTATTGTTAGGCCAACAGTTTTTCGCACAGGAATTGAACGAGTAACAGCATCAGTTTCTATATTTTTTACCAATTGCATGGTAGAAAAATGTAATTTATATGGCTAATGTACAGCCAATACATACTGCATACTGGCTGTCACAATAATAATTATAGAATGCAATAATTTCAATAACAGTTATTGAAATTATTGCATTCAATAATTATTATCGATTAAAATACTTAAATACTGAAATACTTTCGATTGAAATATCTCAAGTCATCAGTCATTAAGTATAGATAAAAAAATAGCATAGATGGAACTTTGTAACTCTTATGGGATACTTCTACTTCCGTATTTGTAATAGCACCTTCTATAGTACTAGAAGATTTATGTTTCTGTATATCTGTATAGCACTAATTGGTGTAGTCAAGTTACATTCGATGTCTTTGACAGAGAAGTTTGGAATCCGAAATAAATGGGAATCATCATCGAGAGCTTCTTGCCACTTGCTAGTCGTAATTTCAAATTCACATACCTTTTAACTTTGCTGTCAAAATCATCGACTACAGTTATTGTAGAGAGTTACAAAGTTCCATCTATGCTATTTTTTTATCTATACTTAATCTATATATATATAAAACTCAAAGGTGACTGACTGATTGACATAGTGATCTATCAACGCACAGCCCAAACTACTGGACGGATCGGTCTGAAATTTGGCATGCAGGTAGATGTTATGACGTAGGCATCCGCTAAGAAAGGATTATGATAAATTCCAACCCCAAGGGGTTCAAATAGGGGATGAAAGTTTGTATATAATAATACTTCTTAACGCGAGCGAAGCCGCGGGCAAAAGCTCGTATTATTATAAAGCGGAAGAGTTTGTTTCTTTGAACGCGCTAATCTCAGGAACCACTGGTCCAATTTGAAAAATTCTTTCAGTGTTAGGTTGCTCATTAATCGAGGAAGACTAAAGGCTATATTTTATCATGCTAAGACTAATAAGAGTAAAGAAATAGAGGAAACTGTGTAAAAAACGGGGGAAATTATTTGAAAGGGCTTATATCACGAACTAATGGAGCATTTTTTTAGTTACTTGGCACAGGTAAGAAGTAGACCACGTGAATGATCATAGGCTATTTTGTGGACTAATTTATCTGTGAAATATCTAATTTACGCGAGCGAAGCCGCACGGAACGTCTAGTAATATTATAAAGCTGAAGAGTTTGTTTAAACGCGCTAATCTCAGAAACTTCTCGTCCGATTTGAAACGTTCTTTCAGTCTTTGATGGCCCATTTATTGAGGAAGGCCATAATGTAATTATTATCCAGCTAAGACCAATAGGTGCGAAGATACAGTGGAAAATGTGAAAGAAACGGGGTAAAATATTTGAAAGTGCTTATCTTACGAACTATTTGAGCAATTTTTATGTTATGTGACACAGATATAGAGTAGACCACGTGAGACATAGGCTATTTATTTGCGGGAAATGTACCGTTTCCGTGAAATTACTAATTTACGCGGCCGAAGCTACATGGAACGTATAGTTAATAATATAATTAATTGCAATCTAGACTGGGAGCCGAATAAATCCCAGGTCTGAAACCAAATTAGTCTGGATACTAAATGGCAATTTGTACATGTACCTGTTTCGTTGCTGCTATTCCGATTCAGATACTCAATGTGGTTCTAACAAAAGCGTCATTGTAATGAACAAAAAAAGCTACATATATAATATTATTAAATACGGTCCAATTGAGAAACCTCATCCTTTTTGGAAATCGGTAAAAAAAAATAGTTTAATTTGAAAATTCTGTGTAAAAATTATTTTCTTCGGTATGAAAACCTATAAAACGTGCTGTTGGATGTCTTTTATGTTACTAGTATCTTCATACGGCGTACCATCCCTTATCAAAATCGTTTCAGTACAATAAGTGCGAAAAGATAATAGACAGACACATAAAAAGGGAGAATAATAACTGCATCACTTAAAGTTATTAGTATGGATTTATAAATGGATCCATTTACTAAGGATAGAAGCGTTTAAAACAACCGTCGTTTTAAACCCATAGATACAAGTGAAATGAAATTTGTCGTATTAAACTCGAGCACTAAAAACCTTGTTTCATTCCAGTAAATCATTATTTCATTGCACCCATCTCGGTGTTTGGCATAAACGCTTACAGCTCGAGTCATTCTAACCTTATTCCCTTCTAACAAAAGCGAGAATCCCGTGACAAATTTGAAACGGATTCCTAGGGACAGAGTTAATTAACCTACTGTGATTCGATGTAATATAGTTGGAGATATCCCAGCAGGATTAATACGTTGATATCCTTTATTAGGGTCGCCATTTTTGGGTTGCGTTTACGGGCGCTCGTTATGTTTATGAATTTAATACGTCTATATGTTATTAGTTTCGATTTAGTTTAATTGGATATCACTTGTGGCTTGAAGGTGTGCACGTGGGGTCGGCTATTTGATACGTTTTAAGGTTTGTTACTGATGGTTATGTTCATAATGGCGGGTTTACATTATTCTAATCCAGTGATCTATTCCAGCGATGGATTATAGAATATATAGAACAATAATGGAAGACATACGAGTAATATCTATACATATTATAAAACAAAGTCGCTTTTTTCTCTCATGTCCCTTTGTTCCCTTTAATCTTTTAAACTACACAACGGATTTTGATACAGTTTTGTTTAATAGATAGAGTGATTCAAGAGAAAGGTTTATAAGTATAATAACATTCATTAAACAGTGGAAAAATACTGTTATTGTTAGGGTTTCTAATGTGATGTCGTAAATAATTAATTTTTTTCCGCTTACATTGCAAACGCAGGCTGAACCCTACGAGATTTATTAAAATAATGTACCACGTATTGTACACATTAAAAAGGTCTACAGAAAACTCCGCCATGGTATAAGTAATGTCATTTACTTTTTACGACAAATAATGGCTAATATTCGAAGCTATTTTGATAAATACAGCATTAATCCTTATCCAGTTAAATGACTTAAACACATTGTTGATTTAATTTAGATCTATATGCAATGATATTCTACTTATACAGATATGTTACGTCCATACTATTTTCCGGCTTAAATGTCTTCCGAACAATTTTCAAATTCAAAATTGCAAACATTGACAAATTTGACAGATAAGTGAAAAAAAAAGATACGAAAAACCATTTACATAAAAGATACAGTTCTATTTCTAAACGTCGAATCGTATCGCTGTCTCTTTCTTCGCCTGAGCTATGACGAAAATTAGATTTTTTCCAGATTGTTCAAAAAAATAATTGAAAATGTAAATAATCGAGATATTTATTGCAATCAAGACATGTGGTAAGAGATTCCATGTGTTTTGTATACTTTCGAGTCATAATTGGTGCCTTTTCGAAACACGCACGACGTCATTTTCAATTTATTTAGGTAAGACAAGATGCGGCATATGCGCTCGATGCAGACTAAATAACAGACGGCCCAATTGGGCCGTATTTGAATCTTTACAACGCGCGCGGTAGACAATAGATACGATGTTGAGCAAAAATTGGGCACATCGATAACGGGTGAGAATCTGCCATCCATCCTGGGGGGTAAAAAGCGGGATATCTTCCTGGCTTTTTGCAGGACAATCGTGAGTGTAGTAAATAAGCGTAACGGTAGTATTTTGTGTGATAACAATAATTAGGTTCAAATTTAAGCTGTGATATTAGGATAGTCTCTATACTTTTGGTTATATATTTGTGCCGTTGTTTTATTATTTGACATTTTAATTGTATTTTATTGTAATTGTTTATTTTAGTGGAATCATTTATTGTATTTTTATTGGAATTGGTATTTTAATCTAGTGTTAATTACATCGTATATTTATATTGGATATCATAAATTTTGTACAAAATATAATAAGTATTGAACATAATTGTAACATCAAAGGCTGATTAGACAAATTGTATGTATAGACAAATAGAAAATAAATAGCCCTGATAATGTTAGGGGGACGAAATAATAAAAAAAAAAAACGCGCGTGGTAGTAACATAGATCTGCTTTGAGTTTTTCATCATTGTCTATATGGCTCTTTACAACATATGACTTAAATGAATATTTAAGAAGATATTACAGATTTAAAAGTCAAAACTGCTGAATCGATTTTAATTATTTTTAGTGGCTTTATATTTTATACCCGATGCGAAGCCGGGGCGAGTCGCTAGTATAGAATAATGCACGGACACTGGAATGTACTAGAATGCAATTTTGCAAAAGAAATCCCTAGATTGGAAAATCTAGCGCATATTCGCAGGGATTGGAATGATACAGTGTGTAACAAAAATAAGTGATAATACCTTAGGGTGTGAACGTGTTCCTTGTAGAGAGGTCACTGTGAAAGTAGCAGCGCTGAAAGACGAAATTTTTTTTTTTCACTTTTGTATGGGCAAGGGCCCGAGCGTCACGAGTTTCCCCATACAAAAGAGAAAAAAAATTTTGGTCTTTCAGCACTGCTACTTTCACAGTGAACTCTCTAAAAGGCACACGTACACACCCTAAAGTATTATCACTTATTTTTGTTACACCCTGTATAAGCCGACCATATTATGGAGTGGTCTTATTTAGTAGACGAGGCTCGACGCGGCAAAGCACAAGGCGATACAAGACTGAAATGCCATCTTTTTAACAATTATTTTAATCACTATTATCATAGAGGAGGAATTATTTTATTATCATCCCCGCGTCGTATCTTTTCTCGTTTCATTTCTGGTTAAACCTACTTATAATATTCTTTTTAATAAATAAGAATTTTTAAAACAATAAATGACGGTTCACTCCAAAGTTTTTATGTGCAATACCAACGACACTCATTGGAACTTCGAAAAGAATCGATGTAATACAACAACACCAAGTTCAGAAGGATAAGTAAAAGAAAACCGTATCCAATTCCATACACGAAAGGAATGGCAAAGAAAAACATGAACATGACAGGGAAAGCCTCGTGTTGATACAGCCTCTGGAACTTCAGGCAGGTTTACTCAGCGATTATCCTGTTTCATACCGCGATAATAAACAATCCAGCCAGCTGTAAGATACATAAAATGAATTGGTAAGATTGCTACAAGATAAACAATGAGCTACATCTTTAACGTTCATAATATTTTGTGTTATATTTTTTGCTATATTTTTAGATGTCTGATGGTCAGGTGTGATTTTATATTTTGCTACTCGTATATAGCTAATATTGTATCGCAGTCCTTAAACGCGGCGACCGAATCAAGAAATTCCGTAACGAAAAAATCTAATACTCCGACCAGCCCAGCCCAGCGCGGCGGTGCGGCGTTGCTAGATTTCGGCATGGTGTTTGTGTGCGTGCGTGTATAAAAAATGCTATGCAATAGCTTAACCACGGCAGTCCCCATGTGCCACACGTTTTTACTGTTTTGTTTTGTTAATTATTATTACCGCGATCGTGGGAATCGCAGACACAATAGATTTTAAAATAGATTCAATTGTTATGCGGCACACGGGTGCCGCTAGGGAGTCGATTGGTTAATATTTACATCACACAAAAATATCACCCAGTTAATTTGTATTTAAAACCAGTTCAATTCTAATTGTAACAAAATATTTTTCACTTGTTTTATTTTTGGAATTGCCTATATTTTCTAAAAGGAAAATTGGGAAAGAGGCCAAGTTTACACTTCATTAAAAATATATAAAAAGTCGATTCAATAATTCCTTTGATTTCGTGTAAATAACGATTTTAATATTTGAATATAAAACGTGACGATGCCGAAGTGGGTGCGATAGAACCCGCTGCCCTCGAATCGCGAATTTCTGGAAAACTCTGTTAGGGTCGAATCATACTGGAGAACGAAGCATAATAATGTGATGAAAATTAACCCTTATGTTCATGTCATGTCCACCTTTCACGATACGCTCTTTCTCCCGACTGTCAGCAAGTTTTTTTTATATCCATGAGAAACTTTTGCTCCGTTCGTTCGAGTTTAACACATGACTTTTCATAATGTCAACGATGTTCGAGAAATCGACCCCCAAAGTGTTTTGATATTTCTAAACGATGGGAGTTGGACACTTCACCACTTGGAAGTAATTTTAAAAAACCCCCTTATTAGACACAATATTATTATAATATAAATTAGGAACAATTTGCTGTCCAAAACAGCAGAATTTAAACAGAACGCGCCGAAGTGAAATTCGAAAGCTAGGTATATTATGTCATAGAGGCGTTTTCTAAGTGCGCTTCGCCACGCTCCTCTTCCAGTATGGCCTAGCCCTAAACATTTCTGTCCATAATCGAGTCCTCGTGCCCCGTGTTGACAGTCGCGACGTCATTGCCTGTGTCAACACAATTTGCTCCAACACCTTCCCGACTCCAAATTCGCGTCCCAATATTTAATTTCGTCTAATATTAAATTGGATCGGATACATCATTTGTGCCCGCTAACCGTTATCCGTAATTTAAATCGTATTTTAGCTATGGTGAGTTTCGAATTATTTATTTTTATTTTTATTTATTAACCAATATAATAATATAAAAGATACATTTTAATATACAGCAACAAAAAACCCTCACAGGTTTATCTTGTTCCTGGTTCACACTCCTTATAAAACTAAATAAAAGCTACAAATTACTAAGTTTCAAAGTACATAATACAAACCTACATTAATTTACAGTTTGTCAAGAAAGAGTAGACACAGTACAATTTTTTTTTTCTAAACGTAATCATTCTCCAAAATTCGACCTTGCACATCCTTATCTCGATTCAGCAAATCTTTCATATTTTTATGTGATTTCAACTTTGTGTACCTGAGTACCATACCATAATAACATTTTAATTGATAATAATTTTTCACACAACACCTACCAGCCGAGCGCTCGGTGCGTAAGACAGCGGACGCGCATGCTATACGTCTCGACCGTCTCGTTACTGAGAACATTATGAGTCGCGCGGCGCGGGCGCAAGCGCAGCCGGCTGTCGTACACACCGCTCGCTCGTACTTGCTACGTAATACGTTATACAGGATGCTTACGTAGTTACTAATTTATTCGTAAAGTAGTTCATTAGGACTGTTTTTATATTGAGAGGTGTTATTTTACTTCGTACTTCAGGGGGCAAGGTGTTAATTAGAGTAGGTATTATATAGCCTGAAGTACGAGTACCATAGAAGTTAGTGTGTTTAGGTATTAAATTTTTTTTATTTGATCTCAGTATTGATCGAAGTATATTCGATCAATACTTCTAACTATTGTGAAAATATCGATGTAACTGTAACTTTGTTGCGCTGAAGTCTAATAAATTAATTTTAATTTTAGTTAGTCTTCCTAAATCTCGAGAACAGAGGGGCTAAAATGGTCGCTTTGGAGAAACATAATTATTATGAATCATAAAATGATAAAATGATTCATTTTTTAAAAATCGCAAAATGGTCACTCTGCTTGCAATTCATGTCTAGTAATTCGTCAGTTTGACAATTTCGACAATTCATTTGCTGAATTGATTGAGAGGAATTGCTAAATGTGACCATTTTAGCCCCGCTGTTGAACCGATTTGGCAAATTTTTGTCTTGACATGTTTGTAGAAGCCCAGGGAAGTTTAATATTTGGAGGAGAGTGATACAAAGTTCAGGGGTTCATCTATTTGGTTCCTAACAATATTATGTTCTTACGTAGTAATCAACGTATCTCTATTACAAATTTTATCAATATCTGTCCAGCGACTCTAGCGTGAACAGGTAACTGCTAGACAAGAAGGCCGTATGGCCTTTTAAAATAGTTTTAAACTGAACTTTAGTCAGAAGAAGAAGGTATCTTCTTCTTCTGACTAAAGTTCAGTAAATTCAAATTAAAGTTCAATATTTAATTTGAATTGTTTTTTAAAAATGTGATAGATAGATAATTATGATGAATAATTAATATTAATTTTAATTTTATGCAAAATTAAATATTTTTTCTTTTTTGACTCTTTTAATTTTATGCAAATATTTTTTCTTTTTTGAGTAATCTTTAAAATTCCTAAGGGCCCCCAAACAAATTTTTATACGGGGCCCCGCCAAGGTACGCTACGCTTCTGACCAATACCTAAATTCCTAGAAATGTAGGTAATTCTAACAACTATATTAAACACTGAATATATTACCTCTATATGATTTATAATTACTTACAAAGTATATCAAAGTCGGTATAATTTTAGTGTAATTTCCAAGAATAGTTAATAGTTTAGTATTTTATTATTCCAATATGGTATTTGTATCATAAACCTCTATTAGAATTTGCAATGTTATTGTTGTATTGAATGATAATAGATAAATTTATGGTATACAAACAATTAACTGAATATTGTGGTTCGTACATTGATCATAGTTATTATGCCAGCATTTATCAAAATTTTGAATAGTTTTAAACTGAACTTTAGTCAGAAGAAGAAGATACCTTCTTCTTCTGACTAAAGTTATATAATAGAGGCAGAAACAGGCAGAAAGCCTGTTTCTGCCTCTATGGACAATAGTGACAGGTCTAACAGGCGTTTCTGTCCCATAGAAGTTCTTAAAATTTGAAAGCACGCTTTACTGGGGAAAAAGAAATAGCTTTTTTTTACTTTTCTTATTTCTGAAATTTAAAAAATTTGGGAAGTTTTTATAAGTTTTTGCTTACGCACCCTAGGTCGGGAGCCCCGTATAATGGATACGGCTGATACGGCAGTAGCTACGCCCCTGGTATTGGTGCTCCAGAATTCTAATGTAGCACTTCCTTACAACTATCAACGCAACACATTTCATGTAGAAGTACTGCTTTAAAATTATTTAATGTTTTATCTGAGTCGGCTCAGTGCAGAGGTTTGAAGCCTGATGAAGTAACAAACAGATATATATATAATTGGAATCTCGGAATCGGATCCAACGATTTTCATGAAATTTAGTATATAGGGGGTTTCGGGGGCGATAAATCGATCTAGCTAGGATTTTTTTTTTTTAGAAAATGTCATTTTATTTATGTTTTATTGAATACCGAGCAAAGCTCGGTCAAACAGCTAGTTTATTTATAAATTTACATTCATATTATGAATTGACAATAACTTATTTAAATGATACAACTGTTTCTATCAAATAAACCCAGTAGGGTTACTTTAGCTTTGGGTATCTGAAATTAATTATTATAGTCAGAATTTTTTTTGCACCAATGTTTAGGGTGGGTGATGAATAGCTTAAATTCAAAAACTCGACCAAATCCGACTGATGCGTTAGCCGCCATATTGGTTTGATGTAAATATTTTTAGACATAATATTATATCCTTTACTTTTAATTTTTTTGGCGCAAAAAAAAATCCGAATATAATTAATTTAAAAAAATCGAACCCTACTGTAGTAAGTTGTCATATTGGCGTATAATAACGAATTTTAACCCGTCTAGTGCAAACCCATTTTCTTTCAAAGTATTCATTCTGTTCACCTAAAGGTTTTTTCTATAGGCATTCAGGGTGGAAATGTCTTGGGATATTATTAACGGGGCTCGCAGCGAAAGTAGCTCAGCGACCTACAAATTAGTATGAAATTATAGAACGCTCCATTATATTATGTATGTAGTTCGTTATTGCGCAGTATTTTTATAAAAAAAAAGAATAAGCAAACATAGCATACCCCCCGGAACCCAGGTTTATTACTAGAAAAATTTCTAGTAATAAGCCTGGAGGCCAGGGGGTGAGCCAACATTTTTTCGTTTTCGCTTCGTTATAGAATCGCCGATGAATATATATAGAATTGACATTTAAAGCGTTCGTTAATATGACGTTGACGTTCGACTCGTCTTATGTCAATTCCACACATTTTGATCGGCGATTCTATGACGAAGCGAAAACGAAAAAGTTTCGGCTAAATGGCCTGATCTGGTATGATGTCATCCATACTTACGACAGATCATCCAGACAAACGGACAGAAACACTTTTGCATTTTATAATAATATTAGTATTTAAATTTAATAGTAGACCTCAGTAGCAGACATAAGCTTCGCACATCCCACGTACGATCTTATACTAGTACGGGAGCCCTAGAACATTTTTTTATCAATATCAAGCTAATTTTTTTTCAGTAACTTCATTTTGATATTCTTTTTATTCATTTTTTATTTACTTCATTTTGATAAGACGAACAACATTTTTATTTGCGAAAAATCTCGAAAGTGGTAGCTAACAGAGATAGAAAGGATTTCATACTTTGAATTGATGGTCCTAAAACATGGACTGTTTTATTTGTAGTACAATGTTAATTATATGACTATTAATCTATCAATACACAAAAAATCAGTACGTTAGGGTTACGTTATAGGGTTCTGTAATCAACGAAACTTGATTGACTACTGAACCCTTAAACGGAACCCTAACAAGCAGATTTTTTGTATGTTGATAGGTTAATAGTTATATAATTAAAGAGTAACATTGTCCTACAAATAGAACAATCCATATTTTTGGACCATCAAGTCAAAGTATGAAATCCTTTCTATATCTGTTAGCTACCCACTTTCGAGATTTTTCGCAAATAAAAATGTTGTTCGTCTTATCAAAATGAAGCTTCCTCACAAAAAATTAGCTTGATAGTATTAAAAAAAATTGTTCTAGGGCTCCCGTACTATACTATTCTCAAAGAATCAAAATAATAATCCCTTTCAAAGCTGCGACCTTTTGGCAAGAGCAATATCTCACATAGTACAAGAGCCTACGATAAACTCAAATCTCCAATATTAAACCGAATAAATTGTTTCGGATGAAGTCATAAAAATGTATGAGATTAATAACGATATTACCCTGGCTATCGGTGACTTTTGTAGGGCCGAGCCCTGAGACATGCCCCGAATAGAAATACAAGGCTTTGTCGCTTGGACTTAGGGGATCAATCGCTTTTGTAACATACAAAATCGCTTTTAAATAGATACGCTGTTTAGAATTAAATGGATCTCACGCATTTGTTTTGAATTCATTCATTTATATTTAAATTTTTATATTTTCTTCTTTTTATCATAATCCTGTACAATAATAATTATATTTAGCATTATCCTGGTCACAAAATATTTGAACTTTGATATTTTGAAATCTTCTGTATTAAAACGAGTCCTATGTATAAAAGTACGTAATTAATTATCTATAGTTTAACCGATAAGGATATTAAAATTAAAAAGTGATAATAATATTCATATAACCAATCTTTACTAAACCATAATATTATGAAATATAATAATTGTTGTGCTGGGTTCAGTTCAGTTATCTATAATAGTTCAAAAGCTGTTTATGAATGACGAGGACTAATTTGAGATATCTTATGACATTACCCTACCAGCTTTAAGGTAAGGTACCAGGTAACAGGTAAAACATTCTAAATTTAAATTTAAATATTTAATTCAAAACATTCCAAGCTGTATTTAATGAGATTACAGAAACCCCGAAATCATAAAAAAGGGTTCACACAGAATCATTGTTTATTTAGGAGCTCGCATCGGTTGTATAAACATATGAAAATGATATGCCCGGTCAGCGAAAATATAGTTACCTTCGGGTCAGAATCGGTGAATACGTTTAGCGATTTATTCCCTTTTTATCCCTTGCGTAAGTGCGAAATGCGGGCAAGGTACTTAATGACCTAACACCTTTTAAGGTACCCCTAAATTATAGTTATTACGGAGTGCTAAGCGCGGCTTGTAGGATATTATAATCATGAACTCGTAACACTGTATGTCTTAACAAACTATGTTCTATCTTACGAATAAATGTGATATCACATACACTAAATTTAGTTTTGTACAAAATTTGGAAATAAATTGAAACAGACTTCAATGATTGGTGTAGTAAAACTGCTAAGCAGTTCAAGTTCCGTCAAACGGAACTTGAAAGTATTTTTAAATAAAGAATCCCCCGACGTAAGTGTACTCGTGTTGAGGCTCAACTCCAAACTGAATCTTGCCTGCGTAACAATGTTAGGAGTTGAGTAACGTTAAGGTTGGACAACTAAATTCTGCTGTAAAACTTTCAAGACAACTTTGCTCACAAATGGCCATCTCTTTGATTGCACTTATTAAATCAGGGAATTCATAATTCGAGTTAGGTAACTCGAGCATAATAGTTTAGGTGCTTTGAGGCATTTTCAACTCGTCGCTACCTCAAGTGAGAGTTACTTAATTAGGTATCATCAGAGAAATTGATTCAAAGGCAGACGGCGGACTTTATTTGGTCGCGTCATGTCAAGTCAAAATCGTGATCTGACTGCTGAGTAAGTCCATCTTTGTCTTTAAGTAAATTTTATGATGGTACCAATATTTTTTCTATTTAGATATCAAATTTCAGCGAAATAGGCTCGGAAAGACATACACACTTTCGCAATAATAATAATAATACTATGGATTATTATCACCACCTACACAAGTAAATTTCGGAGAAAATGCACTGACATGTAACCAATAGCCAATAGCGTGGAGATAACGCGAATGTTATCTGGTAATTAGTAGGTCGTAGCATTAATTACTGACCGAAGACGTAACGTTATGTATGTGTGTGTGTACTATTAACTAACTACAACAAACTTGAGGGAAACTCTCAACTATCGTAGGCAGATGCTGCGATATGAAATGTTCTTAAAACTTTGAGTGGTATAAAACCACATTATATAATGACGCCCAGGCAGGCGGTGTGCAACAGAAGCTAGTAAAAGTGAATATAATAAAATTGACAAAAACAATTGAAAAAATAATCATGGGATTCAATCGACTTAATCTTTCAGAAAAGGGGGAAACGTAAAAAGGATCAGAAGCATTTCCATCGATCCCTAAACATTCCGAACATCTGAATTGAAAAATTCTGTTCAAATTCTTTTATGGAGTTTCGATAAACGATTGACGTTGATTTTTATATTACTGGATCTTAGATTGAATCGAGTGACGCGACGAGAAAGACTGCTTAGGACTTGAAAGAATTTTAATATGCTGTTGTATAGCAGGCGCGGTCTCTACGGATTGTTATTATTTAAATGACTTCAAAAAAGGAGGTTCAATTCGACCAGTATGTATGTTAAGAATTGCAGTGACTATAGTATTAGTAGAAAAGACCGTGGGAGGTCGACCTTCACCGATCTGATAACCAGATGAGACATAATATTTTTTATCAAATATAATTTATAAACAAATATGCCTATAATTACTTGCCTATCTAAAAGTGCTCATGGCTATTGACCATATATTAAGAACTGCCCAGTTCTCGGATATGTTAGTATATAGACTATAATTATATTATCAGTGTCTGAAAAAATGTGCCAAATTTTAAAATTTTATGTATGAATATATTATTATGATTTTATGTTTATGTTCAAATATCTCCGATTTTTCCGCATGTCCGATTTAAGTATTGGCGTGGTATACTTAAACATAGAGAAAACTGTAAGTTTCATCAAAATCAGTTAAGTAGTTTTTGAGATAAGGAATTTCAAGTATAAAATTGTCTACTGAATCAAAAAAGATGAAGCTTTAAGGAAAGATTTAAACTAGATGAGGACTGCAGAGTATTTTAAAAGATTTTCTTTTCATTGCACGTTTAACGCCAAATGTAGCTAATTATGCTGCGACACGGCGCCCTGCAAGTCAGGAGACTTCTGTGAGCTAAAGTTTTTTGAACAACTACTTATTTTAAAGCGATGTGAAACTGGATATCAGAAATATCAATTTGTATTTAATTTAATATAATTGTAGGATGGTATAATTATTATGGTACTCTGTACTACTAAGCCTTCTAAGTTAGGCCAAAGCCTTTGGTCAAATCAGGCTTTGGCCTGAGTTTTTCAATCGATAGCGGATTCAAGGCCATGGCGCTAGTAGGGTCAGCTACATCATCATTGCATCAAATTCTACGTATTTATATGTTACATTATTGCATTATGTCTTAAGAATAAGGATTTATCCAAGGAAAGAAATGTCAATTCCGTTAATCATCATTTTTGTTTTCATTTTCTAGAGAGTAAGACTGTTACACGATGATGATGATTTTTATTTAAACTTTTATCCTCTTCCAAACTACGTTGAATCTCCGGTGTCCCATATTTTTGGTGCTTAAACCTAAGTAAAAGTAATTCCAAGGCTGTGAGTGGGAAACGAGAAAAAATTGTTTTTATTTATTGCACGTCCGTGGCACATTATCAGTGATTTTGTGACAAAATACGACCAGCGACCAGTTTTAATAAACATGCAATCAATTCAAATTATCCACTAATTTAATTTGAAAACTCAATTTCACGGATAAATATGCAATTGGCGCTGCATGGCACAGTGATTGGCTAATATTTTTCTCGTATTTGATGCTGCTCTATAATATTATAATATTGTATTCGTAATAGAAAATCTGCAGTTTAATATTATAGGTACATTCAGTCTTATATTATGTAGAGTAATTAAGAGTATAAGCCCTGATCTACTGTTATTACTCGTAGTTATATTATGAGAGAAATTTGATGTTTTCGGTTGTGTAAGTCCATTTGCACAAACATAACAAGTCAAATCTATGCAGATTGCAGTATGATAGTCAGTGATAGATTATTACAAAAAGTGTAACAAAACTTAGTGATAATACTTAGTGTGTATGGAGTTACCTATGAAGACCTCTGTGGCTCAGTTGGTGGGCTGTTGGTAGCTCAAGCCGGGGGTCGCGGGTTCGAATACCGCCGACGGAACAAAAAGTTTTAAAGTTCCTGGGTCATGGATGTGTATTAAATATGTATAGTATAAAAGTATTAAATATATTTCCGTTGTCTGTACCTGTAACCCAAGTCCTTCAGGTACTTAGCACGGGGCCAGACTGACGTGGTGTAAAGAATATTATTATTATGAATAGAAAAATGCTATTTATCGCTGCTACTTTCACAGTAAACTCTATATAAGGAACACATACACATTACACACCCTAAAGTATTATCACTCAGTTTTGTTACACTCTGTATAGTCAAATTATCAAATTCTTTTTTTTTTATGAAATAAGGGGGCAAACGAGCAAACGGGTCACCTGATGGAAAGCAACTTCCGTCGCCCATGGACACTCGCAGCATCAGAAAAGCTGCATGTGCGTTGCCGGCCTTTTAAGAGGGAATAGGGTAATAGGGGAGGGTAGGGAAGGGAAGGGAATAGGGGAGGGTAGGAAAGGGAATAGGGTAGAGGATTGGGCCTCCGGTAAACTCACTCACTCGGCGAAACACAGCGCAAGCGCTGTTTCACGCCGGTTTTCTGTGAGAACGTGGTATTTTTCCGGTCGAGCCGGCCCATTCGTGCCGAAGCATGGCTCTCCCACGTATAAAAATTCTCAGACAAATTTCAAGCAAAATCTGAGCTATATTAGCGACAGATTCAGTTTCATTTTTAGCGGAATCCCTGCCGTATTTGGCGACAGATATTAACGCTTGCTAAGCCTTTCATCGCTAAATTGGAGCTGTAACTAAGTCGGAGTTTGGACCCGCCGCAGCCTGCAGGCCGCTCGCCCGTGAAACTCACTTAGCTCATGGTTGCACGAATTATTTCCAATTCTATTGCTTTAGGTTATATTATTAATTTTATTATCGTATAAAAAGGGTAAAATGGCGTATTTTATAGCAACGAGATAAGTTACAAGCCTGACAAAATATTATATCTATCGTATGTTAAATATATCTATCGTATGTATTGGTCATTCTGTCAAATACAGGGTGTAACAAAACTAAGTTATAATACTTTAGGGCGTGTTCCTTTTAGAGAGTTCACTGTGAAAGTAGCAGCGCTGAAAGAAAAAAAAAATCACTTTTGTATGGGCAAGCGCTCCAGCGTTACAAGTTTCCCCATACAAATCATAATTCTAACAAAATAATAATTAAAACTGCTAAGAGAACCTATAAATTTACATTTACAAGTAACAAAACAAAACAGTTATGTCTTGTTTGTGGTTATTGCAATGCTCCAGTTAGTAAAAATTGTATTGATAAATTAAAGCGAGATGAAAGGGAAACTTTTCCTACATTTGACGTGATTTTTCCAATAATTATTCAGTCGATCGGCTTCCTCATTAGAGCGGGCAGAATCAAAGCTCGGAGCGATTAGGGAGAATTTTATACAGGGTAAGGTTTTACAAGTACCGATTGTGATAATTATTATGTGTGTAAAGTATTGTACTTTTTTTTTAAGCTATTGCACTGCTTTTATCGCGGACTTTGGAGCGCGGCGACGGAATCAAGAAATTCCGTAACGAAAAAACCTAACACCTCCCACTCCGACAGGTACAGTTTTTGTGCGATGCGTGATAGGCAAATTATAATTGCATAAGTTAATAAAAATGCTATGCAACAGCTGTCCCGCGGCAGTCATATTACACACAAACATTAGATTTAAAAAGAAACAATAAATAAGATTAAAGATCAACTGTGGTTACAG
This sequence comes from Aricia agestis, assembly GCF_905147365.1. Classification (NCBI taxonomy): domain Eukaryota; kingdom Metazoa; phylum Arthropoda; class Insecta; order Lepidoptera; family Lycaenidae; genus Aricia; species Aricia agestis. The sequence goes on along the minus strand of NC_056408.1, from coordinate 1,561,520 downwards.
TGCCCTAAAAATTATTATACAAATTTACATAAGAGAACTTATTGGTAGGTACTCAAAAATCAAAAATATGTAGGTTAAGGCCCTGTATTCCCAGAAACGGATGATTTTCAAGATTTAAAAGTGACAGGAGACATAAAAATACAGTAATTTAAATTCTGAAAAAAAAATGTGTTAGTTAAGGATCTAACACAGTGGAATTTATATTCCATTACACAATATCATGAACTTCACTTGATAGAAAAAAATCCCAAAGTTACCTCTTCTTTTAACGAAATGGCCATACTATGTCCATTTCGTTAAAAGAAGTCCAAATTATTTGGAATTTTCAGATAATTTTTATACTGAATTAAAGACAAAGAAGATGTCTAGGGCGTTTTGTTTTTTGACTCGATTTAATTGATGTATAAAAAAACGACGATCAAAAAACTATAAAATTGAAGGCGCAAAGGCTCGGCTGGTACGCTTTCAGTCACACACTTTGCGCCTGCAATTTTATAGTTTCTTGATCGTCGTTATTTTATACATCAATTAAATCGAGTCACTGTGTTAGATCCTTAACTAACACATATATTTTTTTTAGAATTTAAATTACTATATTTGTATGTCTAATGTCACTTTTAAATCTTGAAAATCGTCCGTTTCTGGGAATACAGGGCCTTAAATGTATAAGACAAACGATCAAATAGGAGTGAATCAACACGGGAAGTTAGCATGACTTTAACCTATTTTAGTGTGTTAAGGGACAAACTGCCGTACTCAGAGACCAACATAAATTACTTAACTATAACATAAGTCCCAGCCCCCAATTCATTATCTATTCTGTCAAACTCTTCATTAAAGCGAAGTTTCATTGTCATCAAATATCGTATAGAATGCGGCCGAAAGTGTAATCAAAGCATTCAGTTAATAATTAACTTCTTTTCCATCCAATACTAGTTGACAGGAAGGGGATGAAGGGGGTGACGGTGGTGTGTGACAGGCCGACTACGTCAGCCATTAACCTGTTCAATGCTCCATTTGTTCGCGAGATTACTTTCCGAATCGCAAAAACGCATTATTGTATTTTCATTGGAAATAAAAAACACGTATACAAGACAACCATTTATGTTTGTGGCAATATTATCATTTTGCTGCGTCGCGTTGCTTTTGTGCAAAGAAGCTGCTGTCATAACTGTGTCGCTAAGTTACTGGTTTCTATGAAAATTTAATTGTATTAAGATGTATTCTGTTTAACACAAGCATGGTATATAAATAAGTTAAAATAATTAAAATTTATGATCTACAATAACATAAGACGTAAATAATCCCGTACTAAATATTAATTAATCTAATAACATAGACGTAAATAATACCGTAATAAATATTTAATCTTTACGTAGAGCGCTACGAGATGCTACGAATATTCATAGACCTTCGCACTCTACGAAAAAGTTGATGCGCAAAAATTCATTGCACGGAAGCCGCTAATTTTTCCTTGCACTCCCGCTGCAGCGTAATTACGCTTAGTTTGGTTTCTTATTGCTTTATGACATAACAGGACGAGATCTAGTAAGTAGTTTTTTTAATTCGTCATAAGTCTAAAACCCCAATTTACTTTCCATTTATTCAGCTCAATTATAATAATAGTACGCAAAACTTTGTGAGAGTCCGACTCGCACTTGGCTCTCTCATTTCTGTACTTCAAACGTCAGAATTCAGAAGTGATGTATTTTATTAGGAAAACATGATTACGTCATTTCAAATTACCACACGAGGATTCGCGGAAAAGAGTTCCGGAAATTTTAACACACGATGGCCTCTCGAAAAAGCCAATAATGGCGCTTCAAAGGAAAGTCGAGGAAACATTTTGGGGAAATAAGAGAAATATTATTAGTCTGTATAGCTAATGCCTTTCATCTTTCTGCCACAACTGAGCTGGACGCTGACAGCTGGACTTAGCAACCGTTTTGATTTTGCTATATAATTCAGAATCAAAAGTACTGTGGCAATTTTGGACCGAAATACGAATTACTGTTTGTTTATGGGAATTCTTTTTATAGATCTTCAATTAATAAGTCTGTTTTATGGCTAATAGTAATGGTAACAAAATAAAATCAAGTAAATAATGTATGATTTCATTTCTCAGAATAACTGGGGTGTACTGCCGCCTGCCGATCTGTTTAGGAGATCGTTTTGAATAAAACGAGTTGCTTATTTATGATCTATAACTGTTATGATTTACTTTTTTTTTAATGTAATAAGGGGGCTAACGAGCAAACGGGTTACCTGATGGAAAGAAACTTCCGTCGCCCGTCACTCGTAGCATCAGAAGAGCTGCAGGTGCGTTGCCGGCCTTTTAAGAGGGAATAGGGTAATAGGGGAGGGTAGGGAAGGGAAAAGGGGAATTTAGGGAAGGAAATAAGACAGGGTAGAGAAGGGAAAAGGGAAGGGGATTGGGCCTCCGGTAAACACACTCACTCGGCGAAACACAGCGCAAGCGCTGTTTCACGCCGGTTTTCTGTGAGTCCGTAGTATTTCTCCGGTCGAGCCGGCCCAATCGTGCCAAAGCATTGCTCTCCTACGTCAGTTTACTGTTTATAAATTATTTCAATCGATTCTGGGTTTTTTTGCGCATACCTCTTTCGCCGCATTTACGTTTTAAAAGTGTATTCATGATACCTGTTTTGAATAAAAAAATATTTTATTTTATTTATTTTAGTAAAATAAATTAAATTAATTATATTTAACAACCTTTAATTATGTTTTTATTAAAGTGAAATTTATAAATTCTAAATGCCTTTATATAAGAATAATATGTTATTTTTAGCAGTATACCAGCTAACATTACGTAAGTATAACTTTGACCATACATAAACACTTATACAATTCGTGCCCAAGGCGCATATTTTCGCAGCGCGATTTAGTTTCCTTGTAACATAAGTGATCCCTTTTTGGTAACATCGTATGGAAAGTATAATATAAAGGACGGTCTGTTAGGAACCTAATAGAAATTCCACACGCACCTCGCTTGAGACTAGTATTATACGAATACTTCGTTTGCGACATATATTTTGATTGTCGCTTGTTTCGAAGAGTTGAGATGTATGATTATTTGAGAATATGGTAGAAAGTATTACTGATAGGTATATATGACGGGTTTGTCTCTATGTATTACATATATAATTTTTTTACAGTGCATCGATGCCAAATTACATAAATATCGCTAAACAAACGTCAAGCAAACTCTTCTTCGAAAAATGATAAAATTAACTTTAAGATATTTTGTAATATAAGTCAATCGAGTCGTATATCTAAATTAAACCATACATACTAATATTATAAATGCGAAAGTGTGTCTGTCTGTCTTTTACCTCTTAGGTGGAATTTCACCAAACACACATAAAACTTAGTTTTATAAAACTTAGTTCCCATAGAACGCGTTCATGCTGCGACGTAAATCTCGATTTGTTTCGATTGGATTTCACAAACTTCTTTTGATCGTGATTATTAAATCTAAGTTTACGTGACGTCACGCGATTATTTTACATGTTTTCATCATTTTAAAGCCTTTTCAAGTTAATTTAACTACAAAATAGCAAGAAACAATACATAAACTAACAATCGCATGTGTCAAAACTGTCATCTTGACATTTATTTTGTCTTTGTTTTTAGTTCCGCCATGACAGGGCTTGAACGGGTTTTATAACCTTAAACTTCGGACTTTGGGCGTTCTGAATATAAAACTCGGATTTGCGTTGAACGCGTTCAGTTTATGCTGGTGAAATGCATTTCGATGTTATGATCGCGTTTATACGTTTTGAACCGGTTCAGAGTGCTTTGAACGCGTTCCATTTCTTTGGTGAAATTGCCCCTTAATGTCCAAACCACTGAACCGATTTTCTACACTTTGACTCCCGGGTATACTTCTTGAATACATAGGATACTGTTTATCCCGGAAAAATGCACGGTTCCCGCACTTTAAACGAATTTGTACGCAAAAGAGTTGCGGGCGTCACTTTGTTTCATGCAATTTTCTAAAGTTGTATATTTAACATCGTGAAATCTATTGAAAAGTCTAGACAGTCAGTTGGATTCCGGAACTACACCAGACGCTGAATTGACCGGATACTACAAATGGTTGTACGCTTTTATTGAAGTTGTAAGTGTTCTGATAATATTATATAGTTAGGATTATTTTTACTGACTCCAGTGCTACATAAAGGGCCGTTAATAAATAAAAATCTATTTAAAAAACTAAAAAGGATTAGCTGTAGATTGATCGATTCGGTCATCGTGTTTCCCACGACTCAAAATATATCACGGAAAACATCAAAATCGATTCATTTATGCTCGTTTATTTCATGTGATAAGGATAGATACATAGATAATAATAGTAATTGAAGCAGTGAAGTCCATTTACACGTGGATTTCCGTTAAAAAATATTATACCTATTTCATTTACGCGTGGATTTCCGTAAAAACTATACAATAAACATCCTGAATATTCCAATATTACTCCATCCTTATTTGGGAAGTTATTGCGCATTGTATTCGATGTACAGGGTGTCGTAAAGTGGTAAAGCTATCGCGCTGTATACTCCCCGAATATATAAATATATTATCCGCTGCTGCAGTTGGCTCGCATCCAAAGGTCACTTATTTGTCCACCGCTACCGTCAACGGGACGTCATCGATAAAAATTTAAATAAAATGCCACTTTATGACCTACGCTATAAGTTTCATTTTTCTCTACGCCACTTCAGAGTAGCGGCGCCACGAGTCGCTAGACCAACGTCGGTAGAAAATGAGACCTATAGCCTAGGTCATAAAGTGGCGTTTTATTTGTATTTTTGTCAGCGACGTCCGTTTGACGGCGACGGTGGACAAGCAGCCACTCCTTCTACGCAAATACTCCGATTTTAAAACACTTACATTAACATTATCGTTTGTTTAATTTATCAGATGTTTATACACTCATTATGGATCCTGCCAATTTTGAAAGTTATTAAGTTTAACTTATATCGTTAGAGAATGTTATACTCGTTATAGACGAAAAGTATACGATTGTGCAGTTGGATCACTGTAGACGTACTAGCTATTTACATTTAATATAGTAATAGATTTTATACGTGGGAGAGCCATGCTTCGGCACGAATGGGCCGGCTCGACCGGAGAAATACCAAGTTCTCACAGAAAACCGGCGTGAAACAGCACTTGCGCTGTGTTTCGCCGAGTGAGTGAGTTTACCGGAGGCCCAATTCCCTTCCCTATCCTCCCCTATTCCCTTCCCTTCCCATCCCTACCCTCCCCTATTACCCTATTCCCTCTTAAAAGGCCGGCAACGCACCTGCAGCTCTTCTGATGCTGCGAGTGTCCATGGGCGACGGAAGTTGCTTTCCATCAGGTGACCCGTTTGGTCGTTTGCCCCCTTGTACCATAAAAAAAAAAGATGTTCAATAAGACGTATACTAGTGGGAAAATTGTTAGTTTTGGAAGAGGCCTTTACCTGAGAGGGGTTCCTCATTAAAAAACTATAATAGCATAAAATTTTCATAACTTGTAACATTTTTTTGTATAATTATATAGTTTATATTATGTGTAATGATATTATATGTAGAGCAAAAAAAGAGAATTTTGTTAACGCTCTAGTAAGTAGATAATTATTGTTGAATTAGTTTGTTTAAGTTAGAGGAAGGCTTTTTTTATAAGTACACTAGCTCGGCTTTGCTTAGTAAAATATTTTAAGCAATTATGTATATTATGATGTGCTAAGTATAGCACATCATAATATACATAATTGCATAATATGTATAACAACATACTATGTATAACAACATAGTATGTTGTTATACATATTATGTTTTGTTTATTGTATACGGTAACTATGATGTAATTTTTTTATAGTTATTTGTTTAAGTATTAGTAAAATAAAGTTGACACCTACTTTGTTTTCGATAAAAAACTCTCTAATCGACGCATATTTACACTCTTTAAAATATGTATTCTAACCGAACTGAACACGTGTGTAGCAACCCTAACTCGGTTCTGAAATGAAAAGATAATCAAAAAGTCCAACCCAACATCGGAGTTTCTCGAATGCAGTAAACGATTAACATTTCCGAAGTTTGGGGATCAAAAATATCGGTTTTCAATCGGAACAAACCGGTTAAGTTCAAGACACAAAGTCTTTAGCCGCTCCAGATAACTTCGTGGACAACAAGCTGCCGCTTATTATTGTTTAATCAAAAGAGCTTTGGAAACGTAATCAAAGACAGTAAAAAGTGTCGTTAAAAATGTAAAGGAAATGTTATGAGTAGGGCAAGCCGTGGGACGTTTTCTTTCAGCCATAACATTATTTTGCTGGGGATACTATACCGCTTACTGTTAAATACTTACTTCTAAAAGCCGAGCTTTGTGAGGGATATATTATATTACCATAAAGGGCTCGCTTCGCTCGCCCTGATTAAAATACTAAAATATATAGTGTAGTTTTTTTTTTTATGAAATAAGGAGGCAAACGAGCAAACGGGTCACCTTATGGAAAGCAACTTCCGTCGCCCATGGACACTCGCAGCATCAGAAGAGCTGCAGGTGCGTTGCCGGCCTTTTAAAAGGGAATAGGGTAATATTATAATAGGGGAGGATAGGGATGGGAAGGGAAGGGAATAGGGGAGGGTAGGGAAGGGAATAGGGTAGAGGATTGGGCCTCCGGTAAACTCACTCACTCGGCGAAACACAGCGCAAGCTGTTTCACACCGGTTTTCTGTGACAACGTGGTATTTCTCCGGTCGAGCCGGCCCATTTGTGCCAAAGCATGGCTCTAGTGAGTATAAACTCGTAAAACCGAATATTCGGTTTGTTTATATTGTAGTTTCACTGGGTTAATAATTTAATGAAGTAAGTGCCCAAGTGTGTGTCTGCGCACACACTTAGACACAATAAATCAATTCTGCTGGTGAAACTGGCCACCGTCACTGAGATATCGGTGTGGGACTTGGGAGGCATTTATTATAGTAGTTACAGAAACATTTCAACACAGTGTAACGTGTGACCTTTTCGTGTTTCAGCGTCATATTACGTGATATTACTCGTATGTTGTGTACTACAGTGATATATTCTCTATATGACCACTTAGTGACCGTTTCCTGTACAATCACGAACATAGTTTTAAGAAAAACATAAGTAGTAGCTATTGTAATCAACTAGATGACGCCCACAACTCCGTTGCGCCAAATTTCGTTTATCGTGCGGAGTCTGTACATTTTTTCGGGATAAAAAGTATCCTATGTCTTTTACCGGGACTTAAAGTATATCCATACCAGATTTCGCTTCTGCGACGTGCCACCGGTCTGCTCACCCTCTTTTTTATGATTTTTAGATCAGGTCACATGTCCTGACGCAAGTTTAACATCTCAAAAAAGTGGACAGCGCTACTAAAGAATTTTGTACAGAAGTCCATTGCCTTGCTATCATAATTCATATGAAAGAACGCCACATCTGTACACTTTATAGTACTCTGGTTATTTCTCTTTGAATGTGTCTTAAGGCGAGGATTGTTATTCCGTGACTCCTGGTTTACCTTGTTATAATATAATAACGAAGTATTAAAAAATATGAGATACTAGATGTCCCGCGCGGCTTCGCCCGCGTAAATTAGAAATTTTACAGAATCCGTAGGTACATTTTCCCATAAAAAATATTTCCCCCGTTTTTCCCACATTTTCCTGAGTTTCTTCTGTCGTATTAGTCTTAGAGTAATAATATAATATAACCTTCTCGATAAATGATGAGTCTTACTCGATAAATGATCTATCTAACACTGAGATAAGTTTTTAAATCGGACCTGTAGTTTCTGAGATTGACGCGTTCAAGTAAACATACTCTTCAGGCTTATAATATTAGGTAGATATAGATTTTTTTTAAATTATCGCTTGACAAACTCGAGTCTCGATCTAAAAGACTATGAAATGGTATAATATGGTAGTGATGATGATGATGATGATGATGAAGAATGTAATTTGCATAGTAGCATATGCTTTCTGTTCTTAAAACAACGCCGAAACTCCCAAACTTGTATCTATAAAGAATCAGGAATTCTCTCAGCACCTTCCGAACCACGGTATACCAGGTATATCTCGGTGCAAAATCTTACTTGTTGGTAGCATATGCTTAGAATACTTCTCACGAAACCGAAGTCACCATATGTTTCCCTATAAGTTTTGAGGAGTTCCCTCGATTACTTATGGATCCTTCATCAGATCACCACTTTTCTGAATATAATACCAAATTGGGATGGTACCCTATATACCAAAAGAAAAATTTTGAAAATCGGTTAACAAACGGCGGAGTAATCGTTGAATATAAGAAAACGAACATAACACCTCCCCTATTTTGAAAGTCGGTTAAAATTGTAGCCTATGTGTTATTTATTTAATATTTTAATCAGCACATGAATTGAATAACAAATTTTTTTTCAAATTAATCGTAGCACCATCTGTCAGGACAAACTAAAATTGAAATAGAATAATATTGAATGCGATGATAGCTCTGTCCGCCGGATCTAATGTAAAACATTCCAAAATCAACAACTCCTTATAAATAAGAAATTAATTGAAAAAACATTTCCAGTAGACCAAACTGTAAATCTAAACCATTCTCGAATCTCCACGAACACACACAAAAAATTTCATCAAAATTGGTCCAGTCGTTTAGGAGGAGTTCAGTCACATACACACGCACACAAGAAATATATATATTAAGATAAAGCACAATATTTAAAATACCTTAAACCATAAACATTTTAATAAAACGTAATTAATTTACAAACTCACCTCCGATAAAAATCTATTTCATCGAATTATAAGTATTAACTAGGATAATTATACATTTTATTTGAATAAATTGTTAGTAAATCTATATTAAAATGCCCTTAACCGAACAATTTTGTTTCTTAATGTTTATTTCCAAAGATATTTAAAAAAAAACATGAAAAATAGAAAAGATCCGCCCGAGAACCTACAGTTTTATGATAAGCTAAAATGAATCTTACTGCGATGCGTATACGCTTGGTCTTTGGTTGTGTGCAAAGTTATCGTTTTGGATTGAGATTAATCCCCGACTTAACAATAATTGTTATAAATGTATTATTAGGTATCATTTTCTTACAGAACTCTCATATTTAGTTTATGTTATGTTAGATGTTGTGCGCATTTTCAATACAATAATTCTACTTAAGTCTCGTGGCTATATCTTCTGAATTAAGTACATGAATTCTTAACGGCCGCTCCCAATATTTGATCTATCTCTGGTTTTGCCCTACTAGAGATAGTAATAGCTCACAATTGACATAAAATGTATGTCTCTAATGTCTAATGTGAGCTATTCCTATCTCTAGTACGGCAAAACCAGAGATAGATCAAATATTGGGAACGGCCGTAAGTGAATAAATAAAGACAATTACTATTTGGAGCTTAAAATACTCGACTGAATAATCAATGAAAAGTGTTCGGTCAATTTTATAAATTCACTAGCCATCAAACGTATCGCCTGACTACTAAAATAAATTACTGAATTAATTAAATAAATTTCATAAAACATCGTTGCCAGAATATTATATTTCTCTTTTTTTAGCAAGATCTGCATATTCATTGACTAAGGTCTCGATTCTGATACCTCGGTTTTGGTTTCGCAGGCTGTCTCACTGGCACAGTGTCAAGCAAGGGCCTAGTGGCCATCGACACTCGGCCCATATCAATTAACTGCTCTCATATTCCTACTCAATACTCGTAACAGTCTAGATTCTAGGCTGATGTATTCTGAGCGTCTTTAATAATAATAATAATAATACAGTGCTCCCAAAGTGATAATGCGTATAGAAATTTTCGTAATTTTTCGGCAACGGTCGTATTTCCCGAGCGTCCGAACTCCGAAGACTTCGCTAGAAGCGCTGTTTTAAACTTAACTATAAGGAAAACAGCGCTTTGCAGCGACGTAGACGTCTGACGTTGCTTGGACGTTACCATGGTAACGCCGCGATGGTTTCCCGGTGACCTATCGCACATTGACGGACCGGCGACAGCGGACAGCAACCGGCTATAATAATATGATATATGTATTTTACTTCTATTTCCTTCGAACAAGGTGCAAAATGCTAGTGCATTGTTTGGGGCTCTTACATTTCATAGATTCGGATGTTTTCGTGATTACGACATTTAGCGAAGATTTGCATGCGCATTATTAATGTACTGCAATAAGTTTTGTATCAAGATCGTGTAACACTTAAGTCTAGGCTTGACCTTATTCATGAAATCTTTAATGTTAATATATCATTAATTTTAAAATATTTGGATTTTAAACGCGTTTAACTCTTTTATATTCTGGTTATATTATATTTCATCAAAGCGTCATGATTTTGAAAATTAATAACAAACAGTAATTTTTTCACCATCTAAAATATAATATATTTTTAGATAAGTACATACATACATTATACTTACAACATGTATATATTTCTCATGTAAATACTATATTTTAAAGTCAGTACGTTGTTTTTCAATTATTTTGGCAATGACTTCGGGGTGAGTAAAATAAAATTGCTGCAATACAAGTTGTATTGACAATGATATAGTGGACTGGAACGCCTACCGCTGGAATATAGTGCAGGAGCCAACATACCGGGATATAGTGCAGGAGCCAACACACTCGCGTGTACCAAATGGGCTATTCCAACTTAAGTGTCTCACTTAATTGACTCGGATGCCATTGCGTCTGTTTACTTAAGATCCTATTGTGCTAGAATCTTCTAGCAAATTTAAAACAAAGAAACGTCTTATTTTGTACTTAAAAATTTTCGTTAGATAAAGTTCTCGTGTCGCGGTATTTGTTGGCACGATCCTCTGAAACGGCTGGACTGATATTGTTGAATTTTTGTGTGCTCGGTAGGTGTGACAATGTCAGATGTCAAATTCCTCGCTCGAAAGATCATCTATTAGGCCCATACCTCACCTGAATGCCATGGTGACGTGGCCAGCGACGTTACCATGGCTACGTCTGGCATCTCTACGTCGCCACAAAGCGGTGTCTTTCTTAAATTCTATGAAGATTTAAGAAGATACCCCGATAATGTTCATGTATCTGAAGATATCGTTAAAATCAGCGACTTATTGAGTGACGGAGCATGCAAAGACGTGCAAACAACTGGCAACGTCGCCAGTTGCCGAATGCGGAGCGGTCGACTCTGGCTACGCTGGCTACTTGGCAGGTCGCCAGATGAGTTACCCGTTATACATATCAATAGAACAATTTGGCGACGTCGCTGGCCATGTCGCTATGGCGTCCCGATGAGGTATGACCCTAAGGCGCTCCCGAGCATATTTCTCGACGTTTATATGGAAAAACAACGTTTGCCAGTTTATCTAGTTTCTCCAATACAAATGGAACTGGTAAATGCAAGTTTTATCTTAATCTGCTAAATCCAACGTCATATAAGCTAAACATTTTATTTGTCAATAATCGAACTGTTACGGCGCTTCGCTTATATCGTGCTGTGTGAGCGAATTGCTCTTTTCTCTAACCGCAATCGATGTCGAACGCTAGCTATTCTATACATTCTATATTCTGTAAAATATTAGCACTTGAAATAGGTTCTTTAGTTTTGCTTAAACATTTTATATAATATTAGGTCCTTACATATGAAATTGGCGTTTTATTGTACAGGCCACTTTGATCTCAAATGTCTCCTCGTTGGTTATGAATTCCAAATTCAAATTTATATATTCATTTATTTGGTAGATTTGAGTAACCAAAACATTTGTTTTTTTCTTGATTATTTTTTGACTGAAACAGCTCGAAGAATTAACAATGTGTATGGCGATGGTGTCGCAAAAGAAAGTTAGCAGCAGACTTCGGTGTAAGTGATAAAACTGCTTTAATCCATTTAAAGCAAATAGGGAAGATAAAAAAAACTTGAAAGGTACCTCATGAATTGAGTGAAGCAAACCAGAAAACACGCGTCGACTGCTGCGTTACATTGCTCAACCGACACAATAATGAAGGGATTTTTAATCGGATCATTACTTGTGATGAAAAATGGATCCTTTACGGTAATCGGGAGCGTTCGTCGCAATGGCTGTACTTTGGTACCGGTACTTTGGTTTGGTACGAACCGGTGGTAGGCCTCAATAGCATCAACGTTCAGAAAGTGTTTGAAAAAAACTTATTCTGAATAAAAATTTTTGACTTTGACGTTTGGAGAATCGGCCAAATCCTGCCCTAAGCGAAAATTGACTCAGAAAAAGTTACTTGTGAGTGTTTGGTGGACTAGTGCCGGTGTCGTTCACTACAGCTTTCTAAAATCTGGCCCAACGCTTACGGTAGATATCTTTTGACAGCAACTGCAAACCATGACGGAAGAACTAGCTGATAAACAACTAAGGCTGGTCAATCGCTCTAGGGCACTGCTGCTTCAGGACAACGCAGCTAGATCACACACTACACAACAGACGGCCCCAAAACTGGAGGAGCTGCAATTGGAATGTCTGCGACATCCATCGTACTCCCGGGACCTTGCTCCAACAGGTTACCATTTTTTTCGGAATTTGGATAACTTCCTACAAGGAAAAAAAAATCAACTCTGATGTGGCAGTCAAAACCGCATTCAAAGTATTTATTGATATTTTAGGTGAGGTATAATGTTTACAATAGTACCTATACCTATAGCAGTTTCTTGTCTTTTGCCCTATTCTATTTATAAAATCTATATTTTTATATTGTTTCTCATAAAGCATCATAATAATAAAGTTATTAACAACGTATGTTTATACGAGGTCTGATGTCTTCGTCTGTCGTGCGACATTTCCGATGTGTCAGACAACGCCTAGCAGATCTAGTTTAGTTATTTACTACTATGCCGACGCCCAACTCCGTTGCGCCAAAATTCTAGGATAAAAACTATTCTGTATTTTTTTCCCCAGACCACAGAATACGTATCCGAGACTTAAAGTATCTCCGTAAAAATTTCAGTAAAATCGGTTCAGCGGTTTGGGTGTGTTCGGAGAGACACACTTTCGCATTTGTAATATTAGTATGTATACGAAATCTGCTTGGCTTTGTCTGACACATCGGAAGGAGGTATCTCATACTCATAAAATATATTTTATGTAAGTTTAATAAGTCAACAATAATTAAGAAATTACAATAAGTAATGTATTTTCAATTTAATGTAAATGATTCACCCTGCGCACCTCATTTCAGCGAAATTCCAGCTCCAGCCTTTTGTCAAACGTAATATTTTATTCACCAAAGGGATTCATATCATACTCGAAATTTAATGGGAAGTATCCTCAATAAAATTTAAAAATAATTATTTTTGGTTCATATCAGTTAATATTTTCTGCTGAGAACGGTGTACGACTGTTTAAAAAGAATGAAAGACATGACGGTTACCCATTACGTTGTGTATATTTAAGCTTATTAACATGCGTAATATGTTTGTAATATAATAATTTTATGTGATGAATAAAGACACCATTAAAACATAATGTCAGCTGTACTGTAGTACAGGCTCCCTAGAATTTTTTTTTTGGTTAATTAAGATTTGTAAGACAATGTTACTTAAATTAAAAACGGTAACTATTAACATATCAATATACAAACAATCAGCTGGTTAGGGTTCCGTTTTAGGATTCTGTAACCAAAAAGTCTTCGTTCACTATGAAATAACCAGAACTACAAATAGAACAATCCGTATTTTAGGACCATCAAATCGAAATATTAAACCTTTTCTATCTCTGTTAGCTACCACTTTTTCGCAAAGAAAATTGTTGTTTGTCTTATCAAAATGATGCTACTCACGAAAAATTTGCTTGATAGTAATAAAAAAATATATGATTATGATTATTATTATGAAAAAAATTGTTCTGGGGAATCCGGACTATAATTATTAAATCCTCACTTAAAAAATATTTTTTTCAGCCGAAACCGAAACCGAACTTTCGGCCTTACTCTTACTTTCGGCCGAAACCGAAACCGAAACCGAAACTTGGTAAAACATTCAAAATTACGATTATTTACTGAAATTTATTGATTTTTAACATAAATTACAATTTTTTAAACTAAAGAAAAAGTACCACATTGAATTTTTTACTTTTTGCGACATTTCTTACCATAAATATTATTATTCTTAGACTCGAATAACTTTTTGTACTATATTCCGTTTTTTTATACGATTCCAAGTAGATGCGTTTCGTCTCATTCACAGCAAATCAGATTTTAATCTTCTGAACGCCCAATATTCGAGTTTTAAATTAGAAAAACATGGGCGAAAAAATTGTTAAGTTGACAGTTTTCACAGATATGCGTTTGGTTAGCTTATTTATCGTTTCTTGCTATTTGTTACTAAAACAACGTGACAAGGCTCGAAGATGATAAAAATGTATAAAAATCATCAATCAGACGTATAACGTAAACTTAGATTCATTAATCGCGATTAAATGAAGAATGTAAAATCTATTTGAAACAAAACGAGATTCACGTCGCCATAATATAAACGCGTTCACTGTTCAATGAGAACTTAGTTTAATAAAACGTTTAAGTGTGATTGGTGAAATTCCCCTTAATGTATTGTTACGTGCTAGGGTTCAAGGATTTGGAGAGAAAGACTTGGTGACTCTCTTGAAGACTTTATTAACACTGCACTAAACACTAGGTCACAACACTTAGCACTAAGTCCAAACACTTATCACTAGGTCCAATCACTAAGCATTATCACTGTCTTAGGTCGTAGCCAAGTCGCAGCTTTCACTGGTTCACTCACTATTGATCACTTGTTGTCGCCTCGAAGATCGCTCAGATTGAACTGACTCGCCGGGCCTGCCTGCGGCTTCTTATATGGCGAGACGAATTCCAGAAAGTTCCTGATTCACGTAAACAAGTAAACAACCGTGGGAACTTTCTAGGAGGCTCGAGCATGTACCACAATAAACGTAAACAACACGTAAACAAACATTGGACCTTTCTAGAAGGTTCGAGTATGTACTTGCGCACCTCATGCCATCTAGTATTGAGTAGGGGATTTATGTTGCCTGTGCTCCCTCGGTAAGTTTCGCTGGTTTGTCGCTAGATGGCACCACGTGTCCGTATACCATGTACCGTAACAGTATTATAACGAAGGATTATCAAGTTATTTGAAGTTATTTTATTTAGGTGCGATTCATCTAAGAAATAGAACGCGCTTAGTGTACACTAAATTTGTTCTACACGTATAAACGCGTTTATAGCGCCAAATTGCATTTCACTAACATAAAGTTCACAACAAATCCGAGTTTTATCTTCAGAACGTCCAATGTTGCACGGTTAAACTTAATTAAAGCCGTTAAAGTCCTGCCAGTGTAGTGTCATGGCGAATCGAAAATCATAGACGAAAAAAATTATGCGTTTGGGTAGTTTATATATCGTTTCTTGCTTTTTTATTGATCCCCGTAGGAACGCGTTTAATGAGAACTAAGTTTTATAAAACGAAGTTGTGCGATTGGTGAAATCCTCCCTTACACATACTACTGAACGACGTACTACTGAAAACAAAATCAATAATTGCAGTATATTATTTTTATGGGAGACATGGACACGACCGCGGTTGAAGTTCAAAACGAAATGACTAAGCAAACTTGCAGTTGACGTCACATTTTTTTCTCCAGAAGGCGTTTTGCCACTAAAACTGAAAAATATACTGAGGGCCGCAAGAGTGACGCTTACGGGGAAGTGGGCTAGATAAGATTCTAGCAGGGTAGGAACGGTCTAAGTCCTAAAAGATTGCGTGTCCAAAATAAAAAGTGAGGCGAGATGATTTACTAGATAAATCTCACAAGATACATCCTAAGATATCTTATAATCTCACTGTCAAACAAAATTCTTAAGTAAATAAAGTTCACACACAATATAATCAATTTATCATAGCATTTACTAAATGGTTTGTTTGGGAAACATTGTTAAAATAGCACGTAATTTGCCAACAGTTATATATATTAAATAATCCTGCTTTTATCGTAGAAATAAAATTCAATAATATAATTTCGATAAAAATAAGTTAAGACAATTTAATGAAAATAAAACGAAGGGCTAATTTTTGATTTGGGACTAATTTGGAATACATAATCTCAAAACATGATTAAATAGATGATGGCGAACTGAGCCAGAGCCTCGCTGGCAAGCAAGCTGCTGCGAACGCAACTGCGAAGTTTACCGAATGATGCATGAGTTTCGGTTTCAGAAACTAAGGCCGATACTAGATTTTTTGGCCGAAACTGGCCGAAACCGAAAGTTCGGTCGGTCACTAAAAATTATTATGTTACGGTTGAAAATTGAAAATCAGCCGATGAAAATTTAATACTGCCGCTGCACTAAAGATGAATATGAATCACTTTACTGTAATAAAATTAATATTTTTACATAAGCCCCTTACACAGTGTAAGGGGCTTATGTAAAATTACTAATTCTTCGTTTAATAACAGTTAATAAATTTTCGTCACTTACAACAAAATGACCACATCAGTCCTTTCAAACTTGAAATATACCACCTTTTACCAAAATAACATATTTTCGCCAAATGTATCCATTTACAGACAATAAAATAGATTCGCGCCATTTTCGCCTAACACGGAACTAATGCAGCTATTACGGAGACAAATACCCGCGATCAGAGGATCACGATTCTGTTTCTACATTCTACATCGTTCGGGAATTAGCGATAACGAGTATAGTTGGCGAGATTGATCGCGCGTCGTTTGGACGTGCCGGCTGCCGACGCTGCCAAGAAAGCGCACGTCCGAGGTAATTTAAAAACTCCGAACCCCGATTCTCGTACTTTCATTGAATTAAAGTTGTGATAACGTAGAGAGCACGGAATATATAGGCCTACGGATATTTAAAGACATCCATTGAGAACCCGTAGTACAAACGTATTGTAGAA
This sequence comes from Aricia agestis, assembly GCF_905147365.1. Taxonomy (NCBI): domain Eukaryota; kingdom Metazoa; phylum Arthropoda; class Insecta; order Lepidoptera; family Lycaenidae; genus Aricia; species Aricia agestis. The sequence goes on along the minus strand of NC_056408.1, from coordinate 1,544,578 downwards.
AAATTAATTTGTAGTTTTACGTTGTTTTAGAAATTTTGGAGTAGAATACAATCTCGTAGCTTAGTATAATGAGACTTCATCGAAAATAAATTTATCGAAGAAATATTTACTCAATTCCAAGTTTTAAAACACGACTAGAATAGGCGGCTAGCGTTTTGGGCCAAGCGTTATTCTCATTGTTATGTGAGATTGATTTATTTGTATTTCACAAAATATACATAATTTAAGCATCTATTTACGTTAGAAAAAAGTATGTAGGTATTGTGTAAGTGCAATTTCGTGCAACATGCACTGTGTCACCTAATTTTGTGCTCGTACATGCGTGACGTCACTGTTGCAACTCACGGACGTGACGTCATTGCTGCAGCGCTACGGACGTGACAGCTCAGCGCCAAAGTGTCAGCATTTTAAACGGGATGATATTATATTCTTGTTAAAAGTGAAACTTAATCATTGATACTAGATAACCCGTGAACTTCATATTACGCAACTCCAAATTTTTCTTACCGTGGACACATTTCCTGGGCTTCCAAAAATATTTCAAGACTAATATTTTGCAAATCGGTTGAGCTGGCCTGGAGTTGTAGCCAAGCTAACAATTTGATATATTATATATACTAGATGATGCCCACAACTCCGTTGCGTATTCTATGGTTGCGCCAAAAGACGTTTATCGCGCGGGGACTGTACTTTTTTTCGAAACAAAAAGTATCCTATGTCCTTTCCCGGGACTCAAAGAATCTGCATACCAAATTTCAGCAAAATCGGTTCAGCGGTTTGGGCGTGAAGAGGTAACAGACAGACAGACACACTTTCGCATTTATAATATTAGTATGGATACGGTATAGGAGTTGTACGGTTTCCCTAGCATTCAATTTCACGTAAACGAATTCGCTGCCTTCTATAGTATTTTGAAACATTTTACTTTTGTGCTATTAAAACAAGAGATTAGAATAAAGATTACTCGAGACCCTCCATAACGTTCATAACACCACTAAGTGACTCTCATCTTTTTCTCCACAAAATCCGCTAAAATACAAGGTGTTCGTAAAAGCTAGTCAATATTCCAAATTAATATTCATCGCGAGGAGCCCCAAAGCTTCGTTTCATAAAAATTTCCAAATCTTATGAATAAAGCAATCACTTAACGAAAAAACGTCAAAATGTCACTTTAAAATTTCATATTGAGTGTTGGATCAAAGCCCATCTTAAGTAATTACAAGTTGCGAAATATTAGGCCGTGTACATGCCGAAGACTCCTAAGCGTTTGGCCGTTTCCACACCGGTCAAAGTCTTCGAAACATTAGTCTGTTTACACACCTGCTGAAATCTCCGAAAGGCTGTTTACACACTGACCGTTATCGTTCATATTGGTTCTGTAAGCACAGATTTTTCAAACTTTTGCCACGTTTAAATTTATAACTAAACTAGACGACGCCCGCAACTTCGTTGCGCCAAAATTCGTTTATCGCTTGGGAACAGTATATTTTTCCGGGATAAAAAGTATCCTATGTCCTTTCCAGGGACTCAAAGTATCTTCATGCCAAATTTCAGCAAAATCGGTTCAGTGGTTTGGGCGTGAAGAGGTAACAGACAGACAGGCGGTCAGACAGACAGACAGACAGACAGACAGACACACTTTCGCATTTATAATATTAGTGTGGATTTTGTAACGCCTTGTATAGGTAGATCACAATTCATATGATTATAAAATAAATAAATAATAAAATAAAAAAAATAAAAATCATTTATTTTCAGACCATTGATCCGTAGTGTTATCCGTAGTGTTGACTTAAAAAACTATGTTAGTAGTACACTTGTATAATTCACAATTTAATAAATAATATTATAAAAATTAAAAAATTAATGCCCGTTTTCACCAACGACACCTAAAATTTAGGTGTCCCTTAAGCGAATATAAGGGGCACCTAACGCAAGTTTTGTTTTCATCGACGTTTAAGTGACACCTAAACCATTATAATTTAGGGGATGAAATGACAAGCCGGTAAAACTTAGGTGACGTATATTTTGATTAAAACAACCTATTATGCGATTCATCCGTCAAACCATTAGGTGACCCTTATTATTTAGGGGACGAATTGACGACCCCGTAACACTTAGGTGACGTATGTGGCAACGACGACGACGTTACATGACGGTTGCCTTGACAATGAATCTGTTATCGAATGGTCGTCTGATATTTTACTTGTAAAATAGCGAACTCCCATAAATATCTTCATATTTATCACAAACCTTCCTCTTTAATCAATCTATCTATTAAAGAAAACCGAAATTAAAGGGAACAAAGGGACATGTGGACAGAAAAAGCGACTTTGTTTTATACTATGTATACGCCACCTAAGAGTTACGAGGTTGTCAATTCATCCCCTAAATTATTGAAACAAAACTGACGTTAGGTGCCCCTTATATTGGGTTAAGGGACACCTAAATTTTAGGTGTTGTTGGTGAAAACGGGCATAAGTCTATGATTGACAGGTTCATTGAGATTTCATAACATGAAGTTCAATGAACCTGCCCACAAAGACCACATTATGATCCGTATCCTATAGTATGATCCGTAAAAAAAATTATAACAATCAGTTGAGCCGAATTAAAGTTAATTAAGTTGGTAACAGACAGACAAAAGACTGGGTGATGATGATATTGACCGGACAGTTATAGTCATTATTTATTTGTGGGGTCAGATCCTCTGCAACAATATATTTTACATTGACATTGTAGTTTAAGGGTTTAAAGGTTTCAGTTCACAGCGACCTGAATCGAGAGAATCAGCGACGATTATGGTGATACAAAATGCAAAATGCAAAATAAACTCATATAAAAATAGATTAACTAGCATAAATTTTATAAAATCGACATTCTTAAATATATTTTGTAAAATTCACAATGGCAAATGAACTTTTTAATTTAAATGAAATTGATAATATAAATATTGTTCATGCTATAGCATGCAATTGCGAAGAACTTTCCAGTTACTTGACCGTGAATGAAAATGATCTTTTAATTAAATATTTAAATAAATCTTTAAATAAAAAAATATACGCAGTATTTACTCTAATTTCGACGATTTCCTTATAACTATATCTAATCTATCTATTCATCCCGACATATTAATCCTGACTGAATGCCGAATAAGCCCATATAAGGCAATACCGTCATTGGACAACTACAGCTTTTACTGTACCTCAAATCATGTGAACCAGAATGACGGGGTAGTTGTTTATGTCAAACAATCGCTGAACCCCATGATTAAAGAGATAACATTGACACAAGCTTCTTGCCTACAGGTGGATATATTTAACATCACTATCCTATGCATTTACAGATCACCGTCTAATACAAATGAAGACAATTTTATAAACTCTCTCAGCTCTCATCTTGATTCTGTCAACATGAATAGAAACATCATAATAGCGGGTGATATAAACATAAATATTGCACAAAAATCTTACCTCTCTCTCTTCATTTGGCATTCTCGCTGGACATACTTTGCCTACTCGAGAAAATAGTTGCTTAGACCACTTTGTGCTAAGAATTAATAAATTAAATAACTCTGCCAATATCTCTATCTTAAAAACAACTGTAACAGATCACTATACTACTCTGCTGTGTATTTCAAAAACACAAACACTAAGCCCTACCGCTAGGACTAAAAGTAAAATGGATCTAGAAAGAGCCTTAATCGAATTAAAACAGAGTAATCTTTCGGATTTGATGAGTGAGAATGACCCAAATGTTATCACTGAGTGCTTAATTAATAAAATAGGTAATATACTTACGTCAAATACCAAAACGTTTAAAATTCCTAAATCTAAATTAACACTAAAGCCTTGGATTACTCCAGGTATTTTACGTTGTATCAAACATCGTAATAAATTGCAACAAGCAACACGTAGAGAGAGCCATAATGAAGTTTTAAGAGTTACATACATACGCTACAGAAACCATAATTGCAATAATATCATTAAAAAACTCAAGCGCTCATATGAAGAAGAATTGCTAAGTAAATCAATTAAAAATAATAAATTACTCTGGAACAACATCAAACAGATAACAAATAACAGAAAAACACATACTGATAATAAAGTACTTTTATCTATTACGCACAACCCTAATGAATAAGTTAATGCTATAAATACTTACTTTTCTAATGTAGGAGCAGATCTTGCTAGTAAGATATTATCCAATTCTTCCTTAAATTATAACACTACAGTAAGTAATTCCCCTACTGCTCCAAATTCTTTCGCTTTAATGAAGATCGACTTTGATGAAGTAAAGAATAATATCATGAATTTAAAAAAACAATAGTGCACCTGGCTGTGATGGTATTCCTACTAGCTTCTTAAGACTTGCAACAGGAGAGCTTGTTCCAATAATAGTGCACCTTGCCAATCATTGTTTCGAGAGGGGAAATATATAATAAGTAATAACTCCAGTTTTCAAGAACGGGGATAGAGACAATTTGTGTAACTATAGACCTATTTCTGTTCTTCCGGTGATCTCTAAAATATTGGAAAAACGGCTAAATATCAGACTTGTCGGTTACTTAGATAAATACAATTTATTATCTGCATCTCAGTTTGGCTTCAGACATGGCAGATCGACGGAAGATGCAGTTTTTTTAGCTCTTACTGAAATTATAACAAAACAAATTGATAAAGGAGAAAGATGTTTAGCAGTGTTTCTGGACTTAAAGAAGGCTTTCGACACGGTTTCTATACCTATCCTTGAGCAAAAGTTAAAAAATATTGGCATAAGAGGCACGGAACTCTCCCTTTTCGAAAGCTATTTATCGAACAGAAAACAGAGAGTAAAAATAAGTCAATATACTAGCCAAGACGTTTCAGTAACATTCGGTGTTCCGCAGGGAAATGTATTAGGTCCTACACTCCTTAAAATATATATAAATGATCTTTGTAACTTGAAAATTACTAATGCTAATCATTTCATATGCCGACGATACTGCGATTATATTTAAGAGGAAAAATTGGACGGAACTTAAAGCACTTGTAGAACATGGCATGAGACAAATCGCAAGATGGTTAGAAATTAATATTTTATCTTTAAATACCGCCAAAATACAATATATGTGCTTCAGCATCCTTAACCGCATGCAACCAGACTCGAACTATAGCATAAAAATACACACTTGCCAGCCTAATACACACTTACCATGTAACTGTCCACCTATGGTAAAAGTAGATAAAATAAAGTATCTGGGTGTTATAGTAGACCAAAGGCTATCCTATATAAGGGTTTGCCAGAGCCCAAAAGATACCCGATTGATGGGATGTTCTAGTATGTCTCTGAGAACAAATACTGGAATTATCCAGCGAAACCATAATAATCTCGGTCTGATATTGAGACAAGACTTATCGAGTCTGAGTGTTATAGGTTTCCGTTACAAAGTCATACGAAGTTGTCTTGTCTGATAATATATTATCTGATAAGTCTAATAATAATTAAATAATTAATATCGAGATAAGTCAGATACTGTTGATAAGTCTGATAATATCGAGACTTTGTCAGGTGAAATCTATTTAATGATAATATTAATAATCGATCGAAATTGAATCCATCTGCAACACTTATATTATCAGGAATATTTTATAAGCATTAGCTTATCTTAATTGTTTTTGGGGTCATTTAAAAACCATAATCTGTCGAATCCAAAGAGGGTTCACCTAATGTCAGTAGGAGCCCTGGATCTATCCGGATCTGGTCCGGTTCTATCGGTGTCGGTACTCCGAATCCACTGGTTTAGGAGTGGGAAAGCTTCGGGTTCATTCATAACCTGATCGACCCGTATATCGGTCACTTTTAGCTATATTTCCCCGATTGATTGCTTAGTGACCTCAAAAAAATAAATATTGGGGTAGCTTAATTGCTTGTTATAATCGACTATTTGTCGATAAAATATGTTACAAAAAATATTGAGGGTAGTAACTATCACGTTACGTAGATATTAAGTAAGTTTCGTTATACACTCGCGGTGAATCCCGAGTCCCAACATTGATGCAAAACTTATTTAATAATAATAATTATATACCGGCAGACATAATAAATTATAATCGTAGTTCTATATTTAGAACAAAAGGATCGCGCGGGACGCGCATTGTTTGTTGACTTATGAGACTCGCAGTCAATCTAGTTATTAGCTCAAAATAGCTGTTCTCTATAAAACGGCAAAGATATGTAGTTCTATTTATAAAACTAAGAGCGCGAGAAAACGCGCGGTAGTTGCTAATTTTTATTTTTAAATATTGTCGGAGACTCGTAGTCAATCCATACATTATGTTGATTTAAAAATATCAATATATTTTAAATTTAAATAGTAATTAACTCTCAGTTAACCCTCGTAAACCAGCCAACATATTATACTTCTATTTTTAGATAAAACATCGTCAGAGACCCGCAGTCAATTCCGATGCATAAGGATTGTGTTTAGAGACTCGCGGTCAATCCACACATTATGGCGGTTTATAAAACAACTCGCTGTTAATCCCCAAACCGGCCAACGCATAGTTCTATTTATAGAACAGATAAAACATCGTCATAGACTCGCAGTCAATTCCAATGCATATAAATTGTGTTTAGAGACCCGCAGTCAATCCACACATTATGGCAGTTTATAAAATAACTTAATATAATTAAACACTTACAGTAATTTACTTGCAGTTATTTACCCCAATCGGGCAAACATATAGTTCTGTTTATAGAATAGGTAAAACATCGTCAGAGATCCGCAATCAATTCCGATGCATATAGAATATAGATAGTGTAAAAGAACTCGCGGTCCAAACACACTGTACTTATTGAGTCACAGTTGCAGTACATGCCGGTTAATAAAATGATTGCAGTAATCACCTGCAGTTATTTCCCCCAATCCAGAAAACATATAGTTCTATAATTCTATTTATAGAACAGATAAAGCATACATAATATTATAGATTGTGATAAAGACTCGCAGTCCAAACACATTGTACGTTAAATTGACTCGCGGTCGTAGTACAAGCCGGCTAGTATTGAATATAATTGGCTCGTCTAGGCCTCGGTAGTGCCTGCCGTTTATTTAAGTATTTAATAGTACTTACATGTATTTTCTTGTTACATGATAAAATAACACTGCCTTTAGTTACTTACAACACTGACTCAATCATCTTAATAATAATAACCAATTTTCTTCTGAGAGCTGTCCTTTAGCATGGTTACTTAGTAAACGTGTTCGCGTTGCCTCGCGTTAACAAAGAATGAGGCACGTCGGAACGCCGTATGATCGACCGAGCGTGTAATTTTTCAACTTACCTACATAAATCTTTAAAAAAACGCGTATGCCAAGCAGATATACAAAGGTACTACTGGTTAATTATATATCGAAGAATGAAGCGAAGAAATATAATCATAATTATTTACCCGAAATGGTGTATTATAACTCATCCTAATTTTCAAATCATTCATCTTATATTTACAACGCTGAATCGGAACCAACAAACAAAAAGGTTTTACAGCTAAGCTAACTTGTAGCAGACATTTAAGAGCTTACTCGACTAAACCTGGACAAACAATGTCTTACTGTACAAACTAAAATTAACTACGCTATTTTATCTTCGGTTTTACAGCAGCTTAAAGGGCATATTTTGAGCGCCAGGGTCTCTGAATTTAAGACTTGGGAGCCAATTCTCAGGACTCGAATTTCGCGTCTAATGCTGGCTGTCTCACTCGCAATCATACATACATGCATGCGGAGAGACACCTTGCGTTTGAAGTGAAGTTCGAAGTATGAGAATTGTTCGCCGAAGTATTTCATTTAGTACATTGTAAGTTTATTGAATGTTCAAAGGAAGTCGGTCCTCTTTATGTTGGTACTAAAGGAGGTGATATTTGGGGTGTAGATTTCGTTTATGGTTGTATTATACGGGACCCGACATGTGCGCGAGGTTGTGTGTCTGTTTATTAACACATCAATGTAACTTATGTATGCAATGTAAAAAAGCTAACAGGTGATACGTGTGTGAGAATTTCAGTAAGATTTGAGTAAACCTTAAAAATTCGAAATCTTTATTCAAACAAGTATCTATGTTAACACAGCATATTTTTTTAATAATTATAATAGCCATAATAATATGTTCATTGTTCATCTAGAGTATATGTGAGTTAATTATTATTTATTATTACAAATTTAACTGACTCAAGTAGGCAAAAGAGTAAATAAATTTTCATCCACAAAAACAGCACAAAAAGCAAAGCAATAATAAACCTGCATCAGCCATATTTTATGAAAATTTTAATAATAGGAAACAATTTCTCATCTCCGGGGAACAAATTATCGGGCGTAATGTACCCGCGATCCTCCGATATTAAAGATGACAGGGCAATAACGAAATAGACGGGTAATTATTATATTAACGTCATTCATCATGCGCCTTTGATGCGTTACGTATGTTGTGATATCACTCGATATGAGTCCTTTCCAGCCCTAGCAGACAAGTGGCAAGCGATTATCGTAAACGCTAACAAAATGTATGCGATTTGACATAGGTCATCGCTTCGCTAGCGAATACTTATGTCAAATCCCATACATTTTGTGGCGTTGGCGTTGGCGTTTGCGATAATTGTTTGCCGCTTGTCTAGGCCCTCAGATCTACTGGGTAGAAGGGGAAGTATGTGCTCTAGGATACAGTTAACAGGTAAACTATAAAAGAAGCGGATTGATGGAGACATGTTATATTATATTGTGTCGACATATTATGTCTCATCTATAGTATAATATTATTATAATATATTTTACCTTAGAATACACACATGCATTTATAAAGCAAAGCTGATTGACAGTTCAACGAATACGAGCCAAAAATATTATGTTTTAGACAATATTAGGTATCTTTTGTCTTTTGATTTAGGTATCCAGTGAGAAAGGATTTTTTAAAATTCTATCATGCTAGCTGAATATGAAAATTAGGTAAAAGCACTTAATTTTTATAACATTTTCAAAAAATGAGTACATTTTATAAAATTACACATAGTACACGTGTACTGATATTAAAATAATATTATGTACCCATCCAGAACGCACAATGTCTTTATCTAACAAGCATTTTCCCAACGTCCCAAGCAAAGCGTAGTCATTGCTATTTTTATAAGGTGTGTATTGCACACAATTAGAAAACTTACAATCGTCTTCCAAACCATCTCACCTGCACGTGCAGACACATTGTAATCTATAAAAGAATCCCGTGCATGCGAAGCCGTGCTGTGCATGGCATGATTCTCCGCGCGTTATTGGCGGACGAGAACAGAATATTGTTCCTGCATCACGGATGTCTGGATGTGAATTGTCTTATGCAGTGATGTTATAAGTGATTTTAGTTGAGGAATATTCTAGGTGTATTCAAATACTATTTTTGAGTATATTTTATGTGCTATGTCCACATAACTTGGTGTCGTCATAGTAGTTACTGTAACGTGAACTCATGATTAAAATGAGTGATATTACTGTTTTTTATACTTATAATTTGGGAAATAGAAAAGAAAAGCAAATATTATGTCAACTGCATGCCTTGACTGATGAGTTCTAGAGTTTTTTTAAATCCAATATTCCCGTAATGGTTATAATATATTATACATATACAGTAGTAAATAAAACTTGAGAGGTGTCAAGGGACACCCGAATGGAACGAAGTTATTTCTTATGTTCAAAAAACCTGTATACATGAAATACACTCAAAAAATATTTAAAAAAATCGTTCTGTGTAGCCTATCTAGCCATTAAGTCGAACGCGCGATAAGGAACTTCCTTCCAAATTTATACTTTTCTTATTCGTTGTCTCTACATCATCTAAAAGACAGTTACAAAGAAAAGGCAAAAGTAAGTGTTGCAAGTGTCATTTTCCCTTACATTAGGTGGAGCTGGCCGCCCTCGTAATTGATAAATTGAGTTCCCCTCGTCCGCGATGTAAGTAGCGAGCTTAATTTAATATTATTGATAAAGTTACGATACGACTTTCAGAATTCCGTAGAATTTAAATGGCGCAGTCTAAATGACTGTCAGTCTGAATGATTCGAGCTAAGATAACTGTAGTTTAAGTTCGAAATAATTTGGTAAAGATAAAGAAACGTGTTTTAAAAAATATATATTATTATAGCGTTATTGATTCAAAAAAATATTTTTGATTGTATTATTATATTTGGAAGTTTAAAGTTTTAAAAAGTCCAATAATATTCAATATTAAAATTTAAAAACCACGAGTCGAGAATAAAATAACTGTAGTAAAATCTAATTGTGTTTTATTTTGTGAAAATACTAATAAATAAAATATTTTTTATTGAAAAAGGTATTATGGATAGACTTTTTGAACATCGAAACTATACGATACCTCCCAAGTCCCACCATAACGAAATATAATATTTTTAATTAAGCATTCTTGTGATACCTTCATTGATTTAAATGATAATTATTTATAGTGGAATATTTATTTAAAGTGATATTTTATTTTGGTTCAAAAATATAAATCTATTGTAATAAAATGTTTTTTAGTTTATTAGCTTGCTGTAGCTATATTTTATTTCCGACACGAGTAAATAAATTTAATTAATCCTTTTAATTTTAAGTTTGCATTTGAACTAAATATATCGTTTGATATTTTCCTAGAGTTTTCGTAAAAATTCTAAAATCTTTTCCTGTAAAAACTAGAAGTTTCAGTTCGATCATTATCGCTCGAATCCTGGAAATGTAACCGCAATGAAAAGACCGATGGTTTCAAAGATTTGTAAAACATTTGTCGTAATAGAGTACTCGACCTCGTATCTGAAACCTGATTCTACTTTTTTAATTCTACGATAATGCAACTTCGGTCAGTGACGTAACTATACGAGAACATCTGAGGCCCTGACATTTTGCCAGTCTGGCAGGGCCTAATGTTACACCACTGACTTCGTTTCTCGTATAATGCATGTTTACTATAAAGAAAACAGCATTTTCATCCTCGTCAAACAAACGATGAGATGTGGTAAAATTGACTACAAATAATGATCTACTTAGATAAAGTTGTTTAGACTAAAAAATAATTATTTTCGTACTCAAATTGAAAATGTCATGCCCGATGCTAGATTGTTATTTTTTTCGAGTGTTTTACTTGCACCCAATATCATATAAGTTGATTCCTAGGCAGATGGGGGACCTACATAGTTTGCTCACGTTACGTCAAACCCAGCTGACAGATTAAAATTATGGACCGAAAAGGCTTTTAAACTTTAATAAAGGTTGCTAAAAAAGGAACTAACGCCGACATCATACGGCCGGTCGGCCTCATAAGATGGAATATTGTTCTCATCTCTGGACAGGGGCGCCAAAATACCAACTGCTCCCTCTGGATCGTATCCAACGAATTGTTGACTGCCAATTGCCATAGTGTTTCAAACAGCCTGGACTCCTTGGAATTACGCCGAGATGTAGCTTCACTCTGCATCCTCTATCGGTGGCAGTCTTTTATCGTGCGATTTTCGCGGAACTTTCTGCCGCGCACTGTAAAACTCTGGAACGAACTGTCACCAGTATTACCAGCCTATACGACCTGCAAACCTTTAAGAAGAACGCGTATTCCCTCTTAAAAGGCCGGCAGCGCACCTGTAGCTCTTCTGATGTTGCGAGTGTCCATAGGCGACGGTAGTTGCTTTCCATCAGGTGACCCAATTGCTCGTTTGCCCCCTTATTTCATAAAAATAAAATAAAAATTACAAAAACTCCATTCTTGTCATGTGTTTCACTTTGTTGTCCTGTACCAGCTGTGCATAGCCCCCAATTATTAAGGATAACATTATACATGTAAGTATAATGTTATCCTTAATAATTGATTTACCAATAATAATAATTTGTAGTATGATACAAAACGCGCTGGATCGAGCAAGAAACGAAGTTCATGTTCAAGTAGAATCAGAGTAGCGAGCTCTCGTTCTAATATTTTAAAGTAAGCAGCTCATATGTTATCAATTTTCATCGCCTTTGAGACCAATATCGATCATATTCGCTGCAAAGAGCATTATGCGACGTCGTTATACTTTCTCGGAAGAGTATTGATGTATCAGCTGTTTATGGCAATAATAACGTTATTATGTACCATCAGAGAAATCGATTCGTGAAAGATGGCGGACCTACGTCACTTGGTTGCGTTGTACAAGTAAACACTCTGATTGGTAGATATTTTGACAAAATACGTAGGTCCGCCATTTGCCTACAATTTTTTTTTTCAAATTATAGAGAACATTATCTATCATTTAAAAACTATATTGAAAAAATATACATAATTCAAATTTTGAATGAGACTTTCCTTTGTCTACGCTTAGCCGCCTGTCTATGTTTATTTATTTATTTAAGTAATACAAATTATAACTTATGTCTAATTGAGAGTGTACCATAAACCTACAAGGTTTGTCTGGTGCAGTCTAGTACAGTCATGTGTGAGGATCTAATTGTTAACGGGCTTTATAGCTGCTGCCGCGACAGCAACTAGTACTAAAATTTTAACATAGGATATTTAAAAGCGTTCCTAAACATTTTCAGCCATTTTGTACGTTTGGTGCACAACGGTTCGCGCTTAACCGTTTTTTATAATAATAATATTATTACGTTGGCCCCAACGAATATAAGGTCAACATAATATGCGATATGTTAGTCGACCTAAGCAAACATACTTACGGCGCCCGTCGTGTCGAACACGCCCGCTGCGGGATTAACCCCACCCAACCAAAATATTAGTTAGGCTTTACAATAGATCTTCAGGGGCAAGGAAAATAGCTTCAAGAGAATGCATTACTTAATATGAGTTATGACTTATGATGACTTATGACCTCTTTGTCCATCATAAGCAATGCATTCTCTTATTATGGAACAAACAACGGTGACGCAAAAAAATATATTGCAGGCTTCGCGTCTCTTTGACTATTATAGTCAAAGAGACGTCATCGTCGAGTCGAAGAAAATCTTTAGTGTCAAATTTCATCTTCCAATATTTAATTCATAAAACCCCAAGCGGCCACATCCGGCCGCGATAACAATAGATAAGCTATTGTGTCTCGTTTTTCCGCGATCGAATGGTAAACTACTTGACTATAATTGTCATGTAGGCACATTAAGGATCGGTAGATGGAATTTAAAACTAAAGAAAACGGTCTTGAAAGACACTAAAAAGCAGTTTAATATTATGTATTTCGGGAAATCACCTTCTTTAGACAGGATTCACACCAGCTAATTTCAATATTAGATGCATACCTTATAATATTACGTCTAATACAAATTCGAGGTCATACTTAACTCCTTCCAGCATTTTTCTAATAAAAGTTCATAGTTGAAACGACTGTCAGCGTCGGATGATAACTTTACTACCGTATTCATACACAAAAGTACGGCAGTAAGACAGACAAAGGTACAAAAAGCAACAAACGAAATGACCAACCACAAACCCATTCGGTCGGAGCGAAATCATGACAATTGATTTCTTTTGTGTCCACAAAAATGTATATTCAAAAAATATCCCGAACCCTTTTCAATTGGTTTCAGGTACTACGGAATAATTCCCCTAAAGCAATCTATCGGTGACCTCACTCTGTTAACGTCATATCCTATCCGGTATTTTGAAGGGATCGCAACGTTACTTTTACAGTACACCCACCTCTATTTTCTTCCACACAAGGCTCCGAATCGCGTGGCGAGTGCAAAGATCCTCGCAGGTGGACTCGAAGAGTATTCTGCAGAAGAGATGATGGGCGTTTGTCTGGCCGCTAATTGAACTCATACTCGTATACAGAAACGTAATTATCGGAATGGATTACCGAACAATCGAGTTGCTTTTAGCTCTCCCGTAAATCGAATGGCACCAATATGTCGAAACAATTATAATCCTATTTAAATTGTTCGTTTTCGATTTATTTTTTATCGTCAACGGTTCAGGCCATCATCAACATCAACAATATCAACGGTTCGGTTCAGGCCTGTTAACTGCAGCAGTCTTCTCCATGACTTCAAATATTGGTGTTAGGGTTCATTCAGACCGCAACGCGACGATTTTGGTATTTCGGAAGACGTCTCACGCAATCGAAATCTGTCAATGCATTACAAATAAACCATTTTTATTTTTATTGTATTATTGATCTAACCCATCTTCTATTTCGAATGTGATAAGTGAATGTACTTACTCAACAGCTAAAGCCTTCATCTACCGAGTCAGGACTCAAGTCGAACCTGATCAGACTCATGTACCATCGAAGAAACTGATTCCTAGGCAGTTGACGGACCTACTGTGCTGTGATCTTTTGGATGGGTTTGACATAACGTGATCAAATTACCCAGGTCCACCATGTGCCTATAAATCAACTTCTCTGATAGTTCATACACAGGAATGCACAAAACGAGTCCGGTCAGGTCGGTTTGCATAGATCTGACCGGATTAGATCGACCTCTAGTATCCATGTGAAGACGATAACTTTTGACTGAAGTAGAGGGAGGAAGTAAGTTTTGATGGTTCCAAGAAATTTTGCAACGCGGCTTCATCACGGCTCTGTCACATCTAAAGAAGTCATGTCCATTGTAAATATTTACTAAGCGATAATACTTCAGGGCGTGTATGAGTCTCCTATACAGAGTTTGGTGTGAAAGTATTGGCGCTGAAAGGGTAACTTTTTTTCTTCTTTGGTATGGGAAAATGCATGACGCTGGGGCGTTTGCCCATACAAATTATAAAAATTTGCTCTTTCAGTGCTGCTATTTTCATAGTGAACTCTATATTATAAGGGACACATACAAATTACACACCCTAAAGCAAGGGTGGCCAACACGCGGCCCGCAGTCTGTTATACATTTTTTTAAAGTAAAAAAGTTAATACTAAAATTACCTTGTCATAGAAAAATTTGTCACTAAATATATTTTGTTCCTAAGAAAATTGTTTTATTAATTTTTCAAATATTGCAATGAGAAACTCTAACTAGAGTGCGTGTCAGATAACTCTGCGCGTGGCTGGGGTGTTTTCTTTGCTTATTACAGTATATTTTTTAGGGTTCCGTAGCCAAATGGCAAAAAACGGAACCCTTACAGATTCGTCATGTCTGTCTGTCTGTCCGTCCGTATGTCACAGCCACTTTCCTCCGAAACTATAAGAGCTATACTATTGAAAATTGGTAAGTAGATGTAGTCTGTAAGCCGCATTAGGATTTTGATACAAAAATGGAAAAAATATTAAAAATTTTAGGGGTCCCCATAGGTAGAACTGAAACAAAAAAAAATTTTTTTCATCTTACCTATACGTGTGGGGTATCTATGGATAGGTCTTCAAAAATCATATTGAGGTTTTTCATATCATTTTTTTCTAACTTGAATAGTTTGCGAGAGAGACTCTTCCAAAGTGCTAAAATGTGTGTCCCCCCCTCTCTAATTTCTAAAGTAGGGGCATGATAAGTCTAAAAATAATATATGATGTACATTACTATAAAAACTACCAACGAAAATTGATTTGAACGATATCTAGCAAGTAGTTTTTTTTTATACGTCATAAATGGTAAACCTTAAACCAATAAAAAAAAATTCTGCTAACCTATATTACCCTATGGGTGTGGGATATCTATGGATAGGTCTTTAAAAATCATATTGAAGTTTCTTCTATAATGTTTTTGTAACCTGAATAGTTTGCGAGAGAGACTCTTCCAAAGTGGAAAAATTTGTGTCGCCCCCCCTCTAACTTCTAAAGTAGGGGCACGATAAGTCCAAAAATAATATATGATGTACATTACTATAAAAACTACCAACGAAAATTGGTTTGAATGAGATCTAGCAAGTAGTTTTTTTTATACGTCATAAATGGTAAACCTTAAATTAATTTTCATTAAATCAACTGAAATATAAAAATAAATCAAAAACCTTTTAATTTCATTCAAATAAACCTTATTACTGCTGCGGAACCCTTCATGGGCGAGTCCAACTCGCACTTGGCCGCTTTTTATTTGTTCTAAGCTCTAACTGTTCTAATAGAAAAAATTAGTATCCGATTTTGACTGAGCGCAGACTTATCAGCTGGCGCGCACTACCGTAGTGCGCGCCAGCTGATAAGTCTGCGCACACTGCACAGTCAAAATCGGATACTAATTTTTCCTATTAAAACTTGCAAGTTTACATAAAATTTGGTAGTGCGGCCCGGGGTAAAATTCTAGTTCCGAATTTTGGCCCAAGTGTCGAAAAGGTTGGCCACCCTTGCCCTAAAGTATTATCATTTTGTTACACCTTGTATAATTCAATAAACAAGATTTATGGCTTAAAATATATTAGGGCATAAACACGCTTGAACTTTAATGCGTAAGATGATATTTTTCCTTCCTGCCATTTATCTGAAGCCATAGAAAATGATTTTTCCCGTCAATTTAGGTTATATTATTGGATTACTGGGAAACCCCAAAAAATATTTATATACGAAGCAGAGATCATTATCGCAATATCATATTTCAAAGTAGGTCAATATGTTCAACGCCAAACGATAAAGAGAAATAGTAGTGCTTTGATCTTTTTTGGATTAATATTGCTATATTAAGAGCCCATATGACCCTAACTTGACTACATTCTTTAACCTAGATCTCAAAATCTGTAAGGTCTAGAAAACTGATTTTTTGACACAAGTAACTTCAGTTCATAAAGATTAAATGCTCAAGACACAAACACGATTACTCAAAAAATGTTCGATAGTTTCTTTTTTACAAAAAACCTTGTTTTAGACACATTTTTGCTTGGATCTTCGAAGTTATTGATAAAACCTAAATTTGCTCAAAACACTTTTTTCATAATCATTATAGTTTGTCTTTTATTCAAGTAAAACTTACTAGGCGATGATTCCGCGCCGTCCTTTTTCACCTGGCATATGAAAGACGGGCGTGAGTGTGAAGAGACAAGGACGATGTTTGATTTTTAGAGTCAGGTGAGCTCTTAACACGACTTTATACACTCTCAATAACAGATGTAATAATATTATGTTATAACAGGTAGGTGCCTGCAACTCCGTTACGCGGAAATGCATTTATCGCGCGGCAATCGCTCTTTACCAAATTTCATCAAAATCGGATCAAGCAGACATACATACTTGATGAATGACGACCTCTATGGCTCAGTTGGTGGGCTGTTGGTAGCTCGACTGGGGGTCGCGGGTTCGAATCCCGTCGACGGAACAAAATAGTTTTAAAAAGTTCCTGGGTCATGGATGTGTATAAAATATGTGTATCATATTAAAATAAAAATCTTAAATGTATGTACCTATAGTATAAAAGTATTAAATATATTTAACGCCTCCGTGGTCTAGTGCTATAGAGCGCGGCTCTTGACTCGGAGGTCGTGGGTTCGATACCCGCGTTGGAAACATGGTATTTCCAAGTTTGGTTGGGACAATGTAGGCTGATCACCTGATTGTCTGACAAGTAAGATGATCCATGCGTCGGATGGGCAATGGGCATGTAAAAAGTCGGTCCTGCGCCTGATCTCTCGCCAGTCGTGTCGGTCTTTCGTCCCACTGGGTTACAAGAGTAAAGGAATAGAGAGTGCTCTTGTGTACTGCGCACACACTTGGGCACTATAAAATTACGCCCTGGTTTCAATGACACCGGCCACCGTCACCGAAACCGGTGTGGGAGCTATTATCTATACTAATATTATAATTGGGAAGAGTTTGTTTGTTTGTTTGTTTGTTTGTTTGAACGCGCTAATCTCAGGAGCTACTGGTCCGATTTGGAAAATTCTTTCAGTGTTAGATAGCCCACTTATCGAGGAAGGCGCTAAGCTATATTTTATCACGCTAAAACTAATAGGAGCTAAAAAAGAGGAAAATGTGGAAAAAACGGGGGAAAGTAAACTTCGTCCACGTGGACTTTCCACGTGGACGAAGTTGCGGGCAACAGCTAGTTAAATATATTTCCGTTGTCTGGTGACTGGTACCCGTAACACAAGTCCTTCAGGTACTTAGCACGGGGCCAGACTGACGTGGTGTGAAGCGTTCATAGATATTAATATTATTATAACACTAGTATGAATAGAGTTTCAAAGGAGTTGAACCCATTGTTTTGTTAGTTTTAATCGTGATTTTGGAACTAGCGAAAGCCATCAATCCATTATACGTGCAAATTGACTTCCAAAATCTGTCCGTTGTTTTCTAAAACACAATGCCACCGTCTGAATAGACGCTGATTGTCAGCAAAATTCCGCTTTGTTTGTGAATTGATAGCGTTATAACTTCAAATTTCACGATTTCCCATTTATACACAAATATGAGCTACGAACTTTTGCCTTTTGCTTGACCTAAGCAAATTAAGCCGATAAATTATTAATTATGAACATAATAGAAAATTGTTATTGCCCAAAAAATGTATTAATATTATAATATGTATTCTTTTTATAGCTTTATACTTTAAGCTTGTATATATTTGTATATTTTAGATTGTATGTTTTAGTGTTTAGATTGTTTCTGTATCATTGCATTAATTATAATAAATAGAATTATAAAATAGGTTTATTGTATAAATATTTTTTAACAATATTACATACGTGTTAGTACAAATATGTAAAAAAGTTAGTATTTTTGGTAATAAAAATGTTATAATCCATAATATAACATTTTAATACATTTTTTGTCATCGTGAAAAATCAATTAAAGATGATAAATAATCGGCCAATTGCGAGTCGGACTCTGGCACGAAGGGTTCCGTATTGTTAAAGAGGAAAAATAGGCCAAAATTTGTTTTTATAGTATGAAAGCCCCCTTAATTTTCTATTTTATTTAAATATTATTATTAATTATTAAAATAGACATATAACTAAGGCCTTTATGTAAATTTCAAGTGCCTAGCTCTTGTCATTTTTGATTACGACCAAAAAAAGGCCAATAAAATAACGTTTGTTGTATGAGAGCCCCCCTTAAATATTAATTTTATTTTGTTTTTAGTATTTGTTATTATAGCGGCAACACAAATACACAATCTGAGAAAATTTCAGAAGTCTAGCTATAGCGGTTCTTGAATTACAGCCTGGAGACAGACAGACAGACGGACAGACATCGAAGTCTCAGTAATAGGTTCCCGTTTTTACCCTTTGGGTACGGAACCCTGAAAGTGAAAATCACCACAAGGGAACATATTATATACCAGAACTGTCATAAAATCGTCGAATTTTTTTATTGAAAGTGTCAAGGATTTCAAACAATACAAATCGATGTAAAATTGAACAGCACAAAACAAAGACTGAAAGCTTCTTGGTATTTGGCTCCTGGCTGATGTCGTGACATTCCAGCGTTTGCCAGCTGCTGGCATGCCAGGCCGAGGCTTTCAATCTGTGTGCCACTCGATCGGCAATGTTGGCATTGCGTTTCACACGTTGGTACTACACTCGACGCGTCGATCCATACCTTTCAAACATCGCACTATTGCCAGGACGTGGTGCAAAGCACTGACTTGTAAATGTTATTCTTTGTCCTTATGTTCGTCCTTGTCCTTAAAAGGACTCTACAAAAAGACAAAACATTGAATTCTGATTGTGTAACTTTTTTATTTATAGGGAGGGTTTGTGCATAGAAATAATCATCAAAGAAGACTAGTTTCAGTTTAATGTTAGTAAATTCTACAACTGTAATGAACTGGATAAAATACTGGTAAAATTTTCTACCAATAATTGGACGTAGTTAAGCAGAAAGGATCTAACCCACACCAACACCAAAAATGAGTTAGCTATAGAAAAGAGGTCGCGATAGTCGATACTTTCGTTCCGCAACAAGATCCCACAGATAAACAAAGCTATGGTATTAATACATACACTAGATACCAACCCACACGTATGGCGAGTACATAATATAATTTAACAGAAACAATCCAACATGTTTGAACCTTTTCTGAGATATAGACATTTAAAGATCCTAGGGAAAAAATTATATAACAAAAGAGATCTAATTTACGTGGGTCGTTTCTAACAATTAAGTTTAATCGAAAATCATTTATTTTGACTATCACGAAAACGACGTAAAGCACTTGGTCCCTTTCTGTTAAATACTATGATTAACTCCGAAAAGATATCGCAAATCGCAGAAAGGATCTAAAGTATGTGGATCATTTAAGATAATATGCATTTGTAATTTTTTCAATATTATTAAAATAACAAAAAGGATCCTCTCTAATTTATTTATAGTGGATACTGGATATCTTCGGTGGGGTTAAATAAATTAAATTCTAAATCAATTGATTAATAATAAAAAAAATTAATGTTTATTTCCCATATTTTGTAATAATTATTTTGTTCTGGCAACATTGATCTGTCTTGTCAATTTATCAGTCGCACGCGCAGTCTTACGCGGAGCTTACGTAAAGTTATCGTATCGATATATTTTATTATAAAACGCTTATTCTCGTTCACGTCGTGTAATTCAAAGTTATATTATAAGTAATTATGAAGAGAATAGACCGAATTATCAAAACCGCTTTAGGCGATTTCAAAAAAGAAAGCTGTAAAGAGGATAGTGGTATGTTTTGAGGTTATTTTTATTATTCATAATAAAGTTTATCGGCATTTTACATAATATAGACTACATAGAATGCTTTGATTTTTAGCTGAAATGGAATGCCCCGTATCACTTGAGGCAGAAGCATGCAACGGCAATATTGATTTTCATAATAATTGTAAGTTGTTTGTAAGATATTTTATTACTGTGTGAATTGTGATTGCTTTGGTGACGGCTCACATTTACTGCCTATTTTTTTTATTCATTGGTATTTATGCTATGATGAGCTTTTGCCCGCGGCTTTGCTCGTGTTAAGAAGTATTATTATATACAAACTTTCATCCCCTATTTGAACCCCTTGGGGTGTGAATTTATCAAAATCCTTTCTTAGCGGATGCCTACGTCATAACATCTACCTGCATGCCAAATTTCAGCCCGATCCGTCCAGTGGTTTGGGCTGTGCGTTGATAGATCACCATGTCAGTCAGTCACCTTTGAGTTTTATATATATAGATGACGGACTAGACCAGCGGTCGGCAACACGCGGCCCGCGGGCCGCATGCGTGAACAACGTCTTACTTGCGACCCGTGAATGTTTTGTGAATGAGTTATATGTATCAAAAACAATGTTTTCTAATACTGCCAGTAGTTATCGCCACTTAAGTACGTAGCTGTTTCTGCCATTTTTAATAAAAACTTATTTCCTTTCATTATGTGTAGGTATGTTGAGCTTCTAGGGTTAATACGAGCATGAGGTCTGCGGCCCGCCTTTAGATTGTTTTGCCACCTTGTGGCCCTTGCCAACCAAAACGTTGCCGACCGCTGGTCTAGAATGATGTCGTTACAGTTTTTTTTACTTGATTGTGTGTAATTTAAAAAAAAGATCGAGGTGATTGAGATCAATTTTCGATATCCATACTAATATTATAAACGCGAAAGTGTGTCTGTCTATCTGTCTGTCTGTCTGTACTCTGTTACCTCTTCAAGCCTAAACCGCTAAACCGATTTTGATGAAATTCGGCATGGAGATATTTTGAGTCCCGGGAAAGGACATAGGACACTTTTTGTTCCGAAAAAATGTACGGTCCCCGCGCGATAAACGAGTTTTGGCGCAACGGAGTTGCGGGATCATCTAGTAGGATTCTATTTGCGATATTATGTGAAGCTTTAAATTATAAAACTTTTTAGTAAGTCCTGCAGACTTACTGAATAATGCTAGTCTAGACAAATTTGCTGATATTGTTGATCGGCTTATTCCAACTATTTTTTAGGGCAGTACTATCGGCTTATTCCAACTATTTTTTAGGGCAGTACTAATCTAAACAAGTATGCTGGTATTGGTGATGGGCTTTTACTAACTCAACTATATTTTTTTACTTTGCAGGCTATGTTAATATGGATTCTGGTTTAAGGACAGATACTATAAGTAATGTAGAAACAACGGAATTGAATTCACCCGATTCACCAAAAGCACCTTTATTTTCACCATTAACTCCGTATTTAAATACAAAAACCGTTTGCAGTCTAAGTGAATACAATTTTAATGACACGTCATCGCCGTTACGTCCAATGTCACCAAATACTTTAGAATTATTTCAAACGTTGTCTGGAGAAATTACTCTATCAGAAAATAATGAAAAGAAAGAACATAATATTAAGGATTTTGGTAGCGATACAGGCTCAGACTATGTACCCGATAGTTATGAAAATTCAAGTGATGAAGAAATATTGCCAACAGTTAGACAACAACAAGTAGTTGCTTTAGTTCATAGTACTCAAGGGGCACAAAATGATCGTAACAACGAACATAATGAACATCAACACCAACAACATACAACAATGATTATCAATAACAATAACTCAGACGTGGATAATGTGAATACACCCAGTAACTCAAACGTATATACTGTGAATACGCCAGTAGATATAATATCAACCGCAAATATACCTGATTCTGAATGTGGCACAATAAATAATATTGTACTTGAAGTCGAACAATCATGGGGCCGTCCAAAAAAGGGAAGGTAAAACGAAAGTTTCATGACCACACAATAGCTCAAGCTAAAGAAAGGAAGTATTTAAACTTACCATATTATTCAAATAAGAAATGTACGAAATTACCCTCTAAAACATTTCAAGATTATACCTGTACATGCCAAAGAAAATGCAGTAATTTAATTTCTAAAGAGAAAAGACAAGAAGAGTTCCAAAAATATATTTCATTGGGATCATATGAAGCCCAATTATTGTTTATAACCAGTAGTGTAAAGGAATATAACAAAAAAAGATCATACACAGTCAGTGGAAGTAAAACAGGACAAAAAAGAACCAAAAACTACTCAAGGATATACACCATATGTGGTATCGACGTTTGTAAAGATCTATTTTTAAATACATTTCAAATAACCCCCAAAAAAGTCGATATAAGTCTTAAAAAATTTAGGAATGGTGGCACAATCAAAGATAAAAGAGGATTAGCACAAGGTGGTTGGAATAAGACACCTGAAGAAGATATTAATTTCATTAAAGATATAATAGGATCCTTACCTAAATACGAATCACACTATAGACGGGAACAGAATGCTAATGTCAAGTTTTTAAAGCCTGATATGACTATACAGAAAATTTACGACTTATATGTGGACAAATTCAAAACTAATTTTGGTGATTCGAAAACTCCTGTCTCATTTGCTAAATTAAAACAAATTTTCTATAAGCACTTCAATTTACGCTGTAAACCATTAAAAAAGGATACCTGTACCAGATGTGACATTTTAACAAATAAATTGAAAAACACTGAGTCAGATGCAGAAAAAGAAAAATTGAAGTCTGAAAAGGAGACTCATCTAAAGAAAGCTGAAGAATTAAGAAAACATATGAAAGAAGACTTGTTAAAGGCAAAGACTGACAAAGAATTCGAATACTTGACATTCGATTTGGAAAAGACTCTTCCTCTTCCCCGAATTCCAACTAGCATTGTCTTTTATAAAAGACAGTTGTGGTTATACAACTGTGGAATTCATGCTGGTTCTAATGAGACTGGTTATTGTTATGTGTGGATTGAAGGAGAAGCTGGGCGAGGTGCCCAGGAAGTTGGCTCATGTTTGATAAATTTTATTAAAAATAAACTTGATCCAAATGTGACGGCCCTAGTATTATGGAGTGATTGTTGTGGTGGACAAAACCGCAATATAAAAATAGTATTAATGCTCAAAGCAATTTTAAACTCTCACGATACTTTAAAAACAATCACTTTCAAGTACCTTGAGTCAGGGCATACCTTTTTACCCAATGACACTGATTTTTCTAAGATTGAAACTCAATTAAAATTTTATGAACGTATATACACTGCAGAAGACTATATGCAAGTTATCAAAAGTTGCAAAAAAAAGAATCCTCTCCAAGTCACAAAAATGCTTAAAGAAAACTTTTTGTCCTCTAAAAATATAGAAAAGAATATTGTTAATAGAAAAACTTTTATAAATAAAGAGAAAACAAATTGGCTACAAACTAAAGTAATTTTGTTAAAAAAGGAACAAAAATATATTATTTACATGAAACAGGATATAAATGATGTCATATATCAGGAACTGAACATAGAAAAGAAAATAAAAGGAAATTCCCTTGATATAACAGACAAAGACATGACCATTTTGTGGCCTAGTGGCAAAAAAATAGCACAACCTAAACTAGATGACTTAAAATCTATGTTTCACCTAATTCCAAAAGACTGCTTAAGTTTCTATAAGGCTTTACAGGGAGACGAAAATATCATGGATGATTTGGAGGGGTTTGGAGGACTACCTGATTTTCCTATTGAACACGAATTTGAAATCGATAGTCAGAACTATAACGAAATTTAAAAGTACCAAAGTTAACGAAGAAAACAATTTATTTTATGAATAAGTACTTACCTTAGTATGTTTAAGTAGCTGTTTTTTTGATCTCATACTTTTTATTAATAAAATTTATTTAAAACCACATTTATTTTTATTTCGCCTTACTATATTTTATAATACAAAGGCTTTTTTTTGAGCAATCCGTTAGTTGGTACCATTTTGAGAAATATATTAATTTACTAGTACTATTGAAAGTGCCAATTATCAGAAAGGATCCAATCCCACATTTTCTATAATATCTCATAAAATATTAAAGTAAGCCTAATTCCATAATTAATATACTAAAATACATGAAAATACCCTTCGTGTGCCATTAAATCAGAAGCTGAACTCTACCGCATTCATGAAAAAATACAATGTAAACTTTAAAGTCAAATATCTCAAAACTAGTTTGATGTGGACTGGATCCTTTCTGCTTAACTATGTCCAATTAGGGTCGTGAGCCGTCAATAGCTTTGTCCACACTATGCACTTTCATCTTCAATTTTCGTCATCTTCTTTCATTCAACTTTCGTTTTGGCGCATTCAATGATTGAATGCGTCAACGACCGCAACGCCAACCTTGTCATTTTTGTTCAGTTGCAGTGTCTGTCAGATTATTGTAACATATGAGACGAGAACATTTTACCGGGTGGAATATGTGCGATTTATTTGGTCATAAGAAATTCCAGAAAAAAAGAACCAAGCGAATGCTTTGGATACGGTCAGAGCACATGCGTCGCGGGCATGCCTCACGTGCGCTGTTGACTGCGCTATAACGCATGCCCTTGATGAACAAAAAAAGGCACAGTGTGGACATAGCTAATCGTCATCGTGAGCGTTAGACGTCTTGAAAGTCTGTGAAATCCATACAAATTTATAAATGCATCTACGAGTAGCATTGCGATCTTAATTGACCCTTAATAATTATTGTAGTAGTATGTTACAACTAGACATCGGATTATATGCACGATCAAAGTGCCGAAATATGCATGCAAATATGCACGAAAAATGGCCGAAATATGCACAAAATATGCACAATCAAAAGTCACTTAATATTAAAATTTATTCTTTTTTTGAACAGTTATCCGGTGGTGCCGTTAATAAAAGCGCCAATTTTTATAATTTCATCAAATCCAGGATTTTTCATTTCTTATACAGAACCAATAATAATTTTTTACCAACATTTTCCGAATGCAATATGAATGCCCATGGAAGTTTATTAATAAATCGTTAACTACTTTATTAATTTTTTTTTATTATTGTTGCCAACTACAAAGAAAAAATTTCTAGAAAGATATTATACCTATATTTTATGTATTGCATTCTTTAAACGGGGACGGATGGAGCCACATATTTGAAGTGTTTTGATCTATCGTACCTCTGTTTTGTGGCCTCGGTGTGTATCATGATAGCTAGTTTGGAGACTACGAGGGCATAAAACTACCGAAATATGCACTATCGCCTAAAAAGTGCCATTATATGCATTTGCATATGCAAGTATGCAAATGCATACAATCCGATGTCTAGTTACAACACATAATATAAAAAGTTTGAAGCAATTGCTTAGGCCCCCGAGCGAATGCCGGCACCCCTGTATTGTTTTCACAAAATGGAAATCACACATTTGTCTCAACATACTCGACATTCCTAAAGAAAACAAAACATTTTTTATTTATCTTTAAGTTACGTTTAGGATTAATAAGTGTTATTTTTTAATCGTAATGTTATTTGTTATGGCAGCTCTACACTAAAGGTACGTTGCACGTTTAGAAAACACAACGCAGTACGTCGTAGCTAGAACAAACTAAGTTTAGATTCCTATTTATTACTGTAAGCTTTCTTATCTATCTGTAAAATATTTAACTGACTAAAGTTAACTTTTTAGATACATCAATTCCATCAAATTTTTTCGTCCAGGCACGACACAACGAGGACTATAAAATCAGAATACTTATTAAAACTTTCTTCAAATCACCACCATAACCTTTTATGGCATCTACAAGGGACCGACCCAAGAAATGCGAGGAAAATGTTTTCAAATTATTGAAAAGCAATACTTTTATTGCCTAGTAGGAAAATAAGCTATTAAAATATTCTCCAGCATTACACCCCTCCTAGACGGTACAGTCGGTGCGGCACCTGCATGATGACGCTACGGCATATGATCTAAAATGAGTGCTCTCTAACACACTAAATTTTTCTTTAGAACTTCATAGAAAGAATTGCGCCGCCGTAACACGCCGCAGCGGAGTCGCAGCGCATCGTGTATAAACGCCCTTAACTCGGGTGCCTATAAAAGTATCGTAAAGATTGTAATTGCGTCGTGATAGTTGGCTTGTTTTCCGGATCAAGATTGAATTTTCGTCGAAGTCTCAAAAGTAAACCAATAATGTCTCCGCTGGCTCCCGCATTTTAAATCGAGCTGCAGCGTGCCCGAATCGCCGAGCATTTGTCCGTGTAATGCCTCTATTTATTTTATAAAAGGCTAGTCGAAGCGTGGGAACGGCATTGTTTGAATTGAAGAGTTAAATTAGATACTCGGTTAAACGTCTATATTTAAGCGTGAACTGTAACATTTACAGATTGTACAAATTGGATTTTGTAACAGAATATTTAGCAGTTTCGACACATTTAATTACGTTTTCTATGCTCGTTGTGGAAATGTTTCAATGATCATTATGCTCGCTGTTAATTTGTTTTTACTGTAATAGCATGTTTATTATTTACACGTATGAAGAAGGAGGGTTCACCTACTTGTTAGGATTTAAATCTATTTTATTAATAATGTTTTGTCTTTTCTTACGTCTTTATGTGACCTTATTTTCGACGACCTTTTCATGTCTGAGCTGTTCTGTATCTGTAATGTGTTGTATAATTTATACTCGCTATTTATAAATTATTCATGAAATAAATTATTTTATTTCTGAGTAAATTTGAATCATTTTTTTTCAGAATGTCTACCTGATGCCTACCACCGGTTCGGGAACTACCCCGGCGAGAAGAACCGGCGTAAGAAACTCGCACGGGTTCCACTTTTTACCAAAAAAGTGAGAGAAAAATTGTTCTTTTAAAATAAAGTTTACAATTTTGTAACTTAATATTATATACAATGTCAACATACATAATAATTGTAAGTCATAATATAATAATGTAGAAGTAGCCTTGCAAGAAGCCATCCTACTCCCAAGATGTGCCATCTTCTATGAAATCATTGACCTTATAATAAGGGTTGGCACACAAACGCTCTTTGACTACTTTTTTAAATTTATTAATGGAAAGATTTTGAACGTTTTCTGGGATTTTATTGTAAAGGCGTATACATTGACCTTTAAAAGATTTACTGACTTTACTAAGTCTGATCACTGGCATGTCCAGCTTGTGCTTATTTCTAGTATTTCTACAGTGAATGTCACTTTTAACTTTAAATTTATTTATATTTTTTCTAACATATATTACATTATCCAAAATGTATTGAGAAGCAACAGTTAGAATACCAATTTCTTTAAATTTATCTCTCAGAGATACTAAAGCAGACATTTTATAAATAGAACGTATGGCTCGCTTCTGCAGCACAAATATTGTATTAATGTCGGCAGCGTTTCCCCATAAAAGGATTCCATATGACATCCTACTATGAAAATAACTAAAATATACTAATCGTGACGTGTCTTCGTCAGAAATTTCTCTAATTTTTCTGACTGCATATCCTGCAGAACTGAGCCTACCTGCTAGATTAGCAATGTGAGGACCCCACTGTAATTTACTATCAAGTGTAATACCTAGGAATACAGTGTTATCTACCAAATTCATCTTCTCATCATTTACTAGCACATTGGTTTGGACTTGCCTAACATTGGGCAAAGTAAACTTTATACATTTAGTTTTACTAGAATTTAAAAGTAAGTTATTAACATTAAACCAATGTACTATTTTTGAGAGAGCACTGTTTACCTCGTCGTAGTTCGACTGTTGTCGCTTCACTTTACATTCCTTATCTAAATTTTTTTTTTATTTCGAGCAGATAAGTTTCCCCACGGGTCCACGTTTCGTCAAAATAGGCATGCCTTATAGAATTTAATGTGTGCCTATTAGAAGTCAACGGCGCGTAATATCACGCCATAAAATTTAGAGATATTTTAACCAATTCATTATGTTTTTATTTTGTAGCATTAATTCAATACCAAACGCCACCTGTCCAAAATAAATCTGGAACAATAGTTTCGCTACCATTGTTGCGAAGCCCGCCCATTTCAAATTAGTTATTCATAAACGCGCTTTAAAATATATCAACCCTCGGAACAAAAGATTTGCGGTACAAATACAAATATTTAAAAACAAAAGGAGTACCTCAGGGGACATCATCGGGCTTGCGCTTTTGAACAACATTCTGTATCCGTAACGTTCCATAAAAAGAAAAACTCCTTTAAATGGAAAGGAATAAAAAATGTCGTGGCTTTCTCTATTCATAACAGAGAGAGAAAATGGCCAATTCTTTTTGAGTTAGACAAAGCCGTGAAGATTAAACTTTTGTACATAATTATTTATATAGCCCGAGGGGAATAATCTCGCTCCTTTTAACTTAGAACGTTCTCGCTGTATCATTAGCCGTGTTCACTATTTGCTGAGCAAATCTAACCTTTTGTTACAAAGGACTTTACAAGTTTTGCTTACCCTTTTCGAATTAGTTTTCTTTGATAAATTCGTAACTGAGTTTAAAGTTTTGCTTTGAGTGTTGAGGTGTAGCCGTAATAAAGCTGCATACGAAAAATACATAATCGTAGAATTCGTATACACATATAAACAGACATACAATATTCATAATTTATTCTATTCGGGTAGATAATATTATCAAAATAACGAGGCACAGAATGTCATATAAATTATGAAATTTTGTGTTTCGATAGACCGTTTGGATTTTGATATGGAGTATAGTATATTATAATATTATCTAACGAATAAATCAGCAATTAACCTAAAAGAACACTCCAGTAAAGATAAAGCAAAAATTATTGTTATAAAATTTAAGACATCACTTACTTAAAGCGGGAATTTCCGTGCAAGACCACATCCTGCTGGTTTATGCAGCCTCACCGCGGAACTTAACAGCCCACATAAACTTGTGAATGTGACTAAACCAACTATTATACACAATTTTCACATAAATATGAAAATACTACATGCATTCTGCTTTGCGCTTTTTTTCACTTTGCTCGAAAATTAGTCCAGTTTGGTTAGTGGTTTAAGCGAAAAGAGAAACCTGACAAACAGACAGATGAAAGCAACTTATCATCCATACTAATATTATAAATGGGGAAGTGTGTCTATTTGCATGTTACCTCTCCATGCTCAAACCGTTGAACTGATTTTGATAAAATTTGGTATTAATAAAGGAGAAGGAGATTTTAATAATTTATAAGTAGCTACGCTACAAGGATATACTTAGACTCCCGGAAAAGGACAAAGGATAATTTTATTTCAGAAGAATTTATGGTTCCCGCACGATAAAAACTGTTTTTGGCGCAACTGAGTTGTGTGAGTCATCTATTTATCGATATGAATCAGCCTAGCGCTATCCACTACTGTACGTATGACCCCCAACGAGCGCCAACCGTACAAATCTAGGACATCTTTCATCTACCCGCTACCTATCCCAATTCCCAGCCCCAAGCCTATTCTGAATCTTGATAAGTATTATAAAAACATAGATATGTCATCCCTCTAATCAAAAAGTTTACTCGTAGCAAAAAACAATACCAGCCTTAGGCTGCGTTTCCACCAGAACTGAGCGGAGCTGTGTTGCGAGGAGTGTGTTTTTGAAAACCAATAGAATCGCCTCATTGACATGACTTTGCCATGACATTGCTCAGCGCGGCGATGCTATTGGTTGTCTAAAACACATTCCTCGCAACACATCTCCGCTCATCTCTGGTGGAAACGCAGGCTTATGGCTGGTATTGTTTTTTTTCACACTTATGTGTGCTGCATGAAATTGTTCCACGAAATGCGCTGACGTCACGAGCAGTTTCAGTCCGACGTTATTCCGATATCGGTCTGTCGGTTAAAAAACGATTCAATTTTACTAATAATAGGCACTTCAGAGAATAAAATTGTTTTTGGACTTTGTTTTGTGGAATAGAGAGTTTTTTGTGTGTAAACAATAACTTGTGTTAGCAAGAAAATTATTAAGAAAGAAGGCGCGAAATTTTAGACAGATAAATATTAATATGGTGTAATATCCGTTTTAAATTGACAGGGCGACACATCACCAGAGAGTGAATTTCAACAAATGACCTTTTTTTATCATATCGGTGAACTTTTTTATTTATACATATTTTATATACTTTTCAGGTTTTATGTATTCTTTAGGACACAAAATGTTCCCAAATTTAATATCATTAACGCATCATTTAAGATTAAGGAGAAAATTCAGTTCTGGTTTCCACCGATATGATAAACAGGCACCGATTTTTATTTCTGTGCACCGATATTATAAGTTTAACCACCGAAATGACATACTAATCCAGCGATATGATAATATTATCTTCATAATATTATATTTATAATATATTTATTTTAATAAAGAACAGAGTTCTTAAAATAAAATTAAAATATTTTTAAAATGTTTTACAATATTTAGTGTAAGGACTTACAATTAAAAAAAAAATATATATATATTTTTTTTTTAATCATCGTCGTCAGTACCGATTCAGTGCGGATGATACGGCAGCCGTGTCATACAGGTTTCACGTGAGCCGTGTCATTTAAAAAACGATTGTATCTCCCTCAAATTACACTTTAGAAGTTTCTACCCTGAACAAAATGATCTTAATTTTCCACGTAAAACCAGCCTTATAGGCTTCGCCTCTGAATATTCAGTGAATTGAAAGGAAGTAGGGGCTGTCCCCTTTTTTAGCCCGGCCGTACATTATCCGAAATTTCTGATCAGAAAAATTCGGACAGACAATTCGGTAACATATGATCAAAATACATCCCATACAACCAAAATAACCATATTATGTTCCTATTTGATTTTCAAGAAGGCCCCTGGATCCTCATGGTTCCCATCATCAGACCACCACTTTTGTGAACATGGTACCAACTCGGAACCGGATTAATCGGAACAAATACTCTATACAATAAAAGAAAAATTTTGAAAATCGGTTCACAAACGGCGGGGTAATTGTTGAACACACATAAAAAAATATCCACAGCCGAACGTATAACCTCCTCCTTTTTAGAAGTCGGTTTAAAAAAACTTAACAACGAACTTCTTTAAATTTATCTACGAACGTATAATTTACATCGGAAACCCAGATCTATTTAATATAAGTACTCATTTATTCGCTTGCCTGTCATTTTCAGGTTAACACTTAGTAAAACTACTCAAAATCAACTCAAAACTACGTAACCTTCCGTTAACATCAATGGTTTGGCTTCAACTAAATAAAACAAGTTAATCGGTTAACAAAAAAGTTGAATCGGTTTAAATGAACTAGATGTGAAAAGAAAAATTAAGTAAAAACTTTAAATTGCCCAATACATCCTTACATCCATTCATTTTTACAATCTTGCGCATTTGTATTTTTTTTGTATACTTAACGAAATGCCACTAGATCAACCGATATGATAAAACAATAATTCACCGATATGGTAAAATTATCACCCGATATGATAAAGCAATCCACAATTACAGTGGGGTCCTCACATTGTTAATCTTGCAGGTAGGCTCAGTTCTGCAGCATATGCAGTCAGAAAAATTAGGGAAATTTCTGACGAAGATACGGCACGATTAGTATATTTTAGTTATTTTCATAGTAGGATGTCATATGGAATCCTTTTATGGGGAAACGCTGCCGACATTAATACAATATTTGTACTGCAGAAGCGAGCCATACGTTCTATTTATAAAATGTCTGCTTTAGAATCTCTGAGAGATAAATTTAAAGAAATTGGTATTCTAACTGTTGCTTCTCAATACATTTTGGATAATGTAATATATGTTAGAAAAAATATAAGTAAATTTAAAGTTAAAAGTGACATTCACTCTAGGAATACTAGAAATAAGCACAAGCTAGATAATCCGGTGATCAGACTTAGTAAAGTCAGTAAATCTTTTAAAGGTCAATGTATACGCCTTTACAACAAAATCCCAGAAAACGTTCAAAATCTTTCCATTAATAAATTTAAAAAAGTAGTTAAAGAACGTTTGTGTGCCAAAGCCTATTATAAGGTCAATGATTTCATAAACGATGGCACACCTTGGGAGTAGGATGGCTTCTTGCAAGGCTACTTCTTCATTATTATAGGACTTACAATTATGTATGTGGATATTGTATATAATATTTAGTTACAAAATTGTAAACTTTATTTTAAAAGATTAATTTTTTCTCACTTTTTTTGGTAAAAAAGTGGGCCCCGTGCGAGTTTCTTACGCCGGTTCTTCTCGCCGGGTTAGTTCCCGAACCGGTGGTAGGCATCATGTAGGACTTTCTGAAAACATTTATTTTAAATTTATTCAGAAATAAAACAATTTTGATTTGATTTGATTTGACAATGTGACAAAACTGTGCGTTGGTCATGATTCCAAACACCAATATTAGATTTAAGACACCAAATCGTTTTTTCTTATCATTTCGGTGTAAATTATCATATCGGAGGTTAAAATGACCACCGATTACACCGATATGAGAGCAGCGACGTGAGAAAAAACGCACTTTTTAGGAAATTATAAAAAATGCATTATATCTAAGATAAATTTGGTTACAGATAATGAAGCATAATAACTTACTACATTCATTAGAACCAAACAACAATTTTAAAAATATTAATTACATTTAATAAATTCAATCACCGATATTATAAAATAATTGACCGAGAGCATTTTAATGGCATACTTATGTTGTTCACGGGAATATGCAGCGTTTTGACACAAATCCGTCTTGACTGCGTGGAAGCACACACTAAGGAGTAAATTAAAATTGGGGTGGGGGGACTGTACGACTCGTCGATGAAAAGTGATGCTTAAATTTCTTTTATCCAGCGATATGAGAAAAATTCTCAGGACAAGTACATTTGTGCCTCTAAGTAACTATAATCGTTAATTGAATAATAATATATGGTTTATAATAATAGATAAACTAATATTCTATGAAACAATATAAGTTATACCCTTAAATTGTTCATATTTGCTAGTATGTAAGCGTTTTTGTTTGTAAAAAAAGTAGAGGGACAGCACCGATTTGATAAAAATAGTTATTTAAATTATTTATTTCTACCTTTGTAATAGTCCTAGGCATATTATATTTTTGCCACAATTCTATAGCTACTCATTGAATACTAAAACAAATAATTTACAACAATATTCCCTTTTTTTAATAGTAATTTCAACGAAGACAAAAAAAAAGCCGTTTGGGAAATTCACCCCAGAGTAAACAGAACTAACAAGTAGGCCGACTCAGAAGAGATCTCGATACGTTTGACGTAGTATGTTATATCCTGTAGCTTTACCATGAGTTTAAAGCTATAGTATATATCGATACTCAATACCGACTACGTAAATATTTAGTATGGCGATTTTAGTTCCGCAAATATACCGCTGGAGGCGCTGTAAAATTTGCCATACTAAAAATTTACGGTAGTCGGTATCGAGTATTGAAAAATACTATAGCTTTAAACTCATGGTAGAACTACTTGGGGTTATCTGTGGTTATATCGGCCGGCGCGCGCCGTACTAATGGGCCCCACTCATTAACAATTCGCCGGCAGGCCGTCGCCTGGTAGTTAATCGGAAAACAGCATAGACTCACAGTTTCCCTGACGATTTCATAGATTTTGTATTGACGGTCAATGACTGTCAGGCAGCCTGCCGACCAGGGCCTGCAGGCAGACTGTTAATATTATGTGGGACCCTTAATGCTTTACTGACCATTGTGAAACATGTTGAAAGTGACATTAGCGCCCAACTTGCGTATATTTGCCCCTTTCGAGTCGAGATACTCTACTCTGACATCACTATGTCAATACGGTGTACATATTTATGGTATAATATTAAAAGATCATCATATCAATATGTACCGACATTCAGGTCCAAGCTAACGTGGGATTAGACCGTTCCAGCCTCATACATCCTGAACCCTGGCCGCTAAGAAAAGATTACCACAGAATGAGCACAGAAGATGGGAGACGACCACGAAAAGACACGATAAGATGTCGTACAATAGCTAGAACGAGACAAAAGGAAGGATTTATCCAGCTGTATAACAACATCTTCTTATACTCGTATATAAAATTATCGTGTCACAATGTTAGTTACCGTACTCCTCCGAAACGGCTGTACTGATTTTTATCAAAAAATATTTATATGTATATTCAGTAGGTCTGAGAATCGGCTACTGGCTACTTTTTATATTGATAAGTGCATTTGTTGAATAAATAATAGTAAATTATTACAACTCGAGACTGACGGCGACCATTGTTGGTGAGACGGGATAGCGATGGACGTTGCCATGATGCCATATTTATTAGTCACTTCAATAAAATAATATGGGCGAAATACTTTCTATGGCAAAACAACATTTGCCGGGACAGCTAGTAGGTTTATAAAACAGGATGACGCCCGACGTTACACCAAAATTGTTTAATCGCGCGTGAACCGTACATTAGTCCTGTCCCGGGACTAAAAAGTATCTCCATAGCAAACTTCAGCAAAATCGGTTCAGCGGTTTGGGCGTGAAAAGTTAACAGACAGACACACTTTTGAATTTATAATATTAGTATGCATTATACAGTATCACATATTTTGATCGTCAATAATATCGATACAAAACTGCGAATCGATTCGTTAAAAAGATTCGAACTTAATTCGTGTCCTTTGGCGGGATATCGTCGACTCAACCCCCCAATACCTCCGCCCGACAACTTTACGTAATCCGCAGATATCTGTTTAAATATATCCCAGCTTTATACAATTCGACGTTTAATTTCGTTGTTCGAGAAAACGTCGAGGAACGCGAAAGTATTTAAAGGAAATAATGGAACTCCGACTATTCGCTAAATAAACCGGGTTGATCCAGTAGTCACAAATATTTAAATAAATTTAAATCCTAGAAACGCTTTAGTTGATTATATATTCATAAACTCTTAGACCCTTTTCGCCCTCTCATATGTTTGTAAATAACTTTCGGGTAGCCACTTCATAATCATTTTGGAATAATCCAATGAAGGCTGTCCAACTAAATTAATGCTGATACATCATGATCAACTTCACTTTTAAAAAGAAAAATGTTCTTTTCGTAGCACAATTTAATATCAAACAGTAAAATCACTTAGCCGTATCTTTCAAATCTTTACTTATACACACACTGGCAAAATTAGCGGAACATTGGTAAAAAGGGCCAAAACTTGAACTCAAGTGGGCCGGGCTGTCTGAAAGCCTTTTTTATAGCTTCTAAGCTCATTCAAGAAATAAAATATTGAACAAAACTGGCAAGTTGACAGGTTTTTATAGCAATTATGCCCTAATAAGTGTTTTTCGATTATTGACGTTGTAAGTGTTCCTGATAAGAATGGCGTTTTAGCGGGGTGCAAGGTATGCTCCGCTCATTTGATTGTTTGGTTTTTGGAAGAACACATTGCTTAGATACAAAATTAGTGATTTCCCAGCATCTGCGACAGCTAGAGCTGTAACCACGATAGAGAAAGGTCACACCTACCGTTCGGTCAGTCAGGCTAGGTGTGTCGGCTTCCGTGGTTCATCGTAACTTTCAACGCTTCAGAGAGACTGGATCTTACGGTCGGAGACGAGAACAAGGCAGATATCGGGTGACAATGGTTCAGGATGACCATTTTGTAAGGAAACAAAACTTAAGAAATCGACCTCAAACTGCTATGCAGACGCGAAAACTGTCGGAACAGGTCCAAGATGAACGTGTAAGTGAATTTACAGTAAGAAGAAGACTCAAAGAAGTTAAATTAAACTCAAAAGTGCCAGCAAGGGCACCAAAACTTGAGACAGGACACCGAAGAGCCAGGCTAAGATTTGCGCGTGAACATCAAAATTAGACAAGTGAGTGAAATCTTGTGCTGTACAGTGATGGGAGCAAATTCTGTGTACATTGTATTGACAGGCGATAAAGAATGTGGATAAATTATAAGGAAAGCTACAGGCCATCAAACTTACCGGAAACAGTGGCCTATGATGCAGGCTTCGTAATGGTTTGGAGTTGCATATGATTTGGAGCCCGCATGGAGCTGATGATTATAGATGATGGTACTTTGACAGTAAAGAGCTATAGCACCGACATCCTGGAACTGCATGGTGTGCCTTTTACACAGTTTTAGGTAGTAATTTCAATTTTATGTGCGTCCATAAAGTAAGAAAATCGGGCATTATTACCTAAACGATGCTGGCGTAGCCCAGGTGGAGAGGCCAGCGTGGTCTACGGATGTGGATCCGATTGAAGACGTGTGGCACATCAATGGGTGAACGGTACGAGTTAAAACTCCAGCTCCAAAATGTGTCCAGGAGCTCGAGTTGGTGCTACTGGAGGAGTAGGAGAATATCCCACAGGAAATGATTGACAATTAAAATGCAAGCATGGAATGGTGTATCCAGGCCCTCTTGAGATCCATAGAAGGCATTACACGCTTTTAACATGGCATTTCTTTAATAAAAATGGAGAATTTATCTTAAAAACTTACTACTGAAATTTCAAAGATTTTCTTAATTTTTTGATTTTTGCTGATTTTTTTCTATTTTTCACGTTTTTATGCTCTAAATTTATATAACATTTATTTTTTAATAATCAATTAGTAAATAAATAAATAAATATATAAAAATCAGTGAACAATTTAAAAAAAATTGAAAATTTTGTTATGTTCCTCTAATTTTGCCGGTGTGTTTATATTGAGACGATTTTAACGAGTTTGTAACATGATAGTTTAATTGCTAATTCCAGCTATTCGAAATCACGTTTATGTGTGTGTGCGCTCAATTCAGTCTAGTATAAAGATCGTCTGCACGGTAGAGCATCTTCATACTAGACCAAATTATACTGTAGAGTGTAGACTTTACAGTATATTTAGAGTAGACAGGTATATTATAGGTACGTGATTTCCGAACTTTACTCCAGTACACTAGCTAATGCTCATAATGTCACGATTTCGCAAAATCTTCGCAATATTGTACTGGTGTCCACTGATACATTAAGTTGATACACCTGTGAGACAAGTGTGATGATTTGTAATGGCATGCTTACAAAGCCAAATACGATAATGCGATAATGCACGATACACATTTCAGAATGAATCAACAGTATGACGTCGTCAGAATACCGGGTTGTATTTCAGAACGTACCCAATAATATTGTCATAGTTACGACCAGATTGATAGACAATATTGACGTAACATCAGTTGGCTGTTTAATATATCGCATGTAGAACCATAAGGCTTTATTTGGCACGTGAGTGATGCTGCTGTGACCGTACAGTGACAGTACGGTCGCGTATATAGACCTTAGGCATTTACGGGTTAACCGTGTACAATGTACATACTTAATCTTCTATGTTAAAGAGTGTGTAATGTATTTGTCTGTTATCTCTTAAACTTTAAGTCCAAGGAGAATAGTTTGTATCACAGAAAAATGTACGGTTTCTGCTCGCCTTTAATGATAATAAAAATATTTATTAAGAGTGAAGCCAAACGGGCGTAATTTGTGAGTTGTGACTTGTAAGTCGCAGAATTTCGGCAGCAAAAATTCTGCTGCATTCATTTTCATACAAAATTCCTGTTTGATTCACACGGGCGTAATTTTGTGAGTAATGATTTGTATGAAAAGACCTTTACGCGGCAGAAATTCTGCGACTCGCGACTCACATACGACACGAAGCGACAGCGCTTAGTCTATTACAGGTTGCTCTATAATTTTTTATAAAATTCAATACTGTTTTAAGGTAGTCAGAATATTCTGACTTGAACCAAACAGTATTATTTTTTTTCTGTCTAGCCGTAGCGTCTAACCTAGTAATTTAGGCTATGGTACGTCTCAAATACTTAGGTGTAAACCATAAAGGTAATATTACCTATCGGAATAGAGAAACAATCCCGAGCTGGCAAACGTAACCAAAATTGATTTACATCTGTGTTTACCATTATGTTTACGTGTGCGTGTTAGTGATGTACTGTATACATCTTGTAATTCGACAAAATATCGATCACGGAATAATAATTGTAAGATTGTAAAAATAATAAAATGGGATAAAATAAAACTGCATAGAATAATAATAATATTGTAATTTTGGAGAAACATATTACTTTTATCATTAAACATTTTTGTAGCAAAAAAACAAAGATATACTTATTTATAAATAACTCATTTATTTATTCATGCTAATATTATAAATGCGAAAGTAACTCTGTCTGTCTATCAGTCCGTCTTTCACGGCTCTACCTCTGAAATAGCAGCTGCTATTTCTTAGAAGTCACGTACAGACTACAGTGTACGCGACTTTTAATTTGTATCCTACCTACTCCATTATTGTGTCATCGTTTATAAAATCATTGACCTTATAGGATAACTAGGATTTGGCACACAAACTTTCTATGACTACTTTTGTAAATATTTATTAATGGAAAGATTTTGAACGTTTTCTGGGATGTTATCGTAAAGGCGTATACATTGACCTGTAAAAGATTTACTGACTTTACTAAACCTGATCACCGGCAAATCTATTCCTACAGTGAATGTCACTTTTAGCTTTAAATTTACTTACATTGACATATAAAAGATTTACTGACTTTACTAAGTCTGATCACCGGCAAATCTAGCTTGTGCTTATTTCTGGTGTTCCTACAGTGAATGTCACTTT
This sequence comes from Aricia agestis, assembly GCF_905147365.1. Lineage (NCBI taxonomy): Eukaryota > Metazoa > Arthropoda > Insecta > Lepidoptera > Lycaenidae > Aricia > Aricia agestis. Next base: position 1,505,312 of record NC_056408.1, on the reverse strand, counting down.
TAGCTTTAAATTTGCTTAGTTTATCCTGTAACTTTGTGCATTTAGATATAAGCTTCTTTTCTTTTGATATAAATTCTAGTTGAAAGGAGGTCGATGGTGAAGACAGTTGTGGCAGTGTTGGCGAGGACGTAGAATGCGATGACGACGGCATACATATTGTGGCTAACTCTGGTGGTGCAATGTCTCTGTAAACGTAGGATGACACAGTGCGCCTAGGCTTTATCTTGATCTATAACAAAAAAATGGCTGTTACTGTTTCTTACTACTATATCATACTTTTTTAATTTAAATCAATATGCAGATACACAATATAAAAACAGACAAACTAAAAAACTTTTTAAACGATTTTTGTTTTGTAAAACCATAACTATGATTCATGGCAAAGTACAATATAAGGCAAACAAATCGGTTCGTTTATTCATACAAATATTTATGATGTGTGGAAGAATATCTAGCTTATTTACTGATGATGCCCTTCACCGAGCTCATCTTCTATTGAATGAATGACCTGATACCTGATCTAGTGAATATGCCATAGCCATATTGGATGTAGAAAGACATTACATCTGTGGAAATTTCAGAAGTCTATTACTATAGTGGTTCTTGAGATACAGCCTGGAGACCCGAGACAGACAAACGGACGGACGGACAGACGGACAGAAAGACAGACGGACAGACGGACAGACGGACAGACGGACAGACGGACAGACGGACAGACGGACAGACGGACAGACGGACAGACGGACAGACGGACAGACGGACAGACGGACAGACGGACAGACGGACAGACGGACAGACGGACAGACGGACAGACGGACAGACGGACAGACGGACAGACGGACAGACGGACAGACGGACAGACGGACAGACGGACAGACGGACAGACGGACAGACGGACAGACGGACAGACGGACAGACGGACAGACGGACAGACGGACAGACGGACAGACGGACAGACGGACAGACGGACAGACGGACAGACGGACAGACGGACAGACGGACAGACGGACAGACGGACAGACGGACAGACGGACAGACGGACAGACGGACAGACGGACAGACGGACAGACGGACAGACGGACAGACGGACAGACGGACGGACGGACGGACGGACGGACAGACGGACGGACGGACGGACAGACGGACAGGCAACGAAGTCTAACGGCCGTTCCCAATATTTGATCTATCTCTGGTTTTGCCCTACTAGAGATAGGAATAGCTCACATTAGACATTAGAGACATATATTTTATGTCAATTTTGAGCTATTCCTATCTCTAGTAGGGCAAAACCAGAGATAGAATATAACAAATATTGGGAACGGCCGTTAGTAGTAGGGTCCCGTTTTTACCCTTTGGGTGCGGAACCCTAAAAACGATAAATTATGTATGAAAGTATACTAATATAAACAATTATCATGTCAACATTCCTAGATAATTAGTACAACTTAAAAAACTATATTCATATCGATACTACTTATCGATAACCTGATGCAGCCCTAGTGTAAAATAGAAGAAAATTGTTTACACAAAATATCCTTAAATTGTGCACCATGGCTATTCAAGTTATGTTTTCCATATAAATAAACATATATAGAAGTGAATTATCAAAATCAATACCAATAACTCGAAGGGAATTGGCAAAAATAAACTTAAAATTAGGTCCTGTCGATGTAGAATAATTCACCTGTGAAATGAATATTTGTCCGGGTTTTTTCGATGTGTTGTACCACAATCGGTGACCGAACAAGTTACCATATTGTTGCGAAAGCAGTATTACATAAAATTATTCACTTTAACACATAAAATCTCAATTTTTCTGAGAGCCCAAATTGACAACGTGCCGATCGGATCAGACAGATTGTCAAACAACAAAAACAGATGAAAAAAGTGGTATACCACCTCAAATCACGCTTCTCTTTCTACCACGCAGTGTTACTGATAATTACATCTCGCTTGCTCAGGCCTTTGTTTCTCTATTACCGATAGGTAATATTAACTCTATGGTATAAACTAGCAAATATTTTGGAACGTTATTCGGATCTGAATTAAGTAAGCCGATTCCTGTTATTTGGTATCTCACTTTGAAGAATAATTCAGTAGGACGAGGACCGTCTCGAGTTTTGCTTTTGAAAGCAGATTCCATTGTGACGACGAAGATTCTATCGACACGGAAAAAAATATTTTAAGACACAAATATAAAATTCCTATACTTACTTGAACTACGTAGCGAGCGAATAAATAATAGTTTTACAAAGAAAAGAAAAAACTTTACGCAATAGAAAATACTTTTCTGCAAAAAAGATGATGTAACTCAAACCACAATGTCTCCAAACACAACATGTAAAACCAATAAAGTATAAGCATAACGAGCTGTATTATTTCCACGCACACAGCTTTATAAAAATAGATAAATTCACTTTATTAGGAGGGTTTTATTAAAGGATAGCGGAAAATAGTGGCGGGCCCCCGGGAGTCGAACGTAATAGAAACCGGCCGCGCATTAAAGGGTTCGGATACACTGTTTATGTGACGAAATTTACTTGCGTGTGTCAAATCCTCATCATCATTGCGGCATAGAGTAAAAAAATATTCGCAAAGAGTACCTGCCTATAACTAGCACCGTAACTTTTCCGAATTTAATAAAATCCATACTTCCATACTAATATTATAAATGCGAAAGTGTGTCTGTCTGTTACCTTCACGCTCGAACCGCTGAACCGATTTTGCTGAAATTTGGCATGGAGATACTTTGAGTCCCGAGAAAGGACAAAGGATAGTTTTTATTCCGGAAAAATGTACGGTTTCCGCTCGATAAACGAATTTTGGCGCAACGGAGTTGCAGGTGTCATCTAGTAAATTATAATTCCGAAAGATTTATCCTGAACTTTTTGTATTGCTTATTCTAAATCATCTCCACCGTCGCCTTCTAATGTTATAAATTATTATTTTTAGTCTTATCTTTTGCTACGAAAACCATTATGCTTCCTTCGGAAACTAAACGCTTCGTAAACAATTGAAATTCTCAGACCGATATCATCGAGCGACGCGAGTTCCGTTACCGGATTGTTCCAAACACTCGCTCGAAATAATTAAAGCTGTTGGTCCTGACACGCTGTAAGCTGCACTCTATAACTCCATTCAAGATGTACACGTATGTAGATGACGTTCTTTGTTTATTCCGAAAGTTAGTTAAGAAATTGCATTCGCTAATTGGCAAGCAACTTTAAATTCAGTCCCGAGTTTTGATATTTCGTGGAATTAAATCGAGTTTAAGTTTTGTAACATGCGTAAATTATTTTGGTTTGGCTTTGAGGTTTTATACACGTTGTTTGACAATAGACTACTTTAGTACAGAGATTTTTAAATATTTTAAGTTTGGAATCTCTGTGATAAGATTTATCTTACATTAGTAAAATTAGTATTTGCGACGCACATAAATCCAGCTGATAAACACTACAGGAGTTTCAACGAAATGCATAAGTTTATAAAAGTATTATATTAAATATAGTAGAAAATTCTGTATTTTCAAATACCTTTATAAAAAGTAACCTGTTAAGGAATTTCTTATATTTGTCACCGAGGCGTTACTTGGTAATACTGCCGTATTATTTGTACGAGAAAATATTTACAACGGCCTTTGACATGGAATTTGTTGTAAACGCCTTCCGAGAAACAAATCTAATACCCGTCAGACATTCGAACATAGGCCGTTTAAAAGATATGAAAAAACTTGAGAGGTGTCAAGGGATACCCGGATGGAACGAAGTTATTTCTTATGTTCAAAAAACCTGTATACATATTATACACTCAAAAAAATATTTGAAAAAAATGCCATCTATTGACGCCCAGAAATACTAACAATGCGTCGGTTTAATCACAAATCTAACAGCGCACAGGAATACTATCAACGCCCTCTGCCCCTACCATGCAGGTACTAATAAAAAAGTGTCGTTACAACTTTTCCGGTCTAGCTCCCGCAAGGCGCAACACGCGATAATGAACTACGTTCCAATAAGTATCTACAAAATAATGTATAGGGTGTAACAAAACAAAGTGGTAATGCTTTCTGGTGGTCTCTACTCTGGTATATAGAGTTCGCTGTGTAGGAAAAGCGCCAAGTCATGAATTTTCCCATACAAAAGTTTTAAAAATAGTTATTTTTTTCAGCGCTGCTACTTTTACAGTTAACTCTATAAAGGGACTCATGATCAAAATAGACGATATCGAAGAAAATAATATGTCACATGTGTTATTATTCAAACAGCAACAAAAAAAACAATTTGTGAAATTTTCAAGCGTACTGCTGTGGCCGTTTATAATGACGTATAATAGATTTAGTTGATAGGATTTCTTTCGGGTTTCGTAATATAACCTAGCCTTAAAATAAGGGAAAGTCGGCCAAGTGCGCGTTGGACTCGCGCACGACGGGTTTCGTACCATTATATTATTAGAGCAAAAATAGGAAAAAATGTATTTATGTATGGGAGTACCCCTTAATTACTTATTTTATTTTATTTCTAACATTAACTATTGAAGTATAAATACAACTGAGTATTTTGTGAACATTTCAAGTACATACCTGTTGCCATTTTTGTTAAGGAGCAAAAAATAGCAAAAAGAGTCATGTTTGTTGTATGGGAGCCCCCTTAAATTTTAATTTATTTTGTTTTTAGTAATTTGCTGTTATTGCGGCAACAGATATAACATAATCTGTCAAAATCTCAGAAGTCTAGCTATAGCGGTTCTTGAGATACAGCCTGGAGACAGACAGTCGGACGGACAGACGGACAGACATTGAAGTCTTAGTAATTGGGCTTAGGGTCCCGTTTTTACCCTTTAGTTACGGAACCCCTAAAAATGCTCATATTCACGTGAACGAAAATGACAGATGAAAATTCACATCTATTATAATATAATAATACGAAAGTGTGTCTTTCTATCTGTCTGTCTATCTGTTACCTCTTCACGCTTAAGTCGCTGAACCGATTTTAATAAAGTTTCGTATGGATTACTTTGGATTTTATCCCGTAAAAATGTAAAACCCACTCGAAACCCCAGAAACCTGAAAAATTAAAATGAAAGATGAAAACTTTGTTCGATAAATGAAAAGCAAGAACCTTCAAAGCCGAGATCAACCAAAATATTATAAATATGGCCCGATATTAAGACGAGTCCGCAGACCGTGATGATCTAACAAAACATCTCCCGTTACGTAACTTTCATATTAGATTTATTTGTCGGAGCGAGTTCGCCTCTCGTATTTCAGTTATTCGCAAAATATATCAATCGTTACATCTTAGTATTCCGAGAGGAGTATTGCAAATAAAAATTCCACCCCATTCACCAACTTCGAGCCTCCGTACATCACAAAGTAAGGGTTTATGGAGGAACTGCCAAATATAAAGTGCCTGGTCTGAGTCACACCTTGTAGGCTAGGAGTTGAAGTGAGAAAAGTCAAAGGGTGTGTACGTATTCCTTGTAGAGAGTTCACTGTGAAAGTAGCAGCGCTGAAAGACGACAAAAATTTTTCACTTTTGTATGGGCAAGCGCCCGAGCGTCACGAGATTCCCCATACAAAAGTGAAAAAAAATTTTGGTCTTTCAGCGCTGCTATTTTCACGGTGAACTCTGTACAAGAAGCACGTACACACCCTAAAGTATTATCACTTATTTTTGTTACAGCCTGTATACTAAATAAGATACGAAAGTGTGAGTTCTGTCTGTCTGTTACCTCTTCACGCCCAAAGCGATCAACCGATTATGCTGAAATTTGGGCTGAAATGAAACATTGAATCCCAAGAAAGGACATGGTATACTTTTTATCCCGGAAAAGTGTACGCTTCCGTGTGGTAAAGTATTTTGGCGCAGCGGCGTTTTGAAATAAAAATGTACAAATAATTTTAACCGTCTGGTTAGGCGATGTTATTGGCGTGAGTTATGTTCGATTACACAAATATAAACACTTGTTTTAGGTAATATAATTTTAATTACGGAGTATATGGTATTTTATCTAATTAGGTATTAAAATTTATTTTACTCGATATAATTGCCTCTCTTATTTTATCTTTATTTTGTAAAAAGCACATCAAATTCAAAACATGTGAAATCAATGATACCATAATGTTAACAGTAAAATATTCGTCAGATATTTGATGTGTAATTTGTAACATGAGTTCAGAATTTATTTAACCTCAGTATCGTATTTAGGGCAAAACATTTAACTATATCGTGAATGTGAATTTGTATTGTTATCTGATGTTGTCAGTTTAAAATTCTGACTGTTGAACAAAGCATTGAATATCTCGTAAACGATTATAGTAGCGATAAAATGTGTTACATGTCATTAAATTGCCTGCATTGTTGAACAATGTGTTACAAATAAGAATACTTCATATTATTATACTAGCTGTCCCGGTGAACGTTATTTTGCCTTAAAAAGTATTTCGATTTTCGTCCATGTTATTTTATTGAAGTGACAAATAAGTATGTCACAATGGCAACGTCCATCGCTATTCCGTCACAGAAATATTATAGTCGCCGCCGGTCTCGAGTTGTAATAATTTACTATTATTTATTCAACAAATGCCCTTATCAATATAAAAAGTAGATGTTGTCCGATTCTCAACCCTAGCCGATATGCTCGCTAAGATTCACGAAAATCGGTCGAGCCGTTTCAGAGGAGTTCAATTACGCACCCCAAGACACGAAAATTTTATATATTAGACTAGATGACCCGGTGCACTTTGTATCACTTCCCTCCAAATAAAACCCTTCCCTGTATTTCCACGAATATCTCAAGACTTATATTAGTAGGTAAATAGGTTTGGCCATTCTCGAGTTCTAGAGAGACCAATTTTAAATTAATTTTTACTTAGTTGTGTAGATTTTCAGCAGTTCCTTATGATGAGATAGAATTATATAACGACCTAACCCAATAAAGCAAAATAATAATTTTAGCACAGCGAACCAGTGTTGAGCTCTTGCCTCTTGGACTATAATGTTAGCAAGATATAAGCTTGGCAAAAAATCCAGAGTTATTTATTGCCGATCTCTGATCTCCGAGCTTATAGGTATTTAAGTAACGATATTTATTTGCATTTTTGCAATATAGTAGGAACTCGATTAAAAGGAGTAATTGCTATTTTTTAATTAAAGCAAATAAATCTACACGACTAAAATTGCTATCAATTCGAAGATTTTATAGCCAGTCATCCCTGCTTGTCTAGCAAATTGTTCACAATTTTTTATCAATTTGTTTCTTCCTATGAACTAGTAATAACTTTGTTGCACAGAAATTCAATTATAGTGCGAACCGTTCATTTTTCCGGGATAAAACCCAAAGTATCTCCATACGAAACTTTATTGAAATCGGTTCAGCGGCTTAAGCGTTAAGAGATAACAGATAGACAGACAGATAGAAAGACACACTTTCGCATTATTATATTATAGATGTGGATTTTCATCTGTCATTTTCGTTCACGTGAATATGAGCATTTTTGTAAATATTTTGCTTTATACGGCAATTTGATAATCCGGTAGCGAGTACGGAGATCACAGTGTTGACAGAACAAGCAACTCCGACGCCATGCTGGTATCGGTTTTGGAGGATTCTCCGAAGTGATTAGAATTTGTGTGATGATAATAATTATGATGCAAAGTATTCGTAGCAGAATATAATATAGTTAAAAATAAAGTATATTTGAATAAAATAACCTCGAGGAGGATTACGACATACGACATAGCTGCAAGCAGATGTGAACTTGGTTTTTTTTACTCCATGTTGGACCTTAATAGCCGTGATTGTCATTATGATTGCGGAACTTCTATATCTATTATTATAAAGATACTCCCTATATAATCACTTTATAGAATACATAAATCCTTACTAATATTATAAATGCGAAAGTGTATCTGTTTGTCTGTCTGATACCGCCTCACGCCCAAACCACTGAACCGATTTTTGTGATATTTGGTATGGAGATGCTTCGACTCTTGTGAAAGGACAAAGAATATTTTTATCCCCAAAAATGTACGGTTCCCGTGCGATAAATAGATTTTAGTGCAACGGAGTTAGTAAAAAAAAAGAAGTGACACAGACGAATATGCCCCTCATCATGTTTGACATCGCTTGTCGACCCATCCTAATGGGCCAACGTGTAGAGGCCGTAAAAACGCATAAACGTCGCTCTGTCTGAAACCGCGTGTCAAAGTGAACTATGCAACTTTGTGGAGACAAACTGTTGGCCTTTTGTGAGGAGAGTGCTTTTATTTATTTATGAAGCCGGTATCATGTTCTTTGACAAAGTTTATTTGGCCACATATTTGGAATTTCCCGGCGTTTGCCTCATAATTCTTGAATAGGAGTGCAACTACGTGCCGCAGGGATATAGGGTGGAATAAGTGAATTAAATAAAGTACTTCAAATCCCTTTTTGAAGAAAAAGCTGAACCAAAAAAAAATACTTACAGACGAACATAATAATTACCTCCTCCTTTTTAGAAGTCCCTTAGTAAAAGTTGGTAGAGACAACACGGCCATAGCGACTCGACTCATAGCGCCGAGTTGTGACTTGTGGCCATAGCTCATACAATGCTGTGTCTACTGATTTTGCGAAGAAGATATTTTGTAACCTAATTAGTAATTAGTAATTATGTCTTAGATTTTTATAGCGTTTTTTAGAAGTATTTTAGTAGCAATTGATTAAAAGCGCTTACAGACGAACAACACTAATTGTCGATGGTACGCGTCGACGGCAGTCGACAACAGGCGTCGACGCGTGCCGTCGACATGTGCCGTTCGTCTGTAAGAAGCCTAAGTCCAAATACTACCGTACCTGACATAAAAATACGCTCAATAATTTTTGCGTCACAAAGAAACATCCATGCGATATTCCTTATAAACTTTCACGTTATAGTTACACCACTACTGCTAAATTCAAACATGTTCCAAACGCGTAGTCCCTGTAAAAGTTTCAACTCATTATGTTTTATGAGAAATACTTTAAACGGCATCCGGCAGACAAACGTTATGAATTATTTGACCCGTGCTGCGTGCATGTGCTAACAAAGTTGGATATTTTTTTGTTGCAACTTACAAAACAATCTGGTTTTATGAGTAATTTCGTAAGTTAACGCTTACCTGAAAGTACTATCTTCTTTTCTTTCTACGGTTTATATTTCGCGTTTTTAAAAGCATATGAAACATTTATACGTGTTTGCTTAGTCAAACAGTAGTAATAGTGTAGTTGGGTGGCTGTTGGCAATTGATATGGCATTAAGTTAAAAAAGTTTTTTATTTATTTCAATCTGCACCACAAATACACACAAGCACCACGGATACAAACTAAATCTTACATAAAAGATACGTGTGGCACTCGGGGACTGCCGCGGTAAAGCTATTGCATAACATCTATAATTCTAGTTCTACACACATATTATGTCTAGTCGCACGCACACAAACACCGTGCCGAAGTCTGTCGAACTAAAACGACGTTATGATGCACGACTTTCAAAGCCGCAGCTCGCACCGCCGTGCCGGGTCGGAGTGGGGGTGTTAGGTTTATTTTCGTTATGGAATTTCTTGATTCGGTCCCCACGTCGCGCTCAAAGCCCGCGATTAAAGGTATGCAATGGCTTAAAAACTTTTTCCAGCAGGGGTGTACAAGATAATAATTCAATAAGGGCTTTAACTTGCACTGTAGGGCGAGGGAGTTAAATCAAGACAGTTTAAATATTATTTTGTACTAGATGACCGGTAAACTTCGTATCACTTCCCACCTAATATTATAAACCTTCTCTGGACTTTCACGAATATTTCAAGACTAGAACGTATAACCTTCTCCTTTTTGAAAGTCTATTAAAAATTAGCTAAATCGGTTCAGTTGTCGAGTTTTTTTTTGAGACTAACAAAATTAACATAATATCTTAAGACCGTCGTGTCTCCAGTAAGCGAATCCTCCATAAATGACAAAGCGCAATGAAAAACCACTGCATGAAAGGAAATCCCCTCAAACCCCGACAAACCTTCGGTATGTCACTTCCGTCTATATTTATCCACCCCATAAATTTTGTAATAAAAATTCGCGAAGAATAAGAGCAATAAATTTTATGACTGTTGTATCGTAAAATGACGATTTTTATGTAATAGAACAACGAGCGAGTCCTTTACGACTTGACTTGTGACATCCATTTTAAATTTTAGCATGCGTAAAAAAAAATTAACGGTTATTTATACTGGTGAAAGAGTTATATTATAACGGTGCTCCCTCGCCGGGAGCATTCGCATGTAATGTAACGTTACAGCTTTGAACATGAAGGAGGAGAACCGAGCATCACAATTCACAAGTCCACCTTGTAATGATACAATGTGTAATATCTTGATACAACTTGTAACATCAATGCAATGTGATTGTGACACGCTCAAAGTCGAATCTATAATATAATATTATTGCATGACACGCGAATGCTCATCTGTCAGGGAGGTATTACCTATTATGTAGGACGAATCTATAATGTTACATTACACGTGAATGCTCCCGGTGAGGGAGCACCTTTACAGGGAGATAGGTGTCATGATTGTCTGGGTTATTATAAAAACACTCTTCGTGTTTGACCATGATGAACAACCATGATTGCTACTATGATTCCGAAATGATTTCATCATTCATGGGCAACCATAAACAAATCATTATATTTAATTTCAGCAAAACTTACAGTGCTTTATGATGAATCATAGACGAAGGACTATCTACAGGCCCGTAATCGCTCGTAGAGGTCAGTCATACATATAGCTGCGTGTCAGTCAAAAGCGTGTTAAAGGTAAGACCAGACAAATGCGACACGACACGAAACGACACTTCACGTTTGATAGAACTGATATTTGTAAAACGTCAGATTCACGTTTGTAAAACGACGATTATGTAGAACGTGAATTGTCGCGTCGTGTCGTGTCGCGTAGTGCAGTTCTCACCTCAGCTACAGTTTAAGTTTCGAACGCCGATACCTGCGAACGATCAGCAAAGCTGGGATCTACACAAACTAGAACTTACTCAGAAGCAAAGCTATGTCAAGTTATATGGCTATGTCAAGCTGTATTGCCCGGCTCAGTCTATACCCTGTAATAGAGCCTCACAGGCCACCGCATGTTCTTCGACCGCCAAGAATCATTTACAGAACGTTCATATTAATTTAACCTCTCATAGGACCTTATGTCTAGGATACAAGGGTCAAGTTATCGAGACTAAGCTGAAATAATAAACGGACTTCCCAGATAGGTGCCATTTGCTACAGACTCGGACAGTCGCACTTTGTAATTACTATGTCGACTCTATGAATACTTTACTACATAGTATACATGACTTAAGGACTTAAAGCGGGATTATAGGCCACTGACGTTTTAGAATTTGAGGCAAACTAGCTCAATAGATGGCGCTCGAAAGGTACATATTTACATAGCAAGCCATCGTCGATTTTAATATTTTCAGAAATAGTGTGATCACGTGGTAAACTCGACATACAGAGTAAGGATTAGCAGAGAGGCCATGTTCACCACTTGATATAAACGAAATCTTTAATGAATTTTATATTATAATAAAATTATGTACCTATTAGGTATTTAAATATGATGTTTGTTCTGTATTCAGTACTCACGAACATAAAAAATGTATTTCCTCTAAATAATACATATACAATGTACTTATAACAAAATAAAGTATTACCCATACCTATACAAAGTGTAACAAAACTAAGTAATAATACTTTAAGGTGTGTATGTATTCCTTGTAGAGAGTTCACTGTGAAAGTAGCAGCGCTGAAAGACCAATTTTTTTCACTTTTGTATGGAGAAACTCGTGACGCTGGGGCGCTCGCCCATACAAAAGTAAAAAAAAATTGGTCTTTCACACACACCCTAAATTATTATCACTTAGTTTTGTTACACCCTGTATAGTTAATTGCATAAATATATACTTGTGCATGGAAAATACGCCAACATTATGAATATGCCATAAAATAGTTATAAAGAAATACTATATTATTTATCATATTGGCGTATTTTCCATAGAAGGAACCCAAAAGTAACTCTTTTAGCACTGCTACTTTCACAGTGAAAATTATAATATAATATACGTACCCCAAAGTATTAATACCGAAGTCGATTTAAAATTCGGTAAAGTAGATTCAAAAGTTCTTAGCTACAATAATTTCATCATCGTCAGCTCCCTCTCTGCTGGAAAATGACCTCAATGAGAAGGGTTCAAGTATTTTTTTGTGTTTGGGTTTATTGCAATAGCTTTAATAAATAGCCCTTAACCCTGGGTCTACCCCATGACAATCACTTGAATCTGACGCTGCAGCATCACCTGGAATCTATATAACACCCTCCAAAAGTTCAAAAACTAAAACTCTACTTGCAGCAAGGTAACGTTTTTGACCCGCTTGACAAGTTTTTAATTAGATTATAATATTTATTATAGTTATGCAGATCATATTCATATTTTCTTTGTCATATTCAGGAATCTGTTCCCAAAAGAGACCCTTAGCCCGGGAAGTCTTCGCTTTGCTATCTATCCGTCTGTCTGTCTCCAGGGTGTATATTGTTATGAACTTACGACATATAATGCCATCTAGCGTCAAACCGAATGGAACTTATCGGGGGATATTATACTCTCAAACAACATAAAACCCCTACTCGATACTAGATGGCGTTAGGCTTTCAGAAATATTCCACACTTGTTTACGGGAATCGGGTACATTCTAGAAAGGAATGGAAGGAAATTCTCGTACGTTCTGGAACTCGTCTCGGCCCATATAAATAGCCACTGGTAGATGAGTCAGTGGATAGCACGTAACAATATCAAGTAACGCGGTAGCTAGAGAACTGAAATTTTAAAGAATATGTATTCTTGTTGTGACCATAACAACAAATAGAAACAAGCTAAAATGAATATTTAAGAGGGCTGGAATATGCAAAGCAAAATCGCGATTTTAGACCTTTTTGTTTGACATCAATAATTCAATAATGGCAAGCGGTAGGTGTTTGAAATATTTATGAAATATGTACCTTATTATATTTCAACTTTAATAATAATCTATACTAATATTAGAATAGTCTGTCTGTCATCTTTGATTTTGATTCATGCTGAACCATTTTTTATGAAATTTGGTGAAGAAACTAGAAAGGATACTTTTTATCCCGAAAAAATTTACGGTTTCTGTATATTGCATCAAATTGTTGTGAGTAAAGAATTAATAATTGTATAAATGCTCTTTACTATTTACTTTTAAATGTCGTCGCGATTTTCGTTCAAAAAATATAATTTTTTGATAAAATCAAATAAGGTTTTAGGGCATTTCATTTCGATCACAATATATTTTCTGTAAAGAATCCTTAGTTATTTCCTCCCGAGGTGCACCAAAATCATGGTGTAGGTATCTATAGATCTAGATCTATCCGCATGATAATAGCACTATGTTTTTGCGATTTCTTGTGCAGATTTCAGTACTCCCGTGCTAATATGTGATAATTCTTTCTATTGCTATGGATTGGACATGTGCGATAAAATAACATAATATCATTTTACAAAGTTTTGACAAAGGGGGGAGGGGGAGAAATAATTTACATGGCTAAACAACTTTTGCCGGGTCAGCTAGTCTAATTAAATAAAATCGTAAAATCAAGATTTGATGCAAAATATTCTAACATCATAAATGCATCTATTTGCGGTAGATAGTCCGATTGTGCTTTGATAAAACCTAATATACTCATTTATAAAACCTAATATACTCATATAGATTCACTTTAAATATAGATTCACTAGAAATCACGAGTTTTAAACTATTTTTCTAACAAACACTATAGCCACAGTATGAATATCGACGCCGATTTGTAACATCTGACGTCACATTTCTTTTCGACCAATGGTGGCGCGTTTAGTAAGTTTGAATTTCCCTCCATTAATTTTCATTTTTTAAACATTTTATGGGTTTAAATGATAACTAATTAAAAAAATACCTTTTGATTATAATGTTAGGATGATAAAGATTACAGAAAAATATATTTGAGATGGAATTATTTTTTTTTGCATATTCCCTATTTACCGTATTTAGAGCCTTATTATCTGATAATTTGAAAGCTACAAAGTTATAATAAAAATACAGCAATAATCTTCAGTATATCAACATACTCATGATATCAGCTTCCAAAGTAATACCAATTTATTAAAATTCAAGCATACTTTCAGCATCTCCCTAGTATTTGCAAATTACGTTTATTTAAAACACACGACAATAGATAGACAATTTCACTAACTACATATTCCCCGTTTGAATTTGTTTAGACCAATTTTGAACTAAGATAAGTAAAAAATAGGATTTTTGTGCGATCTCGGCAACGCGTCAAATGTATGGTCAAGGTCGTTCGCTCGGGGGTGACCTTAACTACAAGCGTAGGTAGAGAACAACGGTAATAAGTTAATAACTACTAGGTATATATTATATTACTTAGGTTGGGTTGCACCAACTAACTTTAACTATAACTGTAACTTTAACTATAACTTTAACTACAATACAAAATGTCAAATCTTTAGTTAAAGTTAAAAATGGACGCCATCAAGACGCCATATTTAACCATAACCATAGAGCTCGACAAGGTTTTAAATGCACGTGGTGAAAAAAGGAACTAACGCTGTCATCATACAAAAACGCAATTTTTGACGGTTCTCCTTTACCAGCAGCGCCGTTCATTTATAACCTTGTTGGACCAGCTGGCAACTATCAATTTCTCCGGTCAAAGTTAAAGTTAAAGCTAAATTTAGCTTTAATTTTAACCTTAACTTTAACTTTAACCACGCCTCTGGTGCAACCCAACCTTATTAATTTATTATTTTTACCTTAGTTTAGCACACCCTGCCGCTCGATTTTAAACGTTATTTACTGTGGCCATAATATACCTATACTAAGTCTAAACAGTTGCACATAATTTGCAAAATATATAAATTACGTATTTAGTAACTACTTAAAATTCTACAAAAATACACTCACTAATTTCACAGAATAAATAAAAATAAATAAAATAAAAAATGATTTATTTCTGAGTAAATTTGAATCAAATTTTTTCAGAATGTCTACCTGATGCCTACCACCGGTTCGGGAACTACCCCGGCGAGAAGAACCGGCGTAAGAAACTCGCACGGGTTCCACTTTTTACCAAAAAAGTGAGAGAAAAATTGTTCTTTTAAAATAAAGTTTACAATTTTGTAACTTAATATTATATACAATGTCAACATACATAATTGTAAGTCATAATATAATAATGTAGAAGTAGCCTTGCAAGAAGCCATCCTGCTCCCAAGATGTGCCATCTTCTATGAAATTATTGACCTTATAATAAGGGTTGGCACACAAACGCTCTTTGACTACTTTTTTAAATTTTTTATAATAATAAATTAGTTTATAATAATAAATACTTATTAATCAGACGTAAGACGTAAAACACGTAAAATACCAACTGAGTAGGTAGGCGTTTTAGGGTTACGGAACCCAAAGGGTAAAAACGGGACCCTACTACTAAGACTATGACTTCGATGTCTGTCCGTCTGTCTGTCTCCAGGCTGTAACTCAAGAACGGTGATAGCTAGAGAGTTGAAATTTTCATAGATTACTTAATATGTATTTCTGTTGCCGCTATAACAACAAATACTAAAAACAAAATAAATTTAATATTTTAGAGGGGCTCCCATACAACAAACGTGATTTTTTAAACATTTTACGCTTGGTATCGATGATGAGGTAGCCACCTGAAATGTTCCCAAAATACTCAATTTTATTTGTACTTTAATAATTAATAAAAAAAAATTAAATAAAATTAATAATATAGGGGGCTTCCATACAAAAAACACATTTCTTGGTATTTTTGCTCTATAGTGGTGCGCGAGTCCAACTTGCACTTGGCCGAATTTTCTTTTCAATTTTTAAACTTCGAATCTAATATTTTTAGTAGGTACCTGATGTGTTGGGGCAAAGGTATGGACGGTTAAAAAGCCAATTAATCATCGCAAAAAAAACATTTTCTCTTATGCTTGTTGTTGCTATACTATTACTTGGTTCGTTTCTTTAAAATAAACTCCCTAGAGGTCGTGAAAGAAGACTGGGAGCTACCGCGTTATTGTTTTTAGCTCTAAAAGACCAATCTAGCCGCGTCCGACTGACCTCGATACAAACTATCGCAAAATGGAGGTTTTCATTAATGTTTTGAAGTTTCTGAAAACACCATGGAATAACTTTTAAACATTTTATACATTACTAGATGCTATTTGTATAAAATAAACAGCCATTTAAATTGTTAGCTGTCCCAAGTTTTCGAAATTATACAACACATTATTACTTTTTGTAGTTATTATGAGTTAGTGGTGAGATGAAGTTATCGAAAGATTCTAGACAGATCCTAGACATCTTTCTTAATTACTATTGTCTAGTACAGGGTTTCCCGATCTTTTTCAGCCTGCGGCGCAGTTAATATTTTGTTACGGCGCCCTTCTTTACCTAGCTATTACAAAAAGATGCATAAATAAACACCTTTAACCGTTAACGATTATTTTAGTTAAGTTAAGCAGGTAAATAATAATAAACAAATACTTAATCATCTGCCTGCTATGTATAATTCATATTATAATTTTATTTTATAATATTTGTGATTTCGGTTAATGATGAAGAATTGACTCACGGCGCCCCTCTTGCCTATCCACGGCACACCAGGGCGCCGCGGCGCACAGTTTGGGAACCCCTGTTCTAGTATATATATTTTTTAATTAAACATGTATTTTAAATAATTTAAAATGAATTTCATCGCTCTTAAATTAATTTCTGAACAATAAATCTTTTAGAAAACTAAAATTCCAATATGGCGTCATGAAATTGCCACAGAACAAGCATCGACATTCGAATTTCGAAATATTGATGGGCGATAGCGGGTGTAAAATTTTAGAGGCGACTGCGTGGCTCGCTGGCAGATACTGCGCTTCCTGCCGTTTGCGTCCGCCCCAGTATATGAACATAGATTACAACCTCCAATATAGACACTATTTTCTATGATATTTAAGCTGCTCTAAGCGTTAGTACATTTTTTCAATATAATTGAATTGAAATATCGAAGATATTCTTTTTTTAAGCTGCCGCTGTAATATTAATATGTAGAAGTAGGAGAAGAATGCAGATTTCCCTTCCAAAACCGGGTCACAAATTCTGTTGACAACTCCAAACTAAATTATTAAACTCGGGGGTTATTATGTAAATAGTGCGAAGGTAAATTAATCTGCCAAACAAAGCAATAGGCGTTCTTTCGAGTGGAAGCCTTCACTGGTCCAAAGCCTTTATTCAAATTTATCCGGTTTGAACCTTTATTATTCGGTTCGGGAATAAATTTCACTCTCACTAATGCATTATTCCCTGTAACCTATTCTGGATTAAACAGGAAGATGGAGGATCTCTATTGTGATTAAAATGTTTTCCCAAGCTCTTATTTAATCTCAATTTAAAAAAATATTATTAAACTTCGAAATTATTATTCTTGTAAGTTTTATTTAAGGGGGCGACTAACCCAAAATTGTCGATTTTATAATTTACTAGATGTCCCGCGCGGCTTCGCCCACCTAAATTACGAAAACTGTAGTTACAAAAAAATTGCTAATGTCCCGTCATGTGGTCTACAGCTCTATACCTGTGCCTAATAACATAAATATTGCTCCAGTAGTTCGTGAGATAAATCCTTTCTAATATTTTCCACGTTTTATCTACATTTGCCTCTGTTTCTTCGGTCCCATATAGTGCTATTATTCTTAGCATGATAATAGGCTATTATTATGCTACGACTAATAGGACTGAGGAAACAGAGGAAAATGTGGAAATTAATAGCTATATCTATTATCTAACACTAAAAGATTTTTTTTAAATCAGACCAGCGGGGCTAAAATGGTCGCTTTGAAGAATCACGATATGAATCATAATATGATTAATTTTTTTTAAATCGCAAAGTGCAACTCTGCTTGCAATTCATTTCTGTATTTTTGTACTGATTTGACATTTGTCAGTTTGACAGTTTTGACAATAAATTTGCTGAATTGGTTGAGAGTAGGGAACGCAATCCCGCAGGATAATTTCAATCCCGGTATTTGCGGGACTGAACCATCACAATCCCGCTGGATCCCGGTATTTGCGGAATCCCACAGGGTGAACTTAAAGTTTTAAAATAAATCGTTATATTGACTTTACTTGATATAAGTACTTACCCCGTTTTATTCTTATAAACATAAATAAAACAAACTTGGTCGGGCACTTTTTACAAGCGTTTATTAATACTTCCGACTTTAGATATAAAGTCGGAACTTCGGAAGTATTAATAAACTAATATACTAGTATAAAAATAATAAATAACTGAACTTTTTTTGGGAATGACTACTCAAAAAAAGTAAAAAAAAACTAAAGAACACGTTTTTTTCATATTTTCTAAAAATTATTCATCTTTTTCAAATATAGGGAATATATTTGTGCTTAAAGATTTCGTTACAAGCTCGAATATAAGTATGTCAAAAAAGTTAAGGTATTAATTGTGTCGTCTGCCAAACGGCTCCTGATATTCGACACAAGGTAGCAAGCATCTGAAAAAGTTCGCTCAGCTTCCACGCTGGTTAGTACAATTGTTATTTAAAGTGAATTATAGTTGAATTGAAGGTAAATTATTTAGTGGGCTGCCTGTAGTCAGTTCCCGCACCCCGGCGCGCAGTGTTACAGGTATAAATCATGTTTTTTTGTAATCCCGCCAGTCCCGCTGGATCCCGCTAAATTTTCGACCGGGATTAGTCCCGCAAAATGCATGCGGGATCCCGGTATTTCGGGATCCCGGTATCCCGCTATTGCATTCCCTAGTTGAGAGGAATTGCTTAATGTGACCGTTTTAGCCCCGCAGTAGTTCCTGAGATTAGCGCGTTCAAGCAAACAAACAAACAAACTCAAAATCTTACTTGTTGATAGCATAATATGCTTTGGATACTTTTCAAAAAACCGAAGTCACCACTCACCACATGTTTTCATATAAAATTTGAGGAGTTCCCTCGATTACTTATGGATATAAACCTTCATTAGGTCACCATTTTTAGGGTTCCGTACCCAATGGGTAAAAACGGGACCCTTTTACTAAGACTTCGATGTCTTTCTGTCCGTCTATCTGTCTGTCTGTCCGTCTATCTGTCTGTCTGTCCGTCCGTCTGTCTGTCTGTCTGTCCGTCTGTCTGTCTCCAGGCAGTATCTCAAGAACCGCTATAGCTAGACTTATGATTTTTTCTGAATGAAAAATGAATTCATTCAAAGAAGCGCGGTCGTAGCCTAAAATTTTGGAGGAGGTCAGACAGTATATTGCCATTTTCTATAGAAACCGCAATTGACAATGAAGGGCGATATGGTATTTTCCATACTCGATGTGAACTGAATATGAAGCAATGACCGCTACCGCCTCGTTTCGCCGAGTACAGTTTAGTCACTACATTAAAAAAATATATTTGTCGCTGCTATGGGGTAGCTTGAAATTTCCTTTTATTATTTTGCAAGATTTTGAGATTTATCCATTTGTCCCAGATTTTGGAGGGGGTCATGGGGGTCCGAAGGGGGCTTCGGACCGCGCCTGGAATTAAAAAATAATAAAATAAAATAAAAAATTAAGGGGCTCCCATACAAAAAACACAATTTTTGGCCTATTTTTGCTTTACGGTACGGAACCCTTCGTGACTGAGTCCGACTCGCACTTGTCCGATTATTGTGAACTAGATGACGCCCGCAACTCCGTTGCGACAAAATTCGTTTATCGCGCGGGAACCGTACATTTTTCCGGGATAAAAACTATCCTATGTCCTTTACCGGGACTCAAACTATCTCCATGCCAAATTTCAGCAAAATCGGTTCAGCGGTTTGAGCGTGAAGAGGTAACTGACAGACAGACAGACACTTTCGCATCTATACTAATATTATAAAGCGGAAGAGTTCGTTAGTTAGTTAGTTAGTTATATTTTATCACGCTAAGACTAACAGGAGCGATGAAATAAAGGAAAATGTGGAAAAAACGGGGGAAAATTATTTGAAAGGGCTATTTTAAACGCTTTAATCTCAGGAACTACTGGTCCGATTTGAAAAATTCTTTCAATATTAGATAGCCCAGTTATCGTCTAGTTTATAATATTAGTATGAATATAGTACCAAATTGGAATGATACCATATGTACACGAAAAGAAAAATTTTGAAAATCGGTTTAAAAACGAACATAACACCTCCCCCATTGTGAGACTCGGTTAAAATTGTAGCATAATATTATATTATTGTGTTATTCTGATGTATATGCTTACTATTGTAAAGTTTCATTAAAATACATTCAGTAGTTTTTACGTGAAAGAGTAACAAACATACATACATCTATACTGTATACAAACTGTTGTGGACACAACGATGAAAAGGGCGGCGAACATATTTTAGAAAGTTAAGTAGTGTATTTCTAAGATATTGTTAAAGTGAAATCGCCACATGTTCGGTCCCTTTGACTGTATTAGGTTCGTTAGTTAAAATACGTTATTGTGTTCCTTAAAAATTAGTGACGAGTAAAGCTGTTTCTCTTAAAAAGTAATAAAGCATTGTCTTTGTCAGAACAATAAAATATATAGGATATTTAGGAACAAACGTTCGGCAATATCTGAGAAACTAGCGTGAGAATAGAATTTTAGAAAGCTAGCAGATGCTTAGTTTATTGTCTACGGTAGATTTATTTATTTGATTATGTGTATCGGAATATGTGTAAACTACAAATAAATAAAGACTAGGGTATCGTATGTAATATGGGACACCTTTGGGGTTAGATACGAATGTGATTATTTATTAAATGTGTTGTAGTATCTAGCTATAGGTTTTGAGTATAATAAAGCGTTATGTATTCTTGTGTATTAATTTCCGCGATAGTAATTGTTGCTATGAGTATTTCTTGCCACGTATTGTGTAATTCATACGTTTGGAATCAGAGGGCAAGAAATACGAATAATGTGTATTAGTAGATGATTAATTAGTACACATCTGAATTGCATTTAATTTGTATAATGTATATTAATCTAAGACTCTGATCTGTGAGTCATGATATTATGTTACGTAGATTAAGAACATAATATCATGGTATTGAAATTGTTGTATTGCATATGTATTGAATAATTATTGTGTATGTAATTTGTATTGTGTAGTGCACAGTGCCATAGCAATGGGTAGGAAAGAGATAGGTGTACGCTGAAATGGTATCTCCGCGCGATAGAAATAAGGCGGGGGCTTTTGCGTATATCCCCGCACCGGGATAAGTGGGCGGGGTCTTCTCCCTCTGCGCTAGCGCATGGCGGGAGTGAAGCTTAGACGTATAAATAGGCCGGTCGACGTTGCGTCGTGGCGTTGGCATAGGACTCATACGGAAACTACGACTCCAGAAACTCTGACGGAACTTGGTCAGAGAACACCATTCTTATCGGACGGATATAAATTGCTCCGATAGGTCAGATTACGGGTGTAACGAGTATAAATATTGAGTAGTCCGCCCTTTGCCTTGGTACAGTGCACAAAGTTTAATTTTAATATAATAAATCGAAGTGAAGAGTTAAAAGTGATTTAATTTAAAGTCATCAAAGCTCAAATATAGATATATAAATAATATCAACAAAAATCATACAGTCCACAATACAAACTTTCGCCTTTATATTATTAGTAGGATTTTTATACCCCTTTAAATATCAATTATATTTTGTTTTTAACCCCCGACAAAAAAGAGGGGTGTTATAAGTTTGACGTGTCTGTCTGTCTGTCTCTCTGTTTGTCTGTGTGTGTATCTGTCCGTGGCATCGTAGCATCCAAACGGATGGATCGATTTTGATCTAGTTTTTTTTGTTTGATTAGTATTTGTTGTTATTAGCTGCAACAGTAATACATAACCTATGAAAATTTCAACTCTCTAGCTATTACCATTCTTGAGTTACAGCCTGGAGACAGACAGACAGACAGACGGACGGACAGGCAGACGGACAGGCAGACAGGCAGACAGACAGACGGACAGACATCGAAGTCTCAGTAATAGGGTCCCGTTTTTATCCATTGGGTACAGAACCCTAAAAATTGTGACAATATCGATTTAAAGCGAAGCGTTTATTAATCGGCACCTATTCACGTACTTTGACGCAGAATTCTTCACCAGACGTGGCGACTATATACGGCTATGAATAGAAGTAATCTAACCAGAGTTGCAGTGGGAAATATGAGTATTGATGCTTTATAAAGAAAGGGGCGAATGAGGTCGCAATTCTCGCACAGGTATTGTGCGCCGCTGAAAGAGATGCTACATCGAGTGTGAACTGCACTATCAATGCTTCTATTATGTCCAAACGTCATCATCACCTTTTCATATTATAGCTTCCTATCGAGGTATTGCGTACCTCGATAGGAAGCTATAATATGAAATGTTTTAACTTGTTTTTTATCCTAGTAATTTTTTGTATGCTAGTACCCAAGTGATTTACTGATTAAGGTTTGTGTTGACTTTGGGCGGTGCCGTAACCGTACATTTTTCGTGATAAAATCTATCTGATCTACCTACAATCAGTAAAGTTGATTCATAGAAATTAGGCAGATTGCGGAACTGAGTAATTTGGTCACGTTATGTCAAACCCAGCCAAAATTATTAAAATACTAGGTTTACACTTTCTTGACAACACATTATTGTTGGAAACGCAACCTCAGATGCAATCGCGATACTATCGCGCGTTTGCATCAGTCGTAGGTATATTATTATTTTGTTTCGTGTTTAGGGTTCCGTACCCAAAGGGTAAAAACGGGACCCTATTACTAAGACTTCGTTGTCTGTCTGTCCGTCTGTCTGTCAGCAGGCTGTATCTCAAAAACCGCTATAGCCAGACTTCTGAAATTTTCACAGATTGTGTATTTCTGTTGCCGCTATAACAACAAATAATACTAAAAACAAAATAAAATAACATTAATAATGTTGATGATGAAAATAATCTTGTATGGAAGCCCCCCTTGGGCTTCCATACAAGAAACGTGATTTTTATATAATGGTAACAATTAGACACAGATTTGAAATTTTTATAAAATCCTTTATTATAATATATTGTGTACTTTAATAATTAATAATATTTAAAAAAAAATGATGGGGGGCTCCCATACAAAAAACACAATTTGTGGCTTACTTCTGCTCTATAACGGTACGGAACCCTTCGTGCGCGAGTCCGACTCGCACTTGGTCGATTTTTTCAACGCATTTCTCAACGCATTGCGCATGCGCAAAGTTGAAAGTTAGTGTCAATGTTATGTGCCAAAATCTGACAGGAATTGATGAAAATAATTTAGCACATAACAAGCTGACACTAACCTTCAACTGCGCATGCGCAATGCGTTGAAAAGACATTATAACGAATATGACTATCGATAGGGTGTTTTCCGACTAACCGGCCCGGCACCGGCTCGTTTTTCCAGTTGCCGGTTTACGCCAGGCGGCCGGGCCGGCGCGGCGGGCGAGACTCTCTCCCCCCACGGCCCACTCCGCATTATCCTTCGCTCACACACGCACACAAATAGGCAACGGCCAACGACTACAATTCGTACACAAAACATTGCAGATTTGTTGTCCCGGTACCGGGTGGGAAGCTTGCTACCCCGGCGCTGGCGGGACCCATCGCTGCGCGCCGGGCCGGTGCCGGTAAGTGAAAAAAGCGAGCCATACATTTTATACATTTATGCCTCCCCGGCACCGGGGCCGGTGCCGGGCCGGCTAGTCGAAAAACGCCTATACAACCGCGAAGCGGTCGCTCGCTATGTGACCCAAATTGTTTATTGTAAGTCGTTTTTGGCTGTATTCAGTAAACATTTGCCATTTAGAGCAGCTGACAGCTGTTGTCATCAGGAGCTGTCAAGTGTCAATATCAATGCTGTCAAAATCAGAAAAGAGTAAAAACATCGCTGATCGCAATAATTTTTTGCATATTTTATTTATCCGTGGCGATAAATAAGTGATATTGTGTTTATAAATGTAAATTAATTTACAAAATTCAACATAAGTTCTTGAAGCACCTGTAACTTCGAATATATAGCAATAAATGTGACTTTTGTGCTCCGTAAGCTGTCACTGAAAATAAAATCAGTTTTTGCATTTATTTTGATATTTTAGTGAATAAACTAATATGGATTACGTTACAACGTTAAAGATTCTTGTAATCGGTGAAAGTGGAGTTGGCAAGTCCAGGTAAGAATAAAATTATGACGATACGAATTATAACTCAATGATAGTGTTTACTTACTTCTATCTACGCAATATATTTTTGTGATACAGTAACAGTATGACTCACAAACAGTTGCTGACCCTTGATCGTTTTGTGTTTCTCAATATTATTACAATATTGCAAGGTTATAAAATAGTTAAGTTCAGGCAAAGAAATCAATGATTTCCCAAAAGGTCATCTTTGTTTATGACAAGCTGTGATTTCACACACTAATTTGTTATCAACCAACCTTATTTACTTATAAGAAAGAAATCAATAACCTATGTTCATTTCTTTTTAATAACTAAGTTTAACTCATTGTTGCTAGTTTCTTTATTCAATCAATTCCTTTATTAGTACAAAATAATATACTTACAAATAGCTGATTATGTTTAGTCACCCATGCCTAGATTCTAGGGCATGCCCTTGTAAGAATAATTATTAATTTGCTATAATGGATAATCTTTTTTTGTTGCTCCAACTCACTGATGAGAAAAAAAACACAATATTGTGTTATTTTTTCTTTTTTCTAATTCAAAATATGTATATGAAAAGGTTAGGTTAGGTTAGGTTAGGCTAGCAGTTAATATACCCTTTAATTGGACATTTTATTGTACTTTAAGTAAGACATAAGTGCTTAACATTCTCAACATGTTGCATGCTGTTGTCTCATAGACTTAATAAAGGTTTAAGTTACAATTATAGCCAGGTCTAGTTCTATAACATTTAGGGATATCTATAGAAATAAAAAGACCAAAGTTGTATCATGTCAGACTAAAACAAAGAATACCTGTAACATCTATCTTCTATGTCTTTAACATTGCACTCAAATATTCTGTATACTTTTAGCATCATCCTAGCATTTACAACCGGGGACTACAATTCCTCGTTCCCTGCCACAATAGGAGTGGACTACAAGTGTAAGGTGATGGACGTAAACGGTCTGAAGGTGAAACTCGGTATCTGGGACACGGCAGGACAGGAGAGATACAGAACGCTCACAAATAGTTTTTACAGGTACATTTTAATATTAAATCTTCGACCTTAATAAATAGGTTATATACCCCCTATAATACTGTAAACTATTTGTTTTAAATTCTAAGTTTTGACTATACACATGAGAAAAATTTGCTTAGTTTCCATAATATTCTACCTACACTAATTACAGTTGAAAAGTACCACATGGTCCAATGTTTTGAGATATTGGGTTGGATGTGTAACAACAAATTAATGGTCGTTCCCAATATTTGATCTATCTCTGGTTTTGCCCTACTAGAGATAGGAATAGCTCACATTAGACATTAGAGACATATATTTTATGTCAATTCAATGTTAGCTGCGATCGGTTGTATGTCAAACCAGAGATAGATTGAATATTGGGAACGGCCGTTAATGCCTGTGGCACAACTTATTTTGCAGTGTGACAAATGCCATTGGGTTTTATGTAGCTGGTACGAGACTGGTATGAGTTGCTTAGCACAAGATGCTTTTTGGTATCCATTAGAAATTTTTCCAGCTTAAAAAATATGTAACATCAAATTAGCATTTATAATAAAATGTGCAGCATGTAAGCATGTGACAAGTGCAGTATTTTATTTACATTCTTTTTGTAGGGACGCACATGGAGCAATATTGGTATATGATGTATCGGAGCCAAAAACACTGCACAAACTTAACGAGTGGGTGGAGGAGTTACAAGTGTATTCCACAAAGAAGAATATTGTATGTCTGGTTGTGGGAAATAAAATAGATAAGGTAAGTTTAAAGTGTTAATATCTCAAACTGCATGGTTTGTATATTATGTCACCTTAAGATTGTAAAAACCGCGAGATTGCAATATGACGAAGTGATGGATTGTAAACAAACAGTTTTCCGATGATTTCAAATAATTAATTCGTATTTAAAATAATTTCAATGCCAAATAGTATGAGATGTATAACATAAAAAAAAATTAGATATATTTAAAGTGCTGTTTGAATGTTCGGTTATTAAAATTAACCTAATTTATAATTCAAACTGCACTTTAAATACATATATCTAAATTTTTTTTAGTTAGTGTATGACGTTAGTGGATTCATAATCAGGTAAGTAACAGTTAAAAAATTGCCCTTTTTGCATAAATGGAGGCTTTAGGGGAGTGAAAATGATTTTAAATTAAAAAAAAATGTAGGTTTTATGTATAGTCAGATAAATTAGCCTGATAATGAAGTAGGCAAGTTACAAGTTTGTTCAAATTATAAGGGAAAAAAATGAGTAAATCTCCTTAGGTTATAAAATGTTAGTAATCGGGTACATCCACTAACGTCTTCAATTGACAGATTTATGTGTGAAGCGGTAGAAGACTAACATACCTTCGCTATAGCCTATAGCAGGGGTCACCAAATGGCGGACCGTGGTCCGCATCCGGACCGCTGTCCCATTGTGTGCGGACCAACCATGTTCTTTAAAAATTAATTTCAGTCTCGACATACTGATGAACTTGTAGCAATAAAAATCGTCATTTTTGTCATTGATACAAATAAACACCTTTGTAGTTTTCATAATTACATATTTTGTTTAATAAATATTTTTTTAATGTGTGAACCGCGAAGGACATTTTAATTCTTAAAACGGACCCTTGAGCGAAACTAATTGGTGACCCCTGGCCTATAGTATAATATTAGCAGAGTAAACAGAACTAACGAGTAGGCCGACTCAGAAGAGATCTCTTAATTTATAAGTTTGACGTAGTGTGTCGTATCGGCCGGTGCGCGCCGTACCAATGTTACTAAGCATTGAGAAACATGTTGAAATTGACACTCACGCCCAACTCGCGTATATTCGCCCGTTTGTATGAAGTCGAGTTACTCCTTAGTAATTCTGTCTACCCTGATATTATTAAGTATTACATTTGTCGTACAGGAGCGAGCTGTCAGCAGAGAGGCGGGTCAGGCGTTCGCACAAAAACACAGAATGCTGTTCATAGAGAGCAGTGCCAAGACACAAGAGGGTATCAACTTGGCGTTCGAGGAACTAGTTCAAAAGGTAAGTACTAAGGGCCGGGACACAAAAACACGATACGACGTCTTGTCGTACCACGATGCGGCCTCGTTTCACGATGCGACGTCGCGTTGTGGGAATTTACGACGAGCATCGTAAAAAACTACGACGTGACGTCGTGCCGTGTAACGTGCCACGGTACACGGCACGACGTCGCGTCGTAGAAACTCACGATGCGTGTTATTCAAAATTCAAAGAAATTAACTGCGACAATTCACCCTGCATTGTATCGACGGCGTCGTGCCGTGTATCGAGGCACGTTATGATGTCGCAACACAGTTTTTTACGATGCTCGTCGTAAATTACGACACGTCACACGACGTCGTATCGTGTTTATGTGTCCCGGTCCTAAGTGCAATTAGAAAAAATATTATAATTGTAGGAATACTTATATTTTTAAATATGTTTTTGTTACATTAATCCTGTCTGATACACTCTCAGCATCTTAGGATGTTCTTTATTATAAGTTTGCTATCAAGAAGGCATTTATGTCAAGTAATAATCATTTTATAGCACAGTTGAGTCCCGACTGCCGAGTTTCGTTTATTATTACAATTTTTCTCTGACCGACTTAACTCTCCGATTAAGACTATTAAAATGCTAATTTTGAAAACGATTTCAAAGTTTTCTTGTATAACAAAAAAATTGTTTTAGATTATCGAAACACCTGGACTTTGGGAGTCCAAACCCTCGTCTTCTAACATCCGTGTGTCGAGCGAGGAGGCCGCCCGAAACGCGGAGTCATCATGCTACGACTACACCTGCACTATTTAGCGAATATTTCGAACCTCCGCGATTTTGTAGCACTATTATAACACCCTATCAGCTTAGTGTAATAAAAGTATGTATTTATCACAATTTAAAATATTTAATATTTTTTTATCAAAAAGTATTTGATTCTTATTGATTTGGTTTACAAATATGAAAATATTTTTATTGCTGTAAGGTGATTTCTGATACTGCCCTCTTTCAATGTTTGAAATGTTTATTTATATTAAGTTTTTCATTCAACCCCTTATTATGTGAAATTTTAATACCTACTAGGAAAATTTCAATTTTTTTTTGTAAATTTATCGTGATACAAATAATGTGATAGAATCATAGAACCAAAAAAAAATTTGTAATTTAATATTATGAACTCTAGCTTCTAGAAATTGTACCTTTATATCATAAAAAAAATTCAATAGCAATAGCCCATGAATACTCGCAACACCATACTTTGTGTAGTACGAAATGAATGTTAAGGGTCAGTTCACATTGCAACGTGATGAGGAAATGCATTTTTAAATTTCTTCAAATTTTTGAATAATACCGCGACTGACTAGCCAATTTAATGTGTATATTGTACTTAATAAAGATCAGTTTCATCAGAATGACTCATCTAAAATACTTATAAAATTCTCGTGTCACAGTGTTTGTGCGCGAATACCTTAAAAACGGCTCAACTGATTTTAATGAAATTCTTTAGGCTTCAGAATAGGTTTTATCTACTTTTTAGGTATATTGATACTAGAAATAATTGATAATGAGGCATAACAACTTGCCGCGTCAGCTAGTTTAAATATATTACACTCTCTACACGTCACTTGTGAACCGACCCTTAAATATTCCTTGACTCCATTAAGTCGCATCCTAATAGCATTTGAATCTGATAACATTATACGCGTTGACACGGCGTTAATAGACGTTAATGTTTATAACATGGTTGTAAACAAAGGTCGCTTGTCCACTGCCGCGATCGCCGAACCGAGGACGAGATTTTTTGGGCCGATATAATGCCACTATGTGACATAGTGTTTCATTTTGCTCTAGTCAGTGTACCGCAAAAGGTGAGCCGCGGCACACTGATGTACCGTGGCCAGTAGTTCAAGTAGTTGTTGTACCTCAAAAAATGTCATCGTACCTACCTACATATTCCTATAGTTTATAAGAACCAAAAAAGGGAACTTCTCAGGACGAGCGACAAAAGGATGGGAACTTAGAGCACCCCTGTACACTGATTAATAATGTGGTGTACCTCCAAAAAATTTAATTTTTATACCTGTACCTTGAACACAAAAAGTTTGCGGAGCACTGCTCCATGCCACTAAACAGCAGCGGCGGCATGGGTCGTAGAAAATGTTACCTACAGCCTATGACTGTCTATATTGTCAGCTACACTCAACCAACGGCCTGCCGGGGCTTTAACAGTGGCCCTTCAGGGACTTACCACGGGGCCAGACTGACGTGGTGTGAAGTGTCCATAGATATTATTATTATAAATAATTGTAAAGCAGTCGCTAATCTTGAA
This sequence comes from Aricia agestis, assembly GCF_905147365.1. Classification (NCBI taxonomy): domain Eukaryota; kingdom Metazoa; phylum Arthropoda; class Insecta; order Lepidoptera; family Lycaenidae; genus Aricia; species Aricia agestis. The sequence goes on along the minus strand of NC_056408.1, from coordinate 1,475,656 downwards.
CAACGTTTTTTACCACTAAATAAGTTGGGTTGGGTTGTAAGCCGCGACATCAAAACTAAAACGTGTTTAAGACGTGGTAAAAAAGGTTAAGTACCACTAGCCTATGTGATACAGTGGCAATTTATCGGCCTAAAGGTAAGCGACTACTTATCGGTATCGGACGCACGCAACGGAGTACGCCTCATACTAAAATCCATTTTGGACGTTGTTGTGTGAGTTCGTTTACAAGGCATACTAAAATCCGCTGCGTGCGATGCCGATAAGTGGACGCTTACCTTAAAATCTCGTTTTGGTGACGGTCCGGCGACGGCGGCCGTGGACAAACGACCAAACTGCTGCCGTTATGGCAGCAACCCATTGAAACAATGTTATGGTTATTTATATTTGCTCTTGTAAATACAACTTGCAAGCATAATATTATCTTTTAGTAAATGTTGTCTGTACTTTGTTGTTTTATTTACTTTGAATCTACATGATAATAATAATATTTAGGGCCTGGTTCACCACTTCCTGATAAGGTGCCGGATACGCTATCTTACAGATAAAGTATGGACTATAGAGTATCTATCAGATAAGTTGTGGATAGACTATCTGACACTTATCAGGAAGTGGTGAAACAGCCTCTTAGTCTTAAGGGCCGTTTACATTCAGCCCTGTCGGGAAGGGAAGTGGGCAGTGCGATAAATAGTCACTCGTGCTGCCACTTGTCATGCTGCTGCCGCTGCCTGACGCGGCAGGTATGTAGAGGGCTGTGTAAACGCTCACTGGCTTACTGCCGCCGACGTATTCAGAGCAATATTGCCGGCAGCGCGAGTAGCAGCGGCAGTGGCTGAATGTAAAAGCTCTGATACTTTTACTTTTTCATTTTGTAAACGTAGACCTTCTGTTCAATTGCGCCTTTCCCTTAGCACCTTACGCTCCACGAAACACAACACGAGTGGGAGAGCCGTGCTTCGGCACGAATGGGCCGGCTCGACCAGAGAAATACCACGGGCTTACAGAAAACCGACGTGAAATAGGGCTTGCGCTGTGTTTCGCCAAGTGAGTGAGTTTACCGGAACGCCACTATTGCACCACTAATACGCCCTTGAGTATTAGTGGTGCAATCTATTGACTATAATGCTGATTATAGTGACATGCTGACCGCTCGGTCACCGTCGGCGCTGACGGCCCGAGATATATGAATTTCTAGAAAGCGTCTTTGAAGCGTAACGCGCGGTCTGCGCTGATATTTCATACGTTTCGGTGTCATCGTCGATGGTCAGCTTGACACTGAATCAGATTAAATACTTGTAATAAAACATTTTTCTGTACTGAATATTAAGGAAAATATGTTTTCTATTGATAGAAGGCCATCATACTATGCATTAATTCGAATAATTTATCACTTGGCCATCTCAAGAAGGCTGGCCTGGACGGCCTCTGGCCTAATGAGAGGCCATCACTCAGGCCGGGATAAACGTTGACAAAAGGCCCCTAATATTGTGATTTATGTACAAACACAGCTGCGGTAAGCCTTATGCTAATAGACATAAGGTCGAGATTCCGGACGATTCGTCATCGAGTACTTACAAGTGAGGTTATGTCCTAATGTGGAACATCAAAGTGACTTCCTTTGTCCGCAAAAACAATACTGACGAATACGGAATACAGATTTCTGGGCCTTTATATTATGAACATTTATTTTCGGTATAAGTTGTGTTTTGTATGATGGGCCTTGAGGATGTTACCTATAATGGAGGATCAGCACGAGAAACCCTAAAGTAGGTACCCATTATCTAGGATGCCGCGTACTTATCCACACCTACTAGCTTGGTTATAAGAATATTTACTCCTACTAAATGGGTACTTATTATTGGGTAGGTAGTAAACTAATCAGCAACACTGAAGTTTGTTTATTTGAACACGCTAATCTCACAAACCATTGAATCGATTTTTATATAATTTGGCACAGATTCAGACAGAGGTACTCTTATGTTCCTAGATCACGAGGAAGGATATTAAAGGCTTCTTTTTATAGAAGATAATAATAAGTATAATACCCTGGACTAGACTTTCACTTACAAATGGCGGACAATCCTAGGCACAATCATTTACCTATTACCTAGTGTCGTAATCAATCAAATAATGCCAGATCCGTGTGAGTTTAAAATGATTTATCAATGGATAAAATAAAATATATGATCGGTGCGGCGGGGGGAGACGAGGCAGGCGGGGGAAAACGAGGCAGGTGGGGGAGACGAGGCAGTATGGTGATGGATGGCGGCGCCTAACATCGATCATTGTATCGCACGTTTTGTTTGTCAATTTATCCGCCTATTTTACGAACGAATTAAAGTGCGACAAGGCTTTAAATGAACGTGGGCGGGGGCGCTGCTGGTACGAGGGAGAACTGTCAAAATGGCGTTTTTGTATGATGGCAGCGTTAGTTCCTTTTTTCGCCACGTTCATTTAACGACCATTCTCAGGTTTGGCATTATTTGCCTAATTACCGTTACCATTTTTTTTCTTCGCTAATTTGACTTAAACTCATTAAAATATGAAAGTAATGAAAGATACGAATACGATAATAAATTTGGCGTGGTACAGTTAATTATAGTTTTTTAGATAATAAGACTTAAAATTTTTATGGGTACGGTAATTAGACAAATGTAAAATTTTGTGTAACGGTAATTAGAAAGCATTAAAATCTTAAATATTAAATAATTATACACTTTCCTTGCACTTATTCCACTTTATTTTAATATATTTATTACAAAATTGTTAAATACACGACCGGTTTCGAAAAAATCATCATCAGGTGTGTAAAATCTTAAACATCATAGAAAAACACTGATTAATAAGTTGCACATGTATATAATTGTCACAAAAGGGGTAGAATTAACGATGTCCTATACAACCATAATCTGCCAATAGTAAGAAATAGACACTTTCAAATAAAATCTAAAAAATGAGAAAATAACAACAAATATTGTTTTAATCGGTAGATATTTATTAAGATTCAGGTACGATGAACCTAAAAATAATTATATTCTAAATCTCTTTGGACAGAATAGCAACTCAAATGCAGCTCACAGCTCTTACAGCTCGAAATTTACTTATTTTTGTTATCTCGTAATTTTACAAGTTCATCTCTATTTATGAACACTTATTTCTCGATTTCTTTTCCATTTTATCTTTTCTTTTTTTCTTTTGTAATAAGCTCCAAGTTTAACTCTTCTTCTTCTTCTTAAATTTCTTTTTTGAGTTTTCTTCCGCCATTTTGTTGGAATTTCGCTGATAAGCAGTATTTTCTTTTATTAAGTATACCTTTCTTTCACTTTTTCCCTTGATCTCTGATATAAAACTGGGTAATTTCAACATTTTACTCGACGTTTCCAAGGAACAAGCCTTCTTTTCTCCAATTCTTCCCTGGTCATTCCCATCCAGAAAAAAATTGTATATAATTTATGAATACTCAGCATATAGATATCCAAATATTATATATATATATATATATATATATATATATATATATATATATATATATAATATTTGGATATCTATATTTTATCTTTTCTTTTTTCTTTTGTAATAAGCTCCAAGTTTAACTCTTCTTCTTCTTCTTAAATTTCTTTTTTGAGTTTTCTTCCGCCATTTTGTTGGAATTTCGCTGATAAGCAGGATTTTCTTTTATTAAGTATACCTTTCTTTCACTTTTTCCCTTGATCTCTGATATAAAACTGGGTAATTTCAAAATTTTACTCGACGTTTCCAAGGAACAAGCCTTCTTTTCTCCAATTCTTCCCTGGTCATTCCCATCCAGAAAAAAATTGTATATAATTTATGAATACTCAGCATATAGATATCCAAATATTATATATATAGCCAAATTTTAGCCCAATCCGTCCAGTGGTTTAGACTGTGCGTTGATACATCACTATGTCAGTTAGTCCCTAACTACATAGTGATGTATCAACGTATCAGTTAGATCGGGACTAACTGACATAGTGATGTATCAACGTATCAGTTAGTCCCTTTGTGATATATATATATATATATATATATATATATATATATATATATATATATATCACAAAGGGACTAACTGACATAGTGATGTATCAACGCACAGTCTAAACCACTGGACGGATTGGGCTAAAATTTGGCTTGCAGGTAGTTGTTATGACGTAGGCATCCGCTAAGAAAGTTTTTTTATTAATTCTACCCCCAAAGGGCTATGAAACTTTGTAAATTTAAATAATAATAATAATAACAATAATAACCATTTATTTCGGATCACAGGAAATCTATAGTGTTAGTAGAAAGTACAATTAAAATTTAAATTATGTTAGTACATTAAATTGCAATTCTTATAGTATAAAATTATTTATGAATGTAAGGTAAGTATGAATGGTAAGGCATTGAAACTATTAATGAAACTTAATCTCTATCTAACATGCACCTCTATCCAATGCCTTATCAAACCATCAAAACTGTCAGTTAATACCCTTAGAATGCTGTTATGACTACTTCTGACACGCTGCATCAATGACGCCCCTCGTTTCCTTAGTATGGCGTTACCATACTAAGGAAACTTTTTCTTTAGTGCGCATTTCGGCAAACATACCTGAGGCACTACAGTACCTCGGTAGTCCTAACAGCATTCTAAAGATATTATTGTACTGAACACGAAGAGCATTTATCGCACGCTGGGTGTAGCTCGCCCATAGATTGTACGTTCCCACGTATGGCCAACGCCCTTCGCTCCCTCTCAATGTCTACTTCGTCAGCAAGCGTGTCAGTTATCCAATGACCCAGGTATTTGAATTTATTGACTGTAGCAAGTGGAACTTCATTTAGAAACACGGGTGGTATTGTGCTAACTTTGTGTTCACGGGATTGAAAAACAAGAAGTTCACTTTTCTTAGAGTTATACCTGAGTCCTTGGGCCTCGGCATACGCTTGACACTTGCCTAGCAGTTTTCTGAGGCCACTGATCGAGGGACTGAGCAGCACCATGTCATCAGCATAACTAATGTAGTTCAGCCGTACTCCGCCAATGGAACAACCGACATTAGTGCTGCTCAGCTCCTCGATCAGCTTATTAACGTAAAGTTTGAACAGAAGAAGAGATGTTAATCCACCTTGTCGAACTCCACACCTTAATTTATACTCGCTAGAGAGAGCCCCAGACCACTTTACAACATAATTTTAAACCGATCGGGCTAATACTTTCCATGCATAAAGCTACTATGACGCAGGCATCCCCGAAGAAGGGTTTTGATAAATTCTACCTCTAAGAGGATAAAATAGGGGATGAAAGATTGTATATAATTATACTTTTTAACGCGGGTAAAGCGCGGGCAAAAGCTAGTATTATTAAAGACTCATTCATGATAATAATAATCTATGAAAACCGCAAGAAAACTTCAATTGATAAAAAAGTACGTATCAGTTTTTCATACAACGGTAATTAGGAACATATGGTAATTAGTATACGGTAATTAGACAAAGTTAGATTTTCTTGAAAAATTTTAAAAACCGACAGAGTTTGCAAAAACTTGCTTAGGGCAAAGTACGTAGGCCAAATTACTTTCTAGATTGACATGATCAACATACAATCTTATTTAAAAATCAAGTAGCAAAATAAGATTACGGTAATTAGAAAAGTTCGTTACCAAAGCTACGGTAAGTAGATACTCTCGTGCTTCATCGGCGGCACACTAACATTAACGACGTGGGACCGCTGATGGGCCGTTGAACACGCTAAGGAGAAGTGAGTTGTAATGTGCCAAATCCTGTTATTTTTGGGTGGGCACCCGAAAACATCATGCGTTACGGTAACTAGAACTTTTGATAGGACAAGCGATTATTTCATGATAACTATTTATAGGCTGGGCCTATTGAGTCGATATTTTCTAATGCGATAACCAATGTTTATGAGCATTTAAAACGATGAATAGATCATGGTTAATATGTATGTTATAAAAATTACAAGCAAGTTTCGAGATCAAGTTGGCGTGGGGACACGTCACGGTAATGAAAAAAACATGATTTTTGAACACGACTTAAATTAATTTAGTCTGAATTATTTAAATTAGAAGCCTGTGTTTAAGTTTATAGCTAGTTACGGATGCTATCTACCGTTTGAAAATATTGCATACTTGAATAAGATAATATTACAGAGTATACAAGCCCGGGACACTTAAATTTTGCTCTCCTGAGAATGGCCGTTAAAGCCGTGTCGAGTTATCATTTCCGTTAAACTCCGATAGGTGAGCAGACGGTCACCTGCCTGAGTTATACTGTTGTAGGTGACATATTACTTCAATGTTTTTCCCGACTGCGCCAGGACGGATAATATGTTTTTCGAGTACATGTATACAGGGTGCAACTAAACCTTCCTGCCAAATTTTGATATATTGATCGTTGTTTCAAATAAAAATACACGTATTTTTTCTTTTATAATCACTCAGTACTAAAATGTTGAGAAACAGCTTCCGAAAGTTATCCTAAAAAAACACTACAATTAATGGACACGACGCGACGGGTCGCCCGCGTGATGTGACCCCGCGCGCGCGCCTTCCCCCGCGTTACCCCCTCTCATTCCCCCGCGCCGCGAGTGACCTGCAACGATTTTAAATAGGATAAAATATGCCATTGAAAAAAATAACACCCATTTTTTTGGTCAAATGGACTCTCCTAGTGATACCCTGAAAAAATTTGGCAGAAAGGTTTAATTGCACCCTGTATAAATAATTAGCATCCCATAGTACCAAAAGACCTAGTCGAATTAGTTAGATTAGTGAATATCCATGTAGTGAGAGAAATTGCCTGGACACATAAGTAGGAAGTTTTGGATTTATTGTGGCAAAGAAAAGAAAAGCACATCGTTATTGCATTAACATTTAACATGCATGCACACAGATACACTGATCATGACTGATCACAGGTTGACACCAGGTGCCTTACTCCCGAAACTGATGCCTTACTCCCGAAACTGATATCAACTTGATACGAGTCTGATTTCGATTTCGTTTTTGATGTCATTGTAACGCGTAGGAATTCCGGAACAAAATCGTATCAAAATCGAGATGTTGCCATGGCGTCTTGTCAACGTCGTTATGGCAACGTTGTATTGTTATTTAAAATTATTAGAAGGTTACGAAAAATATGAAATACTAGCTGTTGCCCGCGACTTTGTCCGCGTCAACATAGTATAATAACAAATATGGATAGTCCCCTAACAAATATGAAAAAAGTAAAATATAACCTCCTCCTTTTTGTAAGTCGGTTAAAAAGTAGCCTAAGTTACACCTTACTACATCAGCTATCTACCAAAAAAAGTCCCGGCAAAATAGCTCCAGCCGTTTCAGAGATTAGCCGGAACAAACAGACAGACAGATAGACATACAGACAAAAATTGTAAAAAATGTTGTTTTGGTGTATGTACCTATATACATTCATATGCATGTAGTAAAAAACGGTTCTTTCAATATTACAAACAGACACTCCAATTTTATTTATATGTATTGATGTATAGATGTATAGAAGATGTTACATAGATTATGTAATGTTTGTGTTTTTTCGTCATACCATAAAAATACATTTCTTTAGAAACTTTAGATGGATGTGCCCATTTTCTACTTTAGTGGGTTTAAAATGGTTATTTTCGTTAAGGAACATCTTGACATTAAACAAATATTATGTAAATTCTCTTTTGTAGTTACACTTAACATTGTCATAAGTATACATATTCTACTACAAAATTTGTAAAATTTGTATCCCTGCATGCCGACATCAAAAGTTAGTTTTTATTTGGAAAATAATGGTCCGTCCGACGCACCTTACTTATTTATACGTGGGAGAGCCATGCTTCGGCACGAATGGGCTGGCTCGACCGGAGAAATACCACGTTCTCACAGAAAACCGGCGTGAAACAGCGCTTGCGCTGTGTTTCGCCGAGTGAGTGAGTTTACCGGAGGCCCAATTCCCTTCCCTATCCTCCCCTATTCCCTTCCCTTCCCATCCCTACCCTCCCCTATTACCCTATTACCTCTTAAAAGGCCGGCAACGCACCTGCAGCTCTTCTGATGCTGCGAGTGTCCATGGGCGACGGAAGTTGCTTTCCCGTTGACCCGTTTGCTCGTTTGTCCCCTTCTTTCATAAAAAAACCTTTAAAATATAAATGTTGAGATTCCTGGAAGAAAGTCCAGGAATCGCAAAAGGGTACATGCGGGCGAGCCAAGGTAAGCACGATACCAAACTTAAATGGGACCGTATAGCTGTAGAGCTCCATTGGAGGTGCCATCAATCACATTAAAAAGCTTGCAGGCGAGCTATATTATTATGTTAAAATAATAGTGAATTAATATTTATTATCAACAAAAAATGAAACGACTCCATACCAATCGATACCACAGTGATCCTAAAAACGTTTACAATACCTAACTCGGCAACAATCGATCTCAATAGATGTCGATGCCTCTGTTGCTACCGTGAAATTTGACGTTTGTACACGATCTGAAAGTCGATTCTCAGACAATTTTGTTTGTCGCGAGCACCTAAGATTTCGATATGGCGAATGTTTCGATGCTGATTAGTTCCAAAATGAGCCACAGCCCGATCGTGCGCTAGCATAGCTGTCAGGAATAGCAAAATACATTGAGGTTAATTAGTTTCAAACCGATCCGCAGCACGATCGTGCGCTATTTTAGATGTCTAAAGTGTCAAAAACCGTTGAAATCGAAAATCAAAATCGATAGTTTCGGGAGTAAGGCCCCTGATATCGATTTCGATTTTCGATTTCAACAGTTTTTTGACACTTTACATATCTAAAATATGTCTAAAAAATGTCAAAAAACCGTTGAAATCGAAAATCGAAATCGATATCAGTTTCAGGAGTAAGGCACCCGAGCAACCAGCGGAAAAATCGTGAGGGTATTGTTATCGGCGTTAATAATAAGTTCATACAGGCCCTTTGAACTCAAAAGTCCAGACCTATCTGTAACAAAAAAAATAATCGCTCACCTCACTACAAAGCAGTAATGCCAAAAAGTGATACCCGCATCATACAGCCACCGTTCTCCTAAATGCTTTCCTATTCCGCGACCACAGTTAGCGAACGGACGATGCAACAACAAAAACTGAGTTTTAATTAATCGAGCCAAGAAGCCTGTTTCGTTATTTTTAAATTTCATTTTAATATTTCCGTTGCATTTTTACGTCAAAGCCAAGACTTGGCTTACGTTTTGTTGGAGAAAGACTAATTAATTTCTTATGCAAATTGTGAGTTGTTGTTACTGACCATCTGTGGACAAATATTCAAGTCGAGCGGCAAATGGAGTGTTAAATTCTGCAATAGCAATCGAATATTCGATCAAATGCTGTTAATATCTCTAGATATTTCTCGCGTAATCTTACGTACAATACAAAATGTAATTCTATACAAAAATTCGGTCAAGTTTTCGAAACCAAAAAAATGAGGAAAATAGGAAAAAATCTTGTGCTATAAATAAAAAAAAACTAATTCATCAAGCCCCATACGCTCACCGGTGAACCAGACACAATAGAATATCTATTGTGTCTCGTTTTCCCACGATCGACGGGTTAAAATAACTACACTCTTCTCTCTTCTACACTGGTTGCAATATTATACTTGTAACAATTTAAAAGATAACGACAAAACTCAAGTAAATATTGCTAACATAAAAGGCATAATGTTAATTGAAGCCAAAACAATCACATAACGACGTGCTAATTACACAATAACATTTTAGCTGGCCGATAACAACTAACTGCCAGTTAACCTTAACATGATTATTTGTAAATTGTACACTATTATTTGTAGTGTGTATAATACTATAAATTATACATTATTCTGTTTTGTAGTACATTATCTATACAAATATTATAAATGCAAAAGTTTGTCCGTCTGTTTGTTACCTATTCACGCCCAAACCGCCGCGCTGCACCGATTTTGCTGAAATTTGATATAGATATACTTTTTATCCCGAAAAATATGCGGTTCCCGGCGATAACACACACACACACACACACACAGCGCGCACTTAAAATTTAAAATCTTTAATGAGTAGCCAGAGGCTCTTTTATTTGTTTTACAAATATTATACCTGTTTTTTAAATTTAAATCTTAACTAAACTATATGTCTAAAAGAAGGAAAATATTATATTGGTAATCTGCAGGACAGGCTCAGCCTAGTGCAGGCGCCAAAGCTATACAATACGTGTAAAGTCTGTTATTTATTGTCTTCGTAAGTTCATATACAACTACACATTGTAACAGATGCTAAAAGTTTTAAATAAAGATTATTATTATTATTATTATTATTATAAACGAATTTTGGCACAACGGAGTTGCAGGCGTCATCTTGTAGTACAAATAATACAGTATTATCTGTAGTAATATATTAAATACAAAAAATTATACTGTACTCAGTGTACACTGTGCAATGTGCATCTCTAGTCTAAATGCCGTAAGAAAAGTATAACTCAGCATGGGATAAAACCCATCCCAATCGTTGTCTTAGTGACGTATATGATACTGCCTGCTTTGTTCTAATGTAATAAAAATATTATTTCAATTTACGATTCATAATTTAGATTAAAGTTTTACGTGGGAGAGCCATGCTTCGGCACGAATGGGCCGGCTCGACCGGAGAAATACCACGTTCTCACAGAAAACCGGCGTGAAACAGCGCTTGCGCTGTGTTTCGCCGAGTGAGTGAGTTTACCGGAGGCCCAATTCCCTACCCTATTCCTTTCCCTGTCCTCCCCTATTCCCTTCCCTTCCCTCCCCTATTACCCTATTCCCTCTTAAAAGGCCGGCAACGCACTTGCAGCTCTTCTGATGGTGCGAGTGTCCATGGGCGACGGATGTTGCTTTCCATCAGGCGACCCGTTTGCTCGTTTGCCCCCTTATTTCATTAAAAAAAAAAACAAAAACTCTTTGGCGAAAAACGAAGAGTCAAAACGAACTTTACAAACTTAAAGTTGCAACCCTAATGTGAATGCATTTAAAGTGATAATTAAATTTTATCTTCGGCTTAAACGGTTCGAACGGGAATAATTATTTAAATCGCCTGTAATTGCTTTCAGAGTTTACTTTCTCTGACCTGTTATCTGTTAGATTTAAGAGGGCATGCAAAGCTAAAGCATCTCCTTTGAATGTTAAAACTTTGTAGCATATTCTTGTTATTAATACCACTATACAATTAACCTTTATTTTCGAAACCTCCAAGTTGTAGGCGAACATGATGTTTGAAACATCGCTAGCGTGATAATTGATGAACACACAAAGTCTCAACAAAATCGATCCAGCCGTTACGTTACCAGAGTTCGGTGACAAACACCGTGACAAAAGAAATGTACATTATGTAATTTAAGTATCGACTTGGTTGAATGCATAGTTTTAAAAATAAATGGATCCTCCTTAAATAAATCTATTTTTTTTTCTTTAGTAAAAGTTGTAAAATGTTATATATTCTGCTTAGAGACGCGAGTATTATTTAAAACTACTCTACTACTATAGCTGTCCCGGTGAACTTCGTGTCACTTAAAAACCTTCCCTGGACTTCTACGAATATTTTAAGACTAAAATCAGCCCAATCCGTTCAGCCGTTCTCGAGTTTTGCGCTTAGCAACACATTCAGCGACTCATTTTTATATTATAAATCTAAACAAGTCATAGGTTTAAATGAGTGTGACGCACTCAGAAAAAAACTTTCTAAACTTTAATTTAACTAAAAGTTTCGTTAAAAATTAATAGTCTATGTAAAAAGTTAAGTAATTATTCTCTCGGGATGCGGCCAGATAGAACGACAATTTATCTCAACACCTCTTAACTATGATGGTTTAATCTCGATAACCTTTGTTCTATATATCATCGATACATTCGCTATTACTGTGAGAGCCTGATAGTAGGCCCATTTCTAGATAGGCTTGTGCTGGGCCAATCCAGATATCTGTGTTCAGATTGGGCTTATAGCTACTGTGATAAGTGCCCAGAATAACATGGATTACTCTAAAATTGTGATTAGGTCGAATACGGCCGGTGGGTATCGACGATGAGAAAATTGAAATGGATTTTTTGTCTATGAACTTACTACAATAATTTTGTAAAAAAACGAGAGACCAACGTGCCAAATTAAAAGTGTCTATAGGTGTATATTTTGCTTTTACACAAAATATAGATTTTACTACAGCCAATAGAAATTTTTACTTCTGTTGACATATTAAATAACATTGAAATTGAATCAGTACTTTCGGCGAGTACTACTAGAGAGCTCCGTCACCGCCAAGCCGTAGCAGGTACTACGTAGCAGCGTAGAGCGACCCGTTCAAAGTGCTACGAACTTCGTAGATGTGCTACGCACCTCGTAGCAACTCTACGAAATTCCCCTCAATTATTTTTATTTTCTTTGAATATATTTTATTTTCACTTTCATTATATTTTAACGCCATAACATAAAAGAATTATTAAGCGTGAGGTCAGGCCGGGTTGGGGAAGTGTGATTGAAAGTGTTTTTTATCGGCACAATTTATAGTGGGCTCAATAGATTGGGTGTTAACCGCCGGGGGAGATAAGGCGGGGTTAGAGGGATAAAACTTTGGGCCCGATTTTTCTAATAGCCTAAGGCCGCGTTTAATTTTTTGGCAATTGCTTGAAAAAACTGTGAAGTACTTAGGCTCGATGGTATATTATTATGTAAAACGATGCGAAAGATTGCTTTTCATCAATTCAACACGTAAGTAAATATAATCACTTTTGCGAGAAAAGTTATCGTATTCACCTACAAGGTCTTTTATATCTGAGCACATCAACGTTGGTCTAGTGGATTTGGAGCCCAATTCGACGCTGACAAAGTTGAACTTTCTTTTGAAGACTACAAATAATATTATGTAAAGAGCTTAAGTAAATCCTATATTATAAAAAAGTAAATGATGCCTTTCATAAACACAATCAAAAAGACATACTTACCCAATTTAACTTGGAAAACTAAGGTAAAATGGAAATTACTGAGCAGTTCGCAATCGAAACCAATTTAATACAATGAATGACGATATTTCACCTGAAGTCAACTGACCGGGGGCGGAGGCCTAGGGCGGGCGGTGAGGGCGGGCGGGGGCAGATTACATCGGAGTTTATTACGAGCGATGATCAATCAACAATACAAATGACAGGTCATTTCATGTTGTCTTGCGGTTAAAAAATTGTAAAAGTTCATTCGAGGATAATTTTTGATGTGTTTGTTATGTGGCATTTATCACTTTGACCCATGATTGACAAATACATATATAAACGTGTAGAGTATTCATACAATCATAGATGATGATCACATCTTGAATGATGATAATATACTCTACGCGCTTGATAATAATAGAAGACGTCAGTGAATGAAGTAAGTAAATGACATTTTATAACATAAGGACAACTACTCAACTTTTTCCTTGTTTTTGACCAAACCTTGTAACTTACCTACTTCATCATCTGTCTAGTATATCCTATTCTAGAGGCTATAATATACAAAATCCACATTTTTATTCAAATCATTTTCTTTTCCTTAACCCTAGAGTGGGTGCGTTATTCCGCGAATGTCAGTGGGCGCGTGTGGAGCATTTTGCCGCCCCTTTTGTTTAGTTATTTTTAGTAGGAATTAAGCAATACCATTAATTTATTTTGACACGATTTAAATAACACACAAATAACAATTGAAAATTTACCATATTTATTAAAATCAACATTTTAGAAAACCTAATATTTTTACTGACTTTTTTTAATTTGTCCTAATCCTATGAATAATACCCAATAGTACTGAAAATTTTAAGAAAAAAGGATCAAAATTATATGTTTTCCTTATCTGCAGGATATGTTTTATCTGAACAGTCTTCACAAAAGTATAAGCAATGTTCATTGCACAGCAACTTTGGCCATCTGTAACACCCTTTTTAGTGCACATATTTTCAAAGATTATATTTTATTTTCACTGAAATATAGGCAATAGAAGATCCATCTACCTTCTTGGAAGATGATACAAATCAAGTAATTTGGTTCCTCAAAGAAATATGAAAAGTGTCTATAGAAGACCTTGTGGTCATTTATTATGACTCGACTGGCACCTTAGCAATTGATTTATTATTTGAAAGAAATATTTAAGCAAAAAACAACAATTTTCAAACTGTTACTTGCACATTTCATCCGCTTATGTCTTCCTTTGTGCACGCTATTAACCGGAAAAATGACAAAAGGCCACATGGCAAAAAATAGAACCCATATGGATTTGTCATGTCTGTCTGTCCGTTTGTATATTCACAGGGACTTTATATCGATAAAAGCAAAATGAATTATTGTTTAAAAATCTAAAAACGAATATAGTTTTTTACATATGCCTCCTCTGCTAAAATTACATATTAATTTTAATACACAGTAAGTACACTTTATAATTTCGAATTTCGCATAAAAAATACTAAAACATTTTAATTTCACTAAAAGTTTTTCACGAAACTAAATATTAAAAGTTTATAATTTAAATTAAAAGGCTTATCTAAAGCACATTATTATAAATATAATATGTGAAAACGCTAAGCGGTGAGTGCCCTCAACGATCCATCAGCGACGTAAAATACGTTTGAATAATTTGTGATAAACCCAGACGGGGTAATGCCGTCGTAAAGTTGATGTGCATTATATGGTATGTTACATCAATATAATATTATATTGGCGACCTCTATGGCTCAGTGGTGAGCGCGTTGGTAGCACAAGCCGGGGGTCGCGGGTTCGAATCCCGCCGACGGAACAAAAAAGTTTTCAAAAAAGGGTCATGGATGTATATTATATATGTGTATCATAATATAATAAAAATCTAAAATATATGTATAGTATAAAAAAGTATTAAATATATTTCCGTTGTCTGGCATCTGTAACACAAGTCCTTCAGGTACTTACCACGAGGCCAGACTGACGTGGTGTGAAGCGTCCATAGATATTATTATTATGTTGTGTGTACGCATAGTATATCTAATCACCTTTCAAATAGCACCCAAGATTCAGCGACAGCCAGACTTTCGTAATTTTATAAAAACTAGTATTTCGCTGAAATAGTAGACTTTGAGGTAGTCCGACTGTAATAAACAACTGTCATAAGCAACTGTCATTATAGTATAAATATGGTTAATCAGGATAAGTCCGAATATAGGGTAAGTCCGGATAATTTAAGTTAATGCAAAATTAAACTATTGTTACGGTACGGTACTACAGTTTGCGCTTGCAGTGCAGTATGGCGTATATTGCTCGTAGCAGGCAAAAAAAAACACTGACTAATGTAGTGATAAGTTGAATTATCCGGATCTACCCTGTGTCCGAACTTACCCTGATTAACCTTATATATCTATTTAAGTCTATAAGGTGTTTTAAATAATATTATGGGCCAAGATGCCTGCGATAAATGTTTAAATAACAGTAAATAAGTTTTCGGCAGTGGGAGATGATAATCCTACAGCGATCCCGAGGAAAGTAAGAAAAAAACTTAAGCTTTATACTTTGTCGAAGGTTAGGAGACCTTGAGAACTGGATAACTCCTAAAATAATCGTGACCAAAACTATATAGTTGCTGGTCGTTCTTACCTTTGGGTTAGGGGTCAGATACAGGAAACTTTCAGCTTTTATAAAATGACGAAACGACGTAAGTCTGGCTATCGCTGGCTCTTGGGTTATGAGGAAGATGGGAGTTACTCATAAGACCTTACTATTCTACAGTCAATGTCAGATTCATAAATCTGCGTACAAATATTTTTTGCTACAGAAAATAAATAATAAAGCAACTTTATTTTTATTTTTTCAATTTCTGTTATTTTTCATTAGCTTGCCCACATGAGACATTATTTAAGCCTGCCCACCATCATATTGTCTTTACGCACGTGTACCTTTAAATGAGCTTTTAAATAAACCGAAACGAATAAAAATATTTTCACAGCACATCGTACACGATACAAAGCAAATAACAATATAAACAGAACAAACAAAACTCATAAATATTCATATCAGGTGAACACATTTAAAGTTTTCTTTTTGTTCGGAGTGGCTGTCTTTTGTCGAGCAAAAACTGTTGTTGTCAATTGACTGCTTCGTATTCACCGCGAGTGCTCAGGTGACGTGTGACGTCAGCGATGTGCTACGTCGCCAACGCCGCGCTACGTCGACAACGGCACACGTCGACTACGATGCGTCGACGTAGAGGTGAGCACACCGAATGTGGCGTTCCTTTATTGCAACAGTCGCGGCTACGATTTTAATGGGCAAGTATGTGGAAATAGAAGTAAATGGATTGGAAAGACTTATTGTCTTCCATTGCATAGGAAAAAATACTTGGTTTAGGAACGACAATACATAATTGCTGCTCACGAAACCATTTAAGAAAGGGAATTGAACATTATGCTGAACATTATTATGTAACCAATCAAATTATGTTCTAAAGTGACAAAAGTGAAAAATTTTAACGTGATTCTTCAAAGAAGATTCATTATAAATAATATAGAACATCTTCAGAATAGACTTAAGTCAGGCATAATATGCATATTGAACAGTTAAGTGCGATTTCAGATTAATGTTGAAGAGAATAACGAGGCATCACGTCGCATGCCCTTAAATCTTGTCTTCGTTCATGAATTTGATTTCAAGAACCTGGCTAAGTTACTCAACTTTATAAGAACAACTGAGATAAGAAGCGTAGACGATTTATTAATTAAAACATGTTCCGTATTTACTTTTGTGGTTTTTACACTTGCAGTTTATTGTGTATTCACATTGTGATCACTGATAGAAACTATATTTGTTTCTGATAAACAGTATTGACCAGAGTATTGTTGTAACGAGATTACCGGAATCTCGTGTTATTAGCGCAGCAAACGTTAAATTCACGTTTTAATAACCGTAAATTATAATTTGTCCCGGTATCGGATTATGCAGTGTGTTACGTAACATTGCATTTGTACATGCGGGCTCAAAGATACACGATTAACTATTTAAACAAGCTGGATTTAGCAGAACCATTGCGAACGTAATCGTTATCGAAAGAGACTAGGTAATGGTTGGAGCAGAGGGCACTACTAGCACATACGTCATACAGTAAATAGTCTGGCATGTTGCACACGTCATATCAGAATATTGACAGAAACGTTGTCAAACGTCGAACAAAACTTTTGTTCACTGTCTGTGCTAGTGCTGTCGTCTAGAGTGAAAACAGTATAATAATATAATATACAGTACTATTATAGAGTTCATATAGTAGGTACTATTGTACAGTTCTATATGGTTCTATTTGGCCGAAACTAGAACTAAAGTATCACTCGAGAGCCAGTAGGCTACATCAATCATACAATCATAATTTTGCCTGTAAACGGATATAGTCGTCGTCACTCGTCGTCATTATGATTTACCTCTGGTATCCACGGTCCATAATAAATTCTGAAGGTCTACTCCAAGGTGAAAATCATGGCCGCTATTCAAAATATAATTTTGTAGAATTACTCTTGAAACTTCACTGTAGGTATTTAGCTCCGAAATCACGAAATTGTCGTCTTTGATAATGGCTTCACTGAGTCATATTTAGCAATAATTATAAACGGAATTAGGTATTTAAGACGTTATGATTTGACAAGATCTTATTAAAATGCGAAAGTGTGTCTATCTCTTACCTTTTCACGCACAAACCGCCGAACCGATGTTGCGGAAATTTTGTATGTAGGTAGGTAGTTTAAGTCTCAGGAAAGGACATAGAATACTTTTTATGATGGAAAAACGAACGATTTCCGCGCAATAAACAAGTTTTGGAGCAACGGAGTTGCGGGCGTCATTTAGTAGTTCATAATAGTTAGTTGACAATTGACTAAGTATTATAGTCGTATTAACAAAGATGAAAACGAAATCTAGAAAACAGTTTCCAGCAGAGGAACCCCAGGACAATGTCATAATGTTTAACACAAAGCTTCCTTCAGTTATCTTAGTAGGTCAGCGATCGGAAAAATCTGACCACATGTAGCTGAGTCAGAGTGACCGCGAGAACCCCGGTCATCCGTGCTTATATGAAAATATTACTTTTCATACATCATTACCGGATCAATTCATTACTGAAATGCTGATTGATGTTGGCCGCGCGCCAGAATCTAGTTTTAGCGTTAATATGACAGAGTATTATCCACATCATTGTGCGTGTTCATTAGAGCACAGACGAGCTACGAACACAATACGAAATATTATAATATGTACAGAAGAGTAACTTTTCTTTGATATCTTGCATAAAGAGATACGTTTTACGCGCGTGTATGTTTTTTCGTGCGCGCGTTTCTACGTATATTTTTTTGGCTCGGTTTATTTGCGTCCGTGCGACCGAGTGCTTTGGCCGCTACAATAGAATAACATTAAACCAAGAATCCGCGATCGAAAGAATAGCGGCGCGGTCGCTATCATTTACATACAATTTCTTGGCGTAGCCGTAACCGCGAACTTGTCACCATTTGCTACACGTACAGTACTTATGTAGGAAAAGATATAATAATAGCTCCCACATCGGTTTTGGTGACGGTGGCCGGTTTCATTGAAACCAGGCCAGCTACGCAGGAGTAATTTTATAGTGCCCAAGTGTGTGCGCAGTACACAAGAGCACTCTCTATTCCTTTACTCTCATAACCCAGTGGGACGGCAGACCGACACGACCGGCGAGAGATCAGGCGCAGGACCGACTTTTTACATGCCCATCCGACGCATGGATCATCTTACTTGTCAGACAATCAGGTGATCAGCCTGCATTGTCCTAACCAAGCTTGGAAATAACATGTTTCCAACGCGGGAATCGAACCCACGACCTCCGAGTCAAGAGCCGCGCTCTGTACCACTAGACCACGGAGGCGTTTTTAGGAAAAGATATATCTTTTTACTGTCACGGTGTGGTCAGTAAAACCATGTCTGCTCATTTTTCATCTCATCTCATCTCATCGTCTGCTCATTGCACAACATATTGGCCACTTTACGTTGGCCCAAATACAAAAGATAATGAACGTGTAGAAGTGTTTATAATTCATCTAGGGTTGCTTATTATCGCGTTGATTGCAGCTTTGCGATCATGTTGGCAGTCATGAACCGACATAGTCAGAGATTAGTCATTGTAGGATGCAAAAGGAAAAGATGGCAAGATGAACTGGATGCCTACAATCCAGACTGTCCTGCGATGGCATTAGAACGAGACCAATGAAAGACCTTAGGGGAGGCAGCTTTGATCAACAGTGGGATAATATAGTCTCTTCAAAAAAAGTTGCAAGCGAAGCGATGTTGCTTATATTTTGTAATTTTTATTGTCGATCATATTTTAGTACGAAACCCTTCTCCAGCGAGGCGTGCCTAAGAATTGACAAATGACAATGCTCGAATTTCAATAATAAATCATAGAATGTCCGCTACGGTTCTGGCGGAGCGTTCTGTTATTGTGATTTGTCATTTCTTAGCTCCAGCTTAGCGTGAATACGCCCCTGACTTATTATACCAACTTTATAAATGTTGAGTGAATAACTTTTATTTATCACGCAGAGCGCCAGCTGCTTCTGCGTATTACATTCTATCGCCACGCGGTGATGAAGCGATAGAAAATAATACCCCCCTCTCTTACTATCGTGCGGTAAAAATGTATGCCTGCTTCTACTGTTTCAGACTGCCGGCACTCGTGGAGTGCGTCCCATGTGTACTTTTTTCTTCTGTTCGCTCATTTCAGCAACCCGCTTCATTTACAGAATTCAAAAATCATTAATTGAAATCGTTATATTTAATTATAGTATAAGTTTTAATTATTTAAATTAAAGCCGAAACGCGGAAAGATTAAAGGCTGGTACCTTGATTACTGGAAATCTTTCGATCTTTTAATCTTAATTATTTAAATCAGATAGTCCTTTGAGAACCTAAAAGACTTTAAAAGAAAGCGAATTCACAATGCATTTAGCAAGATAAAAGAAAACAAAAGTACTCATTTATTACACAACAAAGATTGCAAATTGCAAACCTACGTATCTGGGATACCTAGGCGACACATTGCATTACGTACTAACATTGACTTGACATAACCAAATTACGTAAAATCCACCTCCTGTCTATTAATTTATCTGATAGTACCATCAAGGAACTTGATTCCTAGGCAGTTGACGGACCTACGTCATGTGGTCGGCTTATGTCAATTCAATGTTAGCTGCGATCGATCTGATGGTGTTGAACCTGGTTGAATTAACCAAATTACTAAGGTCTGCCAAAGGAATCAACTTCTGTGATAGTACATAATATTATAACAAAATTAACCAAGTAATGGATATAGAAATATCGGACTTCAAACAAGCATTTGTATTTTAAAATTTCACTTCGGGTCGCGATGAAATTCCCTCCCCGCGTTTAAAAACTTTCGTCGAGAATCCTGGACACTAGAGGTTGATTTGGGGATTCCGTTATCAATTTTGAGCCGTAATACCGGGCGCGAGGGGCCAATATCGAGTGCGGTATCTCGTTATTTTCAATGTAACACATTTTTCTGCAATCTCAGATCAGAACGGGCAAATCCGATGCTTAAACGGAGAATAATGTTAGCTTTTATACGAGGTTAAAAGCCGCGGCGGGCATTAGGCGTTTTGTGGAAAAATTCACGCCCTTTATTTGATCAGATACAGGTTCCACCTTAATCAGCCCGGCCGCTTTATCTAAAAGATTTTGTAAAATCGGTATAAATTTTTTGAGGTCTTATTTTCGGGAATTTTTTGTTTTCGTTTCCTGTGTGTTAGCGCCAGTAAAGAAAACACTTTTCAGCTTTTTTAGCTATTTTAATAAATTATGAATTATTTTTACTTAACTGTAGGCAAGTACGTAAATAAAAAACGAGATTTCCAATAATTGAAACTCGCGTCACAGACGTTTATTTTCGCTAATCCGCGGCGCGTCTTTGATGTTAAAATGTTATCCGCTTAAAAGGAAAATACAAAAACAGACTTTGATTTGTCGGCGTATGGAATACTAATGAATTGGCTAAAGGTTTGTATAAAATATGAAAATTCACGGATACACACTTTTTGATTCGGCCTGCATGAATATTCAACGCTGAAATGTGGTGGCGCTGGTTTTTTTCCTTTTGTCTCGTAAACTGTTTACATTTAATGAAACGTGTTTGTGAGAGTGTGAAGGTTAATATTTGTTCATGGTTTTTACCTAGCGAGAGTCTAACGAAATATATTATCTTTGTTTTTATACTACACAATGAGGGTGTTTGATATAGTATATACGATAAACCCTAAGAGCCAGTCCGTTGTTTTTGCGATACGACGTCGGAACGCAGTGTTGTGGCCTTGCCCTGGGTTGATTCAGACAGCAACGCGACGCGTAGATGCATTTCTTAGGGTTGATTCAGACAGCAACGCGACGCGTAGATGCATTTCTTAGGGTTGATTCAGACAGCAACGCGACGCGTAGATGCATTTCTTAGGGTTGACTCAGACAGCAACGCGACGCGTAGATGCATTTCTTAGGGTTGATTCAGACCGCAACGCGACGCGTAGATGCATTTCTTAGGGTTGATTCAGACCGCAACGCGACGCGTAGATGCATTTCTTAGGGTTGATTCAGACCGCAACGCGACGCGTAGATGCATCTCTTAGGGTTGACTCAGACCGCAACGCGACGCGTAGATGCATTTCTTAGGGTTGACTCAGACAGCAACGCGACGCGTAGATGCATTTCTTAGGGTTGACTCAGACAGCAACGCGACGCGTAGATGCATTTCTTAGGGTTGACTCAGACCGCAACGCGACGCGTAGATGCATTTCTTAGGGTTGACTCAGACAGCAACGCGACGCGTAGATGCATTTCTTAGGGTTGACTCAGACAGCAACGCGACGCGTAGATGCATTTCTTAGGGTTGACTCAGACCGCAACGCGATGCGTAGATGCATTTCTTAGGGTTGACTCAGACCACAACGCGACGCGTAGATGCATTTCTTAGGGTTGACTCAGACCACAACGCGACGCGTAGATGCATTTCTTAGGGTTGACTCAGACCACAACGCGACGCGTAGATGCATTTCTTAGGGTTGACTCAGACCGCAACGCGACGCGTAGATGCATTTCTTAGGGTTGACTCAGACCGCAACATTTCCATTTCCATTAAATAAAGCAAAAAAACTGTAAATATTTCATTTGATTAACACCATTTAATCGCCTTTCTAAAATGTCTTCATACTTTTTAGGTCATTTTAAGAATATGTTTTATCTTTGGAAGTCGGGTTCAATTTTTTGTTAAAAAAATAATAATTTTACTCTTTTTAGTTATCTACAAGACAAGGCTTTATGCGTAGATAACCACTACAAATATTAAGTATCCATACGAGTATTATATTACTGTAAGCGAAATTGTGGTAAATGCTTGCAGTTATCTAAGCGCATCGCTTAGATAACTGCAAGCATTTTTCTATACTATAGCGGTTCTTGAGATACAGCCTGGAGACAGACAGACAGACATCGATGTCTCAGTAATAGGGTCCCGTTTTTACCCTTTGGGTGCGGAACCCTAAAAACTGGTACGGAATCAATCCACCAGTTTGGATACTAGAATGCAACATAACAGACAGACAGACACGTCAAACTTTTAACCCAAAAATGGAGCCAACGGGTAAGCCTACGGCCATATCACATTTCTTTTTATTTGTAACATTCCCGTTATTTAACATCCAGGCACACAAAAAATATCCGCGAGAAACAAACGTACAACTCAACTCCGTTTTAATTACATTCCGCGTCGTTTTTTCCTCTCACCTGTACCGGAGCTATCGCTAACAACCATATAATGAGAAAACTTTGCGGACGAAATCTTTCGACGCCCTTTACAATCTTTGTAACACTAATTAAGAGATTTTTATTGCTACTTAAGAAGATATTAAGGGGAAATATGATTAACGAGAAGAAAACAAACGTAGATTAAATTAGACAAAAATATTACGAGCACAAAATTTTTAATGGATCTTATATCGGCACTACGTATATGCAAACGCGTTGGCCGACGCGTTGGCCGGCGCGCTGGCCCAATGTGTAGAACGGGCGAAATACCTACGCCCGCGGGGCTAAAATGGACGCTTTGAAGAATCATGATAAGAATCATAATATGATTCATTTTTCTAAAATCGCAAAATGCAACTCTTCTTGCGATTCATTTCTGTATTTTTGTACTGGTTTGACATTTGTCAGTTTGACAGTTTTGACAATTCATTTGCTGAATTGATTGAGAGGAATTGCTAAATGTGACCATTTTAGCCCCGCCGTTCTACACATTGGGCCAGCGCGCCGGCCAACGCGCCGGCCAACGCGCCGGCCAACGCGTTCACCTATATTATGTAGATTGTAGTACCGACATTAGGCTGCCTTCACATTAAGTCGCGAGTAGTGCGGCAGCCGCGCGGCTTCTATACTAAAACGAGCCGCGCGGCTGCCGTGATTCGTGAAGGCAAAAACTTCAAACTGACTTGTCTTATCTAGTGAAATTATCGCTAAAAATCATGTAATGGCGGTATTAAAACCTCTTTATACGCTGGTACTTTAACCATTGAGTTACCAAGCTATTTTTCGAGGTCGTTGGTTTAACAATTAAATTATCATATTAAGCCTTTCTCGAGTCAACTAATTAAAGAAATTATTCACGTCTTGATGCCTGCGTCAACAATTTTAGTGCTATCAAAGAGCGAAACAATCGCAGGCTCGAATGCTAATTGTTTGCTCATTCAACAATTAAAATAATATTCATTCATTTACTGCCTATGTTTAATAAAATGGAAGGAAACAAATCATTGTTTATAGCAAATGTTGCTTAAAATTGCGATTTCAATTGAACGGGTCGTTTCTTGCGATTTAACGAACTGTTTAATATTATTTTGTAAATTTGGGTGACACCATATGCCCTTGTATAACCTTAAACTAAACTATAGGTACATTATAGAGTTTACAACTTTACTAACTTCCTAAGATAACCGTATTTTATTACTATAGTGTGTAAAAATGAGTATTTCTGATTATACTCCTATTGTGCGTTTGTATTTTTTACCGATTTCCAAAAAGGAGGAGGTTATACGTTCGGCTGTATGTATCTTTTTTTTATTTTGTATGTTCAACGATAACTCAGCCGTTTGAGATCCGATTTTCAAAATTCTTTTTGTGTTGTATAGGGTTTAACTCGCATTTGGTACCATGTTCAAAAAAATGGTGATTTGATGATGGGATCCTGGAGGAATCGACGGGACTCCTTGAAATTTGTATGGAAACATAAAGTGATTTTAATTTTTTCTGAAGCATTCGAGGTAAATACTACCAAAAAGTAAGACTTCGCACCAAGTTATACCCTGGATCCGAAAGTACCCAACAGAACTTTTGAATCCTTATAGATACAGGTTCGGGGATTTCGGCGTTGTTTAAACAACTGAAAACATAAGCCGACGCATCAATTTATTTAATCATCATCATCAAAATCATAATTATGCCATGGGTCATTACATTATGACCCAATCATTGATGCTTTTCGTGATATTTTGCATCGAAGCAAATGTTTTTGATGATTATTTCGCTGTCTGTAGACCGATTTTCAAAATTCTTGTGTTGTTGTATTGGGTATAATCTTGATTTTGTATAATAATTACAAAAGTGAAAGCTGATGATGGGATCTATAAGCAATCCAGGGAAATCCTTGAAATTTATCAAAAGATTCTTAGTGGTTAAAATGTTGTTTCTAGTAACTTAAACATATGTTACGAATAAGAGAAAGTTCATACGAAGGTGTCTCTTGGTCCAGAAGAGAACTCCTGAACTTTTAAAGATAAAAGTTTTTAAATTGCAGCATCGCTTAGATAACTGCAAGCATTTACCACAATTACGCTTACAGTAACATAATGTGAATAGTTAACATTCGTAGTGGTTATTTACGCATAAAGCCTTATCTTGTAGATAACTAAAAAGAGTGAAATTATTATTTTTAACAAAAAATTTAAACCGACTTCCAAGGTAAAATCAATAATAATATGAACTAAAAGGTATTAAATAACTATTACTCTATTATAGTGTTTTTTTCAGAATTCGTCTAAATCTCAACTATTTCTGTACATACTACAGTCTTCATTACTTTGAAGTCGGTACCAGTCCCAAAAGCTTCAGATATTCTGACATTGACTGAACTCACGATAAAATTAACTGGTACTGGTACTTATTTTACATTAAAAATTCGGTCAAAATTCTAGCCCTAATTTTAATGATTGACCTTATTATAATTAATATACATTTTTTAAAGTTCTGAGTACGTCCCATAATATTTAAGAATTTTGACATCTTGTGTAAGATAGCTGAACTACGTAGTAACATCAACATCGACCTAAGCTAGTAGTTTTGCTTTTACACGATAGGTGAGATATGGAAAAGTGGGCGGAGCTTGACACCCCCTCACCCCGCAAATTGTCACGCGTTGTTTCTTAAGGAAATTTGATTACCACACCTCCTCTCTGTATTAGCTCCGTGGATTGGATGTATTGGGTGTTCCATACCATCCATCATCCACATGCGTTGTTACATACTAAAGAACACTTTACGCTTGCCGTTTGTGTAAGTATGAACTACCCCAAATATGAAGTTTTATATTTGTTTTTTCTTGTGCTCATTGCCGAGCCACTATAATAATTATAAAATAAAGCAAACTATTGATAAATTTGCTGAATGTTGATTTAAATTACAAAATAAGTTGAAGGCTTGGCTTGAATGTGATCTGAAAACTTTTTACGATAGATATATTGCATGGCTATGCAATATTTTGCTTGGCTACTTTTTACATTTAATGTTTTGGTGGGATTACCGTTTTTTTGGTTCCTTTTGATCTGTCATGTAACGTCAGTCTAGTACCGCTTAAGGTCACCATATATATTGCAAATGTATTGAAATATGTACCTAAGGTACACTTTTTTGACAAGTATTGTGGAGCATGTTTTTGACGGAGTTACTTTTCCTTAGTTTTTATTATTCGTAGATTATATAGAGTCCAGATAATTTTTTCCGCATTGAAGTTGCGGCCAGCATGTGGTTTTTCAGCAAGAGCTAATAGGAAATGGATTGGTTACATAAGTTTGTATAGTGCGAACAAACGTGTTTGACGCTGGACCGTCATTTGACGGACAATGAAGCAAATAAGCTCATATTCTCAAACTTTACCTCATCCTACATATTAATTTATCTATAGACACACGCAAAACATTGTTATTTTATTGCCTCAGCTACCAACTGAACCAATAGCGAATTCTGTCGTGTGTAACGTTCAATAGCTCGCTTTCTTGCGGCTTAGTGCATGAAATCAATGTTTAGTCTAGCACATTTGGTTAACACCATCAATTAGCTGCACCATTATCGCCGGTTATTGCGGGATTAGCGCTGATATTAACACGATGTTCACGGAATATTCGGGCTCAGAGAAACATTGCCCCACGGATTGCTCCCGTGCTCCGTTCAGTTATGTCACTCCAACGACGCCTATAATAAGTAATACGTTTTTTAACCTTTTTGGGAACCTCGACATTTTTCAATAAAGAAGCTGTAGGGTTCCGTACCCAAAGGGTAAAAACGGGACCCTATTACTGAGACTTTGTCGTCTGTCCGTCTGTCTGTCTGTCTGTCTCCAGGCTGTATCTTAAGAACCGCTATAGCTAGACTTCTAAAATTTTCACAGATTGTGTGTATCTGTTGCCTTTATAACAACAAATACTAAAAACAAAATAAATTCATATTTAGGGGGTGATTTTTTTACCCTTTTTTGCTCTACTTATATCAATAACGTCAACAGATAGGAACTTGACAATTTCGCAAAATTCCTAATTATAATTTATGTGTACTTTATTAATTACTTAATAATAAAATAAAAATTAAAGGGGGCTCTCATACAAAATAAAAAAAAACAAAAACTACTTTTGCTCTATAACGGTATGGAACTCTTCGTGCGTGAATTCGACTAGCACTTGGTCGATTTTATTTGTTGTTGCTAAGAAAAATTGTCTATATTCAGGAGTTAATTAAATAATTTTGCAAATTGTCTATGATATGTTTTCGCGATTTTACGCCACATAGATGAGCTGTGTAGTCGAATGCGAGGTTTGGACGGAATGACGAAGAAGAGAAGTGGGCGCTGCGCTATCATCGTCTTGTATACTTTGTTGACGCGCGTCACAGCAATGCAGAATGTGGAATTCATATTATTTCGTGTCGACGAAACAACGCGACGCCACGCGGTAATATATCCAATCAGAATTCTAGAAAAGGACAACTAATGACCGTACTCCACTGACCTCTATAAAACACTGGACAGGCGATAGCTATCAATAAAATGTGAGTGTACTTGGAACTACTATTTTGCAAATGGCAGTTGTAATTTTCTATGTAATTAGTTCATAGTACGCTCACCGTGGTGCTTCAAATCGGCACAAAAGATAGCCGTCATTTTATACGGCATAGCCGGTCCAGTGTATTATAGAGGTCAGTGCCGTACTCTCATTTCATCTCTCTTACACTTTCCTGACCGTATTTACTTGAAAGTTGTAAAAAAAAAACCCTCGGTTAATTCTCTTAGTCTATGACTTTTCCACAGAAACCCAAAAAAGCTATGTGTCTCAAATTGATGTACACCAGTTAAACGTCGAAATAAATACAAGTTTATTCGTGAACATTTATTTATAGACCAATACAAGAGACCCAAGTCCCAAAATTCTAATCACAATAACGTATCAAAAGGCTTCAGTTTCACTTTAAACTATTAATAGCTGTCTCGATAGTTTTGGTGACCGTAACGAAAATTAACGTCAAAATACGCACATAATATACAAGAGCTAAAACATTTGATTCGTTGTTTCAAAGCGAGAGAAGCCTTAAAGAGTACCTACTACTGTTTTTAACCATCTTCTGAGCTTTAATTTGCAATACTTTAAATACATGATACTACGTATAATGTACAGTGCTCCCAAAGTGATAATGCGCATAAAATTTTCGGAATTTTTCCGCAACGATCGTATTTCCCGAGCGTCGGAAGACGTCGCTGCAAGCGCTGTTTTAAACTTAACTTTAAGAGAAACAGCGCTTTGCAGCGATGTACAGGCGCCTGACGTTGCTTGGATTGGACATTACCAATGTAACGCCGCTATGGCTTCCCGGTGAGTTAGCGACAGCGGACAGCCACCGGCTATAACATGAAATTTACTTCTATTTCTTTTGAGTAAGGTGCAAAATGCAAGTTTCATATTTTCAGGCATTTTCGTGATTACGACAATTAGCGAAGATTTCCATGCGCATTATTAATTTGAGAGTAAGTACTGTATAATTATAGTATTTTGATGGATGAATTGCAAAATTAATGTAACATATTATATAATATTTAAGTACATTAATTTTATTATCATAAGAATAAAAAAAATTGTGATTATTTTAACCTTCGGTTTTAAGTTTTAAAACTCGTGCGACTCTAAATGAATTATATTCTTTTTGCTTTTAAAATAGCAAGATTTGAGAAGTAACGTCATTTAAGTCGTCCCCTGCCGCCCTTAACATTTTTTGCTCCAACGAAATCTAAAGGCGAACTGAAAGAGAATATTATTCCAAATAGGAAGAGAAATGTTAAAAATAATTCATTAGCAATTTCATTGTTTGTACAAACAAAAGGAAATAATTAATTTACTGTGCTACCGAAAAGTGAAGTTTTTATTTTGTGCTCCTGAATCATTTCGACTGTTATTATTCTTCCTAATGATTGTTATACTCATCTTCCTGTCTTTTTATTTATCAATGTTGTTTTGGCCTTGTTTTATTTCTTTTTTAGCGGCGTCACTTTCGAATGTTTGCTTCGTCACGGGCTCCGTGAAAATAAATATTGTTCAATTTGCGCGCTGTTTTTAAAGCCGACCCCGACTGGGAACAGCCTACATTTTACACCGGGTATAATAATAACTTTAGGAAAATATGAGAACTGAAATCCTGTTTAGGTTCGTGAGTTCTATTTCAGTTTAAGGCATATTAATTATTATAATATAATATTCAAGAATGTAACCAACAAATTGTTACATTTATAATCTTCAACGCCTATGTTATTATGGTGACTGTGTTTGTAGCTACATAAAATATGATAATGAGACCTAAGCACGCATACAATTTGTAATTTCAAATGATATTAGTACGTAATGACATCACAAGCCCAACTAATGAAGGGTAAACTCTGTTGAAGCGCCGAAAGTTTGGCGAAAATAGACTCATGAATGACCGCAGTTTAAATAAAATTTACAAGAGCCTCTGAATCTAGATTGATTTTCCCATTTTTCTATAGCCATTGTAAAAAGTGAATAAGAACGGAGATCATTATGGAACAATATTATGGCCGCGCAACTCCAAAATGACACTTATCGCAAGGAAATAGAGTCCTCTCTCGAGCGCTGCAGGTAAGAATTTTACAAGAGAAAAATTGTTTATTTTCTTTTAACAAACAGTTTTTTTCCGATATCTGTAAAATTTTAATTATTAATTTTATGTTAGCTGCAATTCATTGACTCGTGTAAGAATTATACCTTAAATATCTTTTCACAATCTGTTAATTTAAATTAGCCTGTCTAAAAATTAAGTTTTCACTTAGTTCCGTGCCTAGGTGGTTCAAAGTTGTTGTATGTTCACTTAAAACTCCGTCTGAATCGCAATTGTATCTCTTGCGCTAAACTCCGGTTTGCTCCCAGCTCGCTCGAGTTTGCCTTACTCCATCATAACAGTCAACTACGAAATTAACTCCGAACTGATTCCCAAATTAAACGCAGACTTTACGTATGTAGATAACTATTGTACTATATTTGAGCTGGAAAATTGAATAGCACCTATATCAAGTTCAGTGACGGTGGCCAGTTTCATCATAAGCGAGTTCCGTAGTAAGTACAAGAAATCTTCTTTGATACTGTCGAAGTGGGACTTTTTACATGCCCATAAATAATCTTCCATATCAAAAATCAGCTTTCATAATGAGGTCCGGCTGATCAGTGCTCACCTAAGGGCCTAGACAGGTGGCAAGCGATTAACGTATTCACGCCAACGTCAACGCCACAAAATGTATGGGATTTGACATTAGTATTCGCTAGCGAAGCGATTACTTATCAAATCGCATACGTTTTGTTAGCGTTTACGACAATCACTTGCCACTTGTCTACTAGGGCTGATTAACTAAATAAACTAAACTTAAAATTACAAATTTTTTCATTGTCCCAATGCTGGTATCGAAGCCACGACATACTAGTCAAGACAGTTCCGAGCCACTAGACCACGAAGGCGCTATTGAACAACATAAAAGATATACGAGATAAAAAAGGTTGATGTACGCACGTTTAACACTTCGTTTATACATTTAACCCTCTATATCTGATGAAAAAATGGAATTACTTTCGATCTTAATAAAATAAACATAC
Organism: Aricia agestis; assembly: GCF_905147365.1. Classification (NCBI taxonomy): domain Eukaryota; kingdom Metazoa; phylum Arthropoda; class Insecta; order Lepidoptera; family Lycaenidae; genus Aricia; species Aricia agestis. The sequence continues at coordinate 1,445,146 of NC_056408.1, read as the reverse complement.
CCACATATTCTGGGGTTTACGGGCTTTGTTATAAACGTGAAATATAGTTAATAAATGTGGAGTCCCGCGTGGCCTATCGTCTGAGCTGAGGAAGGTAGAGAAGGAAGGGGGGAGGGGACGTAAAACATGACATTCCGGGGAGACGTGGATTGTAAAATAAGATTGAGAAGAGCCGCGCTGTCTGCTCGTGGTTGGTGGGAAATTTTAAGCGATCTTGCCCAAAACATAGACTAATAGCGTATTTACTTTCAAACTCAAACATTTTTTTTATTCAGAATAAATTGCAAATATTCTCTGAAAGTCCACATGGTGCCTACAACCGGTTCGGGAACTAACCAGTGAAATCACAATTTTTAAAATGATATCATTAACAAATAAGTATAAATCAGTACTAAAATAATAAATTTATTATGAATGATAAAAAGAAAATATAAAAAATATGGTTTAATTGAAGCTTGTTCAAAGCTTTTCAAAATTTCACATGATATTGTAAGTTTCTCTTAAATATTTTTTAATGGCAATAATATTTTTCTCTTCTAAGTTTTGTAAACAATTTGTACTTAATACCTGGAATATTAATTCTACTAAACTATCAAGAAAAAAGTAAGCAAATTTAAAATAAGTATGTATATATAATATAGCATAAATCGCTTACTCGTATACCTTAGAGCCCATTTGCAGTCCAGACGTGAATACAATATAATGAGGATGGTAGAGAGAAAAGTTTTCAGCGAACTCAAAACTGCTCCAAGTAATTTTTCCTGGCTGATTTAAAACGATCGCATCGAAACCCAGTTTCGGCTCTTTGCGGGTACTTTTCAATTGTGTTACAGAACAACTCCTTTAATCTTTCAAAGTAATAAACCTAAAGAGCTATTTTAGTTGGATACTCCGCCATCTTCTTATTAAAAGTTAATGTTTTATTTAAAATATACGGACGTTGGATTTCAGCGGATATTCAAACTTTGAGCAAAGTTACGAAGCGGATTTTAAAATGTATGTCAGTTCGTAAATAGGGTATCGGTTTTCGTGTGCTCTGTTCGAAAACATCTAATATCATTGATGGAATGCGACTAAAATATCATCTTCTGGTACCGTTTGTATAAGCAAGGAGGAGTGTCGGTCCAAATAAATAACCCTGTGGCACGCTGACAAGCGTCTAATCAGCGTGCACCAGGTATGTGTTTATTGGAGCAGTGAATCTCGTAGATATATGGAACGCAAATGGGTTATCTAAATCCAAAGGGTTAAAGACTTAATGTGATTTATTATTCGTGTGTAATTTAGAATATTATAGTGGTTAATTAGGATTCAAGTTATTATAATTCGTCCTTAAATGCTTTAAACAAAACAAAGTTTCACGTCATATACAATTTGGAATTTTTAAACTTGTTTTCGTGAAACATTAAATTGTCTGGATGTTAACAAGTAAAACATAATAGTAGTAGCATAAAGTACTGCCCCTGTATTGAACTATAAGTCAGTGATCGATAAGTTTTCAGGGGCGACCGCAGACCAAATCCGACGGCAACATGAGATGCCTCTAAAGATTAAAATTTACATTCATACGGGCCACCGAATTAATTGTACTTGTAATCTAGATCAGTGGCTTAAGTTTTAATAAAAGAGTATTTATCATAATAGTTTTAATAAAAGAGTACCACAAAATGTAGAGGTTGTGGGATATAGTATATATATCCCACAACCTGTACATTTTGTGCTATATTTTACGGAAAAACTATCACGCCTATTCATTTTTGCTTTAAGATAGTTATTTTTCTTTATATTATGTAGATGTGTTATCATCAGTTGGTCAAGGTGTGACGATGCGAGCCCTCACAAAGCTCGGCTTTTAGCTAGTTTAATTACGGAAAAATATTATTTTTTGTTCACGCAAAAAAGTACGTAACGAATTTCGAACAAAATTCAGATTTTTAGTAGTTTAGACTCTGGAATAACAAATAAGCTATTTTCATGTTATTTGTTATTTTGAAAAAGTAGAGTATTCTAAAGTAGTTACTTCTGAAGTAACTAAGAGGTAAGTTGGTAGGTACCTAAAAATATGGATTCAATTTTGTATGACTCGGTACAATCGCAAAATCCTATGTATGCAGCAGATGTATGAAAAACTTATTCGAAATAAAGTGAAATAAAAATATACAAACTTATTCGTATTTGAAAGAAAAAATAGCAAAACTTCAATACACAAAATATAAAAATCGGAGCGAGCATCCGGTGAATAAATTTAAAAAATAAATAATGATTCCCGCGGTTCGTTATAAATTCCAATACGTTAAATAAATGTTTCTGCCGTTTTTATTCCTACATGTTCAAATTAGTAAACTTACTGACGAATTTCCAACCTGCAACATGAGATGCGTACATTTTGCACTTTAAAGTATACGCTATACAATTTACGAGTATACATGAAAAAATTATATGAATTAAATTAATAATTTATGAATTGGAAAGCTTTCATCTCTGATTATATAAAACTTATTAAATCATAGTTTTTTTGCGAATTACACTGGAAATTATTGTAGCTAATTATAAAGTGTCAGTCATTATTCTAATGACTTCCTGCGTATCTTATCATCCAGTTTCTGGCATAAAATTATTAAGCATACCATTAAAGATGGATCTCCAACCCCTTCAAACAATTCTTACTTTTCTGTCTGCTCCCCAGTCTCAGCAAAATTTACAGAAGCATTTAATGAAACAATGAAACGAGGAGCTCTAATAAGGTAATTCTGTAGTGCGGGTCACATTTCAATCTTAGCGACCGTTGGTCACCCACTAACGACCACCAGCCCTAATGATTTATACAGACGAAAATTATACGGAACAAGTCTAGAGAAATGAGCGAGTCATCCCCTATAGACCTACTTTCAAACAATAACGATGATTGATATTGTCTTATACAAAGAAATACAAAGAATACTACAAAAAGTACTTGTTGTTAAAAAATTGTATAACCTAATGCGCTTTTAATTGATTTATATTGGATTGATTAATACTTTTGCAGTTATTTTTAGTATCACTACGTACTATAAAATTAAATGGCTTCTCATTCTCTGTGATATATTAATTTAAAGATCTTTATATGGACGACTAGATGATGCCCGCAACTCCGATGCGCCAAATTCGTTTATATCACGCGGGGACCGTACATTTTTCCGGGATAAAAAGCATCATATTATATATCCTTTCCCGGGACTCAAAGTATCCCCATACCAAATTTCAGCAAAATCGGTTCGGCGATTTGGGCATAAAGAGGTAACAGACAGACAAACAGACAGACAGACACACTTTCGCATTTATAATATTAGTATGGAAGTTTGGATAGATGCAATGGACTTCAAGAAGAAAGTTTAAATGTATACTACGATCATATCATAGTGAAACAGCAAAACAACGTTTGCCAGGTTAGTACTAAATAGTACTAATACAAAATAAGCTGAGAATTTCGCCAGTATATTCAGCAATCGCCCGCATTTACACCACGCGCGCAGTTCCCCGCACCTGGTGTTCGAACGAAAGCGTTAATTGGTTCTGATTTCACTTGTTTGCGTGAAATCGGGCGCCAATTAAAATTTGTCCTCACCCGTCACAAACTTTATTGATTTATCGATGTGCAAGCTCTTCTTGATTTGCGATTAAAACAATAATTGTGACGTTGATTGTATCTATTTTATGACTTTTGGGTCATCTCACGGTGCACTTTTAAAATTTTTAACCCCTAAAAATGGGATATCTAATCGTAATCGGGCGGCATGTCTATGAATTCTAATAATTTATTATAAATGCGAAACTCTTAAACCACTGAACCGATTTTGATGAAATTTGGTATGGGGAACCCTTTGCATCCTGGGAAAAGTTTATAGTCAGGGAGCGCTAGAACATTTTTTTTTAATTACTTTCAAGCTAATTTTTTGTGAGTAGCTTCATTTTGATAAGACAAAAAACATTTTTATCTGCGAGAAATCCTGAAAGTGGTAGCTGACAGAGATAGAAAGGATTTCATACTTTGATTAATTGATGGTCCATGACATAACCACAATAACAGAATATTATAGAGGAGTTAACATTGGATTAAATAATAATCAACCCGGCGTTAACTCTAACGTAGAGTGGCGCAAGTGAGCCTTGTAAAGTTTTATTAAATCCGGCTCAAAAGTTTGGAACACGTGGAATACAAATTAACTAATATTGACTTAAATAGGTAAATCATTTACCACGCTTAGAACTTTTGTATATATTACGAGCTGATCCAGCAAATATTGTTTCGTACAGTGTGGAAATATGCTAAGGGATGAGTTGACATTTCAAACTTTGTAATAACAGCTACTGTAGAACCTCCACCTTTTAGACTTTCGATAGCACACTACAATGTGCTTTTAGGAATGAAAAATATATTATGTCGGCCGATTCTCTCGGTGTGTAATACACCAAGCTCACTTTTCAACACAATCGACCTAGCCGTTTCTTATACTAAGTGCTCACATACGGTTTTGCTCGATCGAGCAATAACGTCGAGCAAAACCCACGGCTCGGGCTTTCCTCCACACATTCAGCATTGCTCGATAGTTTTACTCTAAATCGATATATTTAATTCCATCGAGCCGGCTCGATGCGAGCTTTCGAGCTGTGAGTTTTGCGGTCCACGCAGTAATAATTCTTACTCGATTTGGAGTAAAACTATCGAGCAAAACCGCATCTGAGTACTTAGCATAATATCATGTTAACCCCATTAAATTTAAAATATTTATATATTTATTTATTTTTATAGACTCACCAACAGAACAGCATTTATGACATTTTTGTACATAAAATTTGTTTACAGTTGAAATGAGTTCTAATGACAGGTGAAGTACAGCGTGCGTATGCGACAAAAATTAGACGAGATGAGATGTAGTGAATATGGTGATAAATGATAATGATAAAAATATGAGTGTAACAAAAAAGATATCTTGTTTTTTAAACAAATAATAACTTGAAATAAAACTAATACTAATATCAAATAAAATAAAATTATAACTGTGACAGTACACCAAGTAGTTAATTATATTATCATTATAGTAGTTTCAACTTTACTTGACCGTGGGATATTTATTAAAATAGTGTTTACGATTTCTCTTAAAATAACTAAGCTTATCAAAGAATATACAGATGTCGGGATAGTTGGATATAGCATTGTAAGCTCTACACAATCTTCTGAGTGGTGCATAGTGACCCAGGTTTGTTCTGGCAAGCTTTACGTGTAAAGGTAAAATATAAAAATTACCCAGCGCATTAACTATATACGACTTTCTTTCTTTGTCTGACATATTGGAAAAGTCATAATATATTATGACAGACAAAGATGCAGCGTGAATTATTTTATTCGTAGGGAATAAGGAAGGATGAATAAGGACGTTGTTAAGCATTTGTGTATAATCCCACAAAAAGTTAGTATTGAGTGATGCAGTTATGTCCCACAGATCATTTAAAAGAAGACTGCATTCATAACTTAACACCAAATAATTTGGATTAATATACAAATGCTTATCAGCGAACAATTATGGATGTATTAGACGTGTGGATGAACATTACTAAGCTGGATTAATTTAACCATAGTTTAATCTAAATTCCTTGCGGATAACTCTATACAAGTGCCTTTACAAGTAATGTCGTTGCACAAATCTGGTGGAGAGCGGACGTCGGCTTAAGCCAAATAAATCTGTACATAGAGCTGAAGCTGGATCCATTTTTCAAATGTACGGCGAAACGGGCGCCATTGTCCTCTGTCGCTCTCAATACAAATACAATAACTCAGAGTCGCTCAGTAAGCCTCTTAGCGCATTGACTGCGATTTGTGGGGTGGTCGCACACCTGGATGTTTCAATAACACCGTTTCGGTGGTAGTGGCCGGCTAAATTAAAAAAAAATACGCAGTACCTTTTTTTAAACGCTGGAGCGTGTGTGCAGTATACAAAGATATTTAAAGCTCGAAACAAACTCAATAAGTTATTAGTCAAAAACCAGCTCTGTAACACTACTAGGCTACGGGGTTTATGAAACAGTCAGGAATAGGTATAATCAAACAAAATCAAATTTATTTATAAGTAAAATTTTTAATCGGTGTAAAACAATCCTCATTCATGGATATTTATAACGTTAAAATTTATACATTGAACTTGCATTGCACATAATACACATTGTGATAAATAAATATGTAAGAGAAGGGGGAACAGGATTAGAAGAAACACCTTCGTTTTCACCACTCATTTTTATTTAAATCAGAATAACTTCACTAATATTTGTCACACTACAATTTTTACTTGCTATTTTAAACACTTCACAATCAAAGTTTGTTCGAATCACTCAATTTAAGCTTTTTCAGAAAATATCACTTTAATATTATTATTTATTCGTTCACTGATTAATTTAAAACAAAATCACTTTTTCACAAAATTAAACACAGTCCGACATCTGTACGCTTCGGAAGTCGCAAGATGAAAAATCACCCGAACTGTCAAGTGCAGCACTTTTATAGGCGCAATGGTGGGAGTGAGCGAGTGGGGCTGGGGGCGGCGCGTAAGTCGCTCGAGTGGGGAGCGCGCGTGGGGCGACCGGTCCTGGTGGTGGTGGCGTGATCGTTGAATGATTCATTGAATGAGTTAACGCGCCGATACGGCCATACTGACGACAGGCGCGTCCCTGCGCCGTTATTTATCTGAAACAGGAAAGAAAGAAAAACTAAACAGTTCTCATCGATTACTCGTAATATGCACTAATTTAACTTCGTAGCCTCGGCGCTAGGAAGTTACACGTTAATCAAAGCCACAGAACCTCAACATTCATTTTGGCTAACATGCAGCTTATGAGCCTCAACACTCATTTACTCACAACATCAAAAACTACATACTTTGTTCAAAAACACAACTACCTGTCTCATATTAATCAATCCTCTTCAACAATTTCTCTATTCATTGCCGATATGGCCATACTACTTTGAACTCCAAATTTAGGAGCACCACGCAGTTGTTCATGACAAACTTTTCTACAGCGACCGCGTTGATTAATGCGACGTACTTCGTATCGATCATGTGGCAAGATCTTTTTTATTTCATAGGGCCCGTCATATTTTGGGCTCAGTTTAGTCCCCAATCTTGGTTGTTCTTTAAGTAAAACATATTCTCCTTTTTCAAATCTTTTCACTTTAGCTTTGCCACTATCGTAACGTGTTTTATCTTTTTCAGCTTGCTCGGTCATTCTTCCCATCACAATTTCTCTCAAAATTTCAGGATTTATTCTTTCATTTTCCTCATCTATGATAGAAAGAAGCTGGGGAGGCACACATCCTTTTTTTCCAGTAAGTAGTTCAATTGGAGTTTGTCCAGTAGATTTTGAAATTGTACAGTTAATTGCTAATTGTAACGTTCCCAATGATTTATTCCAGTGACATTTTTGAGTATTACTTATCACAGTTAAGCCATTTTTTATTATTCTCATTACTCTCTCTACTTGTCCATTCGCTCTGCTCGTGTACCCTGCACACTGATGTAATTCTATTCCATATTCACTGCAATAAGCCTTGTAAAGCGAGGTAAATGCGCCATCACCATCAACAATAATCCGCTTCGGTGCGCCAAACAGAAAAATTAGTTCTTCAAGATGTTTCATGGCACTGGTTTGAGATTTATTTTTAGCATGTTGAAGAAAAACAAACTTAGTGAAGGCGTCAATAGCAACAAAAACGTATTCTTTCTGCGTAGCTGAGCCACTTAATTTTCCAGAAATATCTATGTGTAAAGTATGAAATGGTTCTGGTACCTTTTCGATAGGATGCAGTCTGCTTTGAATAGATCCAGATGCTCCCTTCATGGTCTTGCATGTCACACAATGCTCTACAAAATATCTCACAGTAGAAGACATTTTTGGAAACCAAAAGTTTTCTTTAAGTTTAGCCAAAGTTTTCTCCCAACCCATGTGCTTAAGTGCCTCGTGGTACGTATTAATAAGACTCCATTGGTAAGCTAGTGGAACCACTTTAACCAGTTTTGCTTTTCCATTTGTTTCAATTTTATAATTTAAAATATTATCTTTCAGCTCAAATTGGGAGTCCGTTTGGTCTTTGGGTAAACTTTCAATTATTTTAATTAATTCAGGATCACGCCGCTGTTCAATCATTAACCATTCATCTTTAGTTGTTATATTCATTACAACTTGTAGTGGATTCCGGCTGAAATAATCTGCATGCTTTAATTTCTCACCTTTTCTATACTCCACTTCGAAATCGTAATTCTGTAAGAAGGCCCACCATCGATGTATTCTCGGAAGCAGCTCTTGTTTGTATCGAGAAGCTTTTACTGCATTACAATCAGTGAGAATTGTAAATTTTCGACCATATAAAAAATGACGAAAGTGTTTAATGGCACGTACTATTGCTAAAGTCTCAAGCTCATAGCTGTGATACTTTGATTCAGCTGAGGTTGTTCTCATGCTAAAATATCCAATTACACGTGGGACACCATCTCTCAATTGTATTAACACGGCTCCTAGCCCTAATGAGCTAGCGTCAGTATGCAATTCTATAGGGTGACCTTCCTGAAATATAGTAAGCAGCGGTGCAGATGTAAGGTAATCAATAATTTTTGAACGTACTGATTCATGCTTTAATGTCCATTCCCATTGGGCTCCAGTTTTTGTCAGATCATACAGTGGTATCATTAGAGTAGAAAATCCAGGTATAAAACGTCTAAAATATCCAGCCAAACCATTAAATTGTCTCAGCTGTTTAACATTTGTAGGCGGCAAAGATTTGGCTAATGCTTCAACTTTAGCTGGACTTGGTCTTACCATTCCATTACAGACAACAAATCCAAGGTACTCGATAGAAGTTTTCATAAATGAACATTTCTTTGCATTTATTGAAAAACCAGCTTTAGTTAGCGCTTCTAAGACTAGTTGAAGTCGACTTAGACCTTCAGTCACAGTTTTACTAGGTATTAGGACATCATCAATGTACACTAAAGCTTCTTTACCTCGTAATTCCCCAAGTGCTTTGTTTATACTTCTCTGGTAAACAGAAGGCGCATTAGTTAATCCAAACGGCATGGTCAAATACTCGTATTGTCCATCTGGTGTAATGAACGCTGTTTTTTCTATGGACTCTGGGGCTATAGGTATTTGATGAAATCCTGCTGCCATGTCCAAACAAGTAAAATGTTTTGCGTCAGCTAATTGGTCAAGTTGTTCAGAAATTAATGGCAAAGGGTAATGATCTCTAACTGTATTCGCATTTAGTTCACGGTAGTCGACGCAAAGTCTATCTTCCCCGTTTTTCTTTTTTACCATAATTATCGGGCTTGCAAATGGAGAATTACTTTCTCGAATAATATTCTTTTGTAAAAGGTCTTTAATTATTGTTTTGACTTTCTCACGTTCAATCGGTGCTAAACGGTAAGGTCTACGGTTCACTGTCTTATCAGGGTTTTTCAGTCGTATAGAAAGCTCACCTGTAGTTATCCTAGAGCTTGACACGCCTTCCGTAAACGATTCTTGATATTTATTCAAAACTGTTAATAATGCTTCGATATCTTGTTTTTCTGTCAAGTCTGTGTCAATCGTTGAAGCCGAAAGTTGCCAAACATTTTTAGTAATAGTTTCTTTGTTATTTGTTATATTAACTCCATTATTGGTAAGTGTAATTTCAATACCTGGTATGCTCAAAATATCCTTTCCTATTAAGAGATCTACAGGAATTTCATTATCAAGTACCACATGAAGATTGAGTTCAACATAAATATCATTTATTTGAAGAATAGGAGAAATTTGGAATGCTGATATAATAGGTACTGGTCCAATTCCTTTTAAATAAGTTAGTTTCGTTATTCGAGATCCAGAAAGTTTTGCGGCTGTTGATTCTCTCACTAGTGAACAGTCTGCACCACTGTCGAACAATGCCTGAAATATTTGCTGATTACTGAGAACAATTATTACATCTGAAACATTCTTACCTTTCTGGCATAAGTTGACATTTTTTTCAGCATTGATGCGCTTGAAACATGTCTCATATGTGTGACCTGGCAGGGAGCAATATGAACACTCTTTTTTCTTCTTTTCAGAGGATTCTTTAGAAGCTGATTGATTTGCTTCAGATCTAGCTTGGACTATAGAATTTTGACTACACCATCTTGCTCGATGTCCTTGTTTTCCACAAACAAAGCATGTTAATTTTTCATCAAAATTACCGTTACGCTCGGTTTTGGCTCTTTTGAAAGCAGTAGCGCTGTCACGAATCGGAAGGGCTTTCCGTTTTCGCATGGTTTTAGCAATAGCAATAAGCTCCGGTACAGTATTGGATTTGGTATTAAGTAATTCTGTTCGCAAAGAGTCATCAGTTATACTGCCAATGACAAATTCTACTGCATCTTGTTCGGTAGGATTCGGTTTCATTATTTTTTTGAACATCTTCCACACAGTTGAAATATATTCAGGAATACTTTCGGCATTTTCAATTGTGTACCTTCTAAATTTTAATATATCAGAGAAATACCTGCTTTCTGCCTCGAATGTTTGTAGCATGTCCTCTCTCATTTCAGCCCAAGTAGTAGTGCGAAGTAAGCAATCGTCAGCCCAAGATTGTGCTCTGCCTTTCAAAACACTAGCTGCTTTTAGTCGTACTTCGTGATCCTTCAAATTGTATTCTTTTTGTGTGCGTGAAATTAAATTAACCCATTCTTTTACATCCATTTCTTTGTCTGGGTCAAAGCTTGGAAAATAAACGTCGGATATGCGAATCCTTGAATTTTCAGGTCGAATAACGTTCATCATTTCTAAAAAAATTGCCTGGTTTTCTTGAGTCATCCGCTCCATCATTTCCGACATGGTATCTTTGAATGTATTTGCCAATAGCAGCATAGGAGAGGTTGCCGATGAGGCCGCAATTGGTTGGCGTCGGCTCGTCCCCTCTTCTGATGTAAGAGAAGGGGGAACAGGATTAGAAGAAACACCTTCGTTTTCACCACTCATTTTTATTTAAATCAGAATAACTTCACTAATATTTGTCACACTACAATTTTTACTTGCTATTTTAAACACTTCACAATCAAAGTTTGTTCGAATCACTCAATTTAAGCTTTTTCAGAAAATATCACTTTAATATTATTATTTATTCGTTCACTGATTAATTTAAAACAAAATCACTTTTTCACAAAATTAAACACAGTCCGACATCTGTACGCTTCGGAAGTCGCAAGATGAAAAATCACCCGAACTGTCAAGTGCAGCACTTTTATAGGCGCAATGGTGGGAGTGAGCGAGTGGGGCTGGGGGCGGCGCGTAAGTCGCTCGAGTGGGGAGCGCGCGTGGGGCGACCGGTCCTGGTGGTGGTGGCGTGATCGTTGAATGATTCATTGAATGAGTTAACGCGCCGATAAATATACGTAATTTAATAATTTACTGGTTCATAAAATTGATGAATATATTTAATGAAATGATTTTTTTTACGGATCATTTATATTTTGCTGGTAGTATTTTATTATTCGTGGACTGTGATATAAAAAAAATCAGTGATAAAATAAAAATCTGCCAAGTGTGCGTCTTTCTTGGGGATATAGCATGAGCCGCTGCAGACAGGTTATAGAGATAGCTGAAGCCCCTCGTCTGTCCGAGGCCCGAGTGGGGCCCCAGGCCCCGGGCTCCAGGTCCCGGGCACGAGGCCCCACTCCGGACTATCAAGCCTCGATGGACCACGGTAGGTACATAATGACACTGCGTGGCACTTTTGGTTATGTAGCAACTGTGTGCTAAGCCACAGATTACTACGGTTAGGAAAGGAATGGATATGGTTACTACGTAAGCTAAGTTATGATTAGCTGCATAACCCGACCCAATTATTGGAACTTTAAGAGTTTTAGCTAGAGAAAATCTTTTGGAACGAACTGGAACTTTTGGTTCCTTATCGCGCGTAATTGCGAAAAAGTTGTAAAAGACACTTTTTTATTAGTATCTGCATGGTAGGGGCAGAGGGCGTTGATAGTATTCTTGGACGTCAACTAGATGGCATTTTCGAGAATAAACAGTGACATCTACGTCGGACGTCGGACGTTCATAACTTCGTTCCATCCGGGTATCCCTTGACACCTCTCAAGTTTTTTTAATTGACATTCGTAGTATTTTCAAACAAAAATCCAAGATACCAACAATGGGATGACTTCCAACGATGAAGTACCTAACCTTACTAAATTCATATTATGAACTTAAGCATTTTTTCGTCGTTGTCGCCGCTTGAAACAGTGATGTTTTGACTTTAATTTCACTATCTAACTTTTCACACATAACTCAAAACTGGGTCATCATCACACCAAGTTGTCAGCAGCACTACGTCAACTATATGAACTAGTGCACTTCAGTAATTAATAAAGTTATTTCGCAGGTCAACGCCCGCAGATTTCGCGCTAACTACGTAAAATTACCGACAAAGGGTTCCGCAGCCAGTTGCCATCTAATTGCGCCTTCGTGACTACGGCTTCCTCTCTTCCATTAGCAACTGCCTCTGCGATCGAAATTGATCTTTCCGAAAGCACGTTGTTCATTGCGTACTATATGCGATATAAAAATATAGAGATCGAATATAACGAGCAATGGTGGAGGCGGAGGTGAATATAGTCGCAAATTAAATATAACTAGCTATTTGACCGAGCTTCGCTCGGTATTCGATGAAAACCCCCCTATATACTAAATTTCATGAAAATCGTTGGAGCTGATTCCGAGATTCCAATTATATATATATATATATATATATATATATATATATATATATATATATATATATATATATATATATATATATATATATACAAGAATTGCTCGTTTAAAGATATAAGATAAGATTTACGTCCCACAGAGTACGTCCTGTCACGTTTGATTGTCAAAAGTCTAGACAAGACGTCTCGATTACATTGAATAGTCCAATACGAATCGATATGATTGTGACGGCTAATTTTGACGTAATTTTCTCGACCAATTCGAGACAAATAATTCTTATCCATCGTGTTGTAGTTTTCATTGGCTTTTTACAGAGACTAACTATGAATATGTCTGAACTAGAAAAAGCTCCCAAATCTTTTGCGCCAAAATTCGTTTATCACGCGGGAGCCGTACATTTTTCCAGGAAAAATTCCTTTCCCGGGACCGAAAGTACTCTCATACTAAATTTCATCAGAGTCGGTTCAGCTGTTTGGGCGCGAAGAGGTAACAGACAGAGTACAGACAGACGGACACACGTTCACAATTATAATATTAGACTCTAAACGCCAATTGAGAGCTGTTCCCGTAGACGCGCCATTCCACAGAAGATACACTTTGATTGCCTAAATTGAAACTAAGTTGAAGCGTAGAAAGGTGCCGCTTTTTAGACTCTCTAGACTCTTCTTTTATTCGCTGTGTAAATAATCTTATTAGTAAGATTATAATATTGCTTACTTTCTTTTATAATCAAACATTTAATTGAAAAAAACTTTGTCAAGCTTTATTTTTAATATATTATTATAAAATATAACAATGAAAGCTAGCGGAAATAGCGTCGGGCCGGAGTCCCGGAATGCCGGATTCCGCCGCGGTATGTACGAATAACTCCACATGCGAATTTATTCCTATTTATACTCGTAAACTTACCTAAAAAGTTCATTCGGAAACTGGATTTTGCAGTTTAAATACCAGCAAATACCTGTCAAATGGAACTATTCTCAAATCGCGGAATTCTGTCTGTAACGGTCATTGGACTCCCTGTCAAAAAACTTGTTATATTTAGTCATTTTCTATACAAACCGCAAAAGCTATGTCCACACTGTGCCTTATTTTGTTCGTCAAAGGCATGCGTAATAGCGCAGTCAACAGCGCACGTGAGGCATGCCCGCGACGCATGCGCTCTGACCGTATCCAAAACTTTCGCTTTGTTCTTTTTTTTCTTGAATTTCTAATGACTAAATAATCCGCACATATTCCACCCAGTAAAATGTTCTCGTCGCAAATGTTACAATAAGCTGACAGACACTGAACAAAAATGACAATGTTGGCGTTGCGTTCGTTGAAGCATTAAATTATTGTAAGCGCCAAACAAGAGTTGAATACAAAGAAGATGACGAAAATTGAAGACGAAAGCACATAGTGTGGACATAACTAATTGAAAATAAAGTGGAAGTCTAAGGGCGATATCGTATTTTGCATACACGATGTCAACAGAGTATGAATTATACATCTCAAACTCATAAAAAGTTTGAGATTATCATACGAAGAGTTACCAAGACGACTTCCGATGAAACTACCTAAAATAATAGCCTGTTTCTTTAAAAGAATTCAATTTTGTTCTTAAGTTAAATACCAGAATGCAGTGCGAGTATTTTTCACACAGCTCCTAGACTAGAATGGGTCAATTACCGCTGGTGCCACCTTAAATTGTCCTGACTATAAAATTTACAAGAAGAATATTATGTCATACAAAACTGTTTATAAACAGTTTTTAACAGCTTGTGGCAGCATAGTAATATTATGTAAATTGTAAATTACATATCAGTACAACTATGTTTATGAGTACAACTATCGGTATCTTCAGACTTCAACCAATATCTTTGTCGCAGTCGACTGGTTAAAATAGCCGTTTAATCAAACAGCTAGCCCTTTGACTGAACAACGCAATTCAATCACACGGCTATACGACACGTCCTTTAGCTGACTTGTTGACTGCATCGTTCAACCCTACAGCTAGATGACGACGCTTAGCTAACTAGTTAAATGGCAAATTAACTAAGGTGACCATTAGTTTACTGTTATTATTACACAAGCGTAATGATAACGAGCAGAATAAATTGTATTCTAACTCATTTTGAACACAATTGCAATAAATACCTTGGTGACACATTTAATAATCCCGTAATTTCTCCTCGAATATTTGTTTAAATTTTGATTCACTCGTATGTACCCCCATAATTATTTCGGTATCTTTAATAACACTTGTAACGTATACAACCACAAAACACTGGCTGCTTGACGCCATATTGTAAACAAATCGAACCTAGCGCCCCGGTGCTGAGCGCCGCCAAACTAATTCAATCAAACCACTGCTTTTGAATCAGCTGTAGTGTTGAACGTTTTGAGCGATTTAAATATTAATTTAAAAAGCTAGACGTGTGAATTAATGGCGTTGTTTAGTTAAAGGGCTTGCTCTTTCATTGAACGGCTATTTTAACCAGTTGGCTGCGACATCTATACCGAATTCCTTCAAAATTAATTCAGTTTTTTTATTCGGGTAACAGACAGACAGTCACATTCACATAATATAATATTATAAACATAAAACATGCATTCGTCTAAACTCTAGTACAACAACCTCTTATGAGCACGTGTGCTTAATAATTTTCTGCTTCAGAAAGTGTCGAAAACGCATTTGAAGGAGCCATTGATTTAATAAAAGCGAGAGCGGCGAGAACTCACTTTTAACGTTCAAATGTATTTAGCGACATCTTGTTCAATTTGTACTTAATGGCGGAGAAATGATAACGTTTAGGCCGCTTGTGAAGGCAACTGGAACATTTTATTTCCCCCACAATTACGTGAACATTAGGCGCTAATAGTTCTTAAGCTTTTGTCATTAGCAATATGATGTGCTATAAAAAAGAAAACAACAAAAAGAGCCTATGGATTGTAAACTCCAAGATTATGTACGTAAAAGTATGTAATGTTATTGTAGTTATGTAGGTACCTATTGTTATAAGTTAAACGCTTGTACATATCTAGTGCATATGTCGTAGGATGATTTGATAAATCCGTGTTTTCGCGAAATCCCTAGAATTTTCGCGAAAATTCGATTTATCAAATCATCCTACGATGTCGTAGGATGATTTGATAAATCGAATATAAATCGAAGTTATCTATATTTTGGTTTCCACCTTTATTTAAATTTTTGATTGTTCGACATAGCTTATCATAGTTATGTTATGTTATCTTACGGCCGCACTAGATGGTTTACACTCGCGCGCGAGCCACGAGCCGATCCGCGAGATGCGCGGCGCGCCACGAGCCGAGAGTGTAAACCACAGGTGTAAACTGAGCTGCTCGTCTCGCGGCGCAGGTCGCGGCTCGCAGGGCTCGCGTCGGGAGCGGTTTTTTGGGCACGAGTCAAAGGAGCTCGCGGGGGACGCGAGGTTTGTGTTTACACTCGCGCTTCGACGCGAGCCGCGAGACGCGCCGCGATTCGAGTGTAAATCTAGTATCAGAGTCACGTACTGATCGCTAGTTAAATATATTAAGTAATTCATCTCTGAGTGCGGTAGTTAGACTTTATCATGTTTGAGATTAAAGCTACGAAAGGTCAAACCTACTGACAATACCAAACATTTAAATAGAAAAAGCCATCGAATGGCTAGAACCAAACAAAACCTTTTAGCCACATCAAACAGCGCAGCGGGACGGGACGCGGCGGGGGGCGGCGGGGAGTGGCGGGGGAAGGAGCGCATCGACGTAACGGTTTAATTGCTTTGGTGTCGCTCCAAAAACGGCAAACGGACCCACGGAAATAGGAGCCTGGAATGGATACATATTTATTCGAAAACTAGATGACCTGGTGAACTTCGTATCACTTCCTAGGAGTAATATAAACTTTATTAATTCCTCGCAACACATCTCTGGTGGAAACGCAGCCTTAAGGGTCCATTCACATTGCAGTGTACCTCGTCTATGCGTACCGCTTAGCATTTTTATATACCGCGGGCTGTCAAATCAATGTTAATTATCTCTCGAGTAGTAACGTAGCTTACCTAAGTTACCTTATTATTATAAAAATCATAAAAACTGTATCACAATTCACAACTTAATATGAGACGTAGCAATGACCCCACATTTTCGATAAATGTAAATCAACTCCTTCCGACAGTATAAAGTCTAAGTTATAAATATTTACAGTACTATGAATTTGTGAGTTCACGCCAAAATATTTCACCTCATAAAATCTGCCTACGACGCGCCGACATAAAGCCAAACGACGTGCAGACACTTTTGAGGCTGGAGGGAGAAAATATGAACATCCACAAGTGACGGCCTTTGAGGCATTTTAACCCTTCACCCTCTTACTAATAAAAGAATGGGTGAATGTTTTTTCCTAGTCTGATAGCCGATAGGTAACAAAAGCAACGTCAAATTACCAATTAATATGTTTTGTCTTTTCATGTTCTTGTCCATTTATATAAATTTTCTTAGTACACATATGTTAATAAGAGACAAAACAATCTATTATAAAAATATGTGTACCAAGAAAATTTATAAAAATGGACAATAACGTGAAAAGACAAAACATATTAATTGGTAATTTGACTTTGCTTTTTATTGTGCGGCTCAAATTTGTATTTAATTTTATTTATTTTTATCTGTCTTGGTAGGTATAAATATGGTATATAAATGGGTCCAGTTCTTATCAAATGGTTACATACAGAACCGTGAAATCCCTGCCACAGTTGGTCTTTGTAAGAAAAAAATATTGTCAGTTCCAGCGTTCAGCAGGTCCGTGATTCGCATTTAGACGTGACCGCTAAATAGCCAGTTAGCGCGGTACAGCATGCGGCTTATTTATCACCAGAATCTATTCTGCCATATTGCCCGCCTTCTACACTCATTGCTGAGTGCCGTGTTTTTGTTCCCACCATCTGCGGTCCCAGCTAAAAATTTTAGGGCAGGTTTAACTTAATTTTTTAATCCATACTAAACGTGAAAATGTGCCTGTCTGTATCTCTGTCTGAAACCGCTGAACCGATTTTGCTGCGTATGGACTATGCAGATACTTTGAGTCCCGGGAAAGGACATAGGATACTTTTTGAATCCCTAAAAATTACACGGTGAGTAAAAGATAATTTTGGCTCAACGGAGTTGCGGGCGTCATCTAGTGTTGAAATAAAAGACTTACACAGAATTATAAATAATTATTTTTGGGGCGATCATGACCCCTGTCAACTAGGACGCTATTGCAATCGTGAACAAGTTGACGACAATTGCTATTGCGTTTCAAATTAGTTTCCATTGGTACCGCTAAACGACTGTTTCAATCCCAATCAAAGTGACAACTGCCAAAAGTTCGCGGTCAGCCCTGTGACTATTGCAGCCAAATATGGACTTAATGTTGCGGAAGTTAAATCGACATTTGAATAGTTTTTTGTTCTATAATTGAGTTACCTGCATGGATGATGCAATGATGAATGATGAAAAATTAAAACGATAACTTGAAAAAATAAGATAGTTTTCAGCCTTGTACTTCAGTAATCCAGTCAAGTACTATCAGGTTAATCATAACCTGATAGTACTTGACTGGATTACTGAAGTACAAGGCTGAAAACTATCTTATTTTTTCAAGTTATCGTTTTAATTTTTGATTTTAAAAATAAATAACTCTTTTAATTTGGGCCTATCCTTATTTTTTTTAAATAATTATTATTTTCCAAGAAAATAAACATAATTTTACTCTATATCTAGACCGATTAACAGAAAACTTGATACTGGATTAGATTTTAATTTTTTTTGTAGTTGTTTTGCTCACTCTTCATAATATATGAATTTTATTGTGTACAACTTCTGTAGTTGAGTTTTTATGACACAGTTTAGGTCTGTAGTGGGGAATTTTTAAATTTTGGCGGGATTTACGAAACGTTGTTTCTACAAAATACCATTGATTCTTGAAGCATAAAAAATACGCCATTCACTTAATTCTGTCACAAGCTAACTCGTCTAGGTGGTGGTTGTCGTACCGTAGTTTCCCGTAAACACCTAATCCCCAATTTTGTTGGAAACAAAAATTTCCAGCAAAATTATATAAAAAATGCAAGTTGTTGAAATCACTCACTCACTTCCTTCATATCCCCTAACTAAAAGTACTAAATTAATAATTAATTATTATCAAACAAGCCAATACTTTCTTAGAATTGTATCTTCTAATTTATTAAAACTTTCTAAAACATAGTTAATTAGATAACCAATATACTTTATATAATATTATCTACAGTAAAATTTTCCATCATTGAACGAAAACGTAGTATTCGTAACCACTTCAGTTTAAACTTCGGCGAAGTTAAGTGCTCATCGGGGAATAGATATTTCTCCATCGAAAGCAATTTTATATGTCAATAAAATAATTATATGAAATTTCGCTTCAATTGTTTGCATTGAAAATGTTTCTAAATGTACCGTTTAATCTATTAGGGGGTAGCAAAATTAGTACTGGTACTAAAAGGGAATTTTCCAAACGTAATAAGATAAAGCTACGGTCCAAATAGCACGTTTCTAGATTCAACAGCTTTGCCTCGGTGTTGCTGAATCAATCAATCAGTCAGGACAAGAAAGATCATTTATACGTGGGAGAGCCATGCTTCGGCACGAATGGGCCGGCTCGACCGGAGAAATACCACGTTCTCACAGGAAATCGGCGTGAAACAGCGCTTGCGCTGTGTTTCGCCGAGTGAGTGAATTTACCGGAGGCCCAATCCCCTACCCTATTTCCTTCCCTACCCACCCCTATTCCCTTCCCTTCCCATCCCTACCCTCCCCTATTACCCTATTACCTCTTAAAAGGCCGGCAACGCACGCGCAGCTCTTCTGATGCTGCGAGTGTCCATGGGCGACGGAAGTTGCTTTCCATCAGGTGACCCGTTTGCTCGTTTGCCCCCTTATTTCATAAAAAAAAAAAACATGAGTTTTATGGGAAAAAAGTCGGTCCTGCTCCTGATCTTTCGCCAGTCGATTCGACCATCCGCCCTCTAGGTTAAGAGGAAAAAAGTGCGCTCCTGTATAGCCCATAGATATGGATACTTTAAACTTACATTTTTACAGGTGTCTTTCAATGAAATCAGCCACAGTGAGTAAAATTGGTATCGGTGCATTTGATTTTATTATTATTTAAGATGGTAGAACATTTCCATTTCCAACTTTAAAACTCATAACAGCAATAAAAGTTGGTCAGTCATATAAGTAATGCATAGTCCGGCTATCTTCAATGCTCTCTCACATTTATATCTCAGGAAGTTCGTATAATATCAATTGAGAACTATCGGACTTCTCAACTATACGTCTACTGTCTAGTGGTTCAGTGAAAAGAATAAGTTTGTTATTGTTTAGAACTTTGCCAATCGACACTGAAACGGCCACTTCCTAGTTATTTAACTTTTGAGTTACGTCTTTTGTTATTTTTTATTCATCGCTGATCAAACTTCCCATTAGCTGAGTCTTAAGAGTAACCTTTAATAATAATAATTAATTAATTGGAACACATCATTTGAATCTATACTTATTTTAAAAAAAGGTAAAGATCGTGAGCTTGTTATGTTTTATAAATAATCTTCGAATTTACTGAACTGATCTTGAAATTTATTTCCACAATAGGGAGCCACCACCTGTGCCTATAAAAAATTTAAATTTTCCTAATTTCCACCCGGGAATACAATAGAGGATCAAAGTTTGATCAAATGAGTTTTTTTTTTCAATTTTTTAAATACATTTTTGTAAACAGAATACTTGTGTCCAAGGACTTGTGAATTGTGATAAATCGCATAACGCTTTCTCAATAACGAATGCCTCCCCCGCCTACGTTACTTATTTGATTTGTTACTCGCTGTCTGCTCTATTTTTAAAAGTTTTATTGTGTATTGAATTATACTCTATACGTGGGAGAGCCATGCTTCGGCGCGAATGGGCCGGCTCAACCGGATCAATACCACGTTCTCACAGAAAGCTGTGTTTCGCCGAGTGAGTGAGTTTACCGGAGGCCCAATCCCCTAACCCCTACCCTATTCCCTTCCCTACCCTCAACTATTCCCTTCCCTTCCCTACCCTCCCCTATTACCCTATTCCCTCTTAAAAGGCCGGCAACGCACTTGCAGCTCTTCTGATGCTGCGAGTGTCCATGGGCGACGTAAGTTGCTTTCCATCAGGTGATCCGTTTGCTCGTTTGCCCCCTTATTTCATTAAAAAAAAATACTCTCAGTCTTCTAACCCCCATTTTCAGATTATACCAAGTATTTTGTATTGTGTATAGGGTCTCTACATGAGTCATGATTAATCATTGCCAATCGACTTCGATACCTATACAGCACACAATCCTGCATCACGCTATCGAAGTTTTCAGAATATGTCTTGAATGTCTTCAAGTCTGAAATGACGTCAGGGGGCTTCGCACTGACCGAGTAACCTCTCTCTGTCGCATCTTTCTTTGCAGGCTCATATCCCCACAAATGGTTTGTATTGTTGTCCATCATGAGCCAACATGTCGGGGGTGCATAAATAAAAATCCAAAAAGAAAACTAGCGTTTTTGAGAAACAGCAGCTTCGCACCTGCTCTCCCGTAATAATGCACCCAAGTGCCACAGCATCATTACAAATATGTTACTATTCATAATATTAAGCGATTTATCGAGCGTCTGCAGTTACGCCACAAAATTAACTTTAGTTTCTTTGTGATGAGAGTACCGACGAATCTTCTTTCAACCTTTGAGGCGCTGGAGTTCTGGCTCGGGATGTGGTCTACCGGAGGTTCCGGGGGAGACTCAGGAACGAAGCGCGTCATGTAGCCGTCAACACGTGACAAATTATAGTTTTTAAGTGTATAACAATAATATTATTTATAATGCCTGAAATAAATGGTAAAATAAAAGTAAGGCTACATTAAAAATGATACTGGAATGATCTTAACATAGGTGTGAATATTAATTGTCGCTCCAGGACACCTTACAAGGTGGCAGCGTCCGATTTGATTTCAGTCACACGCCAAAAAATTCCTATTCTGCCGAAATTACACCAATAGAAAGACACACAGTAGAAAAACACGATACTAATAAAATACAAAATGTTATGTCAGTAAAGTCGATTTAATAATTTCCTGACAAAAATCCAAGGAAACACCACAACGGAAGTATATTTGTCGCTAGTTGTTCCTATTTTTTCCTACTTGTTATTTTGTGGAGTAAAACGATAATCGAGTGGGGCAGTAGACAGTTGTATACGTCGCCAGACATTGTTGTTTTATGATATCATCGTAGCTGGGGGATCAACACGACTATTGCCTTCACTATTTAGTAATCTGTGCTATTGCCGGGGTGTGAGTAAATATCTCATAATATTTTGGAATTATACTAATAAATGTAACGTGAAGATTGTCGCAAATTATTTATTCTTGAATAAATCAGAGAAATTAACGTTTAGCATAGAAATAGAGATGTATATTATGTTAATGAAACGGCCAACATTTCTGTTACTGCTTTGTTGTTGGTAATGGCGTTTTTATATTATACACAGATTAAAAACTTTTTATACTATAACTATAACCCAATGATATCGAATGCTTGCTACAAGTAAAATATTACGTACCGAAAACATTGCAATATTCCGTAGTGTATCTTCTTATTTAAATTACGCTTTTTAGTAGCTCTAAATGGGAAAAATACAGGAGTTTTATGTCGCTTTCAGTGCCACCGATTCCTTCATTATTGTTTTGATGCGTGGCAATAAAACCACGATTTTAGTGTTATTGGGTAAGTAAAATACGAGGCGAGTCGGGAGGCGACATTGTATATTTATGTCGATGTAATATAATGTACGGGGCCGAAGATCGAGCCCTGCGGTACGCCGTAAAGGTGACGCTTTATGGGATGTTTGAGCTTAATCACTGATTCCATGTCAGTATTGGGAATTATTTTCATCGGTAATTAGTAAGTCTAAATATTTATCTTCTATCTTCTTCATAAAGTTAATATACCTAGCGGAATAGAGAAACAAAGGCCTGAGCAAGAGAGATGTCACTATCAGTAACACAGCGTGGTAAAAAGAGACGTGTAATACATGACAGCAGCACTCTTTTTTTGACGTCCAATCGGCCAACCAATTTCGGTTTTGTTTGACAGCTCGAGATTGTTGCTCTATTCCGCTAGGTATATTAACTCTATGATCTTCTTCTATATAAAAAATTCTCGTGTCACAATGTTAGATAGCGTACTCCTCCGAAACGGCTTTACTGATTTTAAACGAATTTTATATCCATATTCAGTGGGTCTGTGAATCGGCTACTGGGTACTTTTTATATTGATAAGTGCATTTGTTGAATAAATAATAGTAAATTATTACAACTCGAGACTGACGGCAACCATTGTTTGTGCGACGGTATAGCGATGGACGTTGCCATGGTGACATACTTATTTAGTCACTTCAATCAAATAATACGGGCGAAATACTTTATATTATGGTAGTGTACGTTAAACATCGATAGTTTGGTAATCCGATAGTATCGATAGTTTTACTAAAAGCTATCGATAGTATCGATAGTCTATCGATAGTTTAAAAGATTATAGGACATCAATAAAATAACAAAAGTTATACGAAACGAAGAGTTTTATTTTCAATTAATATATATAAATAATATGAAATAACAATAAAAAATCAACCTTCATCTTTATGGAAATTAAATATTAACTTTATTTTATTTTTAGTACTTATTTGTTGTTATAGCGGCAACAGAAATAAATGATCTGTGAAAACTTCAGAAGTCTAGCTGTAAGCGGTTTTTGAGATACAGCCTGAAGACAGACAGACGGACAGACATCGAAGTCTCAGTAATAGGGTCCCGTTTTTACCTTAAAAAAGATATAATATTTTAACATTCTTTCCTTCGATTCTCGGTAAATACTTTACGAATCTCGAAAGATGAAAAGTAGCTAGACAAAGTAGCTAAAAATCTAGCTACAACTTTTAAAAAATTGTAGCTGCCTGATACCGAAAAATAGCTAGATCTAGCTACAAAGTAGCTAAGTTGGCAACACTGTTGTAACTGAATGATATACGCACGGTAATTCTCCTACCATAGAGAATAATCTCAATGGTTACACCTTTCAATGAATGAAATACGCACCCCTACCATAGATAACAATCTACGTCTACGCATTTTTCACTATGGCCGGGGAATAACCTACATACACGCATACCTAGACTCTAGGGATGTATAAGTAATACTTGAGTAAACAATCGATCGATTGTTTTGAAAACTATCGATAGTATCGATAGCAATTTACTATCGATACTATCGATAGTCTATCGATGTTTAACGTACACTATATTATGGCAAAAAAACATTTGCCGGGACAGCTAGTAGAATATAATATTATACCTCTATTTTAAAGATTAGCCCTCATATTAATAAACGCCCTATAAGCTTTGAATAGTTATATAGTGTTTTGTTCCTGTCACACAAGTGAAATTTTTAATTGGATTGAAGAAGACAAAACACTGTATAACTATTCAAAGCTTATAGGGCGTTTATTAATAAGAGGGTAGGACTTTAAATGAGTGTAAAGGTTATGCATATCCAAGCTTTTTAAAGATTAAGGATTTTAAATGAGTGTAAAAGTTTTTTATTTTTTTTGCGGCCCCTGCTATGGGACCTCTTGTTCCCCCTTCCAAAGGGAAGAGACAATTCGTGAGACAAGAGTGTAAAGGTTATGCATGCCGAGCATAGAAATGGATAATATGTGATGCCGAGCTAGTGACCAGAGTGTGTCTTTACTCTTTTCGTCACAAAAATGTAGAGTATCTGTAGCTTGTACTTTGATGTGGACTTAGAACAGCGAATACTTTGAAAGCTCTCTATTTCCACCGCAAGCTCAACGACCAAACACAAGCATCAATTAATTTCTATGCATGTAGTATGCAAACGGAATGCAAATTAAATAGCCTTAACTATTCTTATCTCTATTTTACTGTTATGTGAAGAAAATTACAATTTTAATAGTCACTAAAAACGTTTGAGGTCAGTTTACATCTGAAGAGGGCTATATTAAAATAATAATTAATTTTAAATTAAACTTACACAAAAATAATGCATATATTTTTAGTGCTAAAGCAGCTCAAAATTTGAACTTTGGAAATGCAAATATTTTGTATTATAATGTTTAATTTTTTTTAAACATGTTATTAAATGTTTTAGCGCTAGAGCAGCCCAATATTTGAACTTTGGAAATGCAAAAATTTTGTTATATAATACACAGGGTGTAACAAAATACTGTGGATTCTGTGAAAGTAGCAGTGCTGGAGGAGCAAATTTTTTTGCGATTTGTACGGGAAAATGCTCCAGCGTCACGAGTTTCCTCAAACAAAAGTGAAAAAAAAATTTTGCTCATGGTGGCATTTTTATATTATTATACACAGACTAGCTGTCCCGGCAAACGTTGTTTTGCTTTATAAAGTATTTCGCCCGTATTATTTTATTGAAGTGACTAAATAAGTATGTCACCATGGCAACGACCATCGCGGTTATTCCGTCGCACAAACAATGGTCGCCGTCAGTCTCGAGTATTAATAATTATATAATAGGAGTTGGTGATAAAAAAGTAAAAATTTAGGGCTGTATGTATTTTTTAATGCCACATTATAAAAAAATAAAAACAAAAGTTTTCGTCCAAAAATTAAAAAAAAAATTAAGGGTGAACAACCCTTATTACTTAGGGGTATGAAAAATAGATGTTGGCCGATTCTCAGACCTACTCAATTTGCTCACAAAATTTCATGAGAATCGGTCAAGCCGTTTCGGAAGAGTACGGGAGCGAACATTGTGACACGAGAATTTTATATATAAGATTAAAAAACTTTTTATACTCCGACGACCTCTGTGGCTCAGTGGTGAGCGCGTCGGTAGCTCAAGGCGAGGGTCGCGGGTTCGAATCCCGCCGACGGAACAAAAAGTTTTCAATGTTCCCGGGTCTGGATGTGTATTAAATATGTGTATGATATAATATCAATCTTAAATATATGTATAGTATAAGAGTATTAAATATATTTCCGTTGTCTGGTACCTGTAACACAAGTCCTTCAGGTACTTAGCACGGGGCCAGACAGTGGTGTGAAGCGTCCATAGATATTATTATTATTATTATAATATAACTATAACGCAATTATATTGAATGCTTGCAACAACTGAAATATTATAAACCCATACACACCCTAAAGTATTATCGCTTAGTTTTGTTACACTCTGTATAAAGCTCGATTATGAATTGCTAGTTTAAGGCTGGATTTACAAGCGGCGGCGCGAACGCGCGGATTGGCCGGTAGTCGGTACACCGCGAGATCACAAGCTAACATATTATTTATTGTATATGTAACAATTTATTGAAAAATTACACGTCATTTACACACGGAGGTATATAACTCCAGCCTTCAATGCAGCGCCACGTCATGTTTCCTATTATTTCGATCGCGGATTCCAGGAAATGCTATTGTATTATATTTTTGTCGCGATCACCGGTGCTCTTATGGGGCTTGAGGAATTATGATCATTGTACAAAGTGACAATTAGCTTTAGCACTACCCACAATTCGCCTAACATTCCTGCATCGCGCTATCGAAGTTTTCTAAGTGCGTCGGTATATATACGACAGCTGAAATGTAATATGTGGGCTTCGGCCTAACCGAGCTTACCACCTCGCTCGGTCGGAAGATCTTCCTTTGCGGCCTCCACGCATATTTCCTACAGTTTCATTTTTTTTTTTATGAAATAAGGAGGCAAACGAGCAAACGGGTCACCTGATGGAAAGCAACTTCCGTCGCCCATGGACACTCGCAGCATCAGAAGAGCTGCAGGTGCGTTGCCGGCCTTTTAAAAGGGAATAGGGTAATAGAGGAGGGTAGGGATGAGAAGGGAAGGGAAGGAAATAGGGGAGGGTAGGGAAGGGAATAGGGTAGGGGATTGGGCCTCCGGTAAACTCACTCACTCGGCGAAACACAGCGCAAGCGCTGTTTCACGACGGTTTTCTGTGAGAACGTGGTATTTCTCCGGTCGAGCCGGCCCATTCGTGCCGAAGCATGGCTCTCCCACGTATAAATAGACAACAAGCTAAAATAAATGTTTAATATTAGATGATCTACACACATCGCCCTAGCACCATAAATACAACGTTACAGAACAATTTCACGCGATCACGTAAATACTGATAAAATTACAACACGCGTAATATCAACATAACACGAATAGGATAAGTATCAGAATTACCATGCGAATATCTATAGCGCCTAATATTTTCACACAAGGTACAGTAATTGAGTTGACAGTAAAAGTTATGAAGAGGCGCGTCGGGCAGGCGCCGCGGGCCGCGCCGGATGCGGGACAGACAGCACAAAGAAGGGGAATTTTCTTGAAGCCAATCAAGTAGTGGGAGAAAGAGAATTGTCCTAATTTTTATTGGTATATTTTAGAATGAGGTTTGATGAGCGTAAGTTGTTTTAAGTAGACGTTTTCAGTGACCTTATGGGTGCAAAAGAGAACTTGCGGGTTAGCTTGCAAAATCTGTTGTGGATTTTCCCGATCAATAGTCGCCGCCAATGCTAAACCTGTTTAGTGTTATCAAAATCGAAGTCTATTTATTGAAAAACAGTACCTGTAGATTAATCATAATATTATGATACTTAACAGGAGCTCTGTGAGTGAGAATCCATCTTAATTTCTTCTTTCAAAGGCCAATGAACCGAAAAAAAACAAATCGAATAATGTAGTACTGTAATAAAGTTTAATAATTTATTAAATTATAATTACCAGAGTATGCAATATAAAATTTTATACACAGCAGCATTCATTCCTATCTTGAAGTGAATCAAAACCTATAAGTTTTGTGCGGAAGACCTAAATCTGTTAACCATTGACGAAGAACACAAATATAATTTATGATTCAAACCTTAACTTATTCAGTTAGTTATTTCTTGTACTACAAGAAATACACCTACACGTATCTACTTTTTTCCTTGTTTATTCTGCCGACGGTACCCAGAACTCGTTCTAAAGATCTTCCGATGAACTCACAAAAACTTATTCAAAGGGAGCGCGCGGTCGTTTATTTTTATTCGCCACTATTGTTTAGTCATTTCTCATTTGGCGATCTACTTAACTACGACGAGCTATTTATTTATTTACCGAGAATCAATATGAGAGGGAAATGGAAGCGAAAAATTTCTTTAACAATCTGTCAGCTTGAAAGTAGATTTATATAATATTGTTTTATTGTGCTATCTACACGCTTAGCCTGACATGATTAGGGGTTCTTTCTACTAAGGAGAAGATAAAGTGACTAATTACCAAAGGAAAATACAGCTCGAACGCTCCTTCGTCAGATTAGCTTTGTCCACACTGTGCCTTTTTCTGTTCGTCAAGGGCATGCGTTATAGCTCAGTCCACAGCGAACGTGAGGCATGCCAGCGTCGCATGCCCTCTGACCGTATCCAAAACTTCAAAAATGACAATATTGGCGTTGCGTTCCTTGACGCATTCAATTATTGAATGCGCCAATATGAAAGTTGATGACGAAAATTGAAGATGAAAGTGCACAGTGTGGACATAACTATAGTCCATGTTTGTCTTCCAGAAAACATTCATTTAATATATTTTTCATAACTAGGATATTCTTTAAAGTAATGGATAATGTAACAAACATTTTCTTACTAAGGTAAAAATATATACTGTTCCCGCCGGCTTATTATATTATTCAATCAAAAGTTAATAACCGCGACCTCCGGCCTTATTCCTAAAATAAAAGCTAAAAATAATAAAAAAAACATAATTGGATAGAATCCGCTTAGGCCCGTCATCTGCTCAGCAATTATTGACGTTACGTCAGGACCTCAATTATGCCATTTTATTTATTTTTATTTTCTTAGGAGAACTTACAGCATTTTAAGACAACAGTGAGATACACGTTACACAGCGATATGCCAATTAAAAGTTTCCACTTGTGTATAATAATTAATAAGTTAAACTTAAATCTAACATACAAAGCATCGAATCATGACTGATGAACATGATGAACATGACATATGACTTATATTAAGCTACATTTTAAAACTAACAAAAAGGATATGTGAATTCTAAGCAATAATTTTAAAACAATATTAGCTGTATCGGCAAACGTTGTTATGCAATATAAAGTATTAATTATACTTTAAATTGCAAAACAACGCCCATATCTTTTAATTTTATTGAAGTGACTTAATAAGTACATCACCATGGCAACGTCCATCGCTATCCCGTCGCACAAACAATGGTCGTCGTCATCTCGAGTTGTAATAATTTACTATTATTTATTCAACAAATGGACTTATACTATATAGAAAGTAGATGTTGTCCGATTCTCAACCCTAGCCGATGCTCGCTAAGATTCACGAAAATCGGTCGAGCCGTTTTAGAGGAGTTCAACCATGCACCCCGTGACACGAGAATTTTAAATATTAGATTAAGGCTGCGTCTCCACCAGAGATGTGTTGCGAGAAACGTGCTTTTGAGAACCAATAGAATCGCTTCATTGACGTGACCTCGCTCAGCACATTCCTCGCAACACATCTCTGGTGGAAACGCAGCCTATTGCAGCTTCTTTGTGGTTTCGATAGAGTCTCTATGTACGAAAATTACGAACTGTTACTTTCATTAAAATATGTCAAACTCACGACACACGGGTTTTGATTGGACCAAATTCCGAAAAACATTCGTTTGATATCACTTTTACCAATATGAAAATACTTTTGACTGATTGCCGAATCCAGACCTTAGACGTATTAATGTTGTTTTAAAATAGAAGAATTAGTGTAGAGAACTGCTCAATTTGCGAGTGAAATAAATAATAGAATAAAATGTTCTATTACAGCAAATTATTAGTAAAATTAGCCAAGTGCGAGTTGGACTCGCCCATGAAGGGTTCAGCAGTAGCAATAAGCATTATTTTTATGAAATTAAAAGATTTTTGATTTATTTTTCAGTTGATTTAATTTATGACGTATGAAAAAAACGACTTGCTAGATTTCGTTCAAACCAATTTTCTTTGGTAGTTTTTATAGTAATATACATCATAATATATATTTTTTGGACTTATAATGCCTCTACTTTAGAAGTTATTAAAGTGGCTATGATATATGGGCGGACAGACAGACAGACAGACGGTTCCGTTTTTTGCCATTTGGCTACAGAACCCTAATAATCTCACAGAATACTGAAATAAATTATTATTATTATTTGGGCTACAGCAGTAGAGACACAAAAGTTTTGATGTTTTATCGTGGGAGAGCCATGCTTCAGCACGAATGGGCCGGCTTGGCCGGAGAAATACCACGGGCTCACAGAACACACAGAAAACCGATGTGAAACAGCGCTTACGCTGTGTTTCGCCGAGTGAGTGAGTTTACGGGAGGCCCAATACCCTACCCTTTTCCATTCCCTACCCTCTCCTATTTCCTTCCCTACCCTCCTCTATTCCCATTCCTACCCTCCCCTATTACCCTATTCCGTCTGAAAAGGCTGGCAACGCACTGCAGCAGCTCTTCTGATGCTGCGAGTGTCCATGGGCGACGGAAGTTGGTTTCCATCAAGTGACCCGTTTGCTCCTTTGCCCCCTTATTTCATAAATAAGGCGAATCAAAGCACAATATTTCCTGTATTATTAAGATCAAAATTTGTATAAACTAAAAAGAGTTCTAAAAACTTTTTTTCCAATGAAAAAGTAACTTCTGAAAAAGTGTCGTGACGAAAAAGTTATGGCTTAAAGTTCAAAACTTTTTATCCATAAAAACTGAAAATTAATTGTATGGTCTTTTGGAACTGTGAACTAGCAATCATTAACAGCGGCACCTGTTGGAAATAGAATTGAATTGTTGGCGAAAAGGCCGGGAACCGTACCTGCCGTTATTAGGCACTAATGAAACGTAATTTATCATTCTCACTGCCAAATAAAACCTTGGAATAAATAAATGGTAAGTCAAAGACTGCAGCGAGGCCTGGAGCAGTACCACGTAAACCGTTTTGAGACTCAAACAATCGAGCAAGAATGCCGCATCCTACTCTAACAAACGTGAAATGACGTCGTTAGAGCAGGAGGCGGCATTTTGATTCGATCTTTCGAGTTTCAAAACGGTTTCGTTGTAGGCCTCCTGATTACACCTACCGAATAGAGTAGCGAGTCAGTGCTCTCGGCCGGCTCGGTATGTATATTATATTGGCCTATCACTCTATTATGTGTTTATACATACTGAGTAGGTACTCGACCGAGTTCACTGTATTGTCACTCCACAGGGGGTGTAATCAGCCCTTACATTGACTTTCAAGTCTTTGCCTTTACAATAGACCCGTTTTTGTCGGGGGGAGACACTACCAGCGTGGCCTAGGGAAGGACAAGAGAGGGGAGAAAAAAGGCATATTTATTTTTATAATATCAATAAAAGTGAAATTGTAACTATTTAATAACGAAATCGCGTCCTCCTGTCGCTTATGCCACGATCTGTAACTTTAATTAGAGGTCTTGACAAAGGAAAAGAAAAAATGGTTTAAAAATATCCCGGCCACTGTTTCAAAATTGACTAATTATACCAAAACTCCCACCTTTTATCATCCCACCTTCATTATCTTGGAAAGCCATGTAAAAATATACAATTTACGTCCGTGTATACAATAATGATTGAACCTGTCAGTAGGTACTTTGGTTAAATTCTAAAATTTAATCCAGTTCTGCTATAGTACTGGCTAGTGCTCGTGACGTCTAGAATCGACGCCATACTTGTACTATTATCTATTCTGTGGCCATACATGTATTCTGTGCCATACTGTTGATTCGTCTTAAAATATACCCCGCGCCAGTGCATTGACGCGAATATATTATACCGGGATGTCATTATAATTTGTCAAACTTATCTCTACACTGGCGTGTGTCACTGCGTGACTATGCGTCGGGTACATGACAACTTGAGCACTGGCTTTATATACTGAGTTTTATTTCGGAACCTAGGCAAAATAAAGGTAAATAAATACTTATGAAATCGGACAAATTAGCAGAGTTCTTTTAATAGTCATCCTAAAGGATGACTATTAAAAGACTTGGTACTACTAATATAATATATTCTGTGGTAAACCACAGAATATATTATATTAGTAGTACCAACAGAAGTCTCACTAGCGAAACCCGTTTAAAGAAATAACGACTCATGTTACGATACTATTAAGTTCAAATTCTGACCGCGCAGGTGCCTACAATTATATTCACCTACATGTCCGCTCTCTGTCTATCGCTTAACTCGTACCTTTTCTGACGAAATTAAGGTTTTCGGCTTTTAGAAAACAAAATATTATTTTTTAATTACTATTGGTATGAATAGCAAACCTTTTTATAGTAATATAAAATTTTAGTAACCCAACCTATATTTTATACTTAGTAGTTTTATATATTATTCGATTATAGTGCAGGAATCTTTTACAATTTAAACATTGTAACTTTTGTTTATTTCTGTGTAGTTTGTGCGTTTCTTTGTATGAAATTGGTTTATTTGCTATGTTTATATAGTTTTTCTCTACTTTTTATATTTAAATACCTTATTCAAATACATATTTCATTGGCCTTTCTTAATTGTTCATTTTTATAAGATTTATAACGATTTTGTCACAGCGGTTAAATCAGTATCATGAATAAAATTCATCTTTGATCAGTAAACAGTAGATACGCGACGAAAAATCTTGCGCGTGCGTCATCGCTCGCTTATGTCCCTACTGATTGGCCACCCGCGGGTGGTACTTACAGTTCGATACCTATTCTCGCGAGTGAGACTGGCCTGCCTTTACTACAAGTGACGAGCGTCAAAAAATTAAATTATAGTGCTGAATGAACGTTCATCAAGTAAAATAGATTGATTACTACTTATTTAAAAAAGGAACAATATAAAATGAATGATGACCATTACAAGGTTTTCAAACAAAACCGTATCACTTTAGGCTAATTTGTAATCTAGTAATGTTTATTTATTGGACGCATAACGTGATTTACGTTCGTCACGTAAAAGGGAACGTACTACGTGTACGGTGCACGTGAATAATATCACTTTTATTTATGAAACGTGTCCCGTAATGTGAGCAGGACGTGTCGATGCTAATTCTGTTATCTGAAATTATCTCTCAACCGAAAATGTAATTTACCACAAAATACCTATAATACTTTCGGGTACACATTATATTTATAGTATTCATGTTATTTCCAAGTTTGGTTAGGACGATGCAGGCTGATGGGCATGTAAAAAGTCGGTCCTGCGCCTAGGGTTGCCAGGCGTCCGGATAAAGCCGAACACAGTCAGGCTTTTTGCTTGCGTGTCCAGCCAAAATTAAAGGGTGTCCGGCTTTTGAAGAGCCTAGAATCTATAACTTTATATAAAAGTCCTACAAATTTTAGACTGCTGACGGACACCTAATGAGATGTTAAATTATAGAGCGATTAGAATATGTTAAATTGTTTTAATAAAACAGAAAATCTGTACACGCTACCGAACGTATTGCTATACCAAAAGTTTAGATTCTAAGTCCCTGCTCGATAGCAAGGTTCCGGCTTTTTTCTACTAATGTCCGGCCAAGCTGACTGCTTTGTCCGGCTTTTCGATCTAGCAACCCTACCTGCGCCTGATCTCTCGCCAGTCGTGTCGGTCTTCCATCCCACTGGGTTATGAGTGTGAAAGGAAGAGAGAGTGCTCTTGTGTACTGCGCACACACTTGGGCACTATAAAACTACTCCTGCGTAACAGGCCTGGTTTCAATGAAACTGGCCACCGTCACCGAAACCGGTGTGGGGAGTATTATTATTATTATTATATTAGTATTGGCAGTTAATCGTTTAATCCATACTAATATTATAGGGGGTGTAACAAAACTAAGTGATAAAAAAAGTTATTCTTTCAGCTCTGCTACTTTCACAGTGAACTGTATATAAGGGAATAATAAATTCTAATACTAATTAGCCGTTTGTATCCCACAGCTGGGCAAAGGCCTCCCCTCTTTCCTTCCACACGTCTCTATCCTTTGCTGTGTTTGGTCACTCTTTATCAACAGCGTCTAGTTCGTGGCGCCACATTTTCTTGGGTCTGCCCCTGTTTCGCTGACCTTTCGGTAGTCACTGAGTAACTAGACGCGCCCATCTGTCCGGGTGCATGCAGGCGACGTGCCCTGCCCAGCTCCACTTTAGACCAGCAGCTTTTCTACCCACATCCATTATTCTTGTCTTGGAGCGCAGAGCGGTGTTTCGAATACGATCAATCCTTTTGACACCTAAAATGCTGCGCTCTATAGCTCTTTGACAAACTCCGAGCCGGGACTTCTGCAAAAACCAAGACTGAGCACCGTAAGTTAGGATAGGTCATAGGTAGGATTACATACTTACCCTAAAGTTTAATCACTTAGTTTTGTTTACTTCACGTTCAAACCGCTGAAGATACTTTGAGTCCTGGGAAAGAAAACGGTTCAAAGTGTTCATTTTGTAAATAATTATATTTTTATTTGTAAAATAACGGCACAAACAAATTAAGTACATGGCCAGTTGCTTGAATTACAATTTAAAAAAAAATAACCTCTTAATATCAGTAGTTATGTCCCGATAATGTTCGATATTTTTCCATGACATGCTAAATTTGAAGCTGTCTACGGCTCAACTATTAATCAGGCTAGTGTCCAATTCTAGCTGCAGTCACGAGGGCTGCAGCCGGCGCAGATCACGTGCTAGTCTGAAAGCCTAGAAGGCTTGGGGCAGCATACAAACCTACAATACCTATGTAACTGCCTATTTTGATGTCGTCTTTGTTTTGTTGTTTGCCGGATTGGATCGGTATAAGGTAATACAGAGAACTGTATAAGGTAGGCAATATTCATATTACATATTATTATGTTTGTGTAAAGCTCTCCTTGCTCCCGGCAATTAATACCTATGTATATATCATGAAATTTAGTATATAGGGGGTTTCGGGGGCGATTAATCGATCTAGCTAGGAATCATTTTTAGAAAATATATTCAGTATCTAGCACATCTCTCAGATAAATAAAACATAGATTATAGCGTATCGGCAAACTGGCGTCGTCACTAGATAAAGACGTCGCGAAAACTCGGCACTACAAGTTCAGGCATATGATTTAGCTGACAAATCGACTCTTCCTGTACACTCAGAGACCTACTTATAGCTTAAGTTTAACACTGTCAATATTCTTAGGGAAAATGTAAGAAGTTGTACACAATTAGGTACCCATATACAAAGAGGTCGATCGAATGCGGTTGGACTGACGCAGACCGGACTTATATAATGCAATGTACACGAGTCCGACCAGGTCGGTCTGCTATCAGCCTACGTCCTCTTAACTGCTGTTTTGATAACATTTAACTGCTTTGAAAAGTTTTACTATAAAAACAATATTTACTATAAAAGCAATAATAAGTGAGTGTACGCATAGGCATGCGTACAGCACCTCCCTCCTCCCACACTGCCTATGCATACACTCGCATGCAAGAGTGTACGCATAGGCAGTGTGGGAGGTGCTGTACGCATGCCTATGCGTACACTCACTCATTTACTTAAAGGTGGAAGTTGTTT
Organism: Aricia agestis; assembly: GCF_905147365.1. Classification (NCBI taxonomy): domain Eukaryota; kingdom Metazoa; phylum Arthropoda; class Insecta; order Lepidoptera; family Lycaenidae; genus Aricia; species Aricia agestis. The sequence goes on along the minus strand of NC_056408.1, from coordinate 1,409,734 downwards.
TTGCGGAATATTGCTAAAAATAATAACAAACTAAATTTAAACTATGGATTTCCGCAAAATAACGCCTGATTCCATTAAGTTTTACTATAATATTTTAAATTGGACTCCAACACACTTCCACGTTCTGACTGTGGTGTTCAGGGCAATCTTACAAAAAGGCAGAAATACAATAATCTTTCTCTTTTACTCTCATGGATTTTCTAAGTTGATGTTTGTTAATGAAATGGCTGTTCGTGGTTTAGCTTTTTGCTCTACATCCATGCTTGTCCTTCCCCCATGGACATATATCAATGTAAAAAATAAACATATTACCAAAGTTTTGATTCAAAGACGAATGTGTTTTGATTTTGTTTGCGCGGAGAAAGTTTTTGCCCGCGTTAGTAAGATTTATGCCGTACAAGCGCGAATCAATAGCACAAAATGTCTACACAATATTGCTTGATGTGAACAAAGTTAGGAAAAGTTCGAGTTGCATCAGCATTTGGGCGTTCACCATTAAGTTTTATTGATATAGTATCAGAAACTGTAACAAAATAACGAAATAAAAAACTTCGTTGCTGATCTTACGAGTTTTAAAATATATGTAATTGATTGTACCGTTGGTTCTTGGTGGAAATGCATGTTGAACACTAATAAAATATAATTTGCGTGCACTTTTTCCACTATATTAAGAAATTAAATTATTTAAGTTTTAAAATAGCTTCACAAGTAATTTAATTCGTTTTATTTCCTACTTTTGTCGGCATTTTCGTCGATGTATGTATTGTAATATTAGGGACTTGCAAGACAGGCTGTGCCTAGTGTAGGATATATATTATGTGGTGTAGGACCCAAAGTAGATACTAAGTCTGGTAATGTAATATGATATGGTAATATGGTATGTTTATTTTTCTCCATGATTTTCATTGCGTTGAAGGACATTTTCGAGCTGTCCATGTTTCGAAATGAAAAAAACTATTCTACGTCCTTATCATCATGCCCATTTAAAATATAATAGCTATGAAGATGACGGAAAAACACTTTTCATATTTTAAAATAGTAGGATAGCTGTTTTTGTCGCGGAAAAATTTACGATTCTCGTGCGATATAAACAAATATAACTGGGTATGGAAAACTTTGAATCCCGGGAAAGGACATAGGATACTTTTTATCCCGGAATAATGTACGGTTACCTCGCTATAAACAAATTTTGGTGCAACGGTATTGCGACCATAATGTAGTTCAATATAATATGCATAATTGTATATCGCTTATGACGCCTCCGTGGTCCAGTGGTTAAAAGCGTGGCTCTTGACCCGGAGATCGTGGGTTCGATTCCCGCGTTGGAGACATGTTATTTCCAAGTTTGGTTAGGACAATGCAAGCTGATCACCCGATTGTCTGACAAGTAAGATGATCCATGCGTCGGATGGGCATGTAAAAAGTCGGTCCTGCGCCTGATCTCTCGCCGGTCGTGTCGGTCTTACGTCCCACTTGGTTATGAGAGTAAAGGAATAGAGAGTGCTCTTGTGTAATACGCACACACTTGGGTACTATAAAATTACTCCTGCGTTCCTGGTTTGGTTTCAATGAAACCGGCCGCCGTCACCGAAACCGGTGTGGGGGTATTATTATTATCGTTTATGAATATTAAATAACATTTAGAGAGTGATTTTATATTCGTGTAATATAATACAATTTCCCGGAATTCAATATTGTCGTAGCAGGTCGTTGTCTTAATACTCGGTACTCACCTTCTCTGCCCTATTCTTAAATTTCAAATTTCATTTCACTCCCATTTTATTGGAAAAGTTAAGCAATATGTATCGGACATACAACTTAAGAGAATGGTGAACTAATATTAATATTTATTTACTACGTTAAGTCGAAAAAAAAAAGTTTTTTGAAAGTTATGAAATAGAGATCACAAAAGACCGTTTTCTACCAAATCAAATAAAACTTTAAAATAATTTAAAATTTTTGATATTTCATCGCTACAATAATGACCAATTTCAAGACGATATTTTTTAATTTCAAAAGTTTTACCTCATATTTGAAAGGGCGGAGGAAAATATACATTTGCATAGAATAAAAACTAAATTGCCTTAGGCTGTTTGTCCACCACTTCCATCATCAATCATGGATCAATAACTAGGTCCTAGTAATGGTAGCAGTGCAAAAAAAAATTAAAAAAGCAAAAGTATAAAAAAGGAAAAATACCAGCCCTGACACACTTTGAGGGGGGGGGGGGAGGGGCGGGGTCAGTATAAAAACAGTATCAGTGGACAGAAAGCCATGGCAAGTTCATCGCTCGTTCCAGCCGTGTGTGACGTGAGTTCAGATATCACTTTCCTCTGCGTTTCTTTTATTGAGTCTGGAAGTTTATTAGCAAAATTTCTACCGGCGCGGGCGGTGGCCTGTCGACTGTCGAGCTCCCCTATATTGGACAAATTTTACTTCTTCCCGCGTCTTAGTTGTCGTAAATCAAAACTTTTGTAGCAAGAGTACTAGACGACAATAAAAACAGTGTCGTAAAAGTAAGAGTTTCATGCAAATTAAGCCGAAATATTGACTTTCAATAAAAACTTGCGAGATGAAAACACTTAGGTTAGGACTTACTTCATTGCGCGCCCTTGCCCTTAAATAAAACCAGGAGTGATCATTTTAGGTACTAAAATCAATAACTTGTGGTTACTACACTGGCTTCGTTAAAAATATGACTTTGATTATGAAAGATAATGAAAGATTGAATTAAAATAATTATTTAATTGTCAGTTTATACTTATACATAACGTAAGATATACGTGGGAGAGCCATGCTTCGGCACGAATGGGCCGGCTCGACCGGAGAAATACCACGTTCTCACAGAAAACCGGCGTGAAACAGCGCTTGCGCTGTGTTTCGCCGAGTGGGTGAGTTTACCGGAGGCCCAATCCCCTACCCTAATCCCTTTCCTACCCTCCCCTATTCCCTTCCCTTCCCATCCCTACCCTCCCCTATTACCCTATTCCCTCTTAAAAGGCCGGCAACGCACCTGCAGCTCTTCTGGTGCTGCGAGTGTCCATGGGCGACGGAAGTTGCTTTCCATCAGGTGACCCATTTGCTCATTTGCCCCCTTATTTCATTAAAAAAAAAAGCCGTGAAACCCTCCATACTCGCGGTTCGCGGCCTTCGCGGGCTAACGCGCCGCAAGTGTGGAGTCGGCTTTAGAAATCCTGCTGCTTTCCTACTTTCGTTTTATAGAATAGGTAATGTTAACGTTTTTTTGTCTGCTTTTCTTATCGGTTTAAACGGGTCACCCGTTGGCTCGTTTGCCCCCTTATTTCATAATAAAAAAAAGGATTCTACTCTACATAATCCATAATTATATCATCAAATCATCAAAAGACGAATGTAACATAGAATAGGCCTTAGTGATGGATGGCAGTGTACTAGTGTTGTAATAATATGAAAATGCAAGGAACATCGCTAACTCCGGAATTAAGTTATTGCGACTGAAACCAAAAAAGCTAACCGAGTTAAAAGTTCCTCTATATCGAGATTACATCCCACGTAGTGTGCGTGAGATATCCTACGTGTGGGACGTCCTACATGTGGGATGTGGGATGATATTTTGTTTGTGGAACTTGGAAATAATAATATTGTTGTTGATGAATGAGCAACACGATTGCTAACGGGAAGTGATTCTTGGCGAAACAAATGCGAATGGTAGATACTATTCATATACTTTGGAAGAAAAATAAGAATTATTTCCTGTCCTTAATAAAAGAATACCTAATATTAACGTGGCGGGAGGAAGCCGATGTATTTTACCAATATTGAAACTTATTATCAAAAACATACTTTTCTGGTAGCCTTCTTATGCTGAGCACTCAGATGCGGTTTTGCTCGATAGTTTTTCTCCAAATCGAGTAATAATTACTGTGCGGACCGCAAAACTTACAGCTCAAAGGCTCGCATCGAGCCGGCTTGATGGAATTAAATATCGATTTAGATGGATAATATATCGATTTAGAATAAAACTATCGAGCAATGCTGGTGTGGACGAAATCCCGAGCCGCGGGTTTTGCTTGACGTTATTGCTCAATCGAGTATAACCGTGTGTTAAACTCAAACTCGTTAAAGTAAAACTCATTGGTCGAAAATTGAAAGAGAGAGAAACATGAATTATGGTAGACATAAATAGTCATGTTTCTTTTTTTTTATTTGTCACAGGACTGTGTATAGCACATATAGACTATATGTATATGTGACTATATAGACTATAGCACAGTGCCAACCAGCTTTAACTCAAACATCATCAGGTTGAAACTGCTCCACCTTAAAAGGGCTCACATTAAACTTTGAAATCTCGGCTGGAGATCATAAAAAAGTTACAGTTTATAATTTAGAAGTCGCAAGGTCAACCTCTTCATTATATTACAGTGTTATTCATAATTCAAAGAGATAACGAACTTCGCATTCAGACTTCAGTCGTTACCACCCGTCGGTACCTGAATAACATTACCATTGTACAAAAATGTATGAAAAAGCATAATATTTTAATTAAACATGCCTTTTCAAAGAAATAAAAGAACCTTCTATGCTCTAGGTACACGGTATAAAAAGTATTTTGTATTTTTTATTCCCGGCGGTTCTAATTATTGCTCCGTGATTATTCTGGCTTTTTGAGTCTGAGCCAACGTCATTCAGCGCGGCCGTGAAAAAAAAAACAAATCAATAGACAATTAGAATGGCGGCAATATGGCGGCAATCGTTATCCGACTTATTTTACCCGACGACTTCCCGCCAAAAAGAGACAAATTAAAATCTGTCTATGCTTGCATTAAAATTTTCCACGAAATAAGTATAAAATTAATAACTTCGTAAAGACAATCATTTCTCCCATTGGTTGAATCGATACTTGGAATTTATTTTCTGTTCTTAAAATTATTTTATAGCCAAAGTTGAGCGATTCAGCCGAGTTATTTGTACGAATAAATTACTCCTTTGATATAGGCTTTAGGTGCAGACCAAAGAATGCAATAGAGATGCCAGACACAATCAGGCTTTAGGTCTAATATATTATAGTTTATAAAATAATAGACTATAAATGAATATGATTTTTTTATGACTTTTGTTTTCATAAACTATTAAGTATAACCCAAAAATTGTGTTAAAATATTTTGTCAAAGTATTTTTATGAATCTCTCTACTGTGACTACATTCAAAGGACCTTAAAGTCAGTTATATTTCATTATAGCTATGTCCACACTATGCGCGTGTATAACGTCTTCAATTTTCGTCATCCTCTTTCATCACCTCATCAAAGCGAAAGTTTTTTTGGATACGTTCAGAGGGCATGCGTCGTGGGCATGCCTCACGTTTGCTGTTGATTGCGCTATAACGCATGCCCTTGACGAACAGAAAAAGGCACAGTGTGGACAAAGCTATTCTGTGACATCTGCATCTGAATTTGTTCTGCTACTTTTTGTCACATCTACCTATCCAGATCTATGTACAGACATCATTGGAATATTTTACGAGGTTGGAAAGAAACAGCAGTAAAGATCTGTTTACACCCTTCTTACGCGGTATTTCATGGATGCTGAATTGTGTTATTTTCTCTTGAAGTGCGCAAAAAATAATAATCACACTCAGATATATTTTATAATAACATAACGTTAGTTTTATAAAGATTTGACAAAAACTCCAAAAATGTTCTATCAAATTCTTGATTAAATTAATTTTAAGTAATTATTAAACATCTTGTTGTAGTCGACATTCTTGCGCTAAGTAAAATTAATGAATCTATAAATCTTAATTTTACATTTTTATAATTTACAACCCGTAAAAATGAAATTAGCACCTATTTAACTTAGTCCCTAGTTAACTTTTGCGTCTTAAAGAATAATGTAAAAAAATCTAACAATAAAGAAAACTTTAAAGAATATCGGACAAAATATACCCTAAAATACTTTACACAAAATTGTAGATAAAACGCTGTAGAGTAAAAAAACAATATTGGTATAGTTTTTGTTCGCGCCTTGCTATTTCCTAGCTGTCGATGGGGACTTGATTTATATTTAAACTTGCTTCGGCCCGCCTGCACTCCTCTAACATTATTCTTACTTTTTCTCGGGCAACGCAAGACTTTTCTAAATCCAAGTTTAAAATCTAAGCTAGTATCATCAACAGTGTTGCTTCTTTTAATAACAAAATAATATTTAAATATGTATATTGCCACATCCAGTAATATGAGATCCATGATGTTATTCTGTGTTCCAAACTCAAAACGGAAACAAAAATGAATTACTAATTAGTTTTGAATAAGTGTTGATAATTGTAATGTTTTGAGCAAAGTTTATAATATTATAATGTATTATTGTAAGCCTGTACACGCGGTACGCTTAGAGCTAGTAAACTGATAATTATTGTATATTTTCTCAGTTAAGTGAATTGTGTAAGTTCTTTTGAGAAATAAATGTCTTAAAGCAAAAAAAATCCTGTTTACGGTTGAAGACATTTAATAATTAAATCATTTATTTATTCTGTCAGTACATTTGTAACATTCATTATTGCAGAAAACTAAAAACCATTAACTATGCAATAGTATTAGATGTTGCCTCAGGTAACTTTGTGACATTGAAATTATTCGATACTTTAATAGTTGCTCTTCGCAAAATTAAACATCCAATGTCTATTGCCGGACTCAAAGTATCTTTAATCACCATCCTTAATCAAAAGTGATTCAGATAGAAACACTTTCACGTTAATAAAATTTGTTTAGACTACTCAAAACTCTTTGGACTTAAAACTCTTTGGAATATAAGAAAATTAATGCTTTCATTCGTATTTTAATTCGCACCTAATCCCTTATTTACCATCCCAAGATCTTTATTTTAATTGGTCTAAAACTGGAATGGTATAAACAACCCCCGTTATCTCGGAGGTACACGCATAACATTGCTCACTTGCGAGTTCCTACACGGCAAATACTACGTTATATACTGTGTACACAATATAATTATATACAGTAGACCATTTCCGTACTTAAAGCTCGATCGCATGCAGTAAATGAGATAACTTGAAGTAGCAAAACTATTCAATAACTCGACGCTCAGTGCGCAATACATCTATATACAGTGTGTAACAAAAATAAGTGATAATACTTTAGGGTGTTCACTGTGAAAGTAGCAGCGCTGAAAGACAAAATTTTTTTTTCGCTTTTGTATGGGCAAGGGCCCGAGCATCACGAGTTTCTCCATACAAAAATTAAAAAAAATTTTGGTCTTTCAGCGCTGTTACTTTCACAGTGAACTTTCTACAAGGAACACGTACACACCCTAAAGTATTATCACTTATTTTTGTTACACCCTGTATATAAAACTCAAAGGTGACTTTTGACTCAAAAGTTTGCGCTGTGCGTTGATAGATCACCATGTCAGTGACTGACTGACATGGTGATCTATCAACGCACAGCGCAAACCACTGGACGGATCGGGCTGAAATTTTGCATGCAGGTTGATGTTATGACGTAGGCATCCTCTAAGAAAGGATTTTGATAAATTCCAACCCCAAGGGGTTAAAATAGGGGATGAAAGTTTGTATATAATAATACTTATTAACGCGAGCGAAGCCGCGGGGCAAAAGCTCGTATCTTGATAAAATCTAATCGGGTCCACGCATAACTTACGTTTAACTTAGTTTTAGGGTATTCAAAGTCTTCTTGTGTAGCAAAGTTAAGTTATGAATGGGTCGTCTAAAAATATCACGTTGCATCATGAACTAACAATATAACATTATACTTCAAGTGGTATAAAGTAACAAAAACAATGGATCATTTCGCATACGCCTAAACATAATTATATTATTATATCTGGGAGCACGGCAGTGCCCCAGCCAAGCTTTTTAGCAAAGGCACGGCCGTACCCTACTTTTCTCGAAGCGGTTCGCGGCTATTTCACACCCCCTTTATCTTCGATGTTAACAAAGCTAGGGATTTAGAATTTCGGTTACTAGGAGCAAGTATTAAAACTAGCTTAATCTCTTAATTGCATGAAATTTCGATAAATAGTTTAATAGTTACGGATGGTCAAAGTTACTACATTTTGTCACTCACTGACTGACAGATCATCAAAATTCTAAGGTGCTTCTAGCATACTTAGAACCTTAAAATTTGGTATCCAGATAAGTCTATATTCACAATGAAAGGAAAAATTATGAAACCGGCCAAGTGCGAGTCGGACTGGCTTAATGAGGGTTTCGTACCGTAAATTTGTATGGGAGCCCCCCTAAAATAATAAGTTTTAAATAAAATAAACTTCGATAGCGCGATGTAGGAATGTTATTCGAATTGTGGGTACCGCCACATCACTCCCCCCCGAAGACCGGAGGTCGAATCTTGAAGTCTTGTTGTCGCTTGAGTTGCCAGTGCCAGTGCGTTCCAGTGGGTCGGAACTGTTGCAGTGAGTCCCAGTGAGTCAGAATTGTAAGCTGCTGCACGGGATCCAGTGAGTCGGATAAGCTGCCGTACGGAGCCGATGCTACGTGCTGACCAGGAGAGATATGCTCTGCTTGCTGACCGGTTGGTGTAGTGAGAAAGCCCGATGATGCCGATGCGGAGTCGCTCAGGCCGCGGTACATTGCGGCTAGTAGACGAAGTACCCGATGAGGCGATGCTGGCTGGCGCGGTGCGGAAGGGCGGGGAGTGATGATGATGAAGGAGGCCTATCACGTCGCGGTCACCAATGTGGGATATGTGCGTGGTGGCCACAAAGGAAGATCTTCCGACCGAGCGAGGTGTTATGCCCGGTCAGGCCGAAGCCCACGTGATACATTTCAGCTGTCGTATATATGTCGCAGCCGACTGGTGAATTAAAATTTCAACAAATATTCGAGGAGAAATTATGGGATTATGAAATGGATGGACGCAGCCTCCCCCGAAAGGGGGGTTCGGGGGGTTTCGTTTGAGCCCCCCGTCAAAACAAAAACAAACACAATCCAGAAAGTCCAAAAGTTGGTTAGGTTAGGTTAGAACTTAGACCACAACACAGAGGGAGCCGAGCGAGCGCAGCGAGCGTGCTGCGGCCATTCAAGCCAAGCCTTCAACTTATTTTGTAATTTAAATCAACATTCAGTAAATGTATCAATAGATTTCTTTATTTTATAATTTTTAGAGTGGCTTGGCAATGAGCACAAAAGAAATAATCAGCAACTAATTGGATTTATTGGGTACCCTCGGCTACATGCGTCGTTACAGACTAAAACACTTTACGCTTGCCGTCTGTGTAAGTATGAACTCCTCGAAATATGCAGTTTTATATTAATTTCTTCTCTTGTGCTCATTGCCAAGCCACTATAATAATAATTATAAAATAAAGAAAGCTATTGATACATTTACGGAATGTTAATTTAAATCACGAAATAAGTTGAAGGCTTGGCTTGAATGTGATCTGAAAACTTTTTACGACAGAAATATTGAATAGCTTTGCAGTATTTTGCTTGGCTTCTTTTACATTTCATGTTTTTGTGGGGATACATGTATATATGGAACGAATTTCATTTCTAGAATCTGTCTGAGTTATACTACTATATGTAAATTTTGCTGGAACACATGTATGTAAAAGGCTTAGTACTAATTATGCACGGACACGTTCCACTGTCTTAGTGTTTGAGCTGACCGAATGACCAAAAATGAAATCTGAAATAAAGTTTTAACTTGTAATACTAAATGTAGGCTCACTATATTGGTAGAGGACGTAAAATATGCATTACAATGTTAAATGACGTATTATTTCATATTGTAATAAAGCCTTTATAATGTAATCAATTCAAAAATGTGTTAAATACTTTATCTGTCTCAGGTTAGACTGCCTTCACATTAAGTCGCGAGCAGTGCGACAGCCGCGCGACTGCTATACTAAAACGAGTCGCGAGGCGTACTTCGGTACTTCTCTCGTTGGAAGCTACGGCGTAGGCTTCTAGCTACGACGTAGCTCTACGCCGTAGCTTGTCTACGATACGCCGTTTCTTCAATGGTTTCTTTTAAAAAAAATCAGTTCATTCCAGTGCATTTCAGCGCCGTTTATTAGTCGTCAAATAATAGAGGTCTGAGCTACGAATAATAAAAACTAAGGAAAAGTCTGTCAAAAACATGCTCCGCAATACTTGTCAAAAAAGTGTACCTTAGGTACACATTTCAATACATTTGCAATATATATGGTGACCTTGAGCGGTACTAGGCTGACGTTACATGACAGATCAAAAGGAACCAAATTTAAAACGGTAATATTATGGGAGTTACGATTCCTTAGTTTTATTATTCGTAAAGTCTGAGCCATATTTTGATTGGATCGAACAAGACATGTCACTGCATTAATGTAGATTAATTTATTATAATACTAAGATTCACTCGGCGTAATTTGGCGGTAGCGGTCATTGACTGTCCCTGTCAAAAACTTGTCATTTTCTATACAAAGCCGCGATTGACAACATCTGACACCTTATTGTCAATCGCGGTTTATATAGAAAATGACAAGTTTTTGACAGGGAGTCAATGACCGCTAACGCCAACTTACGCCGAGTGAACCTTAGCTGTCCCGGCAAACGTTTCTTTGCCATATTTCGCCCATATTATTTTATTGAAGTGACTAAATAAGTTTGTCACCATGGCAACGTCCATCGCTATCCCGTCGCACAAACAATGGTCGCCGTCAGTCTCGAGTTGTAATAAGTTACTATTATTTATTAAACAAATGCACTTATCAATATAAAAAGTACCCAGTAGCCGATTCTCAGACCCACTTAATATACATATAAAATTTGGTTAAAATTAGTAAAGCCGTTTCGGAGGAGTACGCGGCCTAACATTGTGACACGAGAATTTTATATATAAGACAATAATACTATAACATATATTATTCAACAGTGACTTACACAACACAACAAAGTTCGCTACAAAAACACATTCTAAACTGAATGTACGTTTAAGACGTTATTTGTCTTTAGAAATAATTCTTGAGGTCCCAATAAAAGTATTGATAATGAACAGATATGAGGGTAATCGCATGAGTATTTAGCGGTAATTCGGCAGGTCGGTCGGGCTGCGAGCCACGTAGCGATCTCCAATACAATTACAGAATGACGCGGTACAAGTCACAAGAGAAGACTAAGCCAAACGTTTATCAGTTTTGCTATTTTATTCTTTGTACTCTCCGATAATTTTTTCATTGGGAGATGGTGAATCTAAGTAATTTCGTTTTATTAACTAAGTATAACTTTATTACTTTACTTATAGATTTTCTTATAATTGCTTTATAAAAAACAAGTTTTTAAAAGTTCATTCGATGATACGATCCTTTTCAGAGTTGATACGTGTAATTTTTAAACTAGCAAGATTAACAACAACAGTGGCTCATAATTTTTTTTTATACAGATCTCACATACGTTCCCTATGTTTTGAACGTGCCAGGTTATAATATAATATTATTATGTTAGCCTATATCTCTACGAAACGCTTTTTGCCTGTAACTTGGACCACGCGCAGTTGGTTACTTTGGAATTTTTCCAAATGCAATGCTACCTCGTGGGATAAGTGTGTACCGAGCTGCTGTGTGACTTACTGATTGCGACTGACTTGTACTGCCCTCATCATCACTGTCTGCCGTCCGTCTGTGCTAACTAAATCTGTAGTCTATATAAATAAAATTGAATTTTCAATTTTGTTAGTCTCACTAAAACTCGAGAATGGCTGAACCAACTTGGCTTATTTTAGTCTTCAAATATTCGTGAAAGTCTGGACTTTGGACCTTCCCTGGGGAAGGTTTACTTTTGGAGGAAGTAATACGAAGTTCACCGGGTCATCTAGTTACATAATTAAACTGAGTCTGCATGAATGTTCCCAAAATCTTTTATTTTGAAGTTATTATCGAGGAAAAATTTGGTATATGTAACTAGATCAAAATAGGTCCACCCGTTTGGATGCTACGATGCTACAGACAGACAGACAGACAGACCGACAGACCGACAGACATACACGTCAAACTTATAACACCCCTCTTTTTGGTCGGGGGTTAAAAATTTTACAAAGTCTCGGACAACATTTTGTTTTTGTAGGTGAATCATTGGTCAAACGCCTCACTATGCCCTGTTGAAAATTTTTCCTTAGAGTCAGTTCAAATTACATCGACACAATGCTATGCATTTTTTAAATAAACTTTTAAAACATAAGTTTATTTATTTTACACGTTGCATGGAGGCAGCATATGCTACATGCAACCCTTCACAAATTTGTAATGTGATGGACAATGACCCTGATACAACGATGTGATAGACGATGACGATAGTAACATTTGTTTGGTTTAAAGATAAGAGACAATTAATCTCGCATACGCCTGGAACTCAAACAGCTTGTTACAGTACGTGGCCCGGACAAAAAACTTTCCAGTATTATCCTCAGTAATCACATTCTGCAAAACATGTAAAGCTCAGAGTACACAAGCAAACTTCAAAGTGTCCTATTTTAGTATGAACGCTCCGTACACTTCGCGCCAGTGAAAACTACGCCCTTAAAATAATACCACGAAAACTGAAATTAAACTCAAGTTTTTTTATTCTTTAAGAATTTTATAAAAAATTCTTTAGCGACGTTTTGCTGCGTTTTAGAAATATATTAAAAACTGTAAATAAATATAACAGCTAACAAGTGAATAGAGAATAGATTTGTAAATGATAATAATAATCAATGTAAACATTCAAAGTTGTTGCAATCTTAATAGCAACAGTTGTTATTAGTCGAAATAAAAAAATAAAAAAATAAAAAGCGACGTTTTGCATATTTTTAGGATGGGCATAAAATGTTCAACTCGCGTCAGGAATCAGGATACGTAATTTGATCAAAAATTGGTAAGACGAGAGTAGACATCGCCGGCGCGGCAGGAGAAGCCGCCAACGCAGAGAGAGGGCGACTGGAGAGGAATTATTCTCTTTGCGAAAATAAAATATGCCTGCACCACCAGTTTTGTTTTTAAATCTGCATGTATTATCGTTAAAAAAATAGAAAATATTGCACTAAGTTTATTTGTCATGAAATTATCCGTGACCAGTTTTCTCGTTCCGCGGTGTAAGCCAGCACTTTGATGTGCTCAGTTGTAACAAAAAGCGTTTTAGTGGTGGGAAAAGTTGTCGGGGAAATTGCTCCAACTGACTCACTCACTCACTCAGCGGTAATGGTGTAATACATTTTTCACAACACTACACAATGGAACTTAGCATATTCTAACCTACTTACATTAATCATTTGCACCTGTGCTAAACCTTTGTGCTATCGGACTAAATGGAGCGCGAGGTTTTTCTGAACCTACATAAAGAAATTATGATTTGAGATGTTTAAAACTACAACGGAAATTCGTGTTATGCGCTGTAGCTATACATTCTACCGAAAAAAACTCATGTCTTTTAAGTCCCCATATGCACATCAAAAAAGGTTCAACGGCCATATATCTGTTAGTAACAGTACAGACAGGCAAACTTTCGCATTTTCTTATTAAGAACTAGGTAAGTACCTATATAACCTACATAATTACTTTGGTATCGGTAATCTTAAACCCAAACTATACGCAAATATAACATATTTTTAAAATATAAAAACGTACCAAATAATAACTTTTAGTTTACCTTTTAGATACTATATTCAAAACTTAAAATATAAAATTATAATCATAATTTTAACGTATTCCAAAAACCATTAAAGAAACATTGCGAACGGTGCAAATTAAATTTGACCCCAATTGTACATTTTACAAAGCAGATAAATAAAAGGCGAGGAAACCTTTCCCCCCTGTACCTCCCTTACTCCCCCGCGGGTTTTCGCCCTCGTAATTAAACAGGCAATTAAATAAATCAGGTATAATTAGGGAGAAATATCGAGGAATTGAGTTTCTCTCGATGTTTGGGTGCGCTCAAATTACAAAATACCGTTTTAAATTAATTAATTTTATGGATAATGACGAATTAGCCATAAAATCCGCTATTATTGTAATAATAATTAGGAAGCGGTGAGCAGACTTCCTTAATCTATACATCTATACATCTATACATCTATTACATACATTACATACATACATACATACATACATACATACATACATATAAATAAAATTGGAATGTCTGTTTGTAATATTGAAAGAACCGTTTTTTTACTAAATGCATATGAATGTATATAGGATACAGACACCAAAACAACATTTTTTACAATTTTTGTCTGTATGTCTGTCTGTCTGTCTGTTTGTTCCGGCTAATCTCTGAAATGGCTGGAGCGATTTTGACGGGACTTTTTTAGGCACATAGCTTATGTAGTAAGGAATAACTTAGGCTACTTCTTAACCGGCTTCCGAAAAGGAGGAGGATTATTTCACTTTTTTTATAAATGAACCAAGGGTTTTTTTTATCTTTATTATTATCTTTGTTATCACATTTTGCTGACGCGGACAAAGTCGCGGACAACAGCATTCTTGGTAGAAAGTTCATGTAGGTACCATCGAAAAAATTGATTTATAGGCAGTTGACGGTGTAGTGTATTGATAATAATTATTAAAGATGGACGCGCCTACTAAGGAGGTAGTTGAAAATAGTGGGAGTGGTCGCCCGACTACAGCGACAATCACTTCTCCACCAGCAGCCGCCAGAGTAGTAGTGTTCAGTTATACAGTAATCTGTGTTTAATTTCCTCACCCACTCATTGTACATACTGTACAGTGTACACCATATACCTACACCGGCACACTCGCCGCAGCTGTAGTTGACGATAGCACAGACGGTCCTGTGAGAGCGTCATTTGGTTGGATACTGTCTATTTAATGTAAGTTGTCATCTTTTGGCTGGGTTTGGCAAAAGGCTAATAAAATTTGAATAAAATACTAAAACACGACTAAAAAACTTATCTAATTTTAAGTCATTTTATCATTTTCATAATCTTCCAAATTATTCTGGTGAGACAGGGCCCTTATTTCCCTGCAGACGTAGTAGGTTGCAGCGTTTCATCAAAGATAGACGTACAGTGCTCTCAAAGTGATAATGCGCATAAAAATTTTCGTAATTTTTCGGCAACAGTCGTATTTCACGAGCGTTCAAGCACGTCAGACGCCTCTACGTCGCTGCAAGCGCCGCTTTAAACTTAACTTTAAGAAAAACAGCGCTTTGCAGCGACGTAGAGGTGTCTGACGTGCTTGAACGTTACCATGGTAACGCCGCGATGGCTTCCCGGTGAGTTATAGCACTTATTGACGGACCGGCGACAGCGGACAGCAACCGGCTATATGATATTTACTTCTATTTCCTTTGAACAAGGTGCGAAATGCAAGTGCATTGTTTGGGGGTCTTACGTTTCATAGATTCGGGTATTTTCGTGATTACGATAATTAGCGAAGATTTGCATAAACTGTACAAACGATTACCTTGGAAAATAAGAGGTGAAGAAAGTACCATTCAATCGTGATTACGTTTAGAACATGAATTTCAGCGTCTACTCTTAATAAACTTGTTATTAATAATGTTATTTTTTTTTATGAAATAAGGGGGCAAACGAGCAAACGGGTCACCTGATGGAAAGCAACTTCCGTCGCCCATGGACACTCGCAGCATCAGAAGAGCTGCAAGTGCGTTGCCAGCCTTTTAAGAGGGAATAGGGTAATAGAGGAGGGTAGGGAAGGGAAGGGAAGGGAAGGGAATAGTTGAGGGTAGGGAAGGGAATAGGGTAGGGGTTAGGGGATTGGGCCTCCGGTAAACTCACTCACTCGGCGAAACACAGCGCAAGCGCTGTTTCACGCCAGTTTTCTGTGAGAACGTGGTATTTATCCGGTCGAGCCGGCCCATTCGTGCCGAAGCATGGCTCTGCCACGTATAAAAGTAATTAAGTAATAATTATAATAATAATTATTATATTAAACCTATCCCAATCTCTACCTAGTAGTGCTAATCTTTCTACCCCAACCGTTAAAAAGTCGTTGCTGTTATTCACTTCCATGAAACGGCTGATGCTGCCATGTATTTCGTACGAAATAACTACTCTCAAATATTTTTATTTATTCAATTAGCAGTGGCTCGAATTCGGGTATTTTAATTAATGAAACTAGAGTAGCGGGGAATTTATGACGGAGGATGGAGCGGTTAGGCGCTATCTCCGCCTGGCGCGCCGCCAGCGACATTACTGACTATATTATTGCGTACGGACTACCCGACCATTACAGGGTCCCGCCATTCTTAGGGTTCCGTACCCAAAGGGTAAAAACGGGACCCTTTTACTGAGACTTCGATGTCTGTCCGTCTGTCCGTCTGGAGACAGGCTGTAACCAACCGCTATAGCTAGCCTTCTGAAATTTTCACAGATTGTGTATTTCGGTTGCCGCTATAATAACAATTACTAAAAACGCAATAAAATTAATATTTAATATTAATATTTCCCATACAACAATCGTGATTGTTTTAAATTTTTTCGCTCGTAATCAATAATGGTAACAGCTAGGCACTTGAAATTTTCACAAAATCCTTAATTATATTTGTACTTTAATAATTGTTAATATATATAAAATTTTAATTAAGTAAATATTTAAGGGGGCCTCCCATACAAGAAACACAATTTTTGCCTACTTTCGCTCTATACCTGTACGGAACCCTTCGTGCGCGAGTCCGACTCGCACTTCGCCGATTATTACTGTCATATGAGTTTTGTTTTCATTATGATATGCCTGTGTCCTAAGTAGCTATGGAAAAGGATAATTTTTACTATAATGTATAATAATATGACTTTGATTCGTTTCCATTAGTCTATGATATTATTGTGCCCTAAGTATCTATGGGAAAGGATAATAATTAGCTGTTATGTTTATTTAAAAACTAATCTAGTTGTTTTATCATATTAAGCCTTTCCTCGTATGGCGTTTTTTGTTGCTACTCCTCTGAAGCGGCTGGACCGATTTTCTGAATCACGATAACGAAAGGACATCAGGCATTCTGGTCTAAAAAAATATATGCGTGGCCAGAACTAAAAATATAATATTTCCAATTATAGCTAGGCCATATTATTAAGTTCTTAAAAAATATACGGGCTTAACCCTGTAATTGCATTTTCTGAGTAATTATTTAGTAAGGAAAAAATATTAAAAGCATTACATTTAAAGGAGTCTTACTGTGAAACTACCCCTCACCCCGTATTATCCCTTTCCTAGACAATGCCATTTCCAGTACGACCCCTTTCCTAGTAAGACCCCTTTAAATGTAATGCTTTTAATAATTTTTTCCTAACTAAATAATTACTCAGATAATTCAGTTAAGTCCATATATTATTTAAGTTCTTAAAATAAGCTAGTTTAAATAATCCTAGGTCTGGCCGCGCAGCTTTTTTTTAGACCAACATTGTATGGAAACTGCCTGATATCCTTTGTCTTAAAGTTGGAGGTTCTGTAGGATGTCACACAAAATCTGAAAGTACAACTACTTGCTCGGTCGGAAAATCTTCTTGTGGCTCTCAAGCATATTCAAACAACGTACCTATATAGCAAAACAACGTATGCCAGCTTAGTTAATACATTTTCCGGGACAAAAAGTATCCAATATCCCGGGACTTAAAGTATCCCCATATCAAATATAAGCAAAATCGGTTCAGCGGTTTGGGCGTGAAGAGGTATCAGACAGACATACTTTCGCATTTATAATATTAGTATGGATAGTATGGATTTTACAAGTACCTAACCTTTTAGATCACTTTAAACTCGAGACAAACCTTTGTCGTCATTCTCTATAGGCTCTTTATAAGGAATTATCGCAATAGGAGTATACCTCTATCAACTGCGGGGGAATTATGCCACAAAGACCGGGATCTTCATTAAGCGCATTACACATTAGTCACGGGTGTGCGCGGGGGATGCGGGGTGCGGCGGGGGCGCGGGGTTAGATTCTCGCACTACCCTCAATTACATAATACACTAACTACGTCGTGTGTAATATTCTATGGAGCCTCTAAAATGGCGCTCTTTAAATGTAGCTCGAGTATTATTTTTCTTACTTTTATATTATACTAGATGTCCCGGTGAACTTCGTGTCACTTATAAACCTTCCCTGGACTTCCACAATCATTATAAGACTAAAATTAGCCAAATCGGTCCAGCCGTTATCGAGTTATGGCGTTACTAACACAATTGAAAATCCATTTTTATATATATACTAGCTGTCCCGGTGAACTTCGTGTCACTTTAAAACCTTCCCTGGACTTCTACGAATATTCTAAGACTAAAATTAGCCCAACCCGTTCAGCCTTTTTCGAGTTTTAGCGTTACTAACATAATTGAAAATCCACTTTTATATATTTGACTTTTAAGTATTATCACTTTTTCAGGAAATTTTAATTTTTTTTAGAATTTTTCTCTCCGTAAGAACCATCGTCGTACTTCAAGAAATATTTAAAAAAAAGAATTAGCGAAATCGGTCCAACCGTTCTCGAGTTTTGCGTTTTGCTTAGCAACACATTCAGCGACTCATTTATATATATATATATATATATATATATATATATATATATATATATATATATATATATATATATATATATATATATATAGATTATGAATGCGAAACAGTGTCTGTCTAAAACCTCTTGACGCATAAACAGCTGAACCGATAAAGATGAAATTCGTATTTGATACTTGGATACAATAAACGAATTTTGTCGCAAGAGAATACTGGTCATAAGTAGTTGCGGATATCTAATTAGTAATTAGAAATATTATCGCGTCAAGAGCAGCAATCGTTCCTGCCAATATAATTTTGATATTAATTTCAATTCAGCGTACTGTTTTAATTTCTGTTCATTTTATTTAATGCAAATCTTATGCCATAAAACAAGGTACTGAAAATTCTAGAACACTTTAAAAAGTCTCAGATACATAAAACCCAACTACCTACTCTTTTCAGCAACCATTTGAACGTGTCACAAAATCTCTACTAGTTATTATTGAATTAACATCATAACGCGGAAGACATTATATTTTACCAAACAACTGGATTATATCGAAGCGACATTTTAAGTCCTCTCCCTGCGGAGGATCTGTATCGTGGATTCCGGGAAGAGATACGATATGAGGGCACAGTTTTTCCCGCCAATTTCTCGTTTCAAACAGATAACAACCGAGGGATGATTTACGATGGAATATTGTATTAAAGAAATAATACATACAGAAATATTGCGATCATTCCACTTGATATCACCAAAACGACACCACCGGTGGGGTCATATGCAATCTCTAGTCCATATGACACCACCGACTATTAGTGATGTTACATATAGGTCTACCAGAACCTGATGGCAAAAAGTGAGAAAATAAATTGACTCTAGGGGTAATAGGATTAAAACATTTTCAACCTTTTTTTATTCCTTTAGCGGCTTATTTTGTGTGTGAAACATGCAAATAATATAAAAAAATTATCCAATGATCAAGGACATTTTTTTTAAATCTGCTGTCAAAAATTATCATCAGATTCTGGTTGACCTATAGTTGCTAGTTGTTGATATGAAAACTCCAATAAAGTTCAAGCTGTAAAGTTTATTATATTACAAGGTTCAACCACTTACGGATTTTGTCGCGGAGCACTTTTATTAATCCCGACGTTTCGGCTACTTTACAGCGGCCGTGGTACAACGGTAGGACTGAGGTGACAGGCGTCCAATTTATTGAAGTTCTTCAACTACCCGAAGATTCATCAATTTTTGTTTGCGTTCCGATCTACGCAGAACGAACTTACAGTGTCATGAAGCCGAGGTTTCCTAGATTTGTGCTTTAGTTTATTTATCACTTTAGAGAGATTTAAACACCATAAGAGATAATTTATTTAAAGTGTACAATATTTAACTACCCTTAAATATACTGCACTAATATTTAGCGCCTGTTGAGAAAATAGATTAAAACTCTGTTTTGCAACTGCTAGTCAGTTTTATAAAAGCGCCTGAATTAAAATAAAAGCAAAACATTATTACACAGTCGAGCACAAGAAATAAAAGGAAATCAATAAATTAAAGAACGCCTGCCGAAATTCTCAAGCAAGATTTTTTACGCGTAAATAACAAAGTTTAGGCCAGGTTACATCAAACTCAAAATGTCCAAGACCTATAAATGGGGATGCTGTGACTCGAACGATGACGACAGAGAGGGTATACTGTGCGCAACTTGCAATAAACACTTTCATCACAAATGTATCGGTCTGAGTCGGAGTGCCTCTACTTCACAATGGAAGTGCCCAGACTGCTCGGATAAAAGGATCTGCAGAGATGATACTCCTACTCGCTATAAAATGGACAACGTCACCAAGAGATCTGCGAAGCGTCCAGCCCTAAAATCGCCACCTAGCAATGACATGATCGACTTGATGAAGCAGCAGGATGTGTCTGATATTGTAAGTGAGGCTATTAAATCAGAGATGTCAAATGTAATTAAAGAGTTTAAAACAACACTTACTTCTGTTATGAAATCGGAATTAGCAGACATTAAAAATGAAATAAGAGAGATGAGAGAGTCTATGAATTTTATTAATAATCAGTACGAGGAGTTTAAACTTGAGCACGAGAAGACGGTTAAAATCTTAGCCAAAGTACAGGACGAAAATATTAAATTGCAGAATACAGTTTCCACCTTGAATAATCGCATTGAACAGATGGAACAACATGCCAGATCTAACAACTTAGAAATACAATGTATGCCAGAGTCAAAATCAGAAAACTTAGTGGCTACTGTAGTGAAATTGGGAAACGTTCTCCAGTGTCCTATTTCTGAAGGTCAAATTCTGCAATGCACCCGTATAGCAAAAATGGATCGTACAAGTCTTCGCCCTCGTTCGATTGTTGTACAGCTTAATTCCAGCAGGCTGCGAGATCATCTGATTGCGGCTGTTATTAATTTTAACAAACGTCAGGACAAAGGCAACAAGCTAAATACAACGCACTTGGGTATTGAGGGTGAACCACGTCCGATATATATATCTGAGCACCTCTCTCCTAGTAACAAAGCTCTTCATGCTGCGACCAGAATAAGAGCAAATGAAAAAAAATATAAGTACGTCTGGATTCGAGGAGGGAAAATATTCGTTCGTAAGGACGATGAAGCAAGATACTTAATAATTAAAGATTTAGACTCCTTAAATAAATTAGTGATTTAAAAAGTAGTGTGTAATATTTATAAATGTATTTTGGTGTATAATTGTTCTAAAATTCAAACTTCAAATATATTACCAAAATGTTAGAGGCTTCAGAACCAAGACAGATAATCTATATGTTGCTGCCCTTTCTTGCGAGTATGATATTTTAGTTCTGACAGAATCATGGTTGAATTCTAGTGTTTATGATAGAGAATGTATTGATAGCAGATATGACATTTTTAGGAGAGACAGATGTGACACTGATAGTACTAAGAGAGACGGAGGAGGCATTCTATTAGCTGTCCTAAAAAAATATAAGGCAAGTAGGAAATCCAAATGGGAATCACCTAAAGAAGATATCTGGATCATGCTGAAACTGTCAAATCAGAACATTGCTATATGTGCCATGTATGTCCCACCCCCTCCAACAAGTTGTTATGTAGAGTCAATTTTAAATAATTTCACGCAAGTCATGTTACATAAATTACCGAATGATACGATTACATTGGTTCTGGGAGATTTTAATTTTGGTGATATTGTATGGCAGGATAATTTGGAAACCAAAAACACTTTACAAGCCGCAACTACTAACTCTTTAGTAACGAACATGTTCTTGGATGCTATAGCTTTTAATAATTTATATCAATTGAATTCTAATTGTAATTTTAATAACCGTGTACTAGATTTGACACTGACTAATAAGCCGGAACTAATTAGTGTGGAAAAATCAGATCATCATCTTGTGCCTATTGATCCACACCACCCGCCGTTGGTAGTTAATTTGCAGATGCCAACTTCTGCCAGACATTTTAGGCCTAAACGTTCTTCTTATTTCAATTTTGCAGCATGTGATTATGTTTCAGTTTCCGCGGAATTAAATAGCATCGATTGGTCTCAGGTATGGGATAATCAGTCCACGATTGATGAAAGGGTTGAATTATTTTATAGCAATATTTTTTCAGTCATTGAAAAACATACTCCTCGTAAAATAGGGCGAGATTTTAAATACCCTGTATGGTTCTCGAAGCCACTTATACGAGCTCTTAAAGAAAAGGCTAAACTACATTCGAAAATAAAAAGGTATAATAATCCATTAGATATAATTTCATTCAAAGTTTTAAGAAATAGATGCAGTAAATTGGTGAAAGACTGTTATGAATCCTTTAACAAGAATGCCTTAGTACATATCAAAAGTAATCCAAAACATTTTTGGAAATTTTCTAACAGTCGTAGATCTAAACAAACGACATTTCCACAGGAGATGTCTTTGGGTAGCGTTACAGCGAAAGGAGGACAGGATATATGTGAACTGTTTGCTCAGCACTTCATGAGTGTTTATCAATCAGTTCCTTTGGAAGGTAATTTACGTTATTTTATAATTAATGAATATATAAACACTTCAACCCTTTCATCATTTAACATAGAGCAGGAGGAGGTTTATAATTATCTTAAGACTCTAGATACTAACAAAGGCCCGGGACCGGACGAACTGCCACCGTTGTTTTTTAAGAAATGTGCAAAGTCTCTTGTGAGTCCACTCTGTGATATTTACAACTACTCCTTAAAAACAGGGATTTTTCCTAGTCGTTGGAAATTAGCTCACGTTACACCGATACATAAGGCAGGGAAGATAGAGGATATCACTAACTATAGGCCGGTATCGATACTCTCTATTCCAGGAAAAATTCTTGAATCTTTTGTACAGCGTAAAATTTACTTTCATGTTAAACATTTACTTCATAATAATCAGCATGGCTTCCTACCTCGTAGATCAACTACAACGAACTTAGTCTCATATGTATCCTACCTAACAGATATCCTTGATAAAAGAGGTGAGGTACATGCTATTTATACAGATTTCAAGAAAGCTTTTGACCTTGTTCAGCATGACATTTTGTTACATAAAATTGAACAGATGGGAGTTCACGGATCTCTTTTGCGGTGGTGTGAATCATATATTAGAAATAGATCTCAACTGGTATCCATTCATGGTTTTAAGTCCAAAAGTTCCCTAGTACCATCTGGTGTACCTCAAGGCTCACATTTAGGGCCTCTATTTTTTATTATTTTTATAAATGATTTGTGTTTTGCTTTGAGAACATATTTTAAATTTTACGCCGATGACCTGAAAATCTACAAGGCAATTACCACTTGTGACGATACTCAGCAACTTCAGGAAGATCTTAACACTGTTTATAGATGGTGCTGCAGGAACTACATGGTTTTAAATGTTGGCAAATGCTATTTTATAAGATTTACTAAAAGGCGCAATAAACTTACTGCAGAGTATAGTATCAACGGTCAACCTCTATCGGAGATGTCAAGCATTAGGGATCTAGGTGTCATCATGGACTCTGCGCTTAGTTTCCGTGATCATATGGAGAATATAATAAACAGGACTTCTAAATTGACAGGATTTGTAACAAGACAAATGAAAATATTTAATGAACCAAGTATATCCATCCTAATATTTAATTATATTATTCGCAGCATTCTGGAATACTGTTCACCGGTATGGAATCCAACTTATCAGACGCATTGTGATCGCATCGAGCGGATACAGAAACGTTTTGTTTATTTTTTATGTTTCAATAATCCTACGTGCAGAAGGTTTTATTAGGGTTCCGTACCTCAAAAGGAAAAAACGGAACCCTTATAGGATCACTTTGTTGTCCGTCTGTCCGTCCGTCCGTCTGTCAAGACCCTTTTTCTCAGGAACGCGTGGAGGTATGAAGCTGAAATTTATATCAATTACTCAGGTCTACTGTCCCTTGAAGCTGTGAAAAAATCAAACTTCTAAGCCAACGCAATCAAAAGATACAGCCGTTTATGCCGCAAATTTTCGACACTTGCAAGGGAATCAAAACCTACAGGGTGCTTCCCGTGAACTCAGAATCTTGAAATTTGGTACGAAGCAACGTCTTATAGCATAGATAAAGGAAAAATTACGAAAACCATAAATTTTTAGTTACATCACATAATATTTTTTTTTTTAATAATTTTAAACTTACTACCCATTTCCTCATAAACGCGTAGAGGTATTAAATTGAAATTCATACCAAATACTCAAGTCTATAATACCTTTAAGCTGTAACAAAATCAAACTTCTATGTCAACGCAATCAAAAGAAACAGCAATTTAAGCTGCATATTTTGAAACTCGCAAATACTCGCAAGGGAATCAAAACCTAAAGGGTACTTCCAGTCGACCTAGAATCTTGAAATTTGGCATGAAGCAACGTTTTATAGCACACATAAAGGAAAAATTCCGAAAACCTTAAATTTTTAGTTACATTACAAAATATATATTTTTTAATAAATATAAACTTATTACTTTTTTCCTCATGAACGCGTAGAGCTATTACTTAAACGATAAAGAGATCTTTGTCTTAAATTTATGCTCCTCCATCTTTCCCCATTGTAATGTTATGAATTTCATTTTGCAATAAAAATACCATAGTTATGACTCGATTGTCGTAATGAACGAACTTTGTAAACCTTGCAGGTTTGTACGGAACCCTCGGTGCGCGAGTCCGACTCGCACTTGGCCGGTTTTAGTTATGAAGACAGACTAAATCACTTCCAAATATCGACGTTAAAAGCGCGCCGCAAAATGCTGGATATGATGTTTCTTTACAAGGTTACACATGGACTGATCGATGCGCCTGATTTGCTGGAATCCTTGTCATTCAGCGTACCCAGAGTGGGTAGTCGTTTCCAACATCGTAAAACTTTTTCACTATCATCATACAGGACAAATTTAGGACAACATGGCCCTTTGTATCGCATGTGTTCATCATGTAATGCTATCAATATGTCCTATGACATATTCTCTGGTTCTCTTGTCTCGTCTAAAAAGACTCTTAAGGAGATCTTCGGCTAGGGTAATTACTGTTTTTTCTTTGTAAGTAACTCCAACTAAATATGTGTTTAAAAATAGTAGTTAGTTGACACAAATTCTAATTGTTATGTGCATGTTGTGTTCACTTCTTAGAGAGATACATTCTCTGGCATTATAATTTTATACTCTATTATTTATGGCTACATGTATTGTGAATTGTATCTTGTTTTGTGAACCTAATAAAAAAAAAAAAAAAAAAATAAAAATTAAAAAAAAATCACTGGATCCCAACATAGATGGCAGCACCCAACCATCTTCGTGGTTAAAATTAGGGTGTTTTTTAATTTCAATGGCCTCGCGTATCATTCTTGGGCGGTATCTTGCTTCTTTTGCCAGTACTTGTGGCTAAAAGTGCTCCGCGACAAAATTCGTAAGTGGTTGAACCTTGTAATATAATGAGTGATACTCGCGTAAAGAAATCATTAAGTAAAGTTTATATTTATCTGTCACTCAAATGGTCATCTCGATATCACTAGGGTGGTGTCATATGGACTAGAGATTCTATATTATGACACCACCGGTGGTGTCGTTTTGGTGGTGTCAAGTGAAAGGAACGAAATATTGTATAAAAGATACCGGGTGTAACAAATCTTTTTTGATTTGCCTTTCCCAAAGTGGGCGATAACGCCCCCTTGTGGGCCGCTGAAGGTTTAAAGGGTTTGGGACCCAGAAAAAACATGGGGGCATTGTGTATAGGCTTGGGGGGTGATTTATTTCATCAGGATGCTTTTTAAATTTAAACAATGGGAGCGCTAAAATATAATTTGTTCTTAAAGTGGGCGGTAGACAAAATAAGTTAGGAAACCTCTGCTTTAGAGTGTGTATGCGTCTCATAATATACAGAATGCAACAAAATTAAGTGAATACTTTGAGGTGTGTATGTGTTTCCTATACAGAGTTCACTGTGAAATTAGCAGTGCTGAAAAAGCAACTTTTTTTTATGATTTGAATGGGCAAATTCATGACGCTGTGGTGCTTGCCCACACAAATCACAAACAGCTCTTTGAGTATCACTTAGTTTTGTTACACCTTCAACCTTGTATATGAAGTTTGTATATAAAATATGTTTATGACGTGATTATCATGTAATAAGTGTGTAGGTTTTGTGAAGTTAACCTTTTTTGTTTACTTTGTAACCTTAGCCAGTTTTGATATTATCTTCGTGACAGCGTGACAGTCTGGGCATAATTTTACGTAACAATGTTTTTGTTCGGATGTCACTATCAGCCTATAGCCGTTCAGCTATAAAGCATCCTACGGTACTTACAGAGTAGACAGAATTATAGAGTATGCCGACTTAGAACTGATGTTGAAATTTTTAAATTTGACGTATTATGACGAAAATCGTCGCTAGGGTTGTTAACTTGTTACCTACGAATTTAAAACTATTACATATTCGCTGGACGTGTTCCTCTTTGGTCGTATTGTTGTTTGTATTTTGGCACATGCGATTAAAATTGTCAGAATCCAATTTTGAAATCTTTATTTTAAATATTTAAAAATAAATTATATCAGCCAGCGCGAGGCACATTCCGTTCATAATCCTAGTGAAACCTAGTGAATTTGACAGATATTGACACCGGTTCGTTTCTTTGCAGTCGAACTACTGGTAGTTATGTCTATTGTGCTACTTATTTTAATCGAGACCACGGCTATGTTTTGTTTATACAGGGTGCTTCAAAAGTGGTATAGTAAGCCGAAAGGGGTGACTCAGGGAGTCATTCTGATCAACTTTCGTTCTAGGACTTCATCATTCTTCATAGAAAGTTTGTTGGTCACGTGACTTTTTACTGTGGAAAAGTAAAAAAAAAATATCGCGAATTTCCAAAAGTCGTTGAAAAAAGTTGTTCAGAATGACCCCTTTCGACTTAGTTTACCATTTTGAAACACTCTATACACATCAATAATATAATTATTGTTTATTGTTTCCACTATATTATCTATTTTAAATAATTCTGAAATCTGACTTGCATCTTAAGCACAGCAATGTCAGTGACGAACAAACAAAACATATTAACTCCATATTTGGGCACCGCGCACGGGCCCTTACATTTGTGATATTAGTCACTCACAAACAGACCGAGAGCAACTTGATATTAACCACTACTTAAACTTGGTCCTGTAATTAAACCGCGCCCAGGCGCTTGTGGCTCAAGAGCCAGCGACAGCTAGACTTTCGTCATTTTATAAACCTAAGAGCCAGTCCTCATGGCGCGTTGCGTCAGCGTTGCGTCGACGTAGCGTTGCCATTGCGTTGTTTTACATACAAATAACCAAAGTGTTCACACGGTGCGCTGCGTCGTCGCAACGCACATATGACGGACAGCAGCCCCCGAGACGAAGCGGCAGGGGGTGTTGACGTTTTAGGGTCAAGACTGCTTCGTAATAACGCAGCGATGGCGCAGCGCCCATATGGCCAGCTATGCGTTAAACGGCAGCACTGCGTCGACGCCACGTAACGCAACGCGCCGTGTGTACTGACTCTAAAAGTTTACCTCTTATGACCCCTATGGAGGTAAGAACGACCAGCAACTCAACTGGAGTGAGAAGCAACTGTTAAAAGTGTCCGGCAGTGAAAGACGCAATTCCGACAGTTATCCCAAAGGAAATAAGATAGAAAATTGAGCTTTATATTTTTTCGAATGTCAGGTAGACCATCAGAACTCCTCCTAAAGTATCTGCGACCCAAACTCCATGTATGCTAGTCATTCTTACCTCCAATAACTTAATTCCATAGGGGCTCACAAACGGGTAAACTTTTAGCTCTTATAAAGTGACGAAAGTCTGGCTTTCGCGGACTCTTACTCTATTTGCTTACTAGAGACAACGAAGGATTGATTCGAAGAAGACGGAGTCTTGCTGGTATAGGTCACAGAAAACGAAAAACATAGGCATTAAGGGTCAATTCCATCCGTCTGAATGTAAGTAATGTGTACTTGATAAACAACTAGATGACGCCCGCAACTTCTTTGCGCCAAAACTCGTTTGACGCGCAGTAACCGTACCTACATTTTTCCGGCAAAAAAGTAACCTAGGTCCTTTCCCGGAACTCAAAGTATCTCCATACCGAATTTCAGCATAATCGACGCAGTGGGAGTTTATACGTGGGAGAGCCATGCTTCGGCACGAATGGGCCGGCTCTCACAGAAAACCGGCGTGAAACAGCGCTTGCACTGTGTTTCGCCAAGTGAGTGAGTTTACCGGAAGCCCAATCCCCTATCCTATTCCCTTCCCTACTCTTCCTTATTCCCTTCCCTTCCCTACCCTACCCTCCCCTATTACCCTATTCCCTCTTAAAAGGCCGGCAACGCACTTGCAGCTCTTCTGATGCTGCGAGTGTCCATGGGCGACGGAAGTTGCTTTCCATCAGGTGACCCGTTTGCTCGTTTGTTCGTTATTTCATAAAAAAAAATGTGGCTCGGGCATATAGACGTAACAGATCGACTGACAGACAGACAGATACACTTATTCATTCGTAATATTAGTTTTTATACTGCAAGTCAGCTCCATTCACTAGAATGCTGAGTTTTCGCTATAAATAACTAGGGTTGTAAAACAAATGAGCTAATACGTGGTTGTACACGACGCATGTTGTAGAATATTAACTTTTTACGGCCGACGACCGACATAAATTAACTTTGGCTTCATTTCAGCAGTTTCGTACCTGATTGAAGAATAACACAAATACATTTTTGCTTATTCTCAAACATTTACTTGCAAAATATATTTTATATTTTTGTGCTTACAACATTTTTCTTATGAAAACTATGACAAAAATTTTTCTTAAGGCGCTGTGGTTGTTGCAACTACGTAAAATGGGTTTTTTAAAACACGTTTTTAGTAAAGGAAATGTCATTATTTAAGTATAAAATAAGTACCGTTTTAAAATTGAGAAAATTTCCTATACGCTCGATAGAATAAAATCTCAAAGATGACTGTTATAACGATGTTTTTCATAATTAAATCATTTTATGGCTAAATTACACACTTTCTAGAAAAAACAAAAAATGTAATATATGTGTCGTAACCTAACGTAAACGATTTGATATATTTGATTTGTGTAATACTAAAAACAAAAGGTTTTTACTCCTATTTTCTATTATCAAGGCACGCGGCGAGCGCGTAACAGCCACTGTACAAGGCGCGCTGATATGAATGTTATTTTAATGTCCTTAACGTCGATATTCGTACTGACAGACATCGACCTGCTTATTTTAGGGACTACTGGGCCTTAAACTATCTTTATACCATGCTAGAAGTGCGCCCAGCTCGGCCCGCATATAAACGGTATCCTGCGGTAATTGTACATTTTCCCGAGATAAGGTAACAACGTCAAGCTTAAGCAGCTCATAGATTTTTTATGAAATTTATACTAATAATTGTTTGTTTGTTTATTTCAATGAGCTTCAACATAGACCATGAGGAGGGATTTACATTTATTATACTTGCTTGTGATCTCGTGGTGAAACCGCCAATCCGTTCGGGCGGACGCATTTAAATTGATCCTAAAAGAGACAAATGCAATAAAATCAGTATCGTTAACCGATTTAAGATTTGAGGCACGCCAATCCGGAGTACGCAAACGGAGCTCTGGCTACAAACTTATAACACGTATTTATTTAATTCGAGTACAGATTTCGATTGCGGCAAAGTAAATACATTAATTCCGCGATATGGTGGGATGGATTAGATTTTATTTGTTCAGAACAGCATTGATCGCGGTGCGGTGTTTGCTTCATCCTATTATACTCACAAATTACTTATTTGCTGATTCTAAATCTGTGATGTCGAATTGAGTATTCCCCTGTTACCCGCATGCGATTTAACCGGTTATATGTAATACAGTAGGTATAGCAACGCCTCCGTGGTCCAGTGGCTTAGAGCGCGGCTCTTGAGTCGGAGTTCGTTGGTTTGATTCCCGCATTGGAAACATGTTATTTCCAAGTTTGGCTAGGACAATGCAGGCTGATCACCTGGTTGTCTAACAAGTAAGTTGATCCATGCGTCGGATGGGCATGTAAAAATCCGGTCCTGCACCTGATCTCTCGCCAGTCGTGTCGGTCTTCCATCCCACTGGGTTATGAGAGTAAAAGAAATAGAGAGTGTTTTTGTGTAGGTACTGTATACTTACTTGGGCACTATAAATTACTACTTATTTTATTACCGCTGCGTTACTGGCCTGGTTTCAATGAAACTGACCACTGTCACCAAAACCAGTGTGGGAGTATTTTTTTAATAGTATAAGTATAGAAAAGGCGTATCTACATCAATTCAGCGTACAAACATGTGGACAGACAAGCTTTCGACTTCGTACTAAACTAACCAAGTATTTAATCGAGGCGTCGCGATGCATTTTTAATGAGCTATTCAAAACTGACTGGACAAAAATTAACTTTACTAACATCACTTAAAGATACACTTTGTATTGTCAATTCGAAGTGTATCATACTTGTCGCCAGCAGCTTAGAGCTGCCTGTTCCTAAATGACTCATTTTAAAATGCATCCTATCGCAACGCCTCGTAACGTTTCAATGTGTACTGACCCTAACGATATAACTTATAACGTATTGTGGATGTTTCATGTAGAGTAAAAACTAAGGAGTAGGCTGACTCATAATTCGAATACGTTTAACATATTAGGTATAATAGTTATCTAATATCATATCGGCCGGCGCGCGCCATACCACTTTCTGATAAAGTGCCGAATAGACTAATCACAACTTTTTTGACAGATTCTCCATACTTGATCTGTCAAGTTAATTGTTGGATAGCCTATCCGGCACTTATCAGGAAGTGATGAAACAGGCCCTTAGCATTGAAACATGTTGCGTCGCGCCCAACTCGCGTATATTCGCCCGTTTATTTGAAGTCGAGGTACTTCTTAGTTCTGCCTACTCTGTTTCATGGATGTAATCTCGTATGTATAAATGAAGAAGCCAAGGGAATTGTATCATAAGTAATTATCGTCAGCTCCGAACAATTTCCGTTCCCGCCTACTCACGTTTAGATCCAAAGGTCGCGTGTCTCTGACATTGTTTTTGCGAAAAATTATATTATATTATTATTTTATGATACATCCAGATGATGTTAAAAATTTATACTGCGAGATTAAGGGCCTGTTTCACCACTTCCTGATAAGTTCCGGAAAGGCTATCCACAACTTATCCGACAGATAGAGTATGGAGTATCTGTCGGATAAGTTAAGGATAGCCTATCCGGAACTTATTAGGAAGTGATGAAACAGTCCCTTAGTAAAATAATTGCATTGTTACTAGCTTACTTACTACGATGGCTCAGCGACCCAAAGCGGATCTTGGCCTCCGACACGAGTTTGCGCCACTTGTCGCGGTCTTGCGCAGTTTCTTGCCACTAGCTCTGCTGCTAAAGTAGACATATTGTCTTCTATATCGGGCGTGCGGGCGTCATCAAAAAATCGTTTATCGTGCGAGAACCGTACATTTTCCCGGGATAAAAAGTATCCTATTTTATTTCCCGGGGCTCAAGGGATATCCATACCAAATTTCAGGAAAATATGTTCAGCAATTTGGGCGTGAAGTGGTAACATACAGACAGACAGACAGACACTTTCGCATTTATAATATTAGTATGGATTAATTGTAACATTATAATAGGGATGACGACAAGGTCAAAGATTAGCTGATTTTTTTAAATAAAATAAAGACATAGCGAAAAAATATAAGTAATTCCAAAATTTCAGCTTCATAACTTATGTATTTTTTTTTGTTATGAGCCTTCAAAGTTGGATAGTCAAGTTGATTTTTTTTATAAAATTCCTTATTTTTTGTATACCATTCGATAAGTTATGCAATTTATAAAAAAATATTATGAAACCACTTTCATAAACGCAATATTTAACATAGCTATCGAACAAACTACCTAAGCGTGACGTCACAGTTAGGTAACATTTTGTATGGATAATATCTTGGAGAGTTTTTAAGCTATCAAAGTAATTTTTACCGATATTCCTATTTTTGAATGGTCCTTCACTTACCAACAAGAAAAAAAAATCGTCATGCCTATTGTATACAACAAGCAGGCCCAGTAAAATAATATTATACTACAATATTATGGTGAATTTACATAATGGCCAGTTACAACGTCGAAACAAAAAACGCAACACGGTGCTGCAAAACAGAGATAAGTGATAACATAAAAAATTCTAGGAGAGTGCAACGTACGACTTTAAATTTTAATTTTGTATTGCTTTAGTGCATAGCAAGATAATATGTCTCAGTTTGGGGATACCTATCACTAAGCCACAAATTAGGTACTAAAGATCGATTTCGACTGTAACCACAGTTGTCAGTATATTATGGACAATTCAAATCGACGTCTGCAGCGAGTGGAAGTTTCTGGAACTCGTGAGATCGGAGTTATGGCCCTAAACAAGCCGTATCGCTTCACCTCCGAGGTTGTTGCCGGAGCTAAGAGCCGCTCCTCGAAATAAGACCGTAACAGTGTATAGGAGGAGCGATTTTACTTGGAGGGTGTAATTTTGCCGTTGTTGATGGATGGTTTTTAGGATGGATGATAGATGGATTTGAATTCTCTTTCAATCAAAATAGTTTATTTTAGATTTTAAATTATAAATACAAAAGTCAATTTCATAAATAATAATGGGCAGTGGATGTCCACTATGTCCATTCAAATTGCAATGAGATGTTGTATTACTGTTGAAAATATCGTTGAATGGGCTCAAAACATTATTACCTTTAGTGCACCATCCAAAAGTACGAACTAACGTATTCACCATAACTGATAGGCTGATACTTCCTCAACATAATATCTAGGTTATCAGCCAGCTTGCAGTCAGGCAAGCAAAATATTCCAAAAAAATACACGGCAAAAACGGCATGCAAAACTTATTAAATAACAATTCGCTCCGCTTATGCCCGTATTCTGGTCTCGCGCCCCTAGTTATCCGCCCATGTTTACGTGTGCGTCTCCCCTCCCTCCTCCTGTACGTCCACGACAGACACCACTTTAGCGATTTCAAATTGAAACGTCATTGTTCACGCTCCCGCTAGCCTCATTGTCCGTGGAGTTCAAGCGGGGGTTCCAGTTACTGGTGTAACAGTAGCTTGGATGTGGAGACTCACTGCAATAATGATGATATAGGCGTGTTGATATAATGCTAGTGGCAAGTACTATGTTGCAAGTTGCTGGCAAACTAACGCAAACGTATAGGCGTGTTGACAGAATGCTAGTGTCGAGTATGAGTTTACTAAACAGTTACTATATGAGTTAGGTTTCCTGTGATTTACTGGCACACTAGCATCGATTTACTAAGACTTTGATAAGCGTTAATTGTGACTAAATACCAAGTCCAAATGTTCAAAATATTATGTTGTGCAAGAAATTAGAATACTTATACATATTTTGTAGTTATCTACTTTTACTCTTATTTTAAAAGCACGTTTTTCAGTTACAAAATTATGAATCCTTTTCCATAATTAATTATTAGTCTAAAAAACATCCAGATAAAGTATAAGAAAATGCTACTTTGCTTGTAAATAGCTTTTTCTTTAAGTTTATCTGGATGCTTTTTAGATAATATTTAAATCACTCATAAATATTATAATACCCCTTTTGATAATTATACTTGCATCATGTATTCCAGTACGCAAGTTACTACTCCATCCCAGTATCACGCCAGTCGACTGTATTGCTGTAGAACTCACTTTGCACTGCTACCTTGGTTTTTGAAGTACCATCGACGTATCAGTAGGCATAAATATAATAAAATCACCCCAATAGCTCATTAGTCATTAGTATTTACAGAACGTACTAAAACAAATTACTAATAGAATAGTACGTGAGGGGACTTAGTATACTTACATAACAATAGAAAATACAATCTTCTATTTCAAACAAAATAAATTGTTTTGTTCTACAACATAATTAAAGCCTTTCATGTCAATAGACTCATCTTCATAATTTGCCTCGCAACAGTATGAGTTCTTGGTATCCATACTAATATTATAAATGCGAAAGTGTGTCTGCCTGTCTGTTTGTCTGAGACCTCTGTGATGACGCCCACAACTCCGTTGCACAATAATTCTTTTATCGCGCGAAAACCGTACACTTTTCTGCGTACATAGTATTTCCTTTTCCGAGACTCAAATCTCTCCATATAAAATTTCAGTAAAATCGGTTTAGCGGCGTGAAAAGGTAACAGACATATTTGAAGCAGGGAGTATAAGTGTGACTTTCGCATATAATATAATACTAGCTATTTGACCAAGCTTTGCTAGGTATTTGATAAAACACGAATAAAATGACATTTTCTAAAAATTATTCCTAGCTAGATCGATTTATCGCCCACGAAACCCCCTATATACTAAATTTCATGAAAATCATTGGAGCCGATTCCGAGATTCCAATTATATACAGGGTACCATATGTGCAATGTGTGCAATGCACACGGGCGCCACACTCTAGGGGCACCATATTGCCATCTTTAGGGGCGCCAAAATTCTTTTTTTGCACACAGGCGCCAGCAGCCTTTACGGGGGCCCTGATTATACATATATATACATATATACAAGAATTGCTCGTTTAAAGATATAAGATTTATTTAGTATAGTTTTCGTGGTATGAAATTTGTTTTAACAATATCATGCAATCGCAAAAAACACTTTGCTTCCTTATTGCACGCAAAAACTGTTATTAATAATTCATATAACGTTTATTCACATACTACAAAATATATTTTCGTAAGAAACTGTAATTTCATTTAGTATGCATTGAATATTATAACCGACCGAATTCAATAGCGAGCGATTCAAGCGTATTTAATGTGAACAAATATTGTACAAAAATAATTTTATATACAAACAACATTCCGTGACGACCTGCCGCTAAAAAAATATATTTGTTGTAACTTGTAGTTATAACTTACGTCATTTGTTTTTTTTTTAATCTAGGTATAATTTTGTAGGTTCTCCTTTAACCATCAGAGAAGTTATTTCATAGGCAGATGGTGGACCTACGTAATTTGGTCGCATTATGTCAAAACCAGATGACAGACATACACAACATAGAATTGACGTAATTCCACCAAATTAATTTCTTCGGTACATAGGGACTCAAGAATACTAAATTACCAAAATTATAATATTATTTGCTTGATTACCGTTATTTAGATATTCTCCAAAAATACAACTAACTTTGGCACGAATGGGCCGGCTCGACCGGATAAATACCACGTTCTCACAGAAAACCGGCGTGAAACAGCGCTTGCGCTGTGTTTCGCCGAGTGAGTGAGTTTACCGGAGGCCCAATCCCCTAACCCCTACCCTATTCCCTTCCCTTCCCTACCCTCCCCTATTACCCTATTCCCTCTTAAAAGGCCGGCAACGCACTTGTAGCTCTTCTGATGCTGCAAGTGTCCATGGGCGACGGAAGTTGCTTTCCATCAGGTGACCCGTTTGCTCGTTTGCCCCCTTATTTCATTAAAAAAAAAACTACTAAAAAGATTTTTTATCAACTTTATGAATTCTTTTTAACACGTGAAAATGTTCCCATCCATACTATGTTTATTTTAAAAGCCGATCCGACAAAGTTTTTCTTGAACTCCAAACAAATACTGTCATACCTTTTCAAACAGTTTAAAAGCTAATTATTATGTGATCAACAGACGAGGGCTTCGAGCCAACGCCCTAATTATGAGCCCTTTCGACGTGAGAATCCCATTTTATTTAAGGAAAAAAGAGGTTTATTTTTCTTTAAAAATATATTTTCCAAATAAAAATGTTTTGCGTTCGTACATTTTAAGTGCTCACGTTCCAATTAACATAATTATTTTATTATCATGTCAAG
Organism: Aricia agestis; assembly: GCF_905147365.1. Lineage (NCBI taxonomy): Eukaryota > Metazoa > Arthropoda > Insecta > Lepidoptera > Lycaenidae > Aricia > Aricia agestis. Next base: position 1,373,854 of record NC_056408.1, on the reverse strand, counting down.
TTTTATGCTTTTTAACAGATTAAAAAGCAACGTAAAGCAGAATCCCATCTATTCGGATTTCATTAAAGTTTTAATGAGAAATTCAGCGCCGAGCTGTGTCTGGATCAGAAAAGTAGGGAACATAATATAAATATACCCTATAAAAACATTAATCATTTCAAATCAAACGCATCATCCTAACAAAGTTGTTACGAAACTTCAACAAAAAATATGCAAAAACTAAAGCTATATATAATTATTGACAAAGCAAATTATGATACTACGTGGGAGAGCCATGCTTCGGCACAAATAGGCCGGCTCGGCCAGAGAAATACCACGGGCTCACAGAAAACCGGCGTGAAACAGCGCTTGCGCTGTGTTTCGCCGAGTGAGTGAGTTTACCGGAGGCCCAATCCCCTACTCTTTTTCCTTCCCTACCCTCCCCTAATTCCTTCCCTACCCTCCCATATTCCCTTCCCTCCCCTCCCCTATTACCCTATTCCCTCTTAAAAGGCCGGCAACGCACCTGTAGCTCTTCTGATGCTGCGAGTGTCCATGGGCGACGGAAGTTGCTTTCCATCAGGTGACCTGTTTGCTCGTTTGTCCCCGTATTTCATTAAAAAAAAGCCGATAATTTATGAGGAATAAACAAGACCAGCGGCTTAATTACGATGAAAGAGCTAAAACACCTTTCGCTTCACCGTCGGGTGAAATACGTTGTGACACATGCAGTAAATCCCTGACAATATCATTCCAAAATTAATACCTCCGAAATCCACGAAATCCGTGAGCTCGTTTCAATTATTCGTGGATTGTGCTAATGCAAAAACTCTGTTTGACGAGCGCCTGAGACAAGTTCAGAAATTAGACTTGTTCCAGAGTTTATGCTTTGTTTAAAATTACATCGAGGCGCTGAAAATTTAATTCGACTTTCGCAGGTCGAATGTTGAATGTTTCATAAACAAACTAATCAACTTCTTTTCGAGACGCTTATTTAGAATTTGTGAAAAGCTCGTCTACAATTTGCAAACGTTGTGACTTGCTGTTGACTTTATTTTTTGTTTTGGCCTTACGTGGAGGGAGTGAAAATTATTTTAATTTTCCTTTTTTATCTACAAGTGTGTGCTGTTGCTTGGTATTTTTACTTTTTTTTTTTCATAATAAAAAAATTATGTTGTTTTTGCCTACGAATAATAAAAACTAGTTTTTGCCTTATTTTTTAATGTTTTCTGAAATTATCTACATTACGAACGGCTTTGTTTCATTCCAACAAACACAGTACCAATTGTTCACTATAAAACGAAACATGGCTGAGTCTCGTACTGGACTTCCCTTATTCGAAGCTACGAAAGAAAGAACAGGAATGACGTCATTGGTGTATTCCGGCTCGCATTTTTCGACTCGCGCATTGTTTCTTGACAATATTTCTCCAGTAATTTGGCCTATGAACAATACGGCGGGCCCGCTATACAAATTATGTGAATACCCGCATGTAACAATTAAACCGGAGTGGATGACTACTGTACCTTTTACAATACCTCTCTGTAGACCCGGATTTCCAATGTTCGTTACTCGTGTTTGTTTTAGTGGACTTATTTTTTTATTTCGACTTAAAAGATTCAAGACCTTTTATCAAGTAAATGCTAAACATAATATAAAAGTAAACTTAATTTTTGCATTTATATTAGGACAAAATTTAAACCTTAGTAACGTTATTATAACTTAAGGGTTCACAAAATAATAATATTATTTATTATATTATGCAGAAAGCTTCAATGGCCTTAAATATCTATACTAATATTATAAATGAGAAAGTATCACTGTCTGTCTGTCGGGCTTTCACGCCAAAACTACCGAACCGATTGTAATGAAATTTTGTATACTGATAGTATAAAGCCTGAGAAAGGACATAGGCTACTTTTTTACTGAAAAAAAGGGTTGTAAGGGGGTGAAAATGCGTAAATTTGTTCAAATTAAGTTACTTCCAGAAATTCATAATAGATTGCGCCGTGCGTCTCCTACATCGCGGTGACGCTTGCCCAGACTTCTTTCTATAAGAGGTGGTATCATCTTACATTCGAGTTTCGATTTTTTTTCGATTGTTATTACTTCTGTACGTTATTAAATAACTCAGTACTTTATCTATGCAGTGACGTAACCTTAAAAGTTAAACCTATCAGTGATATAAATAGTTTATGGGTAAAGTTGTGTAATTATGGTCCTAAATAAGCTTTAAAATTTGGCATAAAATATAAAGTTTAATTTAAAAAAATGAAATATTATGTACACACTGCACAGCTGTTTTGATTTAAGGGGTACCAGGGTTTTTTTTATAAAAGCTTTTGACACCAATTTTGTTGACATCGCGCGCTAGAATCTAAAGTCCACGCGGACGAAGTCAGCTAGTTGGTTATAAATTAAAAACTATTCAATAAAGGGCACATTTCTGCATTCATTTTCACATACATATGGAAATGATGATGTTAAACATCATATCAGTTCCTAGAACGGTAATGATTTATCCCAAATAAATAGCGTTGTTTACAGCGTGATTACCGGGTATTATAAAACCGATAGGCTTAAAACATGTCGATGTGATTAACTTAATTATGTCATAAACAGGCTACGAACCTGCATGACATTTTACTCTGAATACTATTATTGCCCTTGGTGATCCATTTTAGGCCCCTTCCTCTTTCTTTTCATAAGTCTCCAGGTTTATCACACCACCTTTTCTTCCGATTACTACTGTTTTACTGACCAGTCGGCAACCAGTTGACCACAGATTAAATAATAGTTACTACATTTGACGAATTTACCCTTCTTTTATGGTACATGTAGAAGACGGGCCCATCCCAGCTCTATTTTAGACTGGCCTCTTTCCTTCTACTTCTTTTTACCTCGTTATAAGGAACAGATTGCTACACCAGGACATCTAAGCTTATTTACACTCTACGAGCCGAAACTCATTTAAAACAAAGGCTGATGGTGCTCCCTCACCGGGACCATTCGCTTGTAATATAATGTTACAAAGTCGAGCATTACATAATGAGCGAGGAGAACCGAACATTACAATGCGCACTTTGTGATGATACAATGTGTAAATATCTTGATACAACTTGTAACATCAATGCTACGTGACAATGAAGTCAGCTTGCTATGGAATGCTCAAAGTCGAATCTATAATATTACATTACACGCGAATGCTTGTCAGTCAGGGAGGTAGTACTATAATGTACATCACATTTTGAATAAAAGTTGAATTTATAATGTTACATTACAAGTAAATGCTCCCGGTAAGGAGCAACTTAGACTGAGCACCGTAAGTTAGGATGGATATTGGGCAGGATGCACATGACCACAAGTTACTATAACTTGTGGTCATGTGGTGGTTTACGTTCTTCCATCGAAAAGGATTTTAGGAGAACAAAATGATTTATTTATACATTCCAGCATACTATATTGGCATTATAACAAAACCGACAAGAACTCCGATCCCTCGAGCGCGGCAGTAACTTCTCACGATATAACATACAGTTGGAAGGAAAACAATTATCATAAACACGAAGGTACAGTCAGTCGGAGTCCCCAATAACCCGCGATTGAAATTCACCGCCGAGCCCGCGAGACGGATTAGGGTCAGGGATACAACATTAAAGATGGCCGCCACATATATTATATTAACATACGCAAATATTGAAAACACCTATTTATTTTACAGGTAAAGGAAAAAGGTAGGAATTATTCAGGATATGATACACGGACGTGTAATTTTTATGAGGCAAAGGTAAATGGGTGTTGAATAGTTTTATCCGTTTTTGTATCAGTAATAATGTTATAAATTTTCATTTCAATTATCAGCAATATTATAATACTTATGTTTCTATACCTCGTGTACAACTAAAATGAGCGTGCATGTAACAACACTTAAAAGTCGGACATAGTTGCAAAAAGGAAGCGAAAAAAAGTGGAAGCGATGTTTTCTAAATGTAACAAAAAGGAAAAAATATACGAGGAAATTACAGAAAAATTGTGTGAAAAGTGTTTAACGACAGCATAAAAATAGTTGTACAAAAGGTGGGCGAACTTTCGCTCTCAGGTAACTCCGGCCGAAGTGTTTTTGCCGGAAAATCTCGTTTCGTTTGTTTTTCCACCCGTTAAGTTCTGTTACGGAGTTCCTTTTTTGTTTATGTCCCCAGATCAACTTCCTTGAAATAGTGCCGAAAAATTGCTAAAGTTTCTTGTTTTCTTGCGAAAGCGGAACAAATTTAAAATACTCTTAAATGCTTGGGTTTTTCTTGTTATTTGCGTGTCAGCTATCTTATTTCGTAAAAACAATGTTTTGGTAAAATGTTGTTGTCACTGTTAGTGTTTAAACAAAACAGATTGTTACAACAGCATGCGAAAGCATATTAAAAGCCTGTTAAAAAATAATTACAGTCGAAGGTTGTTAAAGTTTTATTAGCTCATAAACTACCTAGGTTTCGAAATATTCCTAATAAAAATATCGCAACTTTTATATACCGCATAGCGAGTTTTTAAATCCTTCGTGCAATTTTAGTACCCTCGTAACTTTTGGAGGAATGCTCGAAACATTCTCGTGATCCCCTTAAGGACTCGCGCGGAGTATGCAATAAAAATTAGCATATGCTGTATGCAACTGTGTGCTCATGAGTTAAGCGGTCTAAGCTGCGAGTTCTCAGTCGGCGCCACACATTATGCCGGGCCACGCGCCGTATGTTCTACGATTTGTAACTCGATATTCTAGAATGTTCGAATTTCAACCAATATTTGTAGAAAATTGGGATGAGCGTCTGAGTTCAAAAGTTATATTCAACTGCTGAAAGTAACTGGAGGGGATAATTAGATTCATGTAAATAAATGAACAGTGTTGATTGATATTATATAACATGAGCTTTATTCCGGAAAAATTATAAGGAATAGGTATGAATGTGCGAGACCCTTACGAAATGTATGGAATGGAATAATTTCGGAAATAGGCTCTTTTTATCTGCTCCTATAAAAAAATTCAATCGAATATAGTGTAATAAGTCATTGTAGTCGAAATTCCAATGAACTAGTAGCACATATCACATTTTTACGAACCCGTGACGTCACACCTGCGAATCCAGACCCTTATCTCCGCTGCTCACGTTCTAAATGCGGATTTCAAAACAATCGGGTTCGAAATGCACGCCGCATTTCACGGGAACGCAAACAATGGAATTCACGGGATTGTTAAAATAATTCCACTAACAAGTCAAAAATGCCGATAAATATGCGATCTTTTTGTATTCCAATATTATGATATTAGTTATGGCTTTGGTGCGGTTTGCGGCAATTAAAACGTACGAAATAATTGATCATTCAATACTTTTGACCTACAATTATTAGTACAAATGTAGAATTAATTGGTGAAGCGTTATATTAAATTCATATTTTATGAAATACTAAAAAGTGCTTCAAATTATATTCATTTCATTTATTTGTACACTAAATATTGCCCTCGACTTTGTCGCGCTGAAATACTTTAATCGAACGAGAAGTTTAGTTCAGACGTTTCTGTCCTTTCTCGAGGCTCAAAGTCCTTTAACAAAGTCAGTCCAACGGCTAAAGCGTGACTCAGAAATGACAAACAAACTTACCCATTTATAATATTATGGATATCGCATCAACGTAATAAATGAGAATAATTAGTACTCAAAAGTAAATAGTACTATTTTGTCAATAATGTATTTCCATAAAGTGGTTGAAGGGGAATGTTTATTTGATCAGTATGAAGAGCGCTTGTGAACGGGCTCTTAATGGGGCAATTTAATTTTCTCACAACAGCCAGAAGGCAATAGCGAGTGGATACTCTTCGAGTTTGCCAAGTAGTTAGATCGCTGATATTGCTCTGTACCTCGCTGGGCACAGATGTACTAACGCAGATCCACATTATCTTACACTAGATGATACCCGCAATTTCGTTGAGTCAGAATTCGTTTATAGCGCGAGAACCGTACATTCAAGAAATACCTGTCAGTTGTCTACACCAATCATGACAGCAAGTTTCATTCGAACGGGAACATCTTCTTATCGTCACAATGTTAGTTACCGTACTCCCCCGAAACGGCTTTACTGATTTTTACCAAATTTTATATGCATATTCTGTTGAATATGCATATAAAATTTAGAAAAAATTATATAAAATTCTCAGACCTGCTGGTCTGAGAATCGGCTACTGGCTACTTTTTATATTGATAAATGCATTTGTTGAATAAATAATAGTAAATTACTACAACTTGAGATTGACGGCGACCATTGTTTGTGCGACGGGATACTCAGGATGATGGACGTTGCGGTGACAACGTGATGAAAGTATTTAGTCACTCAAACAAAATAATATGGGCGAAATACTTTATATGGCAAAACAACGTTTGCCGGGACAGCTAGCAATCTATATAAATAAAAATGAATTTTAAACTTTGTTAGTCTCACTCTCTCTCAAAACTGGAGTACGGGCGAACCAATTAGGTTAATTTTAGTCATGAAAAATTCGTGGAGCTCCAGGGAAGGTTTATATTATTAGGTTGTAAGTGAAAACAAACACTAGGTCATCTACTATATAAAAATATATTTAGACAATACTCGCAACATCTACTCTTGAACATCGACGGCAGATCTGTTTAAATACTAATTCTTACAGTACAAGTCGGAGTCCAGTTTCAGTAACAGCTTGGCATCAGCTCACCTTAAATAAACAACGATCCGAATTCAATTACAGCGGACTTATGGTTATACGGTACGGCTAATTGTCTTAGAAGTTTACTACTATTAAAAGGATAAAAATATAACGATGTACTATCAGAGAAATTGAATCACAGGCAGATGCTGGATCTACGGATTATTAAACAAGACGTACGAGCTTCAATAAATCATTCATATTGTATTATATCAAAATATTTTTTTACTTCTATTGCAAACTCATCGACTGGAGTTGTACATCACAGTTTTTATTTTTTCCTAATAACTAACTGACAATAACCATTTCAAGTAGTGAGAGTGATTTTATTTATGGCTAATCTGGCATATACTTTTATAAGTAGCAACGAACCTTTACGTAACATTTGTTACCAAAAATGCCAAATTGTTATTATTATAGGCAAATATTATAGTACAAGTACGTAGTGCTTACTGCCTAGCAAGTAGCAACAAACAGTAGGAAAAATAAAAGTGAACATGTAAAGAGAAAACTTATGTTTACTCCTACGCCTTGAATGATTCATTAGGGCGGGGAAATATACGAATCCCACCAAAACATTAAATGTAAAAAGGAGCCAAGCAAATTATTGCATAGCCATGCAATATATCTATCGTAATAAGTTTTCAGATCACATTCAAGCCTAGCCTTCAACTTATTTTGTAATTTAAATTAACATTCAGTGTATTTATCAATAGTTTTCTTTATTTTATAATTATTATAGTGGCTCGGCAATGAGCACAAGAAAAACAAATATAAAACTTAATATTTGGGGTACTTCATACTTACACAAACGGCAAGCATAAAGTGTTTTTAGTATGTAACGACGCATGTGGACGATGGTACCCAATAAATCCAATCAGTTCAGTTAGATTATTTCTCTAGTGCTCATTGCCAAGCCACTATAATAATTATAAAATAAAGAAAACTATTGATAAATTCACTGAATGTTGATTTAAATTACAAAATAAGTTGAAGGCTTGTCTTGAATGTGATCTGAAAACTTTTTACGATAGATATTTGCATGGCTATGCAATATTTTGCTTGGCTCCTTTTTACATTTAATGTTTTGGTGGGATTTCATTCCTTTTTTTTAAGGTTTCTTTTCTTTTCAGGTTACGTTAAAACTTTTCTGTACTTAGCTTAGCACCCATTCTCTATCTCTAGGTATATATTCTAGGTCGTAAAATTAATTGATAATAACAGGTATAATAACAGTAGGATAATAATAACAAAGTACAAATTCTATGACGATAGCCCAACAACATTTTAAACTTTTAGGAGGGTATTCGACTATTCGTGCACCGATGTTACTTTCGATTGAGTATTACGACCTATCCCGGTTTTTTTTAAACCATAATAATTATACTCCGCAAACAAGCGATACCGCGATATAAAGGGAGTGCTACACCCTCTATCGAGCGAGTATGGAGTGTACATCGTAATTCGCAGATCTGATTTCATTAATTATATTTTAACTTTGTTTTATCCTTTTGTACGTAAAATAATTATTATGAAGTCGAAACTCATTTTTAATGTTCTTGCAAAGCCACAAATATAAAAAACTTTTCTTTTATTTAATAAAGTTATATTATACTTTACAGTTTTTAGGTTTCCTTGCCCAAAGAATGAAAACGGGAGCCTATTCTTAATGAGTCTAGACTTCGCTGTCTGTCTGTCGTCCGTCCGTGTGTCACGAGGCTAGATCTCGAGAACCGCAATAGCTAGATATTTTAATTTTTTACAAATTATATACTTTTGTTGTCGCTATAAAAGCTAATAGTCCAACTAAAATAAAATAAATGATTAATCGGGCGTCTCATACAACAAACACGTTTTTTTGCGCTTTTTTGCTCTATATCCATAATGGTAAAAGAAAGGTTTTTGAAAATTGCAGAAAATACTTAATTGTATTTCAACTTGAATAATAAGTAATAAAAAGTATATAAACTTGTGATTTAAGGGGGGCTCCCATACAAATATATGGTACGGAACCCTATGTACGCCAGTCCGACTCGAACTTGGCCAGTTTCATAATTTTTCCTTTCATTGTGGATAACGACCTACCTTGTTGCCAAATTTAAAGGTTCTAAGTCTGCTAGAAGTACCTTAGAATTTTGATGATCTGTCAGTTAATGAGTGACAAAATGTAGTACCTAACTTTGATCATCCGTAACTATTAAACTATTTATCGAAATGTTATGTAATTTGGAGGTTAAGCTAGTTTTAATATTTTCTCCTAGTCACCGAAATTCTAAATCCCTAGCTTGGTTAACATCGAAGATAAAGGGGGTGTGAAAAAGCCGCGAACCGCTTCGAGAAAAGCATGCTACGGCCGTGCCTTTGCTAAAAAGCTTGGCTGGAGCACTGCCGTGCTCCCAGATTAATTTCTTCACCGAGTTGTGCATATGTACTGGTGATGTTCTCATCAACAACTATGTCGATATAGCAACTAAATATTCCCTTTTTTCACCCACACTCAGAGACTTTAATTGAATGAACACTTTGACAACAACAGATGTGGATTTTAGGTTTGATAAAATTAAAAACAAGCAATCATTAAATTTTTCTAATTACGGAAGTTTGAGTATTCAACTAATTTAACGTGGGTGACGTGAACTTTAACGTGGAAGAGCCATGCTTCGGCACGAATGGACCGGCTCGACCGGAGAAATACCACGTTCTCACAGAAAACCGGCGTGAAACAGCGCTTGCGCTGTGTTTCGCCGAGTGAATGAGTTTACCGGAGGCCCAATCCCCTACCCTATTCCCTTCCCTACCCTCCCCTATTCCCTTCCTGTCCCTTCCCTCCTCTATTACCCTATTCCCTCTTAAAAGGCCGGCAACGCACCTGCAGCTCTTCTGATGCTGCGAGTGTCCATGGGCGACGGAAGTTGCTTTCCATCAGTTGACCCGTTTGTTCGTTTGCAGGGGGCAAATATATTTTATATTTCATTTCAAGTGATTTCAAAAGAAAATATGGAAAATGAATATTTAATGTGTACTTAAATACTTTTGTACAAATAAGTATATTACAAATTGTAAGAACCCGATTGCAAACTGAATTCTGTAAGATACATAACATTATCGCCACAGATAGTAATTTTTCGATTTCGAATTATAATATTATTATTATGTAAAATAACACTCTCTCAACTCTCAAGTCCAGAGTCTACCTTATAGAACATGCTGTTTACGTGGGAGAGCCAAGCTTCGGCATGAATAGGCCGGCTCGACCGGAGAAATACTACAGGCTCACAGAATACCGGCGTGAAACAGCGCTGTGTTTCGCCGAGTGAGTGAGTTTACCGGAGGCCCAATCCCCTACCCTTTTTCCTTCCCTACCCTTTCCTATTTTCTTCCCTACCCTCCCCTATTCCCTTCCCTACCCTCCCCTATTATCCTATTCCCTCTTAAAAGATAACAAACGCACTTGCAGCTCTTCTGATGCTGCGAGTGTCCATGGGGATGGAAGTTGCTTTCCATCAGGTGACCCGTTTGCTAGTTTGCCCCCTTATTTCATAAAAAACATGCAGTATCGTTGACACTTGATGATGATTTATATCGAATCCGGTCGTGTTTAAGTTGTAGTAATTAATGAATACAGTGAAAAAAGTGCAAGTAATATTGTGTTTTATTTGTGTTTTTATGCAGTATCGTGACTTACTCGATATCGATACAACCAAACCCCAACCCTACGCCGATTGTTAATTTGTTCGTATGGCATTAGTGTTTAATTAAAAGTTATCTGTCTGAGGGCGGGCGGTGCCACGGTAGTGGAATTCGTTTATTTTGGCCCGCGATGTAATTGCAACCTCGTTAAAAAAAACACTCTTCATGCCGCGCCCGTTTCATACAGCTTCGCGCTCACACTTGTAGAAATAATTTTTCAAAGAAACGTTTAGTTTTCATCTCAAACATTTTTGGTTATAAGTAAGTGTTTATATAACTTAATTTTTTATCTCACTTTTTTGGTAAAAAAGTGGCCGCCCTGCGAGTTTCTTACGGCGGTTCTTCTCACCGGGTAAGTTCCAGAACCAGTGGAAGGCATCATGTAGACTTTCAGAAAATATTTGCAAAAATGTATTCTGATTTCTGAATAAAAAAAAATGAGTTTGAGTTGAGTTTAGAGGTAATTTATGGAGTCCAAAATAATACTATAAGTTATTGCTTGTTATATCTAAAATCTGTTAGATATAATAATGATCTGTTAAAGTGTATGAATTTCATATACGCATTACGCACTTAGCTTTGTAATCTATACAATCACTACTTATACATTTAACAATTTATCAATACAATAAATACAAATCAAACACACATACACAAACCACAAATACAAAATTGTACTGCTAAATTATTTTAAGCTTCACCGTAGGCCAGTAAAAATTGAAAACATAGTATAAGTAGTATTGATGTATAAGTAGCAATGAATATAATAATATCCTACAACTTAGAATTGTGCAATTGAGTAAAACATTTCCTCACAATATCCTCATCTAGTTTAGTTTATTTAGCAGTTTGCTGATGTTAACTCGCTGCAAGAAATTCACGTTAACTCGTTCGCTGTAACTTCACAACTTTAACTCCGTATTAACTTGTAAACACCTCATAACGTTAACTATTACTTTGTTAATAAGGAAATGCTTTCGTTTGTAACAATATTATTAAACTACGAGTATTATTTTAAAATTGTAGGAAGGGTGTTAAATAATATATCGTAGTAATGAAGCAAAATTAAAAAATGATATTTTGAAAATGCCATAACATGTAGTGTTGCCAGGATGTATTACTCGTAGAAGATTTTGACAGTAAAGCAGCCGCATATTGCTTGCGATATCTTTTTTTTTATGAAATAAGGGGGCAAACGAGCAAACGGGTCACCTGATGGAAAGCAACTTCCGTCGCCCATGGACACTCGCAGCATCAGAAGAGCTGCAGGTGCGTTGCCGGCCTTTGAAGAGGGAATAGGGTAATAGGGGAGGGTAGGGATGGGAAGGGTAGGAAAGGGAATAGGGTAGGGGATTGGGCCTCCGGTAAACACACTCACTCGGCGAAACACAGCGCAAGCGCTGTTTCACGTCGGTTTTCTGTGAGAACGTGGTATTTCTCCGGTCGAGCCGGCCCATTCGTGCCGAAGCATGGCTCTCCCACGTATAAAATCTGTGTCATATCCCACAAATTTTGCTCTCGAACTCCACCATCTCTCCACTCCACTAAGCTTACTGACTATCGGCCGTTTAGGGTCAACAAGAGTATCGGGGATCGGCTAATAATCCGATATAGAATGAATCGGGCGTAAATTCGCCGCGACGTGCCGCGCATACAGACAAGCCTGCACAGAGTATACAGATATTACGATTCAGCTGGAGGATGCATAATATTGTTTATTAGCTGACTTTTGAGATGAGATAGTAATAAATATTATCTACTGACTAGTTATCTTGTATATAAAAATTCTCGTGTCACTACTGAAAGGCTAAGCCCCAATTTCACCAACGACTGTTAAAGTTAACGCCGGAATTAGTATCACGTTACCAACGTCTCGATTTTCATATGAATGAAAGAGAAGACATTACATTTTAACAAGCTGTTAACACTAACAGACGTCGGTGAAATTGGGGCTAAGCTATTTATTATAAGGTTTTCAAAAACGTTGATGAAAATGAAGAGGCAATTGCTATACATTGCTACGAGGTGCCTACGCCGTAGCGTCTTTGCTACGCCGTAGCGTCTTTGCTACGCCGTAGCGTCTTTGCTACGCCGAGCCGTAGCAGCTGCAGTCAGTCTACTCGTAGCACACGTGTCTTGAACTCCTACATCTTTGACGACGTCCTAAATTACTGAATCCATACATCCAAACTATAATATTATAAATGCGATAGTCTGTCTTAATATTATAAATGCGATATACGCGGGAGAGCCATGCTTCGGCACGAATGGGCCGGCTCGACCGGAGAAATACCACGGGCTCACAGAAAACCGGCGTGAAACAGCGCTTGCGCTGTGTTTCGCCGAGTGAGTGAGTTTACCGGAGGCCCAATCCCCTACCCTTTTCCCTTCCCTACCCTATTCCCTCTTAAAAGGCCGGCAACGCACTTGCAGCTCTTCTGATGCTATCCATGGGTGATGGAAATTGCTTTCCATCAGGTAACCCGTTTGCTCGTTTGCCCCCTTATTTCATAAAAAAAAAGTCTGTCTGTCTGCCTGTTACCTCTTCGAGCCTAAACCGCTGAACCGATTTTGCTAAAATTTGGCATGGAGTTACTTTGAGTCCCGGGAAAGGACATAGAGTACTTTTTGTCCCGAAAAAATGTACGGTTCCCGCGCGATAAACTAATTTTGGCGCAACGGAGTTGCGGGCGTCATCTAGTAAAACAATATATCCTTTATTGAATCCTCGAGATCATATTCAGGGTCAAAATTTAAAATATTTGTACATTAAAAAATGTTTGAACAGTTGTATGGTAAGAAGAACATTTTGGAAATTATTTTTTACTCATTTTGTTACTAATTTGAATGTAACTAGTGTTGAACGATAAATAATTAAAATGTTTTAACAATATCTTTGATGACCTCTGTGGCTCAGTTGGGGGCGAGTTGATAGCCCAAGCCGGGAGTCGCGGGTTCGAATCCCGCCGACGCGACGGAACGAAAAGTTTCCAAAGTTCCTGGATGATGTGTATTAAATATGTGTATCGTATGTGTAGTATAAATATAAAAATATTAAATATATTTCCGTTGTCTGGTCCCGTAACACAAGTCCTTCAGGTACTTACCACGGGGCCAGACTGACGTGGTGTGAAGCATTCATAGATGATATTATGATATATTATTAATATGTATGTTCTTTACTCATCTTTAAAACTACTAATCTCTATCACTAGGTACTCTATGCATCTCAGTATGGCGGCTCAGTCTCAGGAGTCTGATCCGGCACACTACATACCATTAATTCCTCTCATGACGCCCGTCATTTTGCCGCCAACATAAATCATAAAATCACGTCCAGTGCATTTTAAATTCTATTTACGTATAATAAAGTGCATACTGCAGCTCCTTTGTGGTAGCTGCGAGCTGTTCTGACTTCTTTTCTGGTCTTAAATTTTTTTTGTTGAAAAAAATAATAAAGAAAGATATAATATTACTAGCTGTCCTGGCAAACGTTGTTTTGCCATATAAATAATTTTTGGTATGAAAAATAGATGTTGGCCGATTCTCAGACCTACTCAATATGCTTTGTGAGCATATTGAGTAATATTTGAGATTTCATGAGAATCGGTTAAGCCGTTTCGGAGGAGTACGGGAACAAACATTGTGACACGAGAATTTTATATATAAGATATGTAATATTACAATTAAAGACATGGGTGAATGAAGTGGGTAACTAATAATAATAATAATATCTATAGACGCTTCATGCCACGTTAGTCTGGCCCCGTGCTAAGTACCTGAAGGACTTGTGTTACGGGTACCAGACAACGGAAATATATTTAATACTTTTATACTATACATATTATATTTAAGATTTTTAATATATAATACACATATTATATACACATCCATGACCTAGGAACTTTGAAAACTTTTTGTTCCATCGGCGGGATTTGAACCCGCGAGCACCAGCTTGAGCTGCCAACAGCCCACCAACGAAGCCACAGAGGTAGTCAACTAACAATTTCAAAACTGTCTTTTTGCATAAATGGAGGCTTTAGGACCGGGAAAATGATTTGAAATCATAAACTATGAATTCTTTTTATAGCTTTACAATTATAAATTGCAAGGTGTTTTTTTTTTTCAAATAATAAGGAAAAAAATAAGTGATTTCTCTAAAATGTTAGTTACCGACTTCATCCATTCATGTGTGCAATCGCTTAGTAGCAAAGAAAGGCATAATAATATAACATGATATAATATGCATAGTATATGTAACGTGAGAGAGCCATGCTTCGGCACGAATGGGCCGGCTCGACCGGAGAACTGGCGTGAAACAGAGCTTGTGCTGTGTTGTGAGTGAGTTTACCGTAGGCCCAATCCCCTACCCTTTTCCCTTCCCTACCCTACCCTATTACCCTATTCCCTTATAAAAGGCCGGCAACGCACCTGCAGCTCTTCTGATGCTGTGAGTGTCTATGGGCAACGGAAGTTGCTTTCCATCAGATGACCCGCTTGCTCGTTTGCCCCCTTATTACATTTAAAAAAAAGTATATCCAAAAACACTAGCTTTTTACTAAATACTAGCTGTTACCCGCGACTTCGTCCGCGTCAGCAAAATGTGATAACAAAGATAAAAAAAAAGAGAAAAAAATCCCCTTTTCTTATAAGAAAAGTGAATATATCCTTCACCTTTTCGGAAGTCGGTTAAAAAGTAGACTAAATAATTCCTTACTACATGAGCTATGTGCCTAAAAAAGTCCCGTCAAAATTACTCCTGCCATTTCAGAGATTATCCGGAACAAACAGACAGACAGACATACAGACAAAAATTGTAACAAATGTTGTTTTGGTGTCTGTGTCCTATATACATTCATATGCATTTAGTACAAAACGGTTCTTTCAATATTACAAACAGACACTCCAATTTTATTTATATGTATATAGAGTATATAGATGTATAGATAAAAATATGTACTTTGACAAAGCTTATTCCATTAAAATTAAGAATTGCAGCTGAACCTTTGTGAAATAATCCAATCGATGGCAAAAGTATGAAGACGACTGCAATTTTATTTCCTGCAGGTTTATGTTCATAGAAATAACAAATGTTTATTTGACGATATTTTACAATGTCACTACGTTTATATGCGATTCCAAGACAGGCTCTTCATAGCTTTAAAATGTCTCTAACGTAAGTGCCCTTCTGGGCCATTATGAATTTATCTACGGCTACAGATATTCAATAACGCTGTTCATGTTATCAAACAAGACTAAATTATTAGTAACTTTAGTATTTTTATCTTTCTGTCTTTTGCTTCTAAGCTGAAGTCGATTAACCAATTTGGATAACATTTGTTATGTAGATAATTTTAATTCCGGTAAATTAGATAAAATACTTTTTAATAATAATAATGTCTATGGACGCTTCACACCACGTCAGTCTGGCCCTGTGGTAAGTACCTGAAGGACTTGTGGAGGAGGTGAAGGACCAGACAACGGAAATATACAGGGTGCAATTTAACCTTCCTGCCAAATTTGGATATATTGATCCTTGTTTAAAATAAAAATACACGTATTTCTTCTTTTATAATCACTCAGTACTAAAATTTTGAGAAATAGCCTCCGAAAGTTATCCTACCAAACATCACAAAATATGGACACATGCGCGGCCCGGCCCCGCCCCGCCCTTCCATTGACATTCTTGCAGTGACGGATTAAGACTACTTGATGCCCTAAGCAATCCATGCCTGTGGGCCCCCCTATCCGTATCTCAACTAGAATCGGTCTTTGAACCTTTACTCTTCTGGTGTCCCCTCAGACGTGATGCCCTAGGCAATTACTTAATTTGATTAAGGGCTAATCCGTCACTGCATTCTTGTTATTATCATAAGTTGCGAATTTTCCCTTCATACCACAGAATAGATAATTGTACAAGTATTTCATACTTTGACGAACTTAGAACCGTCAAATGTAAAGGACGTAGACAGGTATGTTTAGAATAAAATTAATTGATACACATCAAAAGAATCGAAAATTACAACTTTTTAATTACGAAAAATAAGCACTTAATAAATCTAAACCACATCCTTTGCATTTAGGCGTATTTAAAAATTCAATTAACTTATGTACACAGTACAACTAATTAAAAAATAAAAATCAAAACAACCCACCTCTAAGTCTTATTTACTTCCATCTTGTCTACACTTAGCATAGTTCAAACGAGTGCAAACTGCAATCCGTTTTGCTCTAAGCAAAGTCTAGCGCGTTTTGCACATTGTCTTTAAAAGTTTGTTACGTTAAAAGTTTTTTAAGCACAACTTTGTCACTTTTAACCTCGTCAGAGGCATGTCTTCGAGGCTGGCTAGGCGTGTGCAGGTGTTGCGAAGTGCGAACTGTCCATAATCCGAGTCTTTGGTTGTCTCGCGATTCAGATTCAGGGTACAGCTGCTGCATTCGAGAATCATCAATCAGCTGTTACGAAGACGAGGAACGTTTTCTTGCTCGTACAGTCTCTGGGTTCCGCGTAAGCTTTCGCTACTCAAAATGGAGCACCTCCACCTATGCCTCCACATTTCATAACACTCGATCGTGGTTAGGGTACATTGTAACATACACTAATTAAAGCGCGGTGGCCGGGGGCGCCGTGACAAAGAAAGTAATTACGTGTTAGCTATACAACTACGCGCGTGGTACTAAACGGTCGCCGGCGGGCGGCGGGCCTCCCGCCTCCCACCCCGCGCGTCACCCCCGCTTTACCCCTACGCATAACCGGTCTCGACTCTGGACTGGATAGTGGATATCGGTGCGGCGCGATGTACTTAGCTCGGTCGCAATATCGCAATTATTATTAACTTATGAAGTTACCATTGTGCATCGATTTTTTTTGGGATAAAATATGTTATTGTAAAAAAATTAACACCCTATGTTTTTTGGTTTAATGGACTCACCTAATGATACCTAAGCCCCAAAAAAAATTTGGCAGGTAGGTTTAATTGCACCCTGTATTTAATACTTTTATACTATACATATATTTAAGATTTTTATTATATGATACACATATTTAATACACATCCATGACGCAGGAACTTTGAAAACTTTTTGTTCCGTCGGCGGGACTCGAACCCTCGACCCCCGGCTTGAGCTACCAATGCGCTCACCACTGAGCCACAGAGATCGTCAATTTCTTCTCTTTTCTTTTTGTCCCGGATCTACAGTACCGTAAATCGGGGTAAATTGGTCCAATCTTCCCCTTCAATTAAAAATTAAACCTTCTTCTGTTACGATCAGAGTTATTCAAGGTATACTTGCGGATGTATGGTAAGCGGTTTTAGAAGTAAGATAGCGTTAGATTACCAAATTATCGTTATATTTTGAGAAAATCAAATAAAACCTTGTTGAATTCCAATTTACCCCTGATGGGGATAATAGGTTCGAGACCGAGGGAAATAGAAATTATGGCCAGGGCTGCCACTTTCAAAAGTAGGCACCAAGTGAAAAAAACTCAAGTAGGTTACCTAAGTAAGTACTTATTTTTATGTTTTAATTAGGTATTTAGTTAAATAAAGTATTGTGTCATAAATTAAAGCTATCCTTTGAGAGATCAAATTTTTATTTCAGGTACTTAGTAGCAAATATATTGCATTTAGCTTAGAAAACTATGAGAAGGTAGGTAAGCACTTAGGACCATTTATAAGTATTATTTATTATTATTAGTAATATTATTTATTATTAATATATAATACTAATAATAATATTTATTATTAATATTATTATTAGTATTATTTAATTTAAGCTGTTCTTCGTTGACTTTATCTCATCTAAAGGTGGCTTTCGGATCTTTGCCGCGAGCGACCGCGACCGGTGAAAATTTAAATAAAATGCTACTTTATGACATAGAATATAAGTGTCATTTTCTACTGACATTTTGGTGGCAACCCACGCTGCTGCCGGCGGCGGCGTAAAAGCTAGTAGGTAGAGTAAAATGAAACCTATCGCCTATGTCATAAAGTGGCATTTCGTTTGAATTTTCGTCGGTCGCGGTCGCTCGCGGCAAAGATCCGAAAGCCACCTAAAAGCTTGCTTTAGAATTCGTCGTATTTCTTATAGGTTTTAGCACCCGGTTTAGGTAAGTACGTAGTTACGAGGCATTCTGAAAAAAATAAAATGAAAATAATGAAGTGTCGCTAAAATAATAAAATAAGTTTTTATTGCCAACTTCGATGTTAGTAAATTGTGTTTTAAAAATTACAAATAGAATAGAAAGTATTATTGCAACTAAATAAATGCACAATTAAAATGTTTGACAACCCTATTTGAACATTCCATCTAACCCCTTAGTCTTACCAAATATCCCCCGTATTGTTCCAATTATAGCAGTTCATGAACCAATTTTCCCCCTTCGCGTTCCAATTATGGCAAAAAATAACTAAAAATTTGTGTTCTAGAAAAACTAAGATTTTCAATGAAATTACGCAATAATTTTCTTAACTTCACGTTTTTTTAGGGCGTATTACAATATTATAATCCAATTCACGTCAATATCAACACTTTTTCGCAGTGTAACTCTTTAAAAACACAAAGTTAAAATGCACAAATTTCGCATGTCCATCAAGACCTATCTTTGAAAGGATTTTTTTTATTGTAACCTGATTGGTAGACTTGAATTCTCAGTGTAGCCAGAAGAAAAAAATACAGGTTCGTTCAAAAATTCAAAAAAAGGTTTTAATCTTTAGGACTGTAAAGCAAGAACAGAACGGTTTAGAAAATCCGAGTTTTATGCCTATTTACCCCGGCATTCCTATTTTACCCGTTTTACGGTAATTAATGTAAATGTAAATAGTAGGACATTTTTGAACACAACAACAATAATTAATGTAAATAGCTTGCGATGAACAACATAGTCTATTTCTAATAAAATACTTTTAAACGAGCAATTCCTTTATTTATTCATTTAACCCATCAACTCCGAAGCGGCACCCGGATGCTGCATAACAGTTGAATATCTATTGTGTCTGATATTCACACGATCGAGTTATTGAGTTGTACAAAGAAGGTTGATATAAAATGTTCCGTTGGGCTTATCCTTACGTTCAAAATCATATTATATTTACAACCGTCAGGAGAGCGGTAATTCAGCCACATTATGTTCTAACTGGTGATACATACTTTTATTTCAGTTTAATTTACACATACAATTTATTGTGATTGCAACTGTGGTTTGTACTCGGTCCGCTTGAATAAACATATATTATATTTGATCTATTTACATTTCATAAAGTATTAAAAGTTTATTTAATAAAAGCTAGTTAATCTATTATTTTTCTTAACATGAGTCAGTAAATCGAGTTTTAATATCCTGTTTGTAATGACTCTGTGCACTTACAACCTACGTTTGTCATATCCTACCTTAACTTTAAATTCTATTATACTGTACTAGTGTATTAAAACTAAATCTAACACAGACAAATGATGACAAATTCACGTAATAATCTTTCTAAATACATTAAAAAGGAATCTATTCTAGCAGTCTATGTATGTTTATTCTATAGTAGAGCCCAAACGGTACGGGATGCAGCTACAATCTGCGTTACAGTTCAAAATTTAGGTACATTTGTCTCATTCACACGTACGCGATTAGACGTATCTTTGAGAGGGACAGCATGTCAAAACCAGAGAATCGACCACCGGGCTGATGATTAAACAGATTAGAAATATAACTAACGAGCGAGTTTAACAAACCAATAGTAATTACTGTCGGCTTAACTTGACCGAGCGGTCAAATGTTACTGTGCTAATTACAGATTAACAATTTGTTACTAATACTTGACTATTAATTAGCTAATTACTGTTTGAAAAGTTTCATAATATGATATTTTGTTATAATAATGTCTGGCCAAAAGAGTAATTTTTATTTTGTCGATCTAGTATTGCAAGCATAATTTTTAACACTCCAAAACTAACGGTAATGTTATTTTAAACGACAGTAGCTTTGCATCAACCTTTCATGAACATTTCGTCGATGCCTAAACATCCTAGGACCTAAATAAGGGTGCCATTAGCGAAGCACAGACGAGCTTTTTAGATACTTTAACTGAATGTAACCTATCGCAATACAATTTCTGCAAAAACATTAATGAAAGAATATTAGATCTGGTCCTTTCCAATACTCAATGTGTGGTCGCAGCTTGTGGTTCACCACTAGTACCTGAAGATGCACATCATAAATCTCTAGATATAAACTTAACCCTAAGAAGCCAAAAGCCACTTGAAGTTAAGCCACGAAAAAAGTACATATATTCCTTAGGTGACTATGACAAAATCAATTCTGAATTAAATAACATTAATTGGGAAGATTGTCTTAATAGAGGCTCACTAAATGACGCAACGACTATATTTTATAATCATTTATATCACATCATTAATTCCCACGTTCCTCAAAAATATATCAGTAATACTAGAAACTTTCCAGCTTGGTATAGTTCTGCCTTAAAAAAAGTTCTTAAGGAGAAATACAAATTCCTACGTAAATACCGTACGTATGGAAATACATCAGATTATGAATCTTTTAAATTATTACGCAAAAGGGCTAAGGCCTTGGAAGACAGTTGTTATCAATCTTATTTAGATAATTGTGAACTCGCGATAGCCCAAAACCCCGAGCTCTTTTGGTCTTTCATAAAAAATAACTAGTCGAGCACTTGTTCATTTCCGTCCTCTTTGATATTTGATGGTCACAGTACTACCTCGGGCGAGGAAGCTTGTTCTTTATTTTCGGATTTCTTCAACAGTAACTACTTGCAATCATCCACTATTTCCACCCACTCCCCTCCAAAAACAAATACAAATGATAACTCAGTAATATCAAGTATTGAAATATTACCACAAACTATTAATAAGTTACTCGGTACAGTTGATGTCACTAAAGGCGCGGGCCCGGATAACGTCCCACCCCAATTTATATCCCGCTGCTCAGATTCCTTGACGTTACCTATTACCCTATTATTTAAGCGGTCTGTAACAGAAGGTATAGTCCCAAACATATGGAAATCAGCCTTTGTTTCACCAATTCATAAGAGTGGTAGTAAAAATGAAATAAAGAATTATAGACCCATTTCAAAACTGTGCGTGTTCGCCAAGCTTTTGGAAAAAATCGTTTATACACAAGTATATAGTTCTCTCGCAAACCTTTTTATTCCTGAACAACATGGTTTCCTTGTTGCGCAGATCAACAACTTCCAATCTCTTAACCTTCGTTGAATACATTGCTGAGAATATGGACTCAGGTGGTCAGGTTGACGCCATCTTTACTGATTACAGCAAAGCTTTTGATCGAATAGATCACTCGCTGCTTCTGAAAAAACTTTTAAACGCCGGAATTCATGGGAATTTGTACAGGTGGTTCACCTCTTATGTTCAAAATAGGTCTCAGGCTGTAGTGGTTAATGGTTTTACCTCCCCGTGGACTACTGTACCATCAGGTGTCCCCCAAGGTTCTATGTTGGGACCCCTACTATTCAACCTATTTGTGAATGATATACACACATGTTTTCGTCACTCTAAATTTCTTTTATACGCTGACGATATGAAGGTTTTCAAAAATATCACATCACTGACTGACTGCTACTTACTACAGGAGGAATTTAACAGGCTTGAAAAATATTGTCGAGACAATAAGTTAGACCTGAATACTAATAAATGCTATGCGATAACGTTTAGTCGGGCTATTAAGAACGTAAAGAACCTCTCCTATTCACTGCGTGAACAGTCTTTAAAGAAAGTGTCAGAGATTCGTGACCTAGGCGTCATTCACGACTCGAAACTCTCATACTCCAAGCATCTGGATCACATTATTTCGAAGGCCAACAAGTCGCTTGGGTTTGTAATCAGAATGAGCTCCCAATTCAAAAATATAAAAATCCTAAAAATACTGTATTGCTCGTATGTACGTAGTGTCCTTGAATTCTGCTCTCAAATTTGGAACCCTCAGTACATTACGTATATAAACAGGCTGGAATCTATCCAAAAACGATTCGTAAGATTTTTACAGTACAAGTGCGGTACATCTGACACTGACTACGAATCGAGATGCAGAAGGTTTCACATGCTACCCCTGCGTCTCAGACGTCAAGTAGCTGACACTTGCACATTTCTAAATATTGCCCAAAACAAAATAGATTCCTCCCTTCTTATTTCCAAAATTAACCTGAATGTCCCTTCACGCTCACCCAGAATATGCTCCTACAACCCCTTTTATATTCCTTTCCCCCACTCAAATTATAGGAAGAATTCCTTTTTCGTAATCACACCTGCTTGCATGAATGATTTGATTAAACACCATGACATTGACATTTTTGATTCATCTACTTATACCATCAGAAAGTCAATTAATCAAAATTGGTTTGAGGCTGGTCACTGATTGTTGGCTTCACTACATTTGTATTATTGATAACGTATGATGCTTTTGTAACGTGTTTTTGTATCAATTATAAATACTTGTCTACCTAAATGTAAAGCAAATTTGTTAATGTTTAGATTTCTAATTGTGGAAACATGTTAATAGTGCATAGAAATTATTCAGCTTTAATTTTAATTTATGTTTTTCACTGTATGTTTTCCGTGCAAATAAAAAATAAAAATAAAATAAAATATAAAAAAATATACCGATTCAAGACGTCATGAGCACTGGCCAATATAATGGGTGTTATTTCGGAACATATCCTCTAGGTCTATAG
Source organism: Aricia agestis (assembly GCF_905147365.1). Classification (NCBI taxonomy): domain Eukaryota; kingdom Metazoa; phylum Arthropoda; class Insecta; order Lepidoptera; family Lycaenidae; genus Aricia; species Aricia agestis. The sequence continues at coordinate 1,350,745 of NC_056408.1, read as the reverse complement.
TAATTGTTTATGTCAGTAGTTTAGACCCCAAGGTCCAGTGGTTTAAAACGTGGCTCTTGACTCGAAGGTCATGGATTCGATTCCCGCGTTGGAAACATATTATTTCTTAGTTTGGTTAGAGCAATGTAGGCTGATCACCTGATTGTCTGACAAATAGGTTCCATGCGTCGGATGGGCATGTAAAAAATCGCTCCTGCGCCTGATCTCTCGCCAGTCGTGTCGGTCTTCCGTCCCACTGGGTTATGGGAGTATAGGTATGGAGATTGCTCTTGTGAACTCAATGAAACTGACCACCGTCACCGAAACCGGTGTGGGAGTTATTATTATTGAAGTTACGCAAAAGTAATTTTTATAGTGCCCAAGTGTGCGCAGTACACAAGAGCACTCTCTATTTCTTTTTCTCTCATAACCCAGTGGAACGGAAGACCGACACGACTGGCGAGAGATCAGGCGCAGGACAGACTTTTAACATTCCCATCCGACGCATGGGTCATCTCTTGTCAGACAATCAGGTGATCAGCCTGCATTGTCCTAACCAAACTTGAAAATAACAATATGTTTTCAACGCGGGAATCGAGCCCACGACCTCCGAGTCAAGAGCCACGCTCTTAACCACTGGACCACGGAGGCGTTATGGTTTCAATGTAATTATTATGTCAGCATACATAAATCCGTTTTTTCTTAATACATACACTAAACAGGCATATAGCCAAGCAGAATCGAATACATAAACAAGGGTCAACCGTGATGTCTGCTTGTCGCTCGTTTGTTTTGTATAATTTCCGACAATTTTCGTACGGGATGGAGATTTCGACAAAGCATACATAATTTATAAAAACAATACAGCCTTCTTCAACAACATGTATGTTTTAGGGCTGCCTCTCATACCTTATTTATTATAAATAATTGATAATTAATACTAGCTACTTATTATTTCTCAGTGACGTAATAAATATTTTTTATTTATTTATTTAACTCAGACAACTTGGCCCATATTATATACTTATACCTTATAGACTAACATACATACGAGTAATAGATGCTGTTAAGCGTTGGTGTGTCATCCCACATCGGACTAGTTTCGAGTAATCGGCGTTTTAAGTTTTTCTGGAATAATCTTTATTTTCTGCTTATTTTAAGCAAAAAAATGTTATTGTGCGGTATCATTTTTTTTTTGTTGAAATGCGTAGATTATGATTATGAAAAAAGAAATTAATTTTACATTCGTTTTTAAGAGAAAAAGTATAAAAATGGTTAATGCTATATTGCTATAGGGCTTATTACATATAACATTATTGTCCTATTATATAAAATTACCTCGTCACGCCCACACCGCTAAACCGATTTTTACGAAATTTGGTATGGAGATACTTTGAGTCCCTGAAAAGGACATAGGATCCTTTTTATTCCAAAAAAGTGTACGGTTCCCAGGCATTCAATAAAAATGATTTCTGCTTATACCGCTACATGGATTTCAATGATATTTGGTATGTAGGTACGTTATGTGTCGGGAAAGGACAAAGGATACTTTACATCCGGGAAAAAGGTACGGTACCTGTATGATAAACAAAAATGATTTGCGCCTAAACCACAGAACCGAATTTCATGAAAATTGGTGTACACATACTTTGACTCTCGTGAAAGGACATAAGGTAATTATTGTCTTGAAAAATGTACGGTTACAGCGTTATAAAGTTTTCTATTTTGCGCCTAAGCCGCTGAACAAATTTTGATGAAACTTGGTATGGAGATACTTTGAGTCCCGGAAAAGGCCATAGGATCCTTTTTATCTCGGAAAAATTTACGGTTCTCAGACGTTAAATAAAATGGTTTCTGCTAACCGCAGAGAGCTCTTATGTATTGCGTACACACTTGGGCACTATGATATTACTCCTGCGTTACTGGCCTGGTTTTATTGAAACCGGCCACCGCCACCGAAACCGGTGTGTGAGTTTTTAGGGTTCCGTAGCCAAATGGCAAAAAACGTAACCCTTATAGATTCGTCATGTCTGTCTGTCTGTCTGTCTATCTGTCTGTCCGTCCGTATAAATAAAAAATAAATAAAAATTGTTTTATTTCTGAATAAATTTGAATCAAATATTTTCAGAATGTTGAACTACATGTTGCCTACCACCGGTATGTCACAGCCACTTTTCTCCGAAACCATAAGAGCTATACTATTTAAAGTTGGTAAGTAGATGTAGTCTGTGAACCGCATTAAGATTTTGATACAAATTGAAAAATTATCAAAAATTTTAGGGATTCCCCTAGGTACAACTAAAACAAAAAAAAAATTTGTCTAACCTATTCGTGTGGGGTATATATGGATAGGTCTTCAAAAATCATATTGAGGTTTCTTATAATATAATTTCTTTGTAACCTGAATAGTTTGCGAGAGAGGCTCTTCCAATGTGGTAAAATGTGTGTGTGTGCCCCCCATTCCCCCCCCCCCTCTAACTTCTAAAGTAGGATATGTAATTGATTGTACTGTCGGTTCTTGGTGGAAATTCATGTTGTACACTAATAAAACACTCTACTTTTCTTGCACTTTTTCCACTATATTAAGATATTATTATAACTTTTAACAAATAACACGACCGGTTTCGAAATTATTCATCATCAGGTGTAAGTTTAACGTCGGTACTTTTAAAAAATTAAATATTATCAAAACAAACATTAGGGTTGTCAGCATCGTGGTACTTTTTACAATTTGGTAGAATTTTTATTCCAAATAAGACTATTTTCTACTAATGTTAAATTAATATTTAGTTGGATTTACCCATTTTTTATATTGATAAATTAATAATGTTGTGCTGGTAATGTCACGAACGACGAAACGACCAAACATGCCTTTAAAAATTCAATTTTATTACAGGATATTTAAACTATTATTACTTATACATTACTTTCAATTTACATTTCACCGCTAATTTAATTTATTGACATGATATTTATTTTTATATAATTTTATGGACATTATATTTTATTTATTGACATGATTTAATTTAGTTTAATTTATTTGACATTCATATAGATATTAATTTTTATAATTTTAATATTATGGACAATTCAATTAAATTATTGGTGATGTAATTAGACAATTGTATCGTCTTATTAAGTTTTATTATTGTTAGTTTGACATTGTTTATATTAATTTATTTGACATTTAATAATTTTTAGAGAAATTTTGTGACATAATTATTTTAATTATAATAATTTTAGAAATGTAACAATTATTACTTAATTTTAGGCTCTGAAATCTGTATATGTGACATTACCAGCACAACATTATTAATTTATTAATATAAAAAATGGGTAAATCCAACTAAATATTAATTTAACATTAGTAGAAAATAGTCTTATTTGGAATAAAAATTCTACCAAATTGTAAAAAGTACCACGATGCTGACAACCCTAATGTTTGTTTTGATAATATTTAATTTTTTAAAAGTACCGACGTTAAACTTACACCTGATGATGAATAATTTCGAAGCCGGTCGTGTTATTTGTTAAAAGTTATAATAATATCTTAATATAGTGGAAAAAGTGCAAGAAAAGTGTGTTTTATTAGTGTTCTAAAGTAGGGGCAAGATAATTCTAAAAGAAATATATGATGTTCATTACTATAAAAACTACCAACGAAAATTGATTTGAACGAGATCTAGCAAGTACTTTTTTTTTATACGTCATAAATGGTAAACCTTAATTTACCTTTCATTAAATCAACTGAAATATAAAAATAAATCAAAAACCTTTTTATTTCATAGAAATTAACCTCGCACTTGGCCGGTTTTTATTTATTATAATTACCAGCATTGGACATTGGGCATAATTATTGAAATACTCGTTAGTCTAATTAAATTATTAATTTAATTGCAAACTCAAATTTAATTTTAAAATTCATCGAGCCAAGCAATTAAAGAAAAATATGCCTCATCATTCAAAAGAAACCCTCATCACAAATTCAGAACAATTCAAAATTGAACTTTCCAATCGTTTTGATACCTTGAAACTAGATGAATTAGATACAGAAGCTCAATACAACGGAATCGTCTCCGAAATTCATAATAGTACAAAATTTATCAAAAAATTGCCATTCAGGTTACAAAGAACAAAAACATAAATTATCAACCCACACCATAGCTTTAATAGACAAAAGAAAAGAATATAATATTGGCACAAGAGAATACAGAGAAATAGACAAAAAGGTAAAACGCAGTATTAGAAAAGACATAAGAGATCTTAACACACATTTTGTCAAAATAGCATTAGAAAAAAACTCATCACTAAGAATTCTCAAGCAAGGTATCACAAAAGGTAAGTCGTGGATTAACAGCCTGAAGGACGAGGAGGGTAGAAAATATAATAGCCGAGATAAGATAATGAGCATTGCCACCAATTTTTACAAATCACTTTACTATGATAATACATTGCCCGAAAACAAAAACCTGAAATATGTGTGCTCAGAATCAATTCCAAGTATCACAGAAGAAGAAGTAAGTAAGGCTTTACGTGATATGCCCTACAATCGAAGCCCTGGAGAGGATGGCATAACTACTGAAGTACTTAAAATCGGGTCACCTATTTTACTACCACATTTAACGAAATTTTTTAACTCAATACTTAAATCCGGTAAACTTCCAAGCAAGATGTGTCATTCTAATATAGTACTGCTTCATAAAAAAGGAGACAAAAGTAGTATAAGCAACTATCGACCAGTCAGTCTAATTTCCCATCTGTATAAAACATTTATTAAAATAATATTAAACCGCATTGACCACAAATTTGATATACAACAGCCAGCAGAGCAAGCCGGATTCCGTCATAACTTCTGATCACCTTCAGACTATTAACCAACTTCTAGAAAAACACATTGAATTCAATAAACCCCTTTATTTAGCCTTTGTAGATTTTACTAAAGCATTTGACAGTATAAAACATTCCGCAATTTTTTCATCTTTAAACAACCAAAAAATAGACCCTACATATATAGAGCTTCTCCAAATAATCTATGATAATAGCACCGCCGACATTAAACTTAGTACCACCGGTCCTAAGTTCAAAATTCTTAAAGGAGTGAAACAGGGAGACCCACTTTCTCCGAAATTTTCCGAAAACTGGATAGCCAGTGGTCAGAGAAGGGCATCGAAATTAATAAGAAAAGGCTAACCAATCTCCGTATTGCCGACGACATAGTCCTTTTCACTCCTACAGCCGCAGATCTCCAAGTTATGCTCCAAGACCTCAGCACTGCAAGCCTCGAGGTGGGACTTACAATGAACAGGTCCAAAACACAACTGATGACCAACAGCACGAGACGTAGGGTCATGTTGGACGAGCAAGAAATATACTATGTCGACGAATATATCTACTTGGGCCAGTTAGTTTCTTTTGACAATAGACCAGGAAAGGAAATTGATCACCGAATTGAAAACGCCTGGAAGAGCTACTGGTCCATGAAGAAGCTGATGAAGGGAGAGCTACCAATCTCCCTGAAGGGCAGGCTCGTCGACATGTGTATTCTGCCCGTCCTAACCTACGGTGCGCAAACTTGGTCATTGACCGATTTACAAAAGTCCCAACTCGGGGTTTAAAACCGAGAAAAACCGAACATTTTCCATGATAAAATTTATTATCCTATGTCCTTCTCCAAAACCTTACGTAATATCTACATGTAATCTATATTAATATCATAAGCCAAATTCATTTTCGTTTACTGCCCGGCAACTGTACATTTTCCGGGAAAAAAATATCTAATGTCATTTTAATTGATTCAAAGTATCTGCATACAAAATTTTATCAAAATCGGTTCAGTGGTTTAAGCACAAATCATTTTAGAAACATAGTACATAAATGCTATATACAAAACCTCACTTACAGGAATAAACATTAACCATTTTTGTACTCTAGAATATGCTACAGTTGGTTTACAAAAAAATGGATTTCACTGTCGTAAACCTTATGTTATAAAGAACAAAACTGCATTATTAACTCAAAAACCGATTTTATGTGGAATGAAACACTAACGCTTAACAGCAGCCATATAATTATACTAAAAACTAACACTTAAACACTAAACACGTATTGTCTGCGACGTGGGGCGCGACGTGTTCAGAAGTCGTTCTCGGAACCTCCTGTAGACGACTCCAATCGGCCAGAACTCCTCCTTGAAAAAACTTGAAGGTCGGTAGATGGTGCGTCGGGACTCTCTCCACAAAGGAGCTAAAATTCACTTTGTGGCAGGACTCCAAGCGCTCAACCCTCAAGACGAAGTGGGTGTTGCTCCTGATGTAGTCCACGACCTGCTCGACCGTCGTGGACCAGTGCAGCCTGGATACGTACAGCGGTGTTGCGAGAGTCTCACGCCGCAACAGCTGCTCGGGTCCTTCGGGTGCGGTGCCGCGATGGTTGCGGATGACGAGTTTCTTCTTCTTCCTCTCCACTCTTATAAACCCGTCATCATCGCACTTTTCGGAGGGAGGACATTCCTTTGCAGGGGCTTCCTTTTTCCTTTGTTTTTGGAACGCGGGGGAGGAGGCGGGTAGCAAGCGGCGACACTTGCGTAGTTCGGCCGCGGCTCCGTTGCAGGCGGGGAGCGGGCGGCGGGGGCAGCGGCGGTGGTGGCGATGACGTGCTTGTGCATTGACCCGTCTGAAAGTGCTGACGGGCTGAACGTGATCGCCTGTGCACCACGTCGGCGAGTGACGAACGCGGCATTAGGTGACCTACATATTGAATTACCACTCTTTAATTGTGATAATTCACTACGTAGATTGCTGATCGTAGACTCTTGCTTGCAGTCTACCTCGAACTTCGGCCTCTTTCAGGAATCTGATGTCCTTTAAGACGGTGACGACGTCGACGTGGTCCAGCGTCACAAGCGGCAGCTTGTGCAGTTTTTTCGCCACAAAAGCCGGAACCTCATCCGGATCCGTCTGCTTCAGCAAGGGTATTATATCCTGCACGCTTCTTTCTGTTCCATCCCTCCGTCGCGATGGTATATTCGCGCTCTGGCCGAGCGTCTCGTAGAGCAAATGCTTCCCCTGGCAAATCTCCTCATCCTCATATTATATTATATCTTTTCATAGCCTACAAACATAAAGTAGGTATGTAATTAAGTACAAATAAAAATGCTGCATTTTTTTAGGTTTTATCATTAGTCGCAAAGAAGTATTGGATTTCATATTGACAATTTTTTTACAAATGCAAAAAAACTAAAATAAAATTCTTTTTCGGAGCTGAAAACCCTGTTGAAAGGAAAATCCTCCTCAAACCATTTCCGACGCGCCATTAATATTTATATATTTCTTTTATATCGAAAAATATTCCAAAATTTAAGGATACATAAATTGCTGTTTTTTCTATCGAATAATATTATATTGTGTTAAGTTTTAGGATAGTACTACCAACATTTTGTTGTGATTGTGCTTTCAATCTATAGTTATATAATAATTTAAGCTAAAGAAATACTCAACTTTAAAAATGTTAGCATGGATATGCATAATATAACTTCCATATTTCAATGCGAAAGTGTGTTTGTATGTTTCTCTGTCCGTTTGTCTGTATGTTGTAACGTCTCCGTGGTCCAGTGATTTAGAGCGCGGCTCTTGACTCGGAGGTCGTGGGTTCGATTCCCGCGTTGGAAACATGTTATTTTCAAGCTTAGTTAAGAGAGTGTAGGCTAATCACCTGATTGTCTAACAAGTAAGATAATCCATGCGTCGGATGGGCATATAAAAAGTCGGGCCTGCGCCTGATCTCTCGCCAGTCGTGTCGGTCGTCCGTCCCATTGGGCTATGAGAGTAAAGGAATAGAGAGTGCTCTTGTGTACGCGCACACACTTGGGCACTATAAAATTACTCCTGCGCAACTGGCTTGGTTTCAATAAAACCGGCCACCGTCACCGAAACCGGTGTGGGAGTTATATATGTTACCTCTTTACGCAAAAACCGCTGGACCGTATTGCTGAAATTTGGTATGTAGATACTTTCAGTCCCGGGAAAGGACAGGATACTTTTTATTTCGGAAAAATGTACGGTTCCCACGCGATAAAATAATTTTGGTGCACAGTGCGGCGGACGTTACCTAGTTATTACAAACATTGGCCCTAACTACGAGACGAGTCACAAACAAAATATTGATACTTGCGGTTACGACCGTAGCCTCGCCCTAATCTACTACGTTTAAGTAATTATTTAAATATTATCATTTACAAACCAAATTACTTTTACTAGACAAAGTAAAACTAAATAATTCTCTCGCAGCTCGGGGGAAAGTATCACTTAAAAAGCACTTAAACAGCAATATCGCAAGTAAACTATTGAGATGCAAAAACTCCATTTGAAAGTTTCGCTAGATTGTGTTTATCGACGCCAGCTAATGCATACGTCATTATACGAACCCATTAGGGCTTACTGCAAGCTTAGGGTTTACTCTTTGGTCTTGGGGATTATCCAAAATGTAAGTTGACCTTAAAAGCGATAAGTTTTATTGGACAACACGAGGGCTCTAGAGAGTTACTCTAAAAGTTATTTACTTATTAATATTTATTGGCTTATATTGGCTGGATTAATCCCAGTTTCTTCTATCTAAAACACTGTTGGCTGAATTTTAAATCTAATGTGAACTTCTACGTTGACCAATGTTAGACATACACAAGCAATTAAGAACGTGCAGTATTCGTTTAATATTGCCCATGTTCGAACGTCTGCGTTTGTGTATGATACAGCTTTGCAATGACAGTGACAGATAAATATCATGAAAAGCCTCTAAAATAAACTTGTAATGAGGTCCCACAGTGATGCTGATGCCGCCCAGTCAGGAACCCTTTTTTAGGGACGGCTCGTTAAAATCGTTATAAAAATTATGATTCGGTAATATTTTGGAGGCCGCTAAGGGCCACCGACACCTCGGGCCCTGGCCCTAGCTGACTCGACAAATTGGATATCCTATGACAGCGTTATCAGGTTTGACCCCTTCAAAAATCTGCCCTTATTTTTATAATTGTCAATTTTTCGGCCTAAAATAAACCATGTTTATGTTTAAAAACATCTAAGCCTACAACATTTCAAATATTATTTGTACTTGTTTTATGACGAAATATAAAAGTAGCAGTTAAATTTGGAGACCCATATTTTATTTTTGAAAATGTGGTCATTTTCATTTGTAAAACTTGGTTTTTAATTCTGATCATTCTAAAATGACTTAAGCGCCAAATGACGTCATTGGTACGGTTGAACAACAAAATACCTTTGCACGTCATATCTGATTTCTTAAAAAAACTGTCAGTACTGTGTCACTTTGTGGTACTTTACTTTGAGGTTATTGAATTTGTTATTGTGTTTAGATCTGCATTATTTTCGTTCCTATAAGCAAAGGTGTGTATCGTATCGTATTCTGCCGTACCAATGACGTCACAAGTGGATTTTTCGTTCTAATTTTTTTTCTCGGAAATTAATGATTAAAAAATCTGTAATTTTTTTTAGGACTTCGGAAATAAAAACAAAGAAATTGAATTTTTTATTTTTGATGATTAATTAAATGAAATGTTGTCAATTGTCACAAAGGTCCAAAGGTCAACAGTGTCGTATTCACTATTAATCACGGTAGGCGTGGCGCCCGCAACCGCAAACCCCAAACATACATTATATCTTATACGAATTATGAGCTGGAGCCTTCGAAAAATAATAAAGCCGCAGGAGAACCTCATGAATTTAAATTAAGTGTTGCTACATGAGAAAATATTAAAATTTACATGATCATAAAATTTTTTGGCACAAAATAAACTTTGCTTCAATACATCGTTCTAATCCAATCAACGTTAACGTGCTCTATAAAAATGAAATGTATACAAACATAATATCATAAGTAATTGGAATGCTCATTGCTCTGACGTAATTAATATGTACAAATGTGTCGCGCCGATCTCAAAAACTTTAATAGCGCGATTCAGGATTGTTGCTTTTTGGTCCACTACAAGTTACAACTGCATTATTTATTACTCTGAATCAGCATCTATACAGTGATAACAATTATAATTATTAGTACTATAATATTATGTGTGATAGTTGAGTGAGAGCTGGTGAGTTGAGTAGTTTTGGAGTGTGTCCAGCCACGTGCCCTGTGGGGCCCATTAAAACTTATCCGCGAACTCGGGCAGGACTGAATACGCCACTGGATTTCGAACCGTTTAAACGAAATAAAAACTTTGGCAACGCTAGTATTGGGTTTTTATATTTTTTTAATATACATTCTTTTATTATATTTATCACTTTCTGTTGAATAATTGGGTAAGTTATTAAACACAAAGTGATAAAAACAGTAGGTACGGATGGAAATAGTTACTAATTATCATAAATGTTTTCTTTAATTTTAATTCTAGACATACTCCTAGGAACGTAAAATATAATATAATGGGTTGCACGGAATACGGATTCACTATCTCCAAGACTATATTCACAGAATACAGATAATAAACGAACGAATGTATTTTTTCTCTTTGTAAATTTGCACTTGGCTTGAACACATTTGTAATTAAAAATAAAGAACAAATATTATCCTTTGAGATTAAACTACATCTAATTAAAATGAAACGCGTAAATAAACCAGACGGACAAGTGTGAGACGTGCGGGGTTCCGTAGTTAGAAAAACTCTTAAAGCGTGAAGTATCTTGATAGTAAATAGTTTTATTTAGATCATAAGAGAAAAAACTTATTTACTTGTGTAAAAGCCGATATTGAAAAAGAAGAAAAAATATTCAAAATAATTTCACTCGTTCCGGATTTAGTATGTTACAGACAGACTGACCCTATAACTTATAACACAACTACATGACGCCCGGAACTTCGTTGCGCCAAAATTGTTTATCGCGGGGGAACCGTAAATTTTTCCGGGATAAAAACTACCCTATATCCTTTCTCGGGACTCAAAGTATCTCCATGGCAAATTTCAGCAAAATCGGTTTAGCGGTTCGAGCGTGAAGAGGTAGCAGACAGACAGACAGACAGCACGACACTTTCGCATTTATAATAGTAAGTATGGAAGTGTGGATTATTGTTGAAAGTATCCGCTGGCATGTCAGTCTTTTCAAAGTGAACCTTGGGAAACTGCACCTACTCCACGTAAATAGTCTTATCTCTCTTGTTCTTCATATTTATGTGAGGGACAACATGATATTCAACCCAAACCCGCACAAGCCCTAAACGCAATTAGAAGCATACATGTAGCGGAACACGGACCCCAACAATCGCGGGGCTAGACTAAAAACCTTTTACCTCGCGCACGGCCTTTGATGTTTGTAAATAACTTTTTTAAATTGCTGTGTGTTTTTATTCCCATCTGAGAATTTTTATTAAAGCGCAGTTTTAATGAACAAAGCATTTATTGGTCGTGTTCCCTCTGTCGCTAGTTACAGTGGCGTGCTACGATCATTTTTAAAAGGAATTTTCATCATTCATATTTTCTGATACTGAGTAATAATTATGTTAAACAATACTATAGGAGAAATATTTGAAAATAATTATTGTAAGTTAGAGAAGACTTATAATCCACCTGATTTTCAAAATATTAGCATATTTCTAATGTTCATGGGTGCTACGAAAGATGCTACGCGACGTAGCATTTTATAGCAATTAAGGTTTTAGACTTCGTGACATATTTTGATAGCTATTCGACACGATGATTGACACGATAGATCCTATTGCTACATAGCTCTGCCTGGTGGCGGGTGGTAAATAGAAAAGTATCGGAAAATTCTTATTGACAGTTTCAGAAAACATGAGCCCAGAAGTGACCCTTCGTGTGAGGTTCTACCCCCTGGTGGCAAATCAAAAACTTTTCTACCCATGATAATTTAATATTTTCTAACAATTATAACTACTTTAAATAGTCTAACGCGGAACAAATCCAATCCCACTTTATTGTCGGAATTGTCGAATTGTGACGTCATTTCCGCTGTAGGTAATGCAATTGGCGCCGCCGCCGCCGCCGACGACGACGCTTCAAATAAAATTACTCGCATTATAAAAGTGCTAGCTTTAATAAAGTCTCGACTTTGAGTGGATCAGGAGCTATTAAAACTATGAGTTCGGTAAAATCACTGATTAATTTGGTTTTAGTTCTCAAAAATACTTTTTTAACACCTAAAGTAATAAAAATGTTTGCACACCGAATAACTAGACAAGGTGTGCTCAGAAGTCACATCAAATTAAGATAGTGGGCTGCGTAAATCTTTTATTAATTAAACAGAGTGATGGAAAGAAATATTTTATAATATAAAGTTGATACGTTAGACATAAATGACCGTTTTTTTATTATTATTATTATTTCGTTCCCCTAACATTATCAGGGCTATTTATTTTCTACATAAATGACTGTTTGCGTTGTTTGTAAAATTATTAATGAAGTATATTCAATATTCATTATTTATAATTTAATATTTATTCAGTTCCTTGGGAGCATTCACCTTTTCGATTAAAATAATCATTGCAGTAATTGAATCAAATTACACATAATATTCTTATAATAACTTAATTTATAGATGTAGCTAAAAACAAAGGGGAGACGTAAAGGCTAAAATACAAATATAAGTGACAAAGTTAAAAAAAAAGGTATAAGAAGAAACATCATCTTTTCTTTTCTTTCATTACTAAGACTTTAATTTTATTAAACAGATATTGCAATAACAAATTGTTCATAGACGATATTGCACATTCTATTGTAATTTGAAGTATAATTGTAATTATTCTGGAACGCTGCCAAGCACAGGGATCCATAGCGGGGGTACAGGCGCTATCAATTAGTCGATACCTCATTTTGAGAACTCATTACACGGGTAGTTTTTGAGGATATAGCATGCACTACACCACTACCTTAGACTCCAGTTTATGAGGAGTTATTCTACTATATATAATAATATTATAATGTGGTGAAATCAGACATCAGTTTGGTATAGTTCAATCACAGCTCTTGACTCATCAGAATATTATAAGTATATAGGTACCGCACAATTTCTACTGAATACTGCTCTACAGCAGTCACACATCTTAGAGTCTTTGTGTAAATAAATATAATATAATAAATAAGTACATCTTCTAATCTTCATAAATTATTTAAAATGCTCGTGTCGTGTAAGGTTGAATTTGTTATGTTCAATTTTGGTGAATTTGTTATGTTCAATTTTGGCGACAGTCTATGGGGTCCATAGACTTAATATATACTGTCGTAGGTGACCCTGTCGTGGTGATGATGATGACGAATGTAATTTGCATAGTAGCATATGCTTTCAGTTCTTAAAACTAAATGGAGGGGCTCTTACTAGGGTGTCGTCTTTCAAGTATCTTGGCCATATGGTGACTGAGGACTTGAAAGATGACTGTGACATTGAAAGGGAACGGAGGGCGATGGCAGTCCGATGTAACATGTTGGCCCGCAGATTTGCACGATGTAGTAAAGAAGTTAAATTAACTCTCTTCAGAGCTTTTTGTCAATCTATGTATACGTGCAACCTGTGGGTTGACTACACGCAGCGGGCTTACAACGCTCTCCGAGTCCAATATAATAATGCACTAAGAGTGATGTTGGGGCTTCCGCGATTCTGCAGCGCGTCAAATATGTTTGCTCAAACTCACACTGATGGCTTTCAAGTCGTTATAAGAAAGCGAGTAGCTTCTTTGATGAGCAGAGTTCGCGCAAACACCAACACCATTCTTAGGGTGATAAGCGATAAAGTATAGTGTCCAATCATGCGTCATTGGGTGCACATTCATGTTTACGTGCCCAGTGCTGCTGGTAGGCCACGTAGATATTTTAACTAATAATATAATTCCTGAGTACAAACATAGTTTGTAATACAATGATTATTGTATTTACTAACAACTTATGGACTCCGGTCTGAAATAAACATTTTTATTTTATTTTTTCATTTTTTTTATATTATTATTTTTTTTAAACAGCGCCGAAACCCCCAAACTTATATCTATAAGGAATCCGGAGTTCTCTTAGTATCTTCGGAACCATAGTATATCTTGGTGCAAAATCTTGCGTTTTGGTAGCATATGCTTAGGATGCTTCTCATAAAACCAAAATCACCATATATTTTCATATAAATTTTGAGGAGTTCCCTCGATTACTCATGGATCCCATCATCAGATCACCACTTTTGTGAAAATGGGACCAAATTGGAGTGAAACCTAATATAACAAAACAAAGATTTTGAAAATCGGTTCACAAATGGCGGAGTAGTGGTCGAACATACAAAAATAAAAAAATAAAAACATATATCTACAGCCGAATATATAACCTCCTCGTTTTTCGGAAGTCAGTTAAAAACAGATGATAATTGCTTCAAGCTTATTTATACATACGCAGGTTAATGCAGAGCTCATCAGCTATATTTTGTGAAATAAATGTAACATATTATCTACGAATAATAAAAACTATATTCGTAGCATATTATACTTATTTCAAAACTAAAAAAATGTTAAATTAGATAGTCTTTATTTTCTTACAAATTCAAAAAAGCTTTCATACATTCATAGTTAATTATAAAAGTTCTCGTTCAATTTCGGCGCTAAGTTTCCGATGCAAATTTTTCGCATCAACCAGACAATAGGGTCTTCAAAACGTTGCGTTCCGTAAATCGAGGCTTAAAATTTAATTAAAGTTTAGCGCAGCCCTGGCGGGGTGAGGGAGAGGGTACATTATGGTGTATACGGGAAAGTTCCCAGGTGCTAATTACGGTACATGCCTGCAGCCGACAATTACTGCTAACGCTTATTAATTATTATATACTTTAAAAATTTCGTGTAAGAGTTTAAGAAAATGTATGTTTTACGTAACACGACGGTTCGGATATAAGATACTGTAGTAGAAACAATTATATAATATTTTAAAGTAAACATTTATGAAATATATAAATTATAGGTATAAAGTAAACATAAATAATAATAATCTAAAAATAATAAAATCAAGTTATATTTTGGGAACGAGAATGACATTTATTTGCGTAAACCCTTCAGAAAAAAACAATTGTACTCAAAGTAAATATTTATATTCTCATGTACGCCAAACTTCTTCCTAAATGTATATACTTAAGGAGTAGATCAAGTGTCTATAATATTGGTAGTAGTATATTATGTAAGTCCTATAAAAAATTGTTTTTGGTGTCCGTAGAATCGATTCCGAAAAAACTACCGTAATTTGAATAAGCGAGACACATACAAAACTTCACATAAACAACGCGTATTATACAAAAACAATTTTAAACTTTGCTCACACGTTTTGTTCGGCGGTACATTTCTCAATACTATAATGAAGCAAGTGGCTGAGTTCAGCGCATACCTGAACTTCCTCTCCCCCCCCCCTCTCCCCTATCTCACCACTACGACGGGAAATTAATCAAAACTAGTAAACTTTTAATGAGACCCATCCGTGTTGCGCGCTGCATTCTGTTATTTATAAAATACCAATGTCAGTACGTGGATGTGTGGTGTCTAATTATTACTGTCCTAAAACTACCTATACGGTATTGTATTTTATTAGAAATAAATTATTACACAAGAGATAAAAATGATAAAGGCGAAAAGCTCATAAATTACTTTTATTTGTATTTAAAAGTCATTTCTATTTCGAAAACAAAGAATATACAAGGTGTTACAAAACTAAGTGATAATACTTTAGGGTGTGCATAATATGTTATTTTATACTGTGAAAGTAGCAGCGCTGAAAGATTTAAAAAAAAGGGGAGCAAAAATCTTTTTTTGATTTATGGACAAGCGCTCGTACGCCAAGAATATTTCCATACAAAGATGAAAAAAAGTTACTCTTTCAACGCTGCTACTTTCACAGCAAAGTCAACATAGGGGACCTGTACACAGCCTAAAGTATTATCGCTTAGTTTTGTTACATTCTGTATATTTCATAGTTTGTTTTTTTTTTTTCAAAATATACTCATTACCTAACTAATTCCAATTACGAGATTCCTGAACAAACATTGATGAAAGTGTGGGTCGAAAATTGATTGAAAAGAAGTTCGTATAGTTAATGTGAAATTTAAATGCAACTAGTAATAAGTAAAATACTATGAATTTCTCATAATTTAAATAAATATTATATTTTATTATTAGACAAATAATACAAAAAGGTTGTGTAATAATTTGTATTTACTAATTAATCACTAGTTTGTCTACAATATAAGTCAATTATTATTTGTAACGTTCTCGGCGCTGCGACGGTGCCGCGGTGTAGAATCATATAAGACGATATTAGTTGGAGAAAATGAAATACCTCGGGCTAGAACATCTGGTCCATCGCAAAACACAGCTAATGACTGCAAAACATTGTACCGAGTTTATACTGATAATTGTTGAAAATTTTTAATCAATTTAAATTGTGCCAAAACTGGTAGTTTAAGAGCATTATAGCGGTATATACTGCTATTGTATGGCCGGGTTATATATCTTGTGGAGTAAGTGTGAACCATTTAACTTACGATATAGATCCTAAAAAGCTACTTGGATTGTTACTTGTTAATAAATATTATGTAACAATTAATATCATTATGGTATATTATTTAATGGCTAGTTTTCATTATTCCAATCCAGTATTCCTGGAATAATGGATTGAAGAATAAAATTGAAACGAGCAAACGGGTCACCTGATGGAAAGCAACTTCCGTCGCCATGGACACTCGTAGCATCAGAAGAGCTGCAGGTACATTGCCGGCCTTTTAAGAGGGAATAGGGTATAAGGGTAGGGAAGGGAATACGGTAGGGGATTGGACCCCCGGTAAACTCACTCACTCGGCGTGAAACAGCGCAAGCGCTGTTTCACGCCGAGTGAATAAATAAAAACAGGATGGTCCAATCACGTACAGAATCCAGGTCTGAACCTTTTTCCTTCCACCCTCGCGTCAAAAACTTAACCAGCGTACAATTTGCCAAGGATGAGATGACACTTTTGGAAAAGGGTCTTAAATATAATATCACTCCTAATATTAATCAGAATGCTTTGGAAATGCTTGCGGTGGATTCGGAAATAACTGCCGTAGTTAATAAGAAAGATAACATGGTTAAGGGCTTACTAGCCAACGAAATCAAAGGTACTCCTTCCGGTTCTTCTTTTAACCCCGAAAGAGTGGCTTTGAGGTCATTAAAACAAACAATAGATAATAATAACTTAGTAATATCGAAAGCGGATAAGGGTAACACAGTAGTAGTGATGGAGCGCGACGATTATTTGGACAGAGTAAATGACGTGATTCAGGGTGAACAATTTCTAAGGGTTCCTTCTGACCCAACAAACAAGTTTTTAGCTAAGCTTAAATTAGCCATTAATAACAATCAATATTTCTTTCAAACTGAATCATCAAAGAAAAAACTCATCCCAATGAATCCTCGCGCACCATCACTGTACGGCTTGCCAAAGATTCACAAAACTGATATTCCCATGCGTCCAGTTGTCTCATACATAGGTGCACCAGCATACGAGCTGGCAAAGTCACTAAATTTCATAATAAAAGAAAAGCTCTCATTTCGGCCACCTTATGCCATAAAAAATAGTCTACAATTAGTCAACAAAATTAAAGATGTGACTTTGCCACCTCGTTGCAAATTAGTTTCACTTGATGTCGATAGTTTATTCACTAATGTTCCATGTAAGGAAACATTGGGTATTTTAAGGAATGCACTAGAAAAACGTTTACCTCCTGGTGAAAGTAATGAATTGCTTACTCTTACTAAAACATGCATGGAACAAAATTACTTTCGATTTAACGGCGAATTCTTTGTTCAAGAAGACGGTCTAGCTATGGGTTCACCTTTAAGTCCTTTGATGGCCGAAATATTTATGGATGATTTTGAACAAAGAAATATCGTCGTTAATAAAAGTATTTTATATTACTTTAGATATGTAGATGATTGTTTTCTTTGTTGGACGGGTACACAGAGACAACTGGACGTATTTGTAAAAGAACTAAATAAAAAACATATTAAAATTAAATTCAAATTAGAATGTGAAGATAATAACACTCTACATTTTCTCGATTTATCTATTACTAGAGTTAATAATAAACACAGTTTTGGAATCTTTCGCAAGCCGACATATACTAATACTACTATTCATGCATCGTCATGTCATCCTTGGCAACACAAACTCGGGGCCTTTCATAGTTACGTTCATAGATTATTATCAATCCCTCTTAGTAAAGATAATTATCAAAATGAGCTTAATATTATTTTCCAAATTGCGATATCCAACGGATATAGTCCAAAAATCATTAATAATATTTTGAAAAATAAAAACAAGAAAGAACTGGTTAAGTTTTTGTACGCAGGTCCTATTGATAAAGAGATAGTTAGATATAAGTCCAGTTTGACCTACATGGGAGAGGTATCTGCACGCTTATCCAAGATAATGAAAAGCAACGATATGCATGTCGCATTCAGGACAAATAATACTTTAAAACATCATTTGTGTCATAATAAAGACCAGCTTCGAGACTCGGTATAAAGAACATATCGCGGCTTATAGAAATGGTCATCCTGATAAGTCACATTTTGCTAAACATCTTTTAGATAGTAATCATACTGTGCCCGATGGCCATTCCTATAAAGTTTTACATAAATGCGATAAAGGCTTTCGGCTGAGCGTGTTGGAACAATTAGAGATCATAAAAGAAAAGAAAAATAACAGATTTGCATTGTTGAATGACCAAACTTGCTTGACTACGTCACCGCTTATTAATATGTTCGGGGGTACTAGTGAGAGTAGTAGTAGTGGGGATAGTAGCGGGGCTCGATAGTGTATAAAAGGCGGTGTTTTGGCCGTTGGCGGCACTTAACGGACGTTGTTCGTAGAGTCCACATCCTGAGGATGCTCCGGTGTTGGGGCGAAACGCGCGTCGAGGTTTTCAACCTGCATGGTGGTGAGGGGCCTTGCACGGATTTGCCAACATTATTGCTTGTGTGGTGGTGGTGTTTGCAAGTTCTTGCATGCGAGTGTACGCATAGGCAGTGTGGGAGGAGGGAGGTGCTGTACGCATGTCTATGCGTACACTCACTCATTTACTTAAAGGTGGAAGTTGTTTTCGCGGAATATTTCTAAAAATAATAACAAACTAAATTTAAGCGCAAGCGCTGTTTCACGCCGGTTTTCTGTGAGCCCGTGGTATTTCTCTGGTCGAGCCAACCCATTCGTGCCGAAGCATGGCTCTCCCACGTAAAAATTGTGTTTTAATTACAAGAAACTAAAGAAAATCCCGCGCGAAGTTGTGTTATTAACTTGTGTCATAACAATACAACTGCACAGTTCTACACATATAGGCACAGCTTGGGCAACTGCTGTTTAATTCTAAGTATTTATACAATTTTATCAGCACCGTGATAATTTTGTAAGTTTTAATTAGGTGCGAGGTAGTTAAACTTATAACTGCTTCGGTTTCAGTTAGGGACAGTTTTTCAGTTTCATTTTCAGTTTTATAGAGTTTTTAACCGACTTCAAAAAAAGGAGGTTATCAATTCGACGCGTATGTATGTAATATTTTCAGAACTGTCCAGTTTTTGTTTATATTAATCTATAGCAGCTTCTGAAAAATTGCAGTGTCAAATTTAAAAACTGTATGTATATTTTAATGTTTGTGCTCGCATATCTCCGGAACTACAAGTCCGATTTAAGTAATTCTTTTTTTGTTGTACGAGGTATTGTTCAACTTAGGGAATACTGCAAGTTTCATCAAAATCGGTTCAGTAGTTTTTGAGATAGGGAATTTTAATTCTAAATCTTCAAACTGTACGTAATTAATTACGTACAATTTGAAGTCGGTTTTATCTTTTTAAAATACTATTATTTAATTAAAGACAATAAATAATTTAAGTAAATATGATGATTATAAGTATTTCAAATATTATTAGTTTATTGTTTAAAGGCCTGTAGAGCCGACCTAGATCTAGTTTAATTGCTTACATTTACTACTACGTACTACGTAGTACGTTCTGCTATTTGTACAATCTCTATCAAGCAACAAAATCCCATACTAATATTTAATAATACATAAATCTACACGGTAAAATATTTTAAGCTCGTTGTGAATAATAATAATAATATCTATGGACGCTTCACACCACGTCAGTCTGGCCTCGTGGAGGAAGGAGAAGGACTTGTGTTACTGGTACCAGACAACGAAAATAATATATTTAATTAATACTTTTATATATACTTATAAAATTACATGTCCTGACTGACTGACTGATTCATCATCGCTGAGCAAAAACTGTAAAAGTTGCAGCCACGAAATTTGGTGAGTAGGGTTGTTTTATTAAGTAGATACCCACTAAGGAAGGAATTTTCAAAATTTTACCCCGAAGGGGGTGAAATAAGGGTTGAAAGTTTTAATGAAAGTCCGTCATTTCTTGAGTTAGAAACATGAAACTTTATTTTTGGGTTACTGATTAAAAATGAATGGATACGTATTTAAGCGTTTTTGGAAATTCTACCCCCAAGGGGGTGAAATTGGGGTTGAAAGTTTGGATGAAACTCCGTTATTTCTTGAGTTAGAAACATGAAATTTATGTTTGGGTTACTGATTAAAAATGATTGGATACGTGCTTAAGCGTTTCTGAAAATTCTACCCCCAAGTGGGTGAAATAGGGGTTGAAAGTTTAAATGAAAGTCCGTCATTTCTTAAGTTAGAAACATGAAAGTTTATTTTTGGACTGCCGATTAAAAATGAATGGATACGTATTTAAGTGTTTCTGGTAATTCTACCCCCAAGGGTGTGAAATTGGGGTAGAAAATTTCAATGAAAGTCAGTCATTTCTTGAGTTAGAAACATGAAAGTTTATTGACGTTTGCGTTTGATGTTTGCTTAAATAGGGTCCCTTTTGTATAAGGAACCACAAAAAAAGGAGAAAACTATCCATCTTTGTTATTATACTATGTTAACGCGGATGAAGTCGCGGGCAACAGCTAGTACTATACATATATTTAAGATTTTTATTATACGATACCCATATTTAATACACATCCATGACCCAGGAACTTTGAAAACTTTTTGCTCCGTCGGCGGGATTCGAACCCGCGATCCTTGGCTTGAGCTACCAACAGGCCACCAATTGAGCCACACTAGAGGTCGTCAATGAAAAATCCGATCAAAAATATTATAACGATAACTCTTTCAACAAAATTATAAAGATCAGACTTCTAATTCTGTGCTAGATCAGAAAACAACACATACTAATAAAACTTGGATGTGGACATTGCTTTGTGCGTGTAACCAGTAATTTTTAAACTGCCGCTGCAGTGAGCGACGGCGGACATTTTCGAGCCTTGGCGGCTTAGTCAAAACGTTTCGGCGACCAAAATGTATGTAATTGACATAACATGAGTCGAATGTCGAGGCTTACGTCAAATCCATACATTTTTGATTGACGATTCTACAGGGTGTAACAAAAGTAAGTGATACAACTTTAGGGCGTATATGGGTCTCCCATATAGAGATCGCTGTGCAAGTTGCAACTCTGAAAGAGTAACTTTTTTTTACTTTTGTACGGAAAAATTCATGACGCTTGGGCCCATACAAATCACAAGAAAATTTGCTGTTCCAGCGCTGCTAGTTTTCCAGCGAAATCTACAGAGTGTAACAAACCTAAGTGATAAGAGTTCTTCCTGACAAAGAGCTTACTGTGAAAGTAGCAGAGCTGAAAGAGATTTTTTTTCTGATTTGTATGGGCAAGCACCCTAGCGTCATGCATGCTACTATGAAGTGAACTAGTGTCAGGAACTCATCCACCCTCTAAAGTATTTTCAGTTTTGTTACACCTTGTATATCACTTAGTTTTGTTACATTCTGTATAAAGAATAAAGAAAACGCGTTGTCTAGGCCCGCAGCGCAGTCAATTTGCGGTGATCGGGCCTCAAACGTCCGTTTGATCTCAGGTAAGGCCGGATCTTCTTTGGGACTCGGCACCCCGTGAAATTGACTCGGTCGATTGTCTGATATAAAATACTTGTTTGTAGGATTCGATAGAAATTACTTCCCCTAACATAATATTTTCCGATCAGCTTCACCTGAGCTTTCCATTTTCGGTAAATAGATTCCTGGGACATTTTCATTATTTTCTAAATTTGTAGTGTACACATTCTTTGAGTATCGAATTTTTCGTGTATGGCTTGACCTAGTAATATTCTGGGTCCTTGGTTCGATTTAGTTATTAGTATATTGTTTAAAAACTAAATCTGCAATCTCGGTATTAATATGTGACACAGATAATAATAATAATAGCTCCCACACCGGTTTCGGTGACGGTGGCCGGTTTCATTGAAACCAGGCCAGCTACGCAGGAGTAATTTTATATTGCCCAAGTGCGTGCGCAGTACACTAGAGCACTCTCTATTCCTTTCACTTTCATAACCCAGTGGGACGGAAGACCGACACGACTGGCGAGAGATCAGGCGCAGGACCGACTTTTTACATGCCCATCCGACGCATGGATTACTTGTCAGACAATCAGGTGATCAGCCTGCATTGTCCTAACCAAACTTGGAAATAACATGTTTCCAACGCGGGAATCGAACCCACGACCTCCGTGTCAAGAGCCGCGCTCTATACCACTAGACCACGGAGGCATCATGATATGATACAGATAAGCTCAGAATACTAGTGCATAATATATCTCCAATATCCAACAAAATGTATTCCAGAGCGCGATAGAGAAAGAAATCAAAAACAACGTATTCATATTGTCGAGTTTATTCAATCAAAACATATTGCGCAAAATACTGCAGCGTCTATCCGGGCCAATAGAGACACCTGCGACTCGCCCGGTGATTCACATATTTTTGAATTTTTGAATCTTAACAAGCCTCCATCCGACGCAATCGTGCTTATTGAATTTTAAGTGTAATATCACTTATGCGGAAACAACGGCGTTTGCAAAATATCAAGTTGTTTTGAACACTCTCATCTATAAGTGGAGTCAGGATCCTTTTCCATTATGAGTCGTGATGACACTTCTTGTAATTTATTTTGTTCCAATCTAAATGGGAATCTAAAGAATTTAATATAAAAATGTATTAAACTTAACGAAAAAAGCACAATTCTTTTGTCTCGTCTATTTATATTAGATGCACTGCACAAACTAAAATCAAGTTTTAAGATATTAGAATGTTTGTACAAGAATATCACCGACTTAAATGGTGAGTCGGCAAATTCCGAACATATCCCGTCTGTAGCCTAGAGGGCAATGATACGGGATGTTAAAAATAAACTTGGACGCTTTCGGATCAACACAGTCACCTTTCTCGTCCATTTCCTGACCGGCCGGGCACCTCGACGCTCGCGGCTCCGTGCAATTATTGTTGCAGAGCTTCCCGTGGTATTTCGGCTCTATGATTTCCACATCTTTATTTGGATTAGGCTCTAATACTTCTACTTCCTCATTCGGATCTTTATCTCCAGTCAGTTCTACGGGGTCTTGGAGATTTTCTACTTCGGCGTTATTGTTGTAGATACGGTACCAAGGATCGTAGATGTACGTTTTGAAAACATTTAGCACCTCACTCACTATCCTTTTGATTATTCCCGGTTGTGTTTCAGCCTCGCCGACATACTCTGCCGCCGCGTTCTGTTCGTCAGACTTGTGAAAGGAGAATATTTTGATCCTGTTCACTATTACATCCGCTAGCATCTCGCTCCATGTCGGTATCTGAACTATCTCGGGTTCGCTTCGCTTCTGGAGATGATGCAGCTTCTGCAGCAGGACGCTGTCTTCGATCTTCGGATTCTTCGTTTCGATTGAGTAACTATCACTGCTACCTAGTGCGAGTAGTAATAATATCAGCAAATTCATTTTCTAGCGAGTGGAGTGGTACCAGTAAAACTAAAGCAAGATTTTACGTTATATGATAACATGAAGGTGTGCAGTAATTTGGTACAATCGTGCGAGAAATATTTTATAACAAAATATATTTTTACGAGTAACAAACATTTTTAGTGTCCATATACTTTATCCATACTGTTTGGTAATAATAAATGATAAAATATTTTCTGGAAACCGAGGCAGTTGTGAGAATACAAAATATAAAAAGACTACAAAAAGTGACACTTGAATATGTATGCATATTAGTAACCCATGGATGGGATCTTTAACTAAAACATCTGGAAGTGCTCCAAGTTAATGTGTAGCCCAGCGTGATGTACAACACACAGATCTTATTGTACTGGATAGACTAGGTCAGCTAGGCTTAAGTTTCAAATATCGAACCCCGTACTCCACTCAGTGAATGGCTTCTGACCTGTAATAATAATAGTAACTCGAGATTATTTTACTACCTAGAAAATATGAAAATTGAAGACGTGACCGTGTTAACACGATAACTAAAAGTAGAAAATGAGTATATGTTGTTACAAAAAGTTATCGTGTTCTTGCACTCACGTCTTCAATTATGTGCATAAATAAATTATTATCTAGTTTTCTATCCAAAGTAAAAAAGAGTTTTTATCCGACATCCAAAAAAGTAGGTTCAACCTAACCCTTCAGATCGAGATCAGTGTCAGGATATTTGTATGTAAAATCATACGTGACGTACATACAGACGCTTGCCAAGTCTTTACCAGCCGATTAACTCGGATTTTATTTTTCTTTTGGCAATTTTAGCATTTTCTATCTCAACAGGGCAATAAACGTTGAAACTCATATAAACTAGTGGAAATTATTTTTCTTGGCAGGGATGTGTAGTTCGGAATATTGTATCTTTTAAATTGCACTGTAATATGTGTGAGGTGTGGCGATATATTTTATGTGTTCACGGTATGTAATGGTGTATCTTCGTGTTAAATTTTAACAGTCGTTTTAGATTCATAAATCATTTTGTATCTTACTATTTAAATTTTATCTGTAGCATCTTTTTTAAAACTTTATAATGTAAATGTATTGTTGAGTTATTATTATTCTATTAATAAACATGCGGGCCCGACAGGGGCAGTAGGCACTGTACATACGTTTTAAACAGAAACTCAAAAAACAATTACAAACAAACCATTTAATTTATTGAAATATGTTAAAAAGTACACAACACAAGATTTATAATAAAGATAATAACAATTAAAAATAAATGAAAATGTATTTAACTTTTATTTAAAATTTATTATGATTTTCGTGCGCGACTGTCCACGATATCACACAGATAGCGTAGATAACGCTCGCAGTAAATATTGACTGTGTGACGCGTGTGTATTGAACCGTACGGTGAAAACATTTTTATCAAACTTCACAAGTGGATGAAAAATGTATCAAGGACTCTTTTGTAACACTTATCGACGTATCTGTACAATTGTACTGCGATTATTCGTCAACTCGATGACAATTTAGCAATTTGTACAGACGTGTGATCGAATGACAACAGTTGATAGTTACGACGCTAGTCACACATACAAATCGCAATAGACAGAACAAACCAGCTGACTTAGGGTCAAATCAGACCGCAACGCGACGCGTAGATGCATTTCTGCGTCTGAATTTCGCGTCTGAATTGACCCTCAGAAGTGTTCTCGAAATTTATACGTTTGACGTAGTATGTCATAATATCGGCTGGCGTGCGCCGTGAAATACGTTGTTTAGCGATTCATAACATGCTTACAACGGTACCCGCAGCCATTCATATATTTTTTAACTCGGCCTACTGATTCGTTCTGTGTATTGAACAGTAAAATGTTTTATGACTCACCTCGTGGTTTGGACTTTGGACTGAAACACCTTCTACATAATATGATACAGGGTGACTTCAACAGTACGCGAAGAGTAGAACAAACCAGACTGGCCTATGATACGAGAGAAATGGAAGACCCATCACAAACGTTATTTCATGTAATTAAATTAGACGAAAGTCTAAAGGAATTCTGGAGCGAGCCGCGGGGCTAAAATGGTCACATTTAGCAATTCCTCTCAATTAAATCAGCAAATGAATTGTCAAAACTGTCAAACTGACAAATGTCAAATCAGTACAAAAATACAGAAATGAATTACAACAAGTTGCATATTGCGATTTTAGAAAAATGAATCATATTATGATTCATGTCATGATTCTTCAAAGCGACCATTTTAGCCCCGCCGATAACGTCACGAATCACGATTAGTGTGCGTAGGTTTCATACAAACAATACGGAACGGCTCGACGGCCTATCCGATATGCGCTGTGATCTTTACCTATTAGTGGGACGGCATTAGCGTTAAAAAAACATCGTAACCCGATTTCGAGCAGAAATAATTCGGGTTCCGCAACAATTCTGAACTCAGCAGCTCAAAGGACTTTGTCCGAAGGCTCCGAAGCCGTGAAATTGGATAGCCGGCACGTACCCGGTATTATACGAGTTTCTTGAATATGACGTATTAATATCAATGGATATAGTTGGAGGCACTAGCCCTTACGATCTAATTACGTGCCCTATATATATCGTATCTCGTATGTACTCACATACGAGATACGACGACGATGAAGATACGAGTTTTATCAATGGATATGGGGACCACAGGACATGACAGACAGAGGGACGGCGTTTGGCTGATGATGATGATTACCAATCCTCTAAATTTGCGCGTGACATTTCCTCTTCCTACTCCTCTTCCTCATAATCACTTCCTCAACAACCCTAATTGCTACTACTCGATGGCATTAAAAATACTATGAGAAATACCAAAAACTACTTGTTTAGTATTTCTCTGCTACAAATTCAACACTATTTTTGCAAACCTAACGCTAGGTCTAGTGTCATGATAGTTGACCGACAATCCAGTTTCACGACACAGTCCCGCGTCACATATAGCGGCCGTGACAAATATTTATTCGTGTTTTTTGCGCAGCAATTTTTCGCATGGCAATACTTTAAAATGGCGGGCGCCTTTTCCAATCGCGAGCGTGACCGCGCGTGAAATGGACTGCCAAGTGCCGGGACAAGATCACCTCATTACCTGCTGTGTCTTGATTGGATACGTTCGATATTTGAATCACCTGAATCTCACTTAAGGTTTATTCACAAAGGAAGAATTTAAATAAGGATTATTTCACATTAAAGTATTCCTTGAGCGGTTTGAAATAATTTGCCTAAAATCATGCACCTTGGCATATTGATGCTGCAACTAATAAGAAACAGCTGATTATACTACTTAAGTTAAGGCGACGCCTTGATAATTTGCCTGTAGCGATATCAATTTTTCTCAGCAATGACTAAAGCTAAGAAATTAAAATTAATTTTCAGTATTCATCATGTCTTTGTCTTTGAATTACCCATAGCATAACACGATTCAACTTTTATAACACAGAATAATCAATCAAAAAGACCTTTGTAAAAAAAGGGATTCCTATTTTGCCAACAGAGGAGAGTGATTTAATCTTCCAAAATTTGTACATAAATTGTTTTAAGTATACACTTTGATTTGCCCATAGCTTACATGAAATGTATTTATGGTTTTTAAATTACGCGACAAAAACCATTTTGTCGCTTACGCCCTTTCCATTTTTTGCTTGTTTTCTATGATAGGCCGGGCCGGCTTCTCAACACGGTTTTTTACTTTAATGCGGCGTCACCTTAAGAGACCGATTAAGAACCAAACAGCGCATTGACAAGTCTGAATGGCCTAAGAAGGTTTCTGGGATGAGCGCAATGTAATCTTACAACATCTGAAATGACGACAGTGGTTTTCGGATACATGAAACACGTTTATTATTATTCTGTTAAGCATAGTGTCAGGTCACACCGCCACAAAACAATTCAAGGTGCGACTTGGCAATACTTAATTGCACTACAGAATTTTAAAAAGGTTTATTTATTAAACTACGATTTGACATAAACGCTATTGCGATTTGCGTCCTCTTGTCTTTTCTCGTCTTGTCTTCATATAATAAAGTACTTCAGGCTAGATGTATTCATCAATAAGTGATCCAATTAAAATACATAAATACAGTACGATTCGAAAGCAAAGTAAAAACCTCATTAAAAGTAATTCAGAATAATTCGCACAAGTTATTCTGCAACTCATCAAACTTAAATGCCTTTCTTCAATTCCAGTCATTAGCGGCTTCCAAACTAAACAGTCATTGTTCAAGGGTGTGGGGGGGGGGGAGTTTGGGGGAAAGGGGAGGCTTTTCGCTCCAAAGTGCCTTTTGGATTTAATTTTGAAATTATTGAAACGAATTGAAAGTATTTACTTAGGCTATCATTAGTTTCTTTGTAAGCTGTGCTTTTAATAAGGTGAGGTAAAAAGGTAAGGAAAGTTAAAACAATCCAATTATTATTCATGCATGCATTATTATCATTATTATTTAAGTTCATGACGATTGGTAAAGGTATGATTGCCTTATAGTAGTCGTAGAAGTATTATACGCCGCCGGGAATGAATACGACGTGAGGGGGCGACCTCAATAATTCTGTGGATAGGACATAATTGGTAATAATTTAAAAGCTAATTTATTGAGATTCTGTTTCTAGTCCCAAATAAATAACTTGGGATGAAAATTATATACCACTTTTAAACACTTTTATCACATTGACAAAGTTTCTAGCCCATCATAACTAGACTGCATCTGGCGCTTATACACGAGACGCATCCTGCAGTAACGATCACAATATCTCCGCTTGTCTGCTCTATCACGTCATCTCCGAAATCCCATTAGCCAAATCGGTTAGAGACCCAATCGCGGTCTAAAAATAAGTTGTAATTACATAAATATCCGGGAGACGTGTGGTCCCGGGGGAAATTACTGGCCCTCACACACGTGGAATATCAAGTTGGACATCGCCACCGAGTATGGAAATGTACCCACATAAAACTCAGATAAAACTATATGCAATAAAAAGTTTTGAGTTTGCTTTGTAATTGACAACTATATGACAATATTTTGCGCTAATATCTGTGTGGATACCTGATAATTCAGTTACCTGTTGCCAATGCAGATAATTTCCATCATTTATAATAGGCCCAAAATATCTGTAGACCTGATATTGATATAATGACAAGCCCAAGTATAACAGCCGATTATACAGACATAATAAACAGAATAGAGTGGAAATCTGACAGTTTAATGTTTGCATAACTTTACTATGTTTAGGCCCAATTTCACCAATAACTGTTAAAGTTAATGCTCGAATTAGTATCACGTTACCCCTTTTGTTTTTCATGCGATCGAAAGAGAAGACATGACATTTTAACAAGTTGTTAATGCTAACAGAGGTTGGTGAAATTGGGCCTAAGCATTTTAGCAGTTCTTTCTGAAAGCAAGTTTTTAGTGCAGCAGTGTCTTAAACATTTCATTTAATTAATTTCAAAGGTATCCTGACAATAATCTCAACAAGAACCTAATGAACTTACGCGTCATAGCTCACAGTGCGATGGCCGTAAACCGTCAATCCAGTGAAAATTGCGTCGTGTTACTGCCGCCACTAAACTGTTGCCTCTATAAAATGTCGTATCGACCTTCCCCGTACTTCCCTTGTTATTGAACAACGTGATCAAATTTGAATTATAGTTTTATGGGCCGTTCCGTTTTGTACGTCGTAAGCGAAACCTTTTACCTGATAGCTGGAAACTTAAAAGATGTTCTATTTCATTGCAGACAATACGTTGTGTTTACGTCGTCGTGATAAAAACCTTCTATGTCATTTCTCAGACCTCCAATAATTACATATTCACTTACACCTTTCGTCGTTTCAGCGATTTAACCATTAAGCCTTAAAGTATATAAGACAGGTAAATATACACGCTCTTTAATGTTCTGCACGGCTCTTACTGCTAACCACTGCTACTGTATGATCTTCTGCTATGGTATGGTAAAAGGTAAAATATATTAGACCAAATAATCTGGATTTGGTATCTCCCCGTGAATAAATTATAACGGTACATTTCACTGTAGTTATTTGTTTCGAGTTTGAAACCGTCGAAAGCTTTAACTCGCCGTAAAAGTTACGACGGACAGTGGACATGAAAACTAATTATTTAAAAAGTCACATACGGCCCTAACGAAGAGCAATAATGATGTTGAGTTTCAGTTTAACGAATGACCTAACAAACGCTCTGGAACTCTTCCAAGCAATTAGGCCGAGCGCAGGCTTTATCTGCGAGTTATGAATAAAAGGCCCGCTCTCACGCGTGAGCCGTATTTGTTCTCCTAATTTCCTTTTATCTGCGCCGTAGCAAATATTTATATTCGTGTAAGTGTTGAGCACTTTTATCGCGTTTACATACCATTTGTGTAAGGTGGATTTTTATGTAACTGTCAGGAAATCTGATCCTTTAGCGGATTGTTTACTCGTACTAATTTGGTATCATAGAGTTTTAAATAAAGAACAAATTATAACTGTGATAACGTACAGTATTATATTATACGTTTGAAATTATGTCTAAACTTGAAATTGTAAATGCAAATACTCTTGACTCTTTATTATAAATACATGTTACAATCTGACTTCGTTCATATTCAATCCAGGTGATGAAACAACTTGAACTGCTCCTAGAATCAATTAATCATTCAATAGTTACAATGTTTATCAAGTCACAGGCTTGTAATTCAAACGCGAATTCAATTCGAACGAAACAATTAATATAAAAGCTGGATCCGGTAATCCCTGACCGGATCGCGGTGCGGCGGCCATTGTGTTTTGACGGAGAACTGGCATCCCGAATCTGAAAGCACGTCCCTGGACTATACGTGTGCCGCAAGCAACAAGCGACCATATTTGTAGATATCCAGAGCTTTAGTGAAGTTATCATCGCTTATTAGGTGAGTCGAAAAACGAATAACCAATATCGCAAATCATATTTACATAATGCAACGCTTCTTCAAATTACACATAATTTTGCATTGAAAATTCTTCGTCGTGACGCCTTTCGCTAAAGGCTCTGAATAGATAGGATCAATAGTTGACTAGATTCTGATCAAGACTACATATTGGGTAATTTTTAATGTGAAGTTAAATTGTTGCTGCCACAATTTAAGAATTTTAGTAGTCACCCTTATTTCCTGTCTTTTAAAATACCACCGACAGGACTTTATTTAAAGTGACTTTTGAAAGAAGCTTTTACAATCCAACAAGTTGATCAGGACTCTTCTTTCTAAATTAGAAAAAACTCATAAATCAATCCACCATACCCGCTTCCGCTTGTGCCCCGCGGCGTATCTTGGAACCTGGATTACCCCGGATTTTTTCCCACTAAGCTGGACGTAATTGGATACTAAATTGACCGAAGTCCCAGTCTGTTTGGCGTCCAATACCGCTGGGATTCTAATTTTCTATTTTCATTGTATCGTTTTTGATTTACGATAAATTCATTTGCTTTTCGATTATCCTTTTTCACATGCGATTAACTAGAAGTAAGGATCTTTTTCAATTTCTATTGTACTTTTTTACTCTGACAGTTAGATTGAAAAACATTTTTTTTGTAACTCGCAACACAACATTTAGCAAAACAAAAAACTTCCGAAAATTTTCCAAAAAAACTGTGAGTTTTGACACAAAAAATAATACGAAAGTATTGGGTATTTACTCAAGAAATGGTAAACCGAGTAATGAAATTTAGGAAAACTTCGGTAACCTTGGGAAAGACGAAGCAATATCTTATTTTGTTAATGTTCGAAGTTGGACTACGTAAATAGTTTCGTCCTCCAAAAAACTTGCGAATTTTATTTGTCGTCAGCATCGCTACGTATTTCGTATTCAAATTCTAAGGAATTTTCTCTTTGGTTTTGTCTCCTACAGAAGTTTTTTTTTTTTATTTGTAAGTACGAGCAAAAATTATATAGCTAATGACCGCACTCCACCCGCACTTAGATAATATATTTAATGATTACTATTATGTAACTTAATTTGGTTGAAGAGTTTGGCAGAAAATTTATAATACTTACGTGAAAATATTCATTAGGTAACTTTAAGTTTAGTAGTCATCAAATCACTCTTTAAGGTTGCCGTTAGCTTAACGCACGGTTAACTCATATTTGCATACAGAATTTTAAATTGTAGCTCTACTTTCTATTTAGGTTTGCCATGAGAAAGTTAAGTAAGAAAATATTGTATACGATCAAGAAATCACCAGGATTTAACTAAAGCGATTATCTATCCTTATCGCCTTTCCATGCAGTAACAGAGGATTAGAACGTAACAAACAAACCATAACATTTTATTGGCCAGTTACGTCATCGAATTCGGATCATAGTAACGACAGTCGCGTCCGTTGGCAAGATATTTACTCGCATTCAAACTAGTTGACGATCCAAATAAAAGTCCATCGATGAAATATACATACATATTGGCGAACTTTCCTCATATATTTCCCCCCTTCACTCGAATATTGCCTAGTTTTTGAAGATTTTTATGCGATCCCAACTTCGTAAATGGGAAAAAGCGAAACTTGTTTTTTCCGAGTTGTTCAACTTCGTAGTTCGTACGTAACCTGTGTAGGTAATGTGAAATATAAAACTCCTGTCAACTGCGATATCAACCAGAAAAGTGGAATGTCATAATTCTAACGTTATTAGAATTTTGATGATCATGTTATAAGAAAAGAGAAAAGCTCGATAATAGCTTAATTATATTTTTTAGGCTTTATTTTTCTTACCAAGAGATAAACGTTTTTTTCATTTTTTCAGGGTTTCATATATCTTATCTTATCTTAAATTTATTGGATAACAAATCACGAAAACATGGACTGAACGTGAGTCAAGTTCAGTCCATGGTTTTTTTTTACAAAAGTAGCAAGGCGAGATATCATAATTTCATAAGATTACACCGCAGATTGCCTTACCCGGTTCGAAATTAAGTAGTATAATTATAAAAACGTTCCTTACATAATTTTCGCCGGTTTAATTCCGCCCGCCCTAAACACCTGAGATCGAGATAATTGCAAGCCCTCACGTAAATTCACTCAAAAATATCTTAAACACCTCTCCTTTTTTAGGGAAAATCCTTTATGGGAATCTCCACTGAATGGAGTCGTGAGCCGGAATATGTGAGACTTCCAGGGGCGAAGTGGAGCACACCCGGGAATGCCACATAAAACGGAGTATATATTTTTATTTATAAAACCTTAAAATTTCGTTTGAGTGCGTTTAAAAATGCATGCTGGGTCATGGATGTGTATTAAATATATGTATGATATATAATAAAAAATCTTAAATATAACATGTATAGTATAAAATTATTAAATATATTTCCGTTGTCTGGTACCCTTCAAGTCTTTCAGGAACTTAGCACGGGGCCAGACTGGCGTGGTGTGAAGCGTCCATAGATATTATTATTATTTTTAGGTCTGGGTACTACTTGTTCCACTAAATATCTTCAAAATCGTGTGAACGTATCACATGAAAAACGTGTTTTACAAAAGATTGTAAATAAAAATTATTGGACTCGACTAACAAGTTTTGGTGCAACGGAGTTGCGGGCGTCATTTAGTAGACGTGCGAAACGCACCTTGAGTTACTAGCGTCATTTAGTAGACGTACGAAACGCACCTTGAGTTACTAGCGTCATTTAGTAGACGTGCGAAACGCACCTTGAGTTACTAGCGTCATTTAGTAAACGTGCGAAACGCACCTTGAGTTACTAGCGTCATTTAGTAGACGTGTGAAACGCACCTTGATACTACTATTTTTGTTGTAATGTAGTTTCTAAACATATTATAATGTTTTCATCCTAGTGCATATCATGTTCTCACCTGTGAAGTAATCAGAACATTTTCCAGGCCTCACAGTAGAAAGTTTAATGTTAAAGGCTGACTGTGAGCTGATATTATATAGAACAAGGTTTCTCAAACTTTTTCGAACGGTTAATAAAAATATAGGATACGGTGGTGTCTATTTTTGGGACCAGCTAAAGATAGCCGAAATAATTCGGGATTTTTTCAGGACAAAAACTACTTTATGTTCTTGCCTAGGACAAAAAGTATCTTCATACCAAATTGTATGTCCTTTCTCTCGACTTAAACTACCCCATTACCCAAATCGTTTCAGCGATTTACGATAGGCAGAGAGACATAGATTAGAGCATGTTAATAGAAATATAAGGCTACAGTTGAGGAGTCCTGATAGTGTAGCAGGAACTACAGCCTGCGGCACAGCTGCCGACGCGACGTCATGTTCGCCGGAGTCTAATGAGACTCATTAATTAAGATAATGCTCGGAAACAATACCTACTGATACACTATCATGTGGAAATCCAAAGGCTTAGGTTTCTTTGGGAGAGTTTATGACACGTAGTAATTAACTTACTTGTTTCGTATACAGATTCTTTGGCAGTGCCTAGGTATACTCCGTTAATTGAATATTTTAGGTACAAATTTTTATACAAGGTGTAACAAAACTAAGTGATAATACTTTAGGGTGTGTATTATTTGGATATAATTATTTGGATTATCGTTCCGTATTTATTTAAAAAATAGGTGTTAAACATTGTTTTTTTTTTTCTGTAATTTGCTGCTGAAGCCTCACAAATATTAATACGTAATGAATGATTTGCCATTAATTGTTAATCCCGGCAAGCTCGCATGCGACGTGAATACTTAAACAGGGCTAATTATACAACATTGTATCAACAAAGATACACATATTTTTTCGAGTTCAAACTTGTACTTGTAATTCCCCTTGATTTAGCTGATCAAAGAAACAATATTATGTAGTTATTTGATATAAAAAAAAGTCCTATTTGCACTTGGGAATATATTGTATCGCCTGGGAATCGAACCTGTATCCTCTAGAATGAGACAACTGAGTTCTTTTTCTATCTGTTTCTATATAAAATTCTTATATTCCAGCGCTTAACTTGTGCAGAAGAATCATCACATTTACATGAGTTGAGAACGCTTCATTTAGAATTCATACCGAATTCACAGAGCAGACGGTAAGCGTTGACCGGGCTCTGAAAACTAAGGAGGTATTAAAGTATCTTCTGTCTAATACTTACTTAGAGAACAGTAACCTCAATGTACAACTTTTGTCCAACATTGACGCAGCTTCGTTTTTTGTCCGATCCAGTCTGTTTCCAATCAAAGATTAAAATATATTCTATAATATATTCTATAAATAATAAGAAAACCTTATTTTACCAAACAATCGTTGTATTTACGTTTTATAAAAATAAAATAATGTTACTAGGTATAACATACTACTCATACTTAAAACAAAAATAGATACCATGTTATTGGTGTTATTAGCCAAAATCCGTACTAATATTATAAATGGGAAAGTGTGTATATTTGTCTGTCTATTTCCTTTTCACGATTTAAACGCTGAACCAATTTTGATAAAAAATGGTGTGGAGGTATTATGCTTCCCAGGAAAAGACATAGGAAAGTTTTTTTTGCGAAAAAGTATCCGTTTCCTTTTTCAAAAACTTTTTTCCGTTCCCGCGCGAAAAAAAAATTGATGCAACGGAGTTGCGGGCGTTATCTAGTCAAACCTAAATAAAACAAATCTACTCCTATAGGATTTTACACTAAAGCGGTAAAAACTAAGGTGATAAAATCGATGATCCAGGTTTAACATATTGTGATTGCAACCTCAGGAGCCTAACGTGAGCTACGCCGCAATCTTCATAAATACCCGCACTCCAGACGGTAGCACCACAATACAAATTAATACGGTAGATCATCCACTTACTAGACAGTCTACAAGCAGACACACAGACCGCGGAATTTATTTGGTTTATGGAGTTTTTTTTGTGACAGTTTATTTATTATTCGTATACCATTAACCAGTAAAAGACGCCGATTTTATTAAATAAACTCCTATCAAACTCGGTTATTAATCAATTAAAAAATCACCTAAAGTATGTCCAAGTAAAACTAGTGTCAGTGTTGAAAGCGAGATTGAATTTAAGGGCACGGACAGTAACTCTACTGTGTAAATTTTTTATTATGGCATCGCATCCATGCAGTCAAGATGGTAATCGCATATGGTGTACGTTGGGGTACAAACTATGGAGTTTGGTATGTACAAAACTGATGTATTTTAAATTGGCTTCGTCCTATAAAAAGTCTGACTATACTAAGGGTAATTTTTGTATTAATACCACCTAGGATACCACAATTTGTGTAATACAATAAACTTAGTGATGTGACACAATATTGTAAAATAATATAGATGTTTTACTTTATTTCACACCATATAGAAGGTCAAATAAAGATAATATTATTGGGGTACACAAAACGCGTGTCTACGTCGCTATATAGTCTTAAAATTGGGTTACGGCAGTGCTACGGCATTGCTACGGTTGCGCTACGGTATTGCTACGGCTGTACTACAATTATGCTACGGCATTGCTACGGTATGCCGTACAGCATGTACGGTGTAACTACGGCTGTACTACGATTGTGCTACGGCATTGCTACGGTATAGCTACGGTTGTCCTACGATTGTGCTACGGCATTGCTACGGTCATGCTACGGTATAGCTACGGTTGTCCTACGATTGTGCTACGGCATTGCTACGGTCATGCTACCGTATAGCTACGGTTGTCCTATGATTGTGCTACGGCATTGCTACGGTCATGCTACGGTATAGCTACGGTTGTCCTACGATTGTGCTACGGCATTGCTACGGTCATGCTACGGTATAGCTACGGTTGTCCTACGATTGTGCTACGGCATTGCTACGGTCATGCTACGGTATAGCTACGGTTGTCCTACGATTGTGCTACGGCATTGCTACGGTCATGCTACGGTGTAGCTACGGTTGTCCTACGACAGTACACTCAATCACTACATAGTATAAAACAAAGTCGCTTTTTTTCCTCTAAGTCACTTTGTTCCCTTTAATTTTTAAAACTACGCAACGCATTTTAATGCGGTTTTCTTTAATAGATAGAGTGATAAGTGATTATTTGATTAAAGAGCAAGTTTAATAAGACGTATAATAACATTCATTAAGTAGTGTAGCTCGTAAATAATTACATTTTTCCGCTTACATTGCAAACGCAGGCTGAACCCTACGAGATTTATATACTAAGTATTAATAAAATAATATACTAAGTATACCACTATGAAAAGGTCTACAGAAAACTTCGGAATGGTATATTATGTCTATAAAATCTTATGGATATCCCACAATAACATTTTTTGTCTACTTTTAACTTCAAATAATGGCTAATTTTCGAAGCAATTTTAACCAATACGGCAATAATCCTTATTCAATTAAATACTTTAAATACAAATTATTGATTTATTATAGATCTATATGGCTCTTTACAGCAGATATTACAGATTTATAAATTGCGGGACGTATCTTTTGCGGCAGTATCAACCAATACGAGCCACGGGCAGTAATGAATATACAAATCAAAACTACTGAATCGATTTTAATCATTTTTTCAGTGAGTGATATAGGCTATATATTTTATACCCATGCGAAGCCGGGGCGGGTCGCTAGTATTCAATAATACGCTTACCTAAGTAACCCTTTATTTTCCTGTGGTCCAGTAGTTTTGAAATATAAACTTTTTCATTCCATAATATTAGTATTTGTACAAGACTAGCTGTACGACATTTTGAGTATTATAATATTTCCTCTGTATTTTTGTTCCTGAAAACACAAACCCTTTTAATACAGGTACTCGGTACTTAATTTAAGCGAGTTAACGAAA
This sequence comes from Aricia agestis, assembly GCF_905147365.1. Lineage (NCBI taxonomy): Eukaryota > Metazoa > Arthropoda > Insecta > Lepidoptera > Lycaenidae > Aricia > Aricia agestis. Next base: position 1,313,132 of record NC_056408.1, on the reverse strand, counting down.
ACACTTTTTAATTTTACCATAAAATATAAGAAAGATAAATTTTTGAGCCTCAGAATACATAAACAGCGGGTCGTGTCGCGGATATAAAAACGGGGAATGTCCGAAAACAAACCGGCAAGGATTGAATCTCGTTAAACCAACACCGCAATAATATTTTCATTAAAAATTAAGCCTAGGAAACATACGGTGTGGAATTTGCCACAATTTTTGAAGATGGACTCTTTTAATAAATAGAAGAACACTAATACTATATAATTAATCTATCTGTCATTTTATAAAATGCTCGTGTCGCAGTGTCGATTGTGTTGACATTTTGTGTTCTTATCCTGAGGGTTTGAGAGAGCAGAGTTCAGTTTCAAAATTTTACTCATTGAATTTTAAAAAAAACTTTTTCATGTGGGAAAAGTACAGTCCCCGCGAAATATTATTTTGTTTCCACGAAGTCCCAGGCGACATTTATCAAATAAAAATATTGCAAAAATATCTTGCCTATTTCATTTTCAAAAAATATCGCCAATCAGGTACTTCTATATGGACGCTGTTAAGCATTCGTGTACTAACCCACACAAAAATTACGTATGTAGTTATGACTGCAGTTGTGTTCTTTAGATGATTTAGAACAAGACTGCATTCAAAATTCAATAACAAAAAAAATTTGTGGGTTAGGACACTAATAATAATATATCAATATATCAACAACTGTGTTCTTAACCCTTTTTTTATTCATATCACAATGATTGACTAAAAATGATTTGGTGCGACCAAATGATTCGCGTTTTGCGTCAGAATATCGCGCTGTGTATTTCGACCACTTAAAGGCGTAAGAATTTCCCTCCCCTGTTAAAAATTAACACTTCCCCGAGATCTTCGGCCTACTGAATAATAAAAAGCGGTCGTGACGTGATACTACGACCCCGGTAATGTTATAATCATGTTGTGGTGTTGAGTGAAGTTTCCTTTAAGAAACAGTCCAGAAGTTACCTACTTGAATGTTGTTCGACATTAGTTACTTGCACTCTGCTGCGGTGACCACACGGGGCACTTATTACCGATTAGCTTTGTCCACAATGTGGCTTTTTCTGTTCGTCAAGGGTATGCGTTATAGCGCAGTCAACAGCGAACGTGCCCTTTGGCCGTATCCAAAACATTCGCTTTGTTATTAAAAATAACAGTTGGCGTTGCGTTCGTTGACGCATTCAATTATTGAATGCGCCAAAACGAAAGTTGAATGAAAGAAGATGACGAAAATTGAAGACGAAAGCGCATAGTGTAGACATAGCTATAAGCGGACAGTTAATATTTTACTGTGTTATTTTTTTATGTTTTTTTCAGTAATTTTATAGTATTGTTATCTGTACTCATACTGTAAAGGCTCGGAAGCTACTGTCGATTTTTGTTAAAACAACGGGGAAGGATGAGCAATCTTCTAGGCTCTGTCAGAAAGCTTAAATTCTAATATTAAATTTCTATAATAAAAAGATATAACAAAAATATCACCGGAATCCAGTACTTAAATTTTCGGTTTTATTTTAATTTTAAATCATCGGTGGCAAAAATGGCAGCTATCCCTAAAATTCCTTATTCCCTGGTCACCCTATTTACATTTCACAAGTTTTATTTCATTTATTAGTTCGTCGCAAACTATTGCACATGTACGCTTCAATAATTTGCCGTCTTCAAATGCAATTATTAAAATTTTCAAATCTTTTAAAACAAACTTTGTTTTAGCTTGTTCGTTATAATATTTTAAAGCGGAGTTATATTTTTGTTTGACCTATTTCTTTCAATATGATTAAATGTATCAATATTGAATTTATCGGATATCACATTCAAATTTCAAATGATTTATTAAAGAGCTACTGCTGTAGACAGCGGCTGTAGACAACAAGTTGTTTCTGTTTTTTGGCGTTATTAATAAGCATTGATAGATGTTTATTAACTTATTTTCCCGCTGCGATATCCATTCTTCCATACTTATATATTATAAATGCAAAAGTGTGTCTGTCTTTCCGTCTGTCTATTACCTCTTAACGCCCAAACTGCTAAAGAAGCTAGTATCGAGATAATTCAAGTCCCGGGAAAGGACAAAGGATACATTTTATCCCGAAATAATCTACGGTTCCCGCGAAATAAACTAATTTTGGCGCAACGAATTTGCGCACAATGAGGGTTGTCGCCAGAGGGACTGAGACAATGTTGCTAAGCGTCATCATCAGCCGTACCTATCGTGTCAATTGTCGTGTCAAACAGCTGTCATATTATGTCACGAAATAACTTCCGCATGCCTCGATATAGCTGTCAATATGTGTCTGTCTGACATGATATTTGACACGAAAGACCCTACGGCTACATAGCGCCAAACAACCCTCATTGTGGTACGGCTGATGATGACGCTTAGCAACATTGTCTCAGTCATTACGTGTAAAACTGTATCCCCGGGTACTGAGACGGGATTATATTTGCCTTTGAGGTGACGACGTCTCACGAGCTTACATTGTACGAACTCGTCTCGCGATACTTATATAAAACTTGCTTATAATGGGTAAACGTACGGAGAAAAGGGAAGAATAAGGAGGTAGAGAAAATTGAAAAGTGGATCATGTCAAAGATTCAATTTATGTAATTCTTTTATGGACGAAATAAAAGTAAGCTATGAGTTACTTTGATTTATATTTCGTGCTTAATTATTAGTTTAATACTTACAACTTTTCTTTTAGAAAGGAAATCAGTGATCTTACAACATGTAGACAAAATATTAAACAATCCTCCAAAACAGTATTGTGTTGTACCGAATGTAGTAAACCGAAAAATATTTTAATCTTTAAAACGCGCAAAAATAAATCAATTAAAAACGCTGCAATTATGTGGCAACACTGCATGAAAAATCAAAGGGTATTTGCAAATAAAGCACCGATGCTAATTGACAATACTGACCTGGGGCGAGCGGGCGAATGGGACGAGTGGGACGTGTGGGACGAGTGAGACGAGCGGGGAGTGGGCCGAGTCGCCCCGGGCGAGTTATCGTGTACAATCAAATTATTCCAATTACCCGATGCTATCAATATTCAGTGGTAAACGCGATGTGGGAATATGTTCAGTTGCGCTAAGTGCTTGTATTAAAATTTTAATTTTATCGCTCTCGACGGACGTATTACTGTTTCAATTTATATTAAAGGGTTATTTATACAAGCCATTATGCGCTGAAGAGTTATTGTGAAGTGTCTGATAAAGTTAAAGTTGTAGGGTATGAGTTAATTTACTTTGTATAATAAATGGAATAAAAAGGTTTTTTTTTCTGAATTTGCAACTAATGTTTTGATAACTCGCCGAGAAGTACCAGCAAAGGAAACTCGCAAAAATGTATACAGTGTGTAACAAAAATAAGTGATAATACTTTAGGGTGTGTACGTGTTCCTTGTAGAGAGTTCACACTGAAAGTAGCAGCTCTGAAAGACGAACATTTTTTTTTCACTTTTTTATGGGCCCGAGCCGATTGGGGAAACTCGTGACGCTCGGGCCCTTGCCCATACAAAAGTGAAAAAAAAATGTTCGTCTTTCAGAGCTGCTACTTTCACAGTGAACTCTCTACAAGGAACACGTATATACCCTAAAGTATTATCACTTATTTTTGTTACACACTGTATACATAAATTATCATAAAAATTGAAAGATCGACTCAATATAGCCCGAAACACCCAATTATTATTAGCACTTTAAGCGTAAACTTTTTTTTATTTAAAATGCATCGCATCGCCTCGTCACGATGCAATATGAACTAACCCTTAACCGACACTTAACTATATCCTATGTCCAAAAATGTATAATATGATCCTCATATGTTTTTTACGGTTTCTGCTCGTACTCACGACTGTACCCACGCTTCTATGCGTTATCTCTAAAACTTTTTCATAAACACTTCTAATAGTGCTTATGATCCTATGTTTTTCTTACGGCCGTTCCCAATATTTGATCTATCTCTGGTTTTGTCCTACTAGAGATAGGAATAGCTCACAATTGACATAAAATATAAGTATCTTATGTCAATTGTGAGCTATTCCTATCTCTAGTAGGGCAAAACCAGAGATAGATCAAATATTGGGAACGGCCGTTAGTCGTGCTTGTCCTCATAAACGTCAGTGTATCGAAGACATCTGTCGACAAAGGCGGCGCTCAGCTGGCTAATGCCGACAAATAGTTGTTGACGCAGCGAACCCGGCGTTTGCGCTCCGTCACGTCACGTGGCGTCGCGTAACTTATGTGTTGGTAATTAGCGTGCGGTGTCGAATACCGTAGCTAATGTGATATTACTAGATGGTACAAAACATAGTCGCTTTCCGCTATCTGACCCTATTAATTTACATAAAAATTATTATTAACGAAGTTGAGATATTAGTAACTTACAAAATATCTAAAAATCTTTCAAGAATATTTGATCCTTCTTCTATTATTTAGTTTTTATGGTCTTATAAAAAATAAAAAATATTTTGTATAATATCTGTTCCACAAAAAAATCATAAGCTTTTCGTTAGCTTTATTTTGAAAATGTGTATGCCAACAAATCTGCTTGCTTCAAAATCTGGTGATAGCCTCTTAGGTAACGACGAATAGGTAGGTGACGTACAGAATATAAAAAAAAACAATATTCATGGCTATTTTTGTTTACTGATGATGAATGATGCTACCCTTTCTTGAAAATGATTGAAGCCTGTTAAATGTCGAACCTTTTCCGTTATCGCGAGCGATTTGCAGTAAAGTTTCTCTTTAAACGTTGTTATACTTATTGTAATTACCCCCAGTGAATGGATGTGAAGAATTTTTGAATTCAATTACAGTAACTTCTAGAAAGCACTCGTTCAATCGTAATTACTTCCGACGGAAACTCCGGTGAGCCGTGAAATAATAATTACATTTGAATACAGTGTGCTGGAATCATTGATTCTATGTATTATGAAATTATGTGCTTATCTATCAAACGTATTGAAAGTGGAGAGATACTTATTGAAAGGATGAAAAGTATTTTTATTATGTCCTTTCTCGGGACTCAAAGTATCTCCATAGCAAATTTCAGAAAAATCGGTTCATTGGTTTGGTCGTGAAAAGGTAACAGACAACAGACAGACAAAAAAAGAATGTACGTTATTTGATCGAATTGTAATTTGTATAATATTAAATCAATATTATTATAGTCGTAATCTGTTGGCTAGGTGTCAACTGTCAACAGTTGACACCAAATTACTTAGGTCCATCATCTGCCTATGGACCTATTTCTATAACAGTACCTAAATCGCAACCTCCAAAATACAATTTAATCTTTAAAACCCTTACATAAATAGTTTCAAATCACAACTAGGACCAGTATTTTCCCAGTTTCCATCTCGGTTTATTGAATAAACAGAAAAAAGTAAAACCAATAATTGAATTAGACATAAATCAATCTATGATTGTGTTTCAGCCGGCGATAACCAGTTTATACCGGCTGTAACTGGTTCAGGCCAGAGCCAATCTCAGCCGGATCGCGGCCGGATATTGAGCTCAACGGCTGCTTGCAGCTTGACGGATTAATAAATAAGGTTTATGTCATTTCAGTGACGTGTTCTGAAAGCTACTTAAGTGCTATTTGAAACTAAGAATGTTTATTATGTCTTATCATTAGCTATGTATCATTGTTACTTTTCTTGTCTTAATTTGCATTTGATAGAATATTGCAACAAACTTTTTCTACTCTACCCTCCTCGCCAGCTGCCACTATGACTTACTATATCTATTATCTACACATTGTATTATGTATATTCTGCATTGCATATACTCTGACTAATTTAATTAATGTTAAAAAAATTAATTGTTCTCTTGAATAGGAAACAATATTTTTATTTACAGCTGCGTAAGGCAATAAGCCTATACTCTGCAAAGCTTAGATTTAGGCTATACAGCTTGATAGTTGATTCTATTATGCAATCGTGTAACTGCCATGCTGCCACCTGAGCCGCCCCTTGACTGCCGTGAACGGGTATATTGGCTACATAGGGTATATTGGGTACAACGGGTATGGGATAGCTTTAAATTCAACGCATTCTAGTACAACACCTCTGTTGACGTGTGAAATTGTTTCCTAAAGCTAAACCGACTTGTGTTCAAGCTTTCTACATCAAAGATGAAACATATATGTATCAATAAATGTTTGAAAAAGAAGTATAAAAAAATGAGAATTTAATATGCAGATAATTTTGTTTGTAAAATATACACAATGTTTTATTTTATATTGTGAAAAATAACTGACCGATAGTGCCGTTATAAATAAATCATTACATACATTTTTTTTTGTGATCTGGCGGTGAAGCGGCAAAACCGCGCGATCCCGCGGCCGCATAAAGATAAAGCCCAACGCACCTAGGTAATATAGTACATTCCAGTAGCTAAAACAGATTACAAATAAAATAAATAATCATCATATTATACAATTATTACAATAAATAAGTCGCCACGAATCTGGCGGCCTCACCTTGTTAAAAGTTTACAATTAACGGCTAAAGTTACCCGAAGTTCACGCATTCTATCTTATTAACGACAGCGGAGGCAGAGGTAGCTAGGGGTAGAGGTAGACAGGTAGGCTCAACTCTCACCTACTACGAAATACTCGTACTCAGCTTTAGCCGTTTTAGATGTATCTAGATTTGTAGGTATAACAACTAAAGTTTAAAACAATTATGTAACATATTAAGTATACTTATAACTTTGAAAGTACAATCTGTTTTATAGCTGTATTGAAACTGCATTATTCAAACTTGTCGCGTTGCAGTTTCGATGCTATGAGTTTTGTCTCTATATGACTTTCTTGTTTCGAGTGTGCGCCGCTTAAGACGCTCCACCTACGGAGATGCCGTAATTTACTTTTTTTAGAGCCTTAATAACTCTTATTTTAAAAGCTACAAAATACAGCAATAGTCTTCAGTATATGAACGTTTCTTTCATAGTTATTAATTTCCTATTTTTGTTTTTTATACTCATGATCTCAGCTTCCAAAGTAATGCCAATTTTATTTAAATTCAAGCATACATTCAGATGATTCAGTATCTCCCTAGTATTTACAAATTACGCTTATTTGAAACACACGCCAATAGATCGACCATTTCATTATCCACATACTTGGACGTTTGAATTTTTTAGGTCAATTTTGAACTAAGGTAAGTAAAAAAATAGGATTTTGGCGCGATCTCGGCAACGCGGCAAATGTATGGTCAAGGTCGTTTGCACAGGGGAGGGCCTTAATACAGCACTGGTTTTTTTTTTTTAATGAAATAAGGGGGCAAACGAGCAAACGGGTCACCTGATGGAAAGCAACTTCCGTCGCCCATGGACACTTGCAGCATCAGAAGAGCTGCAAGTGCGTTGCCGGCCTTTTAAGAGGGAATAGGGTAATAGGGGAGGGTAGGGAAGGGAAGGGAAGGGAATAGTTGAGGGTAGGGAAGGGAATAGGGTAGGGGTAAGGGGATTGGGCCTCCGGTAAACTCACTCACTCGGCGAAACACAGCGCAAGCGCTGTTTCACGCCGGTTTTCTGTGAGAACGTGGTATTTATCCGGTCGAGCCGGCCCCTTCGTGCCGAAGCATGGCTCTCCCACGTTTGTTGCAATAGTTAGTATAACGACAAAATATTGCAAAGAGTATGTCTTGAGACTGTAGTGTCTCGAGTGAGCGGTCGCCCTAAGCTGCAGAGAGGTAGAGGGACAGAGGGGCAGAGGTGCGGGCAAAATGTGGGAAAAATCTTCCAGGCCCGCTTTGTATGCAAAACTCCGGAATGGGTGTCGGTGTTTCGCGAACAATCGCTTTGACTTTTTTAATTTGCCGCGAAAATATTTTTCGTCGTTTTAGGATTTTTCGCATGCATTCAAAACAAAATTGTTTTTTCAGTTTCGGATACACGTGAAATTGTATGCGCCGATGTAACACGAATGGTGAAATGATACAATACGTAGAAAAATATTTTTAAACGTTCTTCGGTTCTACATAAACTTTCACATGGACATTTTAGAACTCACATTATCAACTACGATAAATATTAAGTTTTTTTTTTAATAAATACTATGGATAAAACACACCCCAATAAAATTCGCGTCAACATTTTCCGAAGCGTCTAATAAACAGAGCAAAAAGTATACAAAGCATTTAAAAGTCTTTAAATCAGCGCGGCGCAGCTCCCGGAGCCCGGAGCCCGCAGTCGGCAAGAAGATTAACTCGGCGAATGCAGACGAGAATTAAAAACGAATTAAATCTCCTAACTCCGTCTGTGGTCTGTTGGATGCGTTAAGAACCTTTTTGCTTGAAATGCTGGCTGGTAAGTTACAAGATTTTTTTTATTTATTTTTATTTAAAGGTTTTGAGTTTTTATTTATTTTTAAAGGTTTTTTTAAAGGTTTTCTGCTTGAAAACGCCTGGAGCGCGCTTACCGTACTCGGAACTAGCGAGTATAGTCGCATAATGTGATGTGTAACGTTTGAATTACAGTTATATGGAGGAGAGAACTCTTGTTTTGATAAACAAAATATTAGTTAGGATTTTAAGAGATTTTGATGGAGCTATACGATAATATACTTAAGGATAACGAATAGGATATACAGAATAAAATTAGTATTTAATACTGGCAAAGCCAAGCAAAAGCTAGCGTTTGCTAGCTCTAAATAATACAGCTCATAATCCTGACGGCCTATTAGGGCGCTTCCGACACATTCTCCCCCCATCAGGGGTATCCAGTGGCCTCCTTTTATCTCGACTTCCTCTATTTTTTCCTCGTACCATTATCCTCGTTTTCCTCGTCAATATCTCTTTCATTTTTCCTTTCAATGGCGAAAAAACAGGAAAGCTAAGCGGTCGTGACCTGAAACTTAATATTTGGTTATTGACTCGGTTCTGTTACACGACTCAATCGACGTATTCTGATAATATACAAAATAACTACTGTAGAACTTGCTGATATAAGACCACATTTTCGTAATTAAAGATACAGTTGGAACAAAGTTTTAGAAAATATGTCTTAACTGTCGCTTTATGTGTGAATCGAAATAAATTTCTGATTTTCTCTGCTTAAGCCCTTTATGAGGAGGTGGATCTATTTATACACTTTAGTGTTTTCCCGTGTACGAGCAATGAGCATAAGGGCCATACCTCACCGGGACTCCATAGCGACGTGGCCAACGACGTCGCCAACTAGTTCTATTGAGATGTATGACGGGTAACTCACCTGGCGACCGAGTGGCGACTATGCCAAGTAGCCAGCGTAGCCTGAGTCGACCGCTTCACATGCGGCGACTGACGACGTTGCCAGTTGTATGCACGTCTTTGCATTCTCCGTAACTCAATCATTCGCGGATTTAAATTACATCCTCAGATAATTGAATATTTTTTCAGGGTATTTTCTTAAATCTTCATAGAATTTAAGAAAAACACCGCTTTGCGACGTAGAGACGCCAGACGTAGCCATGGTAACGTCGCTAGCCACGTCACAATGGGCCTAAGTCTGATCTGAGATCTGAGTTAGGCTATATATGATCAGTCCGGTCGGTTAGAACGACATCCCCGATAACCTCCGCCTTTGACGGCGCCAGATTTCATATCAGTAAGGGCATTTAGATACCTAACCTAATTATAACATTATTAACGTATAATTAAGTGTAAATAGCATGTGGCGGCCTGTAATAAGGTAATCAGCAGCTCAAAGTCTAGTTATGCGCTCAGCTAATATGTAATTATTGCTATTAGATTATATTCGAGGGTAATGATCTTTGATTGAAGAGGTCAGTGGACGCTTCGGCACAACACGGTGATTACGTGTCTTGATTATTGCGATATGGCAAGATTTGTTTGATAGCAGATATTAGCTTTATCCACACTGTGCCTTTTTCTATTCGTCAAGGGCATGCGTTATAGCGCAGTCAACAGCCAACGTGAGGCTTGCCAGTGACGCATGCCCTCTGACCGTATCCAAAAAACAAAAGTCCGTTGACGTATTCAATTATTGAATGCGCCAAATTAACGAACGTCGAATGAAAGAAGATGACGAAAATTGAAGATGAAAGTGCATAGTGTGGACATAGCTATTGTGCAATATCTGGTATCTCATACCTGCCACAAGTTATGTAATCTCTTGCGTACGGGGCTAAAAAAGCCTAGCAGCACGTACTATTGCGCAAATTGATTTATAGGCAGATGACGGATTTACGTAATTCGGTCGAGTTATGTGCCTAGCCCACAGATCACGACTACCATTGACTTGATATGCAACGCATGTAGCATTTTGCCTTCCCTTTTCTTTAAAATCATTGAGCGGTGGTGATCGCTTACCATCAAACCCTTTACCTGAATATTTGGCACAAGAAAATCTTGCAGAGATCGTACTTCTTCCCCCGTACTTCTTCTTCTTATACAGGTTGCAATTAAACCTTCCTGCCAAATTTTGATATATTGATCCTTGTTAAAAATAAAAATACACATATTTTTTCTTACTACAGTACTAAAATGTTGAGAAATACCTTCTTCTGCTTCGGCACGAATGGGCCGGCTCGACCGGAGAAATACCACGTTCTCACAGAAAACCGGCGTGAAACAGCGCTTGCGCTGTGTTTCGCCGAGTGAGTGAGTCCCCTCCCCTCCCCTATTACCCTATTCCCTCTTAAAAGGCCGGCAACGCACTTGCAGCTCTTCTGATGCTGCGAGTGTCCATGGGCGACGGAAGTTGCTTTCCATCAGGTGACCCGTTTGCTCGTTTGCCACCTTATTTCATAAAAAAAACATATTTAAATCGGAGTTTATACAGAAAAATGCTTCCTTTATTTATGCATGATAAAAGGACGAAATCAAAGGTGTTATGCTTGTTAACCGATCCACCCATCTCCTATACCTTTGATATCCGATTCTTGCCAGTACTTGAAGGGCCTTTGAATCTAAAGAGAATCTTTCCAATAATTACGACAAATACTCGTTGAACATTTCCTAGAAAAAAGATGTTGAACATAAGTAACTTTATTCCGTGAACATTAATGACATCTTACAAATCCGATCGCAAAAAATTCCAAGCCTTAGGTCTCCTTAATAAGATAAAAAGATAACTTTAAGAAATCTGAGAACGAAATCAGCCCCGAACGTCAAATATATTAGAGAGAAGGTCCAGAACTTTTACGTAATGAAAATCTGTTTTTGTTAAATTACTCGATTTAATTAATACTTTCAGCTTGATTTTGGGGTAATATAATTTATTAAGCCACCAAACTTTTTATACTTTATTTTAGAACTTTTATAAATTGTAATAATCAGTATCCATATAAATTTAACATTAAAACTGGTAACGTGAATACAATAATGGACTTCTAATCAAAAAGTATTTCACAAAATAAAATACCTTTTCTTACAAATGCGAGAGCTAATCTTAAAAAGAGAAATGAGATAGCAATCAAGCAACACAAATTGAAGAACGCATGGAATGAAAAATAATTCGCCTCGACGGAGACGTGATTAAAATTTTCTTCTGCGATCGTCAATTAATGATTGGCAATCGTCTGTATCGGCAATTTGCTCCGTCAAATTACGTCCGCGGGGAATCCCTGATTGTGACCAGGGCGGGTGGCTAGAGCGGGCTGAGTCGGCGGCTTTTTATTCACTTACCTTTTTGCTTGACTGCGCGATGGCAAAAATGGCGATTCTCGCATTTCAATACCTGCTGGTACTAGAACACGGACGGGAAGCCTTGGAATACCATTTTAGTGTTTACAGATATAGGAGAATAATATTAGGTATACGAGTACGGATTGTGACTTCTATTGTTTTCTATGTTCAAAAAGTTTAATTTCATAATATATTTTATCAACACCTATTTACACATAACAAGTAGTTTATTGTAGAAGCATATTATAGTGGCAAAACAATTCCAAAAATAACTGCATTGTACTCTCATTAAATAGATACTTTATTTATTCCCTTCATCGAATGCTTCCGAGAAACCAGAACAAATTCCACCCAAATTTTTCATCCATTCAACATCGGCAGAATTAAATATCGAAGATATCAGACATTAACAGCCAATAAAGGGGCGAGTAATCATCGGGAACGAAAAAATTCCGGGCAGATACAGCCATTTTCCTAACCAATCTCGTTGACAAAAGATAGATTAGCGACGACGGCCGCCCGTGACTTAAATAATTCAGCAGGGTCCGCTCGCCGTCTTGTTGAGGCTTAGAATATTGAAAAATGCCGATAGGCGCACACTCCGCCACGTAAAAACATCATCAGGTGCTGACGTGGCTCATTCGTTTGTCGTGTATCGTATACGCTGAATATATAAATTGGTACAGTTTTGTAAAGTTACATTCAACGATATAACCATGAAATTTGTCAAATCCTATACATTTTGTATTTCTAAATTCACAGTCAAAATTATTGATAATAACTTGAGTAAATGGTATCTACTATTAAAATTATGATACCTGAAAACCAATCACTAACATTACCTATCGATAACGGCATTCAACTACTCGGAACATAATATGTACCTCAGGGATCGTGATAAGACCCATGTTAGTTGGATCCTTACATAGTCATTAACGCAAATCAGGTAAGGCCAGGGAATAAGGAAGCACTGAAATAAATGTCAAGTAAATAGGGTACCTAAAATTAGGGCCATAATGTCCTTTGTGGATAATATAGCGCCCTGTTTTTTAGATGTCGTATGGATGCCCAAACACATACGACGCTCTCACAACTAGTCAGCCACACACGGCACACCACAAAGAACACATATTCACAATATATGGTACCTAAATCCATATGATAATATACATACGCAAAAATAAACAATTTAAGCACTAGATTCACAAGAAAATGCGTTCCTAGGTTCCGGGCGCCGAGTGTACATTTTTTACACTTGATAAATGCTCGCGATTTATTACGAAAACGTGGTTTTTTCTTATCAGCCTCGTGGGAACTCTTGGTGTCCCTGGAAAAAACTTATTCTTCATTATCGGTGTTAGATGTAGGGTCAGTTATGCCTTGCGTCCTTCGGTTGAAGAATTCTACCTATGAAACATCTGTAATTGTTAGGACTACTACCTATATTTTATAAAAAAAAATTGACTATCATATTTTTTTCAACTCTTGTCTCTGGGACTCAGCTGGTCTCAGACTGGCCGTGTAAGCATTGTCTAATAGTATCTCAGATTCAATAAAAGAACTATAATCCATTTTCAATTTGTCACCTCGTTGTCAACAGACTTCAATCATAAATAAAAGAGTATAATTCGTATGTATAGGCTTGTCACTCAAAAATCTGTCATTTTTCCTAGTGTGTGTGTTGTAGTGTGTGTAATGTTTTATTTGTTAAAAAAATGTATGATAAAAGCATAATTTCAAAATAATATTAGCTCGATGCACTCCTTCTCCATATAAACTATAACTGTGTAAAATTTCATTCACCTACGTTTCCCCATTTTTCGTCAAAAGGGATACAAAGTTTTTGGCTCACGTATTAATATATTATAGATTCTACGAGTTGCTGATTTAATAAAAGCTTAACTTATAAGAAAATAGTATGATACATTACACAATATAACATAATGGATGCCAATCATTGGCAACTACTAACGAATCCCTCCTCTACACTTTTGTAATTGCTTGTTATAGCCATCATCCAGATCACAGATATCGCCAATGATATTCTATGTTACTAACGTAACTAGATTAGTTAGGGTCAATTCAGACCGCAACGCGACGCGTAGATGCATTTCTAAAGTACTGAATTGTCAGATTTCGTGAGCGTGAGACGTCTCGCAAGACTGTAAAATCCATACAAATTTTAAAATTCATCTACGCGTCGCGTTGCAGTCTGAACTGACCCTTAACTGTCACTTTAAGCTATAGCATAGCTTTTAACGCGGGCTTTGAGAGCGGCGACCGAATCAAGAAATTCCGTAACTAAAATAAACCTAACACCCCCCACTTCGACCGCACCCCTGTGTCGGTCGGTGCGGCGTTGCCGTGCATCGGCACGGTGTTTGTGCGCGTGTGACTAGACGTATGCGAATTATAAATGCATAAGTTGATAAAAATGCTATGCAATAGCTATACTGCGGCAGTCCCCGAATGCCACACGTATTTTTTACATCTTAATCAAATAATTCACCCCAGTACAGAGCACCCCTTTTACCAATAAACATAAATTTACACAGCGAATATATACAAGATACTCGACTTTGTCTAGAATATTGGAAAAATTACTTAATAGTTAATAGACACAACTGTTTGTGTCTGTTTGTATCATATACGCAGCTTATAGCTATTTAAGGTCTGTACCTTAAATAGCTATAAGCTGCGTATATGATATTTATTAGTAAGAGGATAATATATAAATACCATCATCCCCTAGTTCTGTAGCCTGAACAAGAGGTATATAAGACGAGGTATAATCCTGAACGAAAGTGTTACACTGCAGCTCGCCTCGGGCGCTGTGTGTTAATTTATGAAAGACATATATAATATATTAGCGAGATAATCGTAGGGGGAGACACAGAATAAATACACACAGAAGGTAACGCAACTTTCCTTGTGGTATCCGCGAGAGTTGAAGCACAGAATTTTTAAAACCAGCGCCGAATCACGACAGTTAGAACTTAGAGCATGTATCAAGTTGCTTTCTGTCTGTATGTAGTCTATGTCTGGGGTCCCCTGGTACCCCGGAGCTACGCAAACAAATTTGATGGTGAGATACCCGGGAACAGAATACGTGGGGCGTTATGAATAAATTACAACTGTGAATACACTTTCTCTTACAATTTTAGGTATACTACGGTGTTACATGGAAGATTTTTTTATAATATAAATGTTTTGCTATATTGGGTGATGTATGATTAATTAATTAATATTATACTTTTCTATAGCAGATCGTTATTTTTAAACGCGTAGCATAAGACGTTATAAAAACACTTTCATTAAAAGTTTCTACTACTGCTAATTACACTGAAAAACGCTTAGTTTACTACAGTAACCTATCTCAGGCAATTTTATGAGACATTATAGAAACCCTTCCATTTAAAGTTTTTACTATTGCTAATTACACTGAAAAAGTCTAGTTTAGCATAGTAGCCCAGCTCAGACAATTTTATTCAGACGTTTTATGAACTACCTAGTAAAACGATTTTATCAAGACATTACAGCTGTCCTAGATAAATCCACCTAATAAACTCAACCATAGCAGCAAAAAATATTCAATAAGAAAGTCAGGAAATGCGGAGGCGAAATGTAAAACAATAAGTCAGGGGGCACCGGTAATGGGCACATTTGGCGTGAAGGCGGGGCCCCGCCGGCGCCAGGAAGGCCCCAGAGCCGGGCCCCGGCGCTCACTTGCCACTCAATCGAGCGTGAACGCGCGAACTTTATTTGTCGATAGTCAGTGATCACAAACATTTTTATGTCGATAATTTACGATTGGAATAAAAAAGAGCCGAATAAATTCGTATTAAAAGAACTCAATAAAATAAAAATAATAATTTGAAACCTTATAAAACTCTCCTTAAATTCGTATAAAAAGAACTCAGTTTTCACATAGTTTTAATTGACTTTGTTCGATAGGTTGTAATTGTACTTCAATATTAATTGATCGAACTTCGATTTGTTATAGAGATTGTCTAAAACAAATCGAAGTTTGATCAATTAATATTTACGGATAAAATGAATACGATGCTACGAAAAATACGTCGTATTCTACGTGCTACGGTAGGTGTACGACAGAGCTACGGTGGTGCCACGGTGATGCTACGGCGATGCTACGGCGATGCTACGGCAATGCTACGGCGATGCTACGGCAATGCTACGGCGATGCTACAGCAATGCTACGGTGATGCTACGGCAATGCTACGGCGATGCTACGGCAATGCTACGGCGATGCTACGGCAATGCTACGGCGATGCTACAGCAATGCTACGGTGATGCTACGGCAATGCTACGGTGATGCTACGGCAATGCTACGGCGATGCTACGGCAATGCTACGGCGATGCTACGGCAATGCTACGGTGATGCTACGCCGATGCTACGCTGATGCTACGGCGATGCTACGGCACTGCTACGGTTGTGTTACGATATAATAATATAATATAATGTTACCGTGTTAGAGATATTCGAGTAATATTTGAGTATTCGAGGGTTCCGTAACCAAAGGGTATAAAAATGGGACCCTAATAATAAGACTAAGACTTCGTTGTCTGTCTATCCGTCCGTCGGTCTGTCTCCAGGCTGTATCTCAAGAACCGCTATTAGCTATAGCGGTTCTTAAGATAAAATCTGAAATTTTCACAGATTGTGTATATCTATTGCCGCTATCTATATATTAATACGTGAGCCAAAAACTTTGTATCCCTTTTGACGAAAAACGGGGAAACGTAGGTGAATGAAATGCATCGAGCTAATATTATTTTGAAATTATGCTTTTATCATACATTTTTTTAACAAATAAAACATTACACACACTACAACATACACACTAGGAAAAATGACAGACTTTTGAGTGACAAGCCTATACATACGAATTATACTCTTTTATTTATGGTTGAAGTCTGTTGACAACAAGGTGACAATATGGATTTTTTTTTTTTTTATTGAATCTTAGATACTATTAGGCTATGCTGACACGGCCAGTCTGAGATCAGCTGAGTCCCAGAGACAAGAGTTAAAAAATATATAATAAAGTCAATATTTTTTACAAAATATAGGTAACAGTCATAATGTCGTTGAAACTAAGGTCAAAATTCGACCACTGGGCGATCTCTAGTAACAATAAATATTTAATATAATAACTTTTTTGCTCGATATCAATAATGGCAATAGGTATGCACTTGATATTTTCACAAAAGCCTCAATTATATTATGTTTACTTAAATAATTATTTATTTTATTTATTTATTTAACTCAGGCATCTTGGCCCATATTATAAATACCATTAGTTAAAAATAATATTTTAAAAAAAAATCCCATAAAAACTAACACATTTTATAGGCCTATTTTTGCTCTATAACGGTACGGAACACATCGTGCGCGTGTCCGACTTGCACTTGGCCGATTTTTTTCATAAATAAGAAAATCCTAGGAACATAATAATATAAAGGTCTCTGCTATACTATACATACAACGGTGAGCACAACCAAATTAGCTTGGAGACGATGCTTAATTTCCTGTGTTTTTAAAATTTTAAAAAGTTTTATAAAATGAGATATACCATAGATTATCTGTAACCTAGACTATAACACTGCCGTGCAGACACTAAAGCGCAGTAAGGCGCATTTTTGTGATTTTCCGTTTTTGATATATTCTAAATCTATTCTTTTCTCTTTATTTCTGGCTTACTCACATTATCCTACGTTAAATGGAAGTATTTTATATTTAACCATAAAGTTTTTTCAAAATGCAGTAAGTAACTACCCCATTTTACCGCCAAAAAGACATTATTGCTATATAAATCGCAGTAAAAGCACTTGCTGCAAGGATTTTTTGATTTCAGAATAAAACGCAGTAAATACAAATAAAATACTGTTTTCTAAATAGTTCCGTATACACACACAGTCACGTGAAAACCTAATTAAAACGCAGTATATGTCAACTCCATACAAACAGTTTTACTGCATTTAATCAGTACTAGTGATTACTAATTAAAATGCAGTAAATTCAGAAATAATACTGCATTTTAAAAAGTTAATTGCAATATTGATATAATCTATACTACTTACTAAAATGCAGTATTTGTATTCTTTGAAAGAGTTGTATGTATGCAATTCGTACAACTATCTTTTACAATAAGAAATAAGTACTTGCAGGCTATTATAAATCGTATTTTGATATTCAATTATAATGATTATTACTGCATGGTGAGGTTAATATTAGATTTTACTATATCAACAATGGTTAAAATGACGCCATATTAATTAACGATTCAGATTTTTAATAAACTTTAGCTTAGAAACGAAGTTCACCTTTTTTACTGCGTTTTAATATGTAATGGGGATTGTCCATTTTTTTTTAATTTTGCTCATTACAAATACATTTCGAGGAATAAGGTCAGTGATTGTCAGTTTTTTTCTGTGCAGTAAAGGGGCCCCAAAAATATTAATGCCTGTAATAAATTATTTATGGGGTTTTCAGGGCATTCTTTACGTCTAGGATTAAGTTTACGTTATTCCCTTTGAGATAAAGTTGACAAAGAATAAAACAAATACATTTTAATAAATTTTTTTTACGTTTTTAAACTTGAAATGCGTTTTTCTCCGAATCATGATTTTGCACTTACTGCGCTTTAGTGTCTGTACGGCAGAACAAGTGGGTGTAAACTGTAAAGTGTGACCTATTAACGGCGACCCGAGGCGGGAAGCGAGGATCGACCTGGTTCGTCTCCCACTCGTGAGACAATGCCATTGTTCTCTAAACGCCCGCAGACTTACTGCTAATGTTTTGAGGTCGCCAATTAAACTATCAAAATACTAGACTATACTTTAGATACAGAAATCAATAATTTTATAAAAACTAAAAGTAATTTACCTGTTTATGACCCTTCTAGAGCTGCTATACTCCACCTGCGGCCCGCCGTGACATTATCAGTAGCCCGCGTGAAGTTAAACCATTTTGAAATTCACGCCTATCGTCAAAATAGTGCAGTCGTCGTGAAAGTCGTAAAAAATTTTGCACCTTTAAATCGCTAATTTTAAAAAACGTCATTTTTTATACCAAAAAATGTTGGTCGCGACTCGCGACCCGCCCCAAACTCTAAAACCGACAGCTTTTGTGATGCGTATTATCTAACTACGTAAACTATGTAGTTGTAGTAGATCTCATTACATCGTTATTTTTAGGGTTCCGTACCCAAAGGGTAAAAACGGGACCCTATTGCTAAGACTGCGATGTATGTGCGTCTGTCCATCTGTCTGTGTGTCTCCAGGCTGTAACTCAAGAACCGCTATAGCTAGACTTCTGAAATTTTTACAGATTGTGTATATCTGTTGCCGCTATAACAACCAATACTAAATACAAAATAAATTAAATATTTAAGGGGGGCTTCCATACAAGAAACGTGACTTTTTTGCAATTTTTTTGCTCGATATCAATAACTGCAACACAACATAGGCACTTGAAATATTCACGAAATACTCAGTTGTATTTGTACTTTAATATTTAATGATAAAATTTAAATAAATTAAATAATTAACCCATACAAAAAACAATTCTCAGCCTATTTTTGCTCTATTGTGATTTGTGGTACGGAACTAGAGCTGTCTGATGTAGCAAACCGTATGTATTCGGTACTGAGTAACGGGTACGCCATCTAGTACAGAGTAACGAAACGTTACACACGAATACGTTTCGTTACTCGCATTTTTCGTAGTTGCCATATATTTTCTTTTTATTTAATGTTTTTTTACTAAAAAAACTTTTTGTCGTGACGAGCATATCGCATACCAGCTGACGATAAGCGTTAACGCTTACAGTATTCTAGATTTAATTTAATTTTTTAGAAAAAAGAATTTATAGTGCGGGTATAGAACAATTTTTTTAAATTATTATTAAGCAAATATTTCGTGAGTAGCTTCATTTTGATAAGACAAACAACAATTTCCTCTGCGAAAATTCTTGAAAGTGGTAGCTAACAGAGATAGAAAAGATTTAAAATTTCGGTTTGATGGTCCTAAAATATGAATTGTTCTTTTTGTAGGACAATGTTACTCTTAAATTAAATAACTATGAACCTATCAAATATACAAAAATCGGCCAAGTGCGAGTCGGACTCGCGTACGAAGGGTTCCGTACTGTAATAGAGTGAAAGTAGGGAAAAATAGTGTTTTTTGTATGGGACCCCCCCTTAATTGTTTATTTTAATTTAATTTTATTATTAAATATTAAAGTATAAATATAACTCAGGATTTTGTGAAAATTTCAAATGTCTAAATGTTGCCATTATGGATTACGAGTAAAAAGGCCAAAAAAAATCATTTCGTTTGTTGTATGGGAGCACCACTTAAATATTAACTTTTGTTAATTTTGTTTTTAGTATTTCTGAAAATTTCAGAAGCCTGGCTATAGCAGTTCTTGAGATACAGCCTAGAGACAGACAGACAGACGGACAGACATCGAAGTCTCGGTAATAGGGTCCCGTTTTTAACCTTTACCCGATAGTAATCCACAAAACTTGGTTGTTATGACGTATGAGGTATCAAAATTAAAAAATATCGAGTAATGAGTAACGATACGATAGTAACGAGAACTAACAGTTAAAGTAACGAATACATACGGCCGAATTTTTTAAACTGGGCCATCCGAGTTATATTCTTTTTCACAGTGCCATAATATTAACAAATAAATACTGAACAATTATTTCAGCACTACAGTTGATTTCTATTATATAATTTTGACAGCATATAAATAAAACAAAATGAACAGATCAACAGAATATACTTTAATCATAATAAAAATTCCAAAAATATACATTTGTACATACAGCCATGGCCACAACACAATAATTAACACGAAAATATCAGATTCCACCAACAAAAAAACTAATTTTTATCAAAAAAAAATTATATAGAGAGACCTACGCAATTTGATCACATTAGAGTCCAGCCAACAGATCACGATTAAAAAATGACTTGACATAATAACCTGACCAAATACAATAGGTACCTAATATATTACATAACCATTTAATAGACACAAATATGTTAGGCTTATTTTACTGCGTGTTTCTTACGCCGGTTCTTCTCGGCGGGGTAGTTCCCGAACCGGTAGAGGCCTCGTTCGACGCGACGTTCTAAAAGTGTTAACTTTGTTAACCTATTTGGAAATAAATATTTTTGATTTTGATTTTACTTAATCATAATCTGTGCCTACATAAGGTAACGAGTTACTTTAAAAATCGCTTTGAATACCTACATTGATCTCTGCCATATAAAGTTATACAGGCGATATAACTTTATATGGCAGAATTTAAGGCGAAGAGATTTAAGGTTTGGATTCTAAAATATTAATCAACGTTACCTATTCGTAAAATTCTAACTACATGATATAAAGTGCATAACAAATTATGTGAACTCTCTAGAACCACATATTTTCATTACTATTTAATATTTATTTTATAACACTATATAACTGTAATATTGTATTTGACACTAATTACCTGGGGGGTGAGCCAAGATTTTTTTCTTTATCGCTTCGTTATATAATTGCCAACCAAAATGTATGGAATTGACATAAGCGTTCGTTAATATGACGTTGATGTTCGACTCGTCTTATGTCAATTCCATACATTTTGATCGGCGATTCTATAACCATATCTATAACGAAGCGATAAAGAAAAGATTTTGGCTCACCCCCCAAGTTACCAAACTGTTACAATAAAATATGTAAAATGATCCTGGAAATAGTAAGAAGTATTATTTAATTAAAATTGTATGTACTTTAAAAACATATTGATTATTTTGTTAATAAAAAATTTCTACAACTGTTTTTGTGTCAGTTACTCTGCGGTGGGATACTAAAGGCGTAGCACCTACCTAGTGGAGAGGCGAGACAGTGCCCTCGGCCGAGCACATTCATAATAAACATAGAGAGTGCTCGGCCGAGAACACTGTATTGCCACTCTACTCTGTAGGTGTAATCAGGCCCTAAGGCAAGGTTTTGGCTTTACAACAATATACTACATGCAAATAGAAGAATATAATATTTTACACCTAGTCGTAATAAGTAATTTGAAATTATACTTAACGAAAAGGCATTATAATATCTCAGATATTTTTATAAAATATTTGGCATCTACTTTAATTCGTAGTATACATAATAACAATACAATTAAATTAACAATCTTATTAACCCTCTTACCAATAAAAGAAACACTGTGTATAAAGACGTTAAAATAACAAAATGTTATGTCCTTGTCACTCAGGCGATTTTTCTAAGGTGTCAGACAAAGACAAAATATTGTACCATCGATGAAATTGATTCGTAGGCAGTTGCCGGACCTACGTCATTAGGTCGGGTTATGTCGATTCCACATTGGTCGTGAACTGACGGTTGGGTTTGTCATAACGCGATGAAATTACGTAGGTCCGGCATCTCCCTATGAATTAACTTGTTTGATAGTACATAAACTTCTGAACAGTGTAGCTATATTTATCAGTCAGATGGATTATATTATTATGTTTATATCATACAGATATCTCTTTTCCGTTTAGAAACATCGAAATTTCGTTTTCGGCATGAATCATAAAGTTTACCGTCTATTATGCTTACGTCAAGTAGTATTTAATACATAAAGTTAATATGCCTAGCGGAATAGAGTAACAATCTCGAGCTGTCAAACGAAAGCGAAATTGATTTTTTACGTCTGTGTGTAAAAAATTGTTTACGTATAGAGATTAAATTGTCAACGGGCCGATAAGTGCCCACTGGAGGTCAAAAGATGAAATAAATTGGTTCTGCTGTCATGTATCACAGGCCTCTTTTTACCACACAGTGTTACTGATAGTGACATCTCGCTTGCTCAGGCCTTTGTTTCTCTATTCCGCTAGGTATATATTTATTAGCAATTTTATTACTTACTTATTAAGTGATATCACTATCACTCAAACATCATGTTTCTTGCGTTTATTCAATTGTGAATAAACCAAGAATTGACGTAAACATTCCTGTTTATTTAGTCATTAGAGTTAAGGAAAACTACTGACTTTCATTATCATGTCATTATTGTTCTTTAACAATGGCAAAAACGTGGTTGTTGTGAGCATTCATCATACAGACAGTTCGTTATAACGACGATAGTTTTACAATATTTAATGTATTCATACTCCGTCAAGGTATGTAATAATTCACTAATTTTAGTCTCAATGTTGCCGACCACTGGTTTACCTGTACAGTTCTATCGTAACGTGTGTATCGGGCATTATACTAATACACTTTGGCAGTGGACAACAGGAATCACAGCTCCAGTAACATTTTAACATTCACTTAAGCTTATATTAACAGACTACTCGACACCCCAATTCGTTTTATCTACTTTTAATATAGCTTCGATCCTGTTCGGATCTTCCCAAACTTCCACAAATATGACAATTAACCAAAACATAGATCCCATCAATCCCCAAGCGGCAGCCGGCTGCCGCATAGCAATTGAAAATCTATTGTATCTGCGATACCCACAATGGAGGCGTTAATAGTTTTAGCACATCACTTGTAACTTATAAGGCTTTTTCGTTATTTCTACGTTTTGTACCTTATAGGTAATTAATATATTATCTAAGGTAACAATTAATTAAAATGATTTTCATGCCTCGCCTCGTGGTTCTCATCATAATACTTACACTAAATAGTACGCTTAGAATTTAGATATACATTTTGTCAAAGCAGTAATATATTTTAGAAGTCAACATTTGCGTCTTATAAGACGCCTTGTAAATTTATTATTTAGAAATTTGTCCTTTTCTTACGTAACTCCATATTTCGTTATAGGTAAACGACTAAGTCATACACATAGTGTCCTAAATATAAAATTTGAACCTACATAGTTTTCGCTAACAATGCTGTGGCCACACCTAACAATTGAACTACATACCTACTTAATAATGTCTCTAGGAAATCGTCATTTTTCACACAATATTAATTTAATATTGCACACGTCCTTGCTCACTTCAGTTTTGCCCAGCACGGTCTTAAACTCTGCACGGCCATAAACAGTAAGGTGTACCTAGTGACGGATGAAAACTACTTGACGCCCTAAGCAGTCCATGCCTGTGGGACCCTTTCCGTATGCCAACTAGAATCGATCTTTGAAGCTTAATCCTCAGACGTGATGCCCTAGGCGATTGCTTCATTTAATACTTAATCCGTCACTGGGTGTACCACACCGAGACCAAATATCATCTTCACATAAAATTCCATTGAAAACGACGACTCCCGAGGACATCAGCTTTAAAATTGTACTAGATTCTCCTACTTCTGTTCCGTCTTCTGTTCTGTCTTCTGTTCTACATTCTCCGTCGTCTGTACCTGTTCTACCTTGTCCTTCTGTAGATAATTGTAGTTAACGAAGCGCGCGCCCTGCGTGAGTTGGGCGCCGGTGTTGGTAAAATGGCAGGCGAAGAGCAGCAGGTTGCGCGGCTGCACGCGCCACGCGAACCGCATGAACATCATTGAGTAGAGTGTTAGGGCTGGAATGAGATAATAATGTACTGTGTATAAATCATCGTTGCCAGACGTCCCGATTTTGGCTGGACGCCCCGTTTTTTAAATCAAAATTAAGTATCCCGCGTGGGACCGGCTCAGTAGGCCTACTACGAAACTGTTTTGAGACTCAAACAATCGGATGAGAATACCGCGTCCTGGACGCAGCATTCATATACGTGGGAGAGCCATGCTTCGGCACGAATGGGCCGACTCGACCGGAGAAATACCACGTTCTCACAGAAAACCGGCGTGAAACAGCGCAAGCGAGTGAGTAAGTTTACCGGAGGCCCAATTCCCTACCCTATTCCCTTCCCTACCCTCCCCTATTCCCTTTCCTTCCCTACCCTCCCCTTACCTATTCCCTCTTAAAAGGCCGGCAACGCACCTCCATGGGCGACGGAAGTTGCTTTCCATCAGCATCAGCAAATAAGGGGGCAAACGAGCAGTTTGCTCGTTTGCCCCCTTATTTCATAAAAAAAAATCTCGTCCGATTATTTGAGTCTCAAAACACTTTCATGGTACAAGGCCTGTTCCGCTTTTCAGCGTGCTGAGAGAAAGGTGCGTAATGAAGATAAGAGTGTGGGAGATAGAGAGATGGATTTTCTATGGCTACTTTTGCTATCTATTCATGTCAGAAAGTTACGCGAAAAACGCACAGTGGAAGACTGCCACTGCTCGTCACTGCGCGGTTGTGAGCAGTGACGAGCATTTTTTGCTGTCAAGACATGTATCCAAAACTGACTGATAATAATAATTGATAAAAAAACCAACTGGATTTCGCACTGAGCGTTGTAAAATCATAATAATCTCAATTGCATGTGATAAGGTCGAGCAGTATTAAGCATTATCTTATCATCAAATCTTGGTATTTTGATTCTCGACTATAAACTTCATGAATATTTAACTATATAAATAACTAGATGACAAGGAATAATTTAGTAAAATTCATAGTAAGCTACTTTTATATTCTATTCAGATCTAAACTCATCTAAAAGTAAAATTGGGCTTATTTGCCTTAAAAGGCAAGCAACAAAATCATATTCATTTGACGACATAAACCAAATGAAAAGGACCCTCGGCCAAAAAAATAATGTCGGCAGATCAAAACGAGGAGGTATTATAACAGACATAAGATGATAAGACAAACATCATGTAGACATTGCATGTCATCATGGTATTAGCCAACAATGGTACAGTAATAGTTTAAGTAAGGGTAAACACAGAACATGTTTATTGCTACTTTAGAACAATAACTATTAACTCATAATATTATAATATTATCTTATTTTGTGTCTAATAGCCTTACATATTATTGAGTAATGCTCTTAATAATTAATTGTAATAATAGGGAAGATACGATATTTCTATTTTTGTGTTTATTTTAAAGAACTCCATGTAGAATAGATCACAAGTATATTATAAAAAATTAAAACACTGGAATTTACTGCAAAAATGCGGTTTAAAATTGTATTGTATAAATTTTGGCGCCAAAACGGATCTATAGTCTGTATGACGCCACTACTGTTTGACAATTATTGACAATGGCCCCGCCTGATCGTACCTATGAAGTTGTGATGCCCCGTGTTCCAACTTCCATTTAGCGTTAAAAACGATCTAAACGCTCAAAATGGAGGCATTTTGATCGTTTTTAATGCTAACGCAGGGATAGCATGTGTGACGTCACTGTTTTGAAATCCGTTCTGTTTCAAGTTACTTTTAAATCGTATTTTTTGTAAAAAAAACAATATTTTATAAAATATTAACCTTGCAGTGGCCCTTCTTCTATATTTTTTTAACGTTTTAATAGCAAAATTTTCATAAATATTATATTTGCATGTTTCCCTATTAGACACTCAAAGATCTTGTAAATTTTTAAATGCTTTTAATGGGAGAACCATAAATAATTTTTTGATAAGTTCATTCAAGGTCACATAAATTTTATTTCATGTAAATTGAAGTGTAAAATTAATTAACAAAAAAAAAATCATAAAATTTCCAACTCATATCTGCCTTTTCATACACAAACTCATTTTCTTAACACAAGGATCATATAACAAACTTGTGATAACATTTTACTCCAAGTGTGATAACTGATATCACTTATCTGAAGATTTCACAAGTGGGTAATAAACTACCTCATATTGACAAGAGATTTGGGTTAACAACCTTATTAACATTAAAATTTAAGTGATCAATAAATAATTTAATTATTTTTAAGTTTTTTACACAAGGTGTAATATAAATATAATAAGTACTGTTATAAATTATAATACTTAAAGGTATGTCACAGGGTGTGTTTTGTGTCTATTGTATAGTTTACTATAAAAATAGGACTGAGTGGACTAAGAGTTACATTTTTAAACAAAAATGCCCATACATTATAGGGGGATTTTAATTATTTAGAGGCATTCCACATAGAAACATAGAAGTCAAAAGTAAGTAATAAAATGAGATTTAGTCACATTTAATATTTAAAATCTGTGCTTATTTTGTTGCTACATGAAAGTCTTGTAATATTATTAAACATACCAAAAGTCATTTTGCCACTGATGAAACAGGGATCCTTCCTTGTGTCAGCAATAGCGGCTAATGGTATTCCCCAGTTGGCAACAGGACCCCAGAAATGTGTGCTGTAAATGTGCTTAGCTGCGATTAAACTGTTCGTTTCTGAGATCACTAAGCTTTTCTGTTTAAAAAAGTAAAATTGAAATAACTACAAGATTTCTGACTGACGGACTCTGAAACTACTAAGTTTATTTTAGTAGGAAAGCTTCAGTTGCATACCCTCCCTGTGGCTTAACCATTTCCATCAGACACCACCATCACTCAATATCATATTAATATTAAGAATAATTTGAAATATATTTACCTCATTAAATATTCTCTAAACTCTTTGCTTTTCAGCTGGTCTACTAATTTTCTGGCTAATGCACTCATTTTCACTGAAAAGGAAAAACTATAGATGTAAATGTTGCTCAACACTCACGTTAAAAATTCTTACTCCATATAAGTTCTGTATGACTTTCAAAGAACGTAGGTTATACATAGGCACAAAGTCAATAATAAGATCGCTATTTGAGCATGTTATCGTACTCTAGTTATGCTAATTTTCTGTTTATAATGTTGTATAAATTACGTATACGATCTTGACTGTCAAGGTTAGATTTCAGTTCAAACATAGCACTATATTTTAAACAATTATAAAAGCTAAAATATTCTATTTATTTCGCAAGTGTTATAATTTATAAGTACCTTATTTTATAAATAAATAAATCTAATAAATTAAATAAAATTGCAACGTCCTTTAATCTGATCAATGTCACTGTCGATTCATGGAATATGGATTCAACTCGTCAACTGTCATTGTCGCTAGTGTCATTTTGACATTGATATTTCAGTAAAAAAATACACAATGTTGTCATAATATTAACAAATGCAAGAAAATCTAGAAAATGAAAGGGGGCGCTGATTCCGCTTCAAATAGGCACAAACAGCAGGTGGGTATCATAAGTCCAGCGTACTTGTATAATAGAGGTCAGTGATTTAAAGCCTTGTCGAGCTGTATATAATCACTTTATAATTTTTTAATTGACGACCTCTGTGGCTCAATTGGTTGAGTGTGTGGCAGCTCAAGCCGGGGGTCGCGGGTTCGAATCCCGCCGATGGAACAAAAAGTTTTCAATGTTCCCGGGTCTGGATGTATATTAATTATGTGTATGATATAATAAAAATCTTAAATATATGTATAGTGTAAAAGTATTAAATATATTTAGTAAAAATAAAAGTATTAAATATATTTCCGTTGTCTGGTACCTGTAACACAAGTCCTTCAGGTACTTAGCACGGGGCCAGACTGACGTGGTGTGAAGCGTCCATAGATATTATATTATTATATTATATTATAATCACTACCATAGAGACAAATAATCATATAGTCTGTCAAAAAAGTGAAGAAATTAAAAAGTGGCAACATTGTAGTGTCATCCCTTTTAAATCACTATAAGAAAAAAGGGATGACATTACGATGCAATGTTGCATTCACTTTAGACTATACATCTAGCATCTATACATAGTCTGTCAAAAAAGTAAAGAAATTAAAAAGTAGCAACATCATAGTGTCATCCCTATGTCATCCCTTTTTTTCTTAGATTGATTTGAAAGGGATGACCAAGGGATGACACTACGATGTTGCCACTTTTTAATTTCTTTACTTTCTTGACAGGCTATAGATACGTTTTGGTCATGCCATAAAAACAAACAGAAAAATAATAAAACAAACATGTAGGTAACTAAAATTTTTTTAGCACATTTCTCAAAACATACTTGAAATAATGCTACCTACGAAATAAAATGGGTATCCTAAGAACTTTTATTAAGATCTACGTTTTATTATATGCTGCAGTATACTTTGCCTTAGTCGGAGCCTTAATATACATCCGAAATATGGTCATAGGAGAGAGGTAAGTCATCATAGTATTACAGTATACTACTAGAAGTTATATATTTGAAATCATATAACTTTTTCCTGACAAGAGTTAATAATAAATTACAATGTCTTTATTTCTGTAGACGTGGTCGATACATTTTACATCCTTAGGGCGCGTTCAAATATGCGAAATCGTGTTGACCTGACAAATAAAAATGTACATGACGTCTTTTTAGATCAAAGATTAATAACACAGGTCAACAGTAAATTTGGTGCCTGAAGACTAAAAGCTGTTCCTGTAAGAACTTTGTGCCCCGATCAGATGTTTCTAAGAAATTTTCTTTCTATCAGCTCAGATTTTTAAGATATTTCATTCCAAAGTTTCAAGAATCTCGAATTTTAATCTATGTTTAGTAAATATGACACAATATCTATTATTTAGATCTCTATTTAAATTGCATATTATATTTTTTTATTAAAAGAGAGTTATTAACTAAACTTTCTTTTTTATACATATACAAAAATTGTTACTCCACTTAGTATGAGCTAGGTAAAGCATTTTGAAAACTGTCATAACATTGGGGAAATTAGTCATAATTCATTGAAATAAGTTACATTCTCAATAAGAAGTGTCTCCCTCTGGCATACATATTACAAAACTAATAAAAATGAATACTTTCAACTGCAATGTGATTCTGAAATGGGCTAAAATGCGAGATTTTTGAAACTTTGGAATGAAATATCTTAAAAATCTGAGCTGATAGAAAGAAAACTTCATAGAAACATAATATCGTGCACACAAAACCTATAGAAACTGCTATTAGTTTGCAGGCAACAATTTTTTTTTCGATTTTGTTGACCTGTGTAATCAGGAAAGTGGAATAAAATAAAAAGAGATTACTATACAAATTAATTTATTTAAAAAATGTAAAAATTTACATGACATTGGACGGCAGAAGAAAAACATTATAAGGCACAATAATGGGCAGTTTACAGACATTAAAATAAAAAGTTATAAAAACAGATTTTACCCTTATTTTAATTTATTATACGAGATTCTTAATTTGTTATATTTTGTCGATAAATTGTGCAGATTACAATGTATAACTAAAGTAAATTGTTTTGATAAAGTAACTTTATGGCAAATGGCAACACAAACATATGTGTTGTATGATGTGTACATATTACCATAATATATTTCAAAACAGTATATTAAAATATATGAATTATTTCATAACATATTTCTGGATTGTCGAATATTTAATAAAACTGTAAAAAAATATAATCTTACTTCATTAGAAGTAAATTTTGAAATGAAACTTTGGTACAACACTTCATAGGTATAGTGATTAGTGAACCTATAATATTATGACGTGTGTTTAAATTGTCAAGACTCTTAAAAATTACCAAACATCTGAATAATATCTTGTATATTACAATATGGTTTTATAATATTACAATATTTTATTCTATTTGATTGTGTAAAAGTATGATGTACACTATAGCATATTATGATATAGTGTACACAACTAGATTTTCTGTACTAAATACAAATAAATGCCTGCAGGCTGTATAGTGAAGGCACATTATTTAAAAATATAAATGCAAACGTATCAAATGCATTAAGTTATAAAATTAAAAATTATTTAGATTTGCTTTAGTTTGAGTCATTATAAAGTTTAACAATCTAACTGTAGTTCGGCCGTTAGCGGCCGAACTACAGTTAGATAGTACAGTTACATAGTACAATCAGTATATTATGTGCTTTGGCACATAATATATTTCAATAGTGGAAGAGAGAGAAAGAGACAAGCACGAAAGGCCAATGTCCGAATTTTTATGTGCTTTGCAACCATACTTAAGTTTCTTAAAATCCTTTTTTATAACCTGTTGCTTGTTTGTATTATCAGTAGGACATTTTAATAGCTACCGCTTTACTTATGAGTAGTACTATCCAAGCTTACTAAACTTAAGAATAATAATTACTAAGTAATCAATTGCTATGACTTACATACAAAACAATTAATAAGAATATTTTTTTACATCCGTAAAGTAAATTAATAAGTGTGTAAAAAATGTATAACTTATTTTGTTACATTTAATATGAAAATTATACCTGAGATTAAACATCTGAAATGAGGTAACATACTGTAAGTAGTATTTGTAAATTGGACGGAAAATAAGTCTTTAGATATTCTTACTTCTAAGGTGGCTTTTTATCTTACTTACATCTAAGCCCTATGGTCTGAACTATATTTTCACTACTTATAACAGCGAGTCTACAATCATTATATTTCTAGTGACAATATTAAGGCCGATTTTAGTCTGATACTCGGCGTCGGCGTCGACGGTCAGTCGCAGTCAGCAGCTGACTGCTGACTGCGACTGACCGTCGACGCCGACGCCGAGTATCAGACTAAAATCGGCCTTAATATTGTCACTAGAAATATAATGATGCGTCGACGGTCAGTCGCAGTCAGCAGTCAGCTGCTGACTGCGACTGACCGTCGATGCCGACGCCGAAACGCATAAACTATCAGCGCTGACCGCTACGCATTATTAAAAAATGCTTCCTAGAATTTCATACATCTCTATCCGAGGGCGCGCGTGCGGTCGGCGTGAGACAAAAATCAGCCTAAGATGTGATCTAGTAAAACTGTACATGGAATGTCAGTCTATATGTTACAATAGTGATCTGTAGCTCTACCATGAGTTTAAAGCTATAGTATTTATCGATACTCGATACCAACTACGTAAATATTTAGTATGGCGATTTTAGTTCCGCAAGATTTCCTTCTTGCGGAACTAAAATCGCCTCCTCTTCCTCATGGTAGAGCTACAGATCTAACTGCACGGTAATCTGTGGCATCATAGTACAATCAGTATTGCGAGTTCATCTTTTGTAAACTTATAAGGCTCAATTTATACTAGCGCAGATTCGTAACGCATCGAAGCCACCAATGCAGCGGCACCGCCGCCCTGGGGCCCTTACACACGGCGCCGGCGCGGCGGCCGCGATACCGTGCCGCTGCCGCTGCGGCGCCGTGTGTAAGGGCCCATAAAAATACAAGGATGAGTAATATAGCGGCGCCGTGTGTAAACAGCCTAAGGATGCACATTATGTTGGACCACATTTTTCACAAATATCTTAGCTGTCATACACGCCATTATAAAAAAAATATCAAAAATGCGGCCCCCGCTGACACAAAGTGCGCATACTTTACCAACTGTAACACTACTGCGCGCGCCACAGCAACACCAACGCTGCCGCAATCATCATGACCGCGGCCTGTATACTCGCGGCGCCGGCCAGCCTGCACTTGAACATGTCGAGGCGCGTCAGTTTATCGTCGATGAGGTTCATGAACTCCGCCTCGACGATCTGCCCGTCGTAGTAAGTGGTGGGGTCCTCGAAGGGGTACTCGTAGCCCTGCGCACACTCGCACTTGTAGCCGCCGGATTCAAACCCGCGACCCTGGATCGGCACGCACTGGAAACAAAATACTTTATTGGAACGAAGTTCCTTATCGCGCGTTTCGAAAGGGGGCTAGACGGAAAAAGTTGTAACGACTTTTTTCAAAACGTGTTTGTGGCCAGTATAAAAAAGGTTGAGTACCACTGCACTAATATATTACATTCATATATAGGGTTGCCAGGCGTCTGGATAAAGCCGGACACAGTCAGGCTTTTAGCTTGCGTGTCCGGCCAAAATTAAAGGGAGTCCGGCTTTTGTAGAGCCTAGAATCTATAACTTTATATAATTGTAGAGCTATAAGGGTGAAGCCCTGGGAATCAGACAGGAATTTTGTATGAAACTGAATGCAGCAGAATTTCTGCCAGAGAAAAGATATTTACACGACCGAAATTCTGCTACTCACAACTCACAAATTACGCTCGTTTGGCTTCACCTTAAGATGTTAAATTGTTTTAGATAGCAAGGTTCCGGCATTTTTGTACTAATGTCCGGCCAAGCTGACTGCTTTGTCTGGCTTTTCGGTCTAACAACCTGGCAATCCTATTCATATTGTACACTGTGTGTAAGGTGTGTGTTTACATCCAACTTAAAATTAACCGACTAGTAGTTAGACTTTTGAGTCCTTAAAAAATTAACCAGTAAGGTTTTAATCACGACAAATGTACAATTGTCGCGCGATGAAAGAGCTTCATCGCAACGAAGTTGTAGGTAAAACTAGTATAATATGTCGGAAACATCACTATCGCATTTTTGTCGTGGAAATAAACGCAAGTGAATTGACAAGCGATGCCAGGAATCAGCCGTACTGTGCCCGTACATCACCAAAATAAAGTTTACTAGTACTCACATAGGAGGAGCTCCTGTCACATTTGTCGGTGTTCTTGAACGCATTGGGCACGTAGTACTTGTCCGGACACTGGTTGATGTCCAGCGACAGCAGGGACATCGTCACCGCCACCACGCCTCTGTAATAACACGAAATTGAAGAAACAGAAAAATTTGGCTACAGCTTTACGTGGTAAAAAATTAATTCAGTAAAAAAATAATTGAAGATAATATTTGATTTGAAAAGTGCAATATTTGCACAAGGGAAAAGAAGAATTTTCATACACTACTGAAAAGCAAACGAGTTTATTTACCGTTTGACTTATGTAATCACAATATTTTGTGGATGCAATAACCGGTGAAAAACGGTCTACCATCTCGCACTTTAAACGTCAATGCGTAATGCATCAGTCTTTTTAAAAGGTTCCGCGGCGTCTAATGTGCATCAGAACTGTAATAATTTCTTTATCAATTCAATATTATAATAACTCACTTGAACTCTAGCTTCTTGACGGAGTCCCAGCCGAAGAATGGAGCGGCGTAGGTGATGACCCACTGCTTGAGGTGCCCGTCGCAGTCGAAGTACGGCCGCGTCCAGTGACCCTGCTGGATGTTGGCAGCCCTGCAAATATTATAGAATTTTTTTTTAATGAAATTCTTGTCACAGTGCTTGTGCGCGAACTTCTCCAAAACGGCTCCACCGATTTGAATGAAATTTTGTGTGTACATTTGTTAGGCATTAGAATAGGTTTTTAAACTAGTAATAATTTATATAGCAAAACAACTTTTGACTGGTCAGCTAGTTTTTAAATAGTTAGAGGTAGACTATGAATTTTCGATGTTTTAACTGCGCCAGACAAATTAATGTGATGCATCATGCAAGGACTAATATTATTCATTGAAACAAATTCGCTAAGAATAAAAAATATAATAAAATTTTACACACAACCGTCCAGTCACTTAGCAGTTAGCACATAGAATTTTGTAGATTAATCTGTTAGTGTCGTACTTGTCTCTTTCCCTTCAAATGAAAGAGACAACAATATAATTCAAATTCTTTATTATGCACACAATAATAAAGAATAGTATAAACTATGGAACATACATCTCATGTCTAATCCCATGGTAAGTAAAAACTTAATGGCAAATAAAAAATACATCATGAACCCACCCTCTAATAAGAAAGTGTCTATAGAGAGAACACAGTTTTTTTTATTTCAAAATTTGTCTTCAAATCCAGGCTTATGGAACACAATACTCACTTGTAGAACGTCGGATATCTTTCATACTGCTTGAGATGATGTCCGAGCTCGTCGTCACGGATCTTCATCTTGAGGAAATACTTCTCCAGCTCCTCGAAACTCGTCGACCAGCGCTGCTTGAGGAACTGGAACCACGGCTTGTTTGTGTAAATCTCGTCTGTAAAAATATAACTTGATTGTACCATCGAAGAAGTTGACTCATAGGCAGATGACGGACCCGCGTCACTTGGTAGAGAGAGAGAGGTTGGAGATGTCAATTCGATGTTCTTCTTCTTCTTTTTTAATGGCACCCAATCCGTCAACTAGGTTAGACGTAAAAGCAACTAAATTACGTAAGTCCGCCAACTGTCTAGGAATAGACGAAACCACCATGCGTTTTCGCGTAACTTTCAGCTACGCACAGTAAAACTCTGGAACTGACTGTCGCCAGTATTTCCGAGCCGATACGACCTGCAAAACCTTCAACTTGAAGGTTTGGCCTTTTTAGAGGGAATACGCTCTTGAAGGATTCAAGAGCGTTTTCCCTCTTAAAACGCCGGCAACACACATGCAACTCTTTTGATCTTGCGAATGTCTATGGGCAACGGCAGTTGCCCTCTAATTTTATCTGGAAGAAAAACCGAAGTTAACTCTTTAGTCCTTTGCACACCGAATCGCAAAAGATAGTGTAGGTTATTTACATTTGGGCGATTTTGGGAGTTTGATGTTTAATTTTTTCTTCTAGCCTAATGACCTTGAAGGATGTGATAACTTGAACCTTAAATTTGACTCAAATTTTATACTTCAACCCGGAACTAACCTGTCTTGTTCAGTCTTGCCATATCTTCCAATTTAAATTTCCTAGTGTTCAACTCGGTCTTGTAAGCGAGTGGCGCAAAATACGTCCTGTTGGTAAACTTGTTTCTGTCCCAATATGTACCTGAAAAATTAAGCTACATTTAGTACCAAAAATCTTATTTGTAGTAGGTCAAATCTGTCATATTTTCTGAGGTTAGAATTGTTAGAAATATGTATCAGACATTAAAGGTGATCGCACTTTTATCCGCACGAATGCGCCGCATTTTAGAATTCGTTGTATGAAATTATGTGAAACCTCGCACATACCCGCACGTACGCGCTGCATTTCGTGTACTATGCGGTGCGTGCGACGCGTACGGCGCTGACAAATGTGCGATCAGCTTAAAACACACTATACATACTTGAATCATAGTAATAAGGCACATAATTTCATACACTTTTTAATATTCTAATATAAAGTTTTGTGCTTCGGTTCGTAGTTTGAACTATATAAATTAAATATTTTAACAGAAATCTTCTTATAAAATGAGATCTAATAGTACTCACCAGCAGACCACACCTTGGAGTCTCCGAGCACAATGGACAAAGTCTCTCCGAGCATCTGATCCTCAGTTAGAGGCTTGTCAGCCACTCTTGTACCACTGAACACTTCCGTTGGATCTGACACCTGTATTTTGTTTTAAATTAAGCATAACAATACCAAGAATTTGCTTAATGCTATTATAATACATGGATTTGCAGTTAATACTTAGCAGAAAAAAAATGATAAACAGTGTTAGGCAGGCTATGAAGACGTGACATGAAGGTAAAGGATTAGAAAGTCTAAAGTATGTTCAATGTAATTTGTGGAGCTGTTTATTACATTTCAAATAAATTTTACGCATAAACGTGATCGCATTTTAAAATTCGTTATATTAAAATATGGTGTGAAACCTCACACACTCGTCCGCACCGTACGCGCCGCTTTTCATGTACTGTGGTGTGTTTGACGCGTACGGTGCTGACAAATGCGTGATTAGCTTCAACCTAATACAATATACAATGTTCAACACACCTGCAAGAATGCACTAATGAAATTTGCCAATCTCACAGCCATTTTAGCTTGGTTCTGGAACTGCTCTTCAGCACCGAATGCTATGTCTCCGTTTAGTATCAGGTCTGATGGTTTGTATCTGTAATTATTATGGAGTGAAATAAGTTTTTACTTTACCATAGCATTAAAAGAACATTTTAACAAGGAGAGTAGAGGCAATGTTTAGCACAAGACTTTATTATAAGTGTAAGTGAGAAAATTGTTTGCTTTTCTTCTCAAGCAATAAAGCTTCAGCTTCTTTTACTCTTCATTAAATACAGTGTCCTGTTTCTAAGTGATTTAGGATTACAATGTTTCTTCAATAATCATCCATCATTTCTGTTAAAAAAATAATTGAAGAACCTTCGTAAGCCTGTTAAGTAAATTGCACTTACAATGAGCAGTTATGTGGTTGGACACTCTTTATAAAGTTGAGTGCTCCATACAAATTCATTCTTTCAGTGTGCAATGATTCTGGACCTGTAGTGGAGTTCACATATTCGTAATATCTGTCCATATACATTGCTCTTATCTGAGGATCAGCCTTCACCCATTCCACTGGCAAACGCTGGACCCCTGGAAAAATATTGAGGTTGAATTATGGATAATCTTAAAGACAGTTCTTGTTTCTAAAAAAAAGCTAAAATGCCATAAATTTTAATTCTACCAGAAGGTAGAATCAAAATGAATCTACATCACAAATAAACTTAATATTTACATCCAATCTTGCTGCAGTCAAAGTTATTGTAATACTGATCAGAAGTCGCCCGTTCTATGATCTCTCCCAGGTATGGTCGCCTGACAAGGCTTGGTAGTCGGTAACCAGGTCTACAGCGACACTGATATCCTCCCCTTCGGAAGCCCCATCCATGTAGAGGTTCACACTGAAACAATACAATAATTTAGTGTTAAAGGTTTGAAACAACTTGAATAAGAAAACAACAATTATTGTCAACAGAAATTAAGCAAATTTTAATTTATAAAGGAACATATAAAGAATTAGCTGTTGCCCGCGACTTCGTCCGCGTGGACTTCAGTTTATAGCGCGCGGTGTCAACAAAATTGTTGTCAAATTTAAAAGCTTTTTAAAACCCTAGTACCCCTTAAATCAAAATACCGATAATATTTCATTAATTTAAATTAAACTTTATTTATGCCTAAAACTTATTTAGCCCCCCATTACACAACTTTAGCCATAAACTATAATTTATTTTTGATAGGTTAAAGTTATAATATAAAAGCGTGTAAAACAATCTAAAGAATCGAAAATGTAACTTGAGATGGTACCACCTCTTATAGAAACACGTAA
The DNA here is from genome assembly GCF_905147365.1 of Aricia agestis. Taxonomy (NCBI): domain Eukaryota; kingdom Metazoa; phylum Arthropoda; class Insecta; order Lepidoptera; family Lycaenidae; genus Aricia; species Aricia agestis. The sequence goes on along the minus strand of NC_056408.1, from coordinate 1,275,740 downwards.
GACCAAGTGATAGCGCGAGGTAGACGACTCTTAGCGCCATCTGTAACTAACTTAATTTGAACAAATTTACGCATTTTCACTCCTTTACAACCCCTTTTTCCAGTTAAAAAGTAGCCTATGTCCTTTCTCAGGCTTTAGACTATCTGTGTACAAAATTTCATTACAATCGGTTCAGTAGTTTTGACAGAAAGACAGACAGACAGAGATACTTTCGCATTTACAATATTATTATAGATTTGCTAATTTCCATGGAAATATTGCACAATGGTTATATTAGTAATTACTAGCTATTTGACCGAGCTTTGCTCGGTATTCAATAAAACACGAATAAAATAAAATATTATAAAAATGATTCCTAGCTAGATCAATTTATCACCCCCGAAACCCCTTATATACAAAATTTCATGAAAATCATTGGAGCCGATTCCGAGATTCCAATTATATATATAATACAAAGCCACAAAAATATGTCAGTTATAAACAATATATACAACATCTTTGACTTTAAAAGCTCACCTCTGTAGTTTCTTCTTTACATCTTGCAGTCCCTGTAAACCTGTTTGGTTTGTCATTGCCCGGACTGAACGGACATTGATTTATGTCTATCCTATCATAATCCATTTCCATTACCACTGCAGCTGTGTAGCTGTAAAATAATTACACAAATATTTGTCAAGAAAACATTAACTATATGACTTTCATAACCTTTTTGTGAAGACTTTGCAACATACAGACAAAGATAGGATAAAAATTTAAACCTTTAGTAGTTAGGCATTAATTAAAATTGATATAGAATGATAAGTATAAGAAAGTAACAGCATACACAATATCACAACATTTTTTTTAATTTAAAATAATTCAAACAACAAATTATTATGCTTGGACTTTGACTAAAATAAAGTAAACAATCATAATCTTACGTAGGATATTCAATGTGTCTGAATTGTGTGTGACGAGGGTAAATATCAGCTACAGGGGAAACAGCAGCCACCAGCCACTTGTTCAGTCTGCCGCAGTCAAAGTATGGCTTCGTCCAGTTTACAGGCCCGGGAGTCTGAAATACACAGAATGTACTATAGAATTTGTACATTAGCACCAATACATTTTAACATCAACCAGTAAAAAAGCCTTAAACAATTATAAAAGTTTCAAAATATATAATTCTGTCAAATAATATAACCAATAGCTATAGTTAGTCAAATATAATATTATTGTAACCAGCAGATTCTGTACTTTATGCATAAGAACAAAATACCCATAATACTATAAACAGTTTAGCAACAAAGAGCAGTTAATGAATACAAACCTCATCATTGCCTGGAGGTCCATGGAATGTAAATGTCTCATTAGTGTTATTTGCATATCGTATTTCGACTTGATATGTTGTTTTGGTATCATGCCTTTTGTCCACCCGATCCGGCAACCAAACTTGATACCATTCATTGGTGCGGTAGAAATCTGATGTGTAATCTTTAGATAAACTTTCCGAATCAAACGCACCTAAATCTTCAACATAGAACGTGTTTAGAGTGGATACTTTCTGAAGATGTACAGGATCATTGAAATCATCGGCTCTGAAAGCCCTAGGCGCGAATCTCGGCATGGTCTTGTTGAAGAACCCTCTGTACGAGGACGTGTAAGACATATTCGGTGAAAAATATATGGAACTAGCGTTTATGTAGGGGTTAGATGAAACGTCCGCGACGGACGATAGGAAATAGTACATCATTCCTGGATCGTACGTATCATTGATAGCGGGCCGAATAAAACGAGACTGGAGTATGTAACTCCAGAAAAAGGCTCTACTTATGGCTAGATTATGCAAATGTAACATCGCGGTACGATTTGCGAACACTGGGTTGATGTTGATTTCTTTCACATCGGGGTGGTGGGACACGGAGTCTTTGGGTAGGAAGAGATCGTCGAGGTGGCTTATATAGCAGTTGTCTGGAGATATTTTGTCCATTCTTCCACGAATTTCGTCAATAGAATCTCGTATTTGCCACTCATATTGACCGGCCACACCCCACAACAATGCACACAAAGATATCGCAAGTAAAGTGCAATTTAACTTCTCCATTTTAATTTGCGATCCTTTGAAACATTACTTACAAAATGAACAAAAGTTTCACATATATTTTAACTCAAAATATCAATTTCCACATTGTAAAATAAAACCGTTTGCTTACAAAAAATTGTTTGGTTTTTTTTTAAGTTTCTTCTTCTTCTTCTTTAGAAATGACATTTCGAAATTCTGACATTTCGTAGTCGCTGACATTTGGCTGACATGCGCTGACATTTGTTTATAACAGGTTTTTTTTAAAGAATGACCAAAATAGGGTAAATGACTAGTAGATTGGACAGTACCAGTCATTCGAAAAAGCACAAAAACACAAAATTTATTGATGTTGCTTTAAAAAATACCTGTTTTTAAAGTAAAGTAATTAGTAAAGGAAGTGTTGCAGGCCTGCAACACCATTCACTATCCTGCATTAGGCGGCGGACTGCACGGCTGACTGCAAGGATAATGAATGGGCCTTTTATATTATTAATTATCGTGAGTACTAATTTGTATTCTGTCATCATCATCATCATATCAGCCTATAGTTGTCCACTGCTGGACATAGGCCTCTCTCAATGAACGCCAAGATGACCGATCTCCTGCTACTCGCATCCAACATGGGCCTGCAACTAAGCGGAGATCGTCGTCCCACCTAGTTGGAGGTCGACCTACACCCCGATTTCCCAGCCTTGGTCTCCATTCCAGAGTAAGTTTACTCCAGCGATCGTCTGTTCTTCGAGCTACGTGACCAGCCCAGTTCCACTTCAGCGTACTGATTCTCTGCACTATGTCGGTGACTTTAGTTCTTTGACGAATTGTTTCATTTCGAAGCTTGTATTCTGTAATCTTTAAAAATCATATAAATTATTAAGCGCTTATTCCACTTATCCTAGCTAGGATGTCCTAGGCAGGGCTTCATAACGTTATCGAATACTCGAAAAAATATCGTTCCGTACCGGTATTTTCATAATGGTCTCCAGATACCGGATTTTTTTTATCGATATCTAGTAACATAACCAAAAAATGTCGTTATGAAAATACCGGTAAATATAACGATATTTCCTGGTATCAGGTATACGGTACCTATGCGTCGTGCACCAAATCTCACTCGCAGCCCAACTTCCGACTTCCGAGCACCAGTTTTTATAAACGTGGGAGAGCGTGGCCGGCTCGACCGGAGAAATACCACGTTCTCATAGAAAACTGGCGTGAAACAGCGCTTGCGCTGTGTTTCGCCGAGTGAGTGAGTTTACCGGAGGCATAATCCCCTCCCCTATTCCCTTCCCTTCTCTTCTCTACCCTTCCCTATAACCCTATTCCCTCTTAAAAGGCCGGCAACGCACCTGCAGCTCTTCTGATGCTGCGAGTGTCCATGAGTGACGGAAATTGCTTTCCATCAGGTGACCCGTTTGCACGCTCGCCCCCTTATTTTCATAAAAAAAAACTTTGACTTAACAAGTCAAGATGGTGCTGCAATTTGTTTAGTCAATGAATGCAGAAAATTATGCAAGGTACCGTCCGTCCGTCCGTATTTATTTACTTGTTTTAATTGTGGCGAATGCGGGGGATGGGCAAAATATGGATAATTATTTGTATGTCTTAGTATTTATTACTAGAATTCAAAGTTTAATACATATATATTTTGTAGACTATAGTTAAAAATATCAACACATTTAAAAAAGGAAGCACAAAATTATATGATAGCATTTAAAAAATATGTAGGTATTATAACACGGAGAATATTTTAAGGAGTAAGCCCGTAGCCCGTCGGATCAGAGGTGCTTTGCACACGACGGGGTGGGGCGGACCGGTCAATTTCGCCGCGAACGATAGCACAAAGATAATCCTACAATATGTATTACCAACGCACATCAAGGGCAAAAAGACCGCTCCGCAAGTCCCCGGCGGGCTCTGGCGGCGCGGCATGTCCGTGGAACTCACAAACCAGTTTACATGCAGTAACGCAGACGGCGCGGCGGCGCGAGGGGGCAGCTAGCTCTATTCTCTCTATCTCCACTAGAACGAACGTCCTGAACTGACTGCCTCCACTCGTTTGCTTTGTGTACCACCTCGCCCCGTCGTCTGCAAAACAACAGAGTCCGTCCGGCAGCCAGCGCACGGCGCCACCATAAATTAGTAATATTTGAATTAAGATACTGAGCACTGAACTACTGAGTACTGACCATGTCATTCTCATTAGACGTCATCTTTCCTATAATATATACCTACTGGTCACCAGACACGTCTAGTTTAATTTTGTGCATACTGCATACTGAATTGACTGATTAAATTAAAGTATGTACTTATTTTACAAAAGGTAACGTTATCAAAGAACACATATTTATCGTTATAAATCTCATTTACCGTTATAACATTTACCGGTATTAATTCCAATTTTTACCGTTATTTCTAGTATCGGGTAAATTTTTATACCGTTATCTATGCCCTTGAAGCAATAACGTTATGAAAAAATACCGGTATTTGAAGCCCTGGTCCTAGGACTCCTAGGCCCTAGCTAGGACTAGGACAAGTGGAATAAGCGCTTTAATATATATGAATTACGATAATCTGTGATCTTATTTGTCAAAAATTAAAAAAAAAAGAACTACATAACCTCAAAATTTTAATGGAAAACAAAACAATAATTTATAAAAAGATCATCGGAAATTGTAGAAGAAACTATCAATGGCGGGAAATCTCATCCGTAAGATTACTCATGAACACTATATGAAGTTTTTGTCTTTATAAAATATAGTATAAAGTTGTTAATATAATAATAAACTTGTTTCAGGATCGCTATTTAATTTAAGCATATCGCTCAATAAAACAAATGTCCCTGGTATTGTAAGTATACTTTGATAATATTTTCAATAACTACCAATCGTCTGTGACCTAACTGATAACTGTTATGTGACAAAAATGTATTTCCAGAAATCCATACACACAGGTGCAGTTTGCTATGCTGCTAGAAAGGGAACAAGGGCCAAGGCGCGAGCTAAAAAAGTCAAAGTTGAAATTACCAAAGTTGGTTTCATTCCGCATAACCAAAGAGGAAAGCATAAGTAAGTATTTTATAAATATTGGTACACAGCCCTGGATTTATGTATAGGCAGAATTAGGCCATGGCCTATGGGCGGCAGTGTTCTAGGATGGTGGCAGAGTTCTTACATAGGGGAGTCAAAATTAAAGTGGCCTTAGATACTCATAAAAAATATAAATCCAGTTCTGTTGGTACAGAATATTATAATTTATGTAATGCTAGACCCAATATAGAGTTACTTTATCTTTGACGAGATTTTTAAATCAACATAAGGATCACCCTCACTAATGGACTATGGGTCACTTAAAAAAAATACTTGCTTTTACAGGCTTGCTAAGGTGGTAACAAATAAACATCTTGATGATTCATTCAAGAGTGTATCCCAAGACGATGTATACCCTATGCGATATTATCGCTGGGTGGTGTACACTGCAGAGGAAGCCATCCGAGCCCATCAGGAGACTCACCATCCCACCATGTACAATGTCCCCGATGCCTTCGTTAATTTGAGAATTGAGTTCAACATGGAGGCAGTGAAAAAGGTTTTTAAATTATTCTAGGTTTTTTGGCTATACTTAACTATAGTGTCTGATTTTAAAAGGTTCTGTGCTAAAGGTTCTATAAACAAGATAATAGAATAAAATATGTGTCCCTGCCTAAAGAACTCTTGAAGAATTAATTTTGTTGTCTGTGGAAAATAATATGTTTTGTTACAATTAATTAGCTTATATAAATATTTGTATTCTGTATTGGTCTTTAATGGCCGTTCCCAATATTTGATCTATCTCTGGTTTTGCCCTACTGGAGATAGGAATAGCTCACATTAGACATTAAAGACATATATTTTATGTCAATTGTAAGATATTCCTATCTCTAGTAGGGCAAAACCAGAGATAGATCAAATATTGGAAACGGCCGTAAAAATACAAGTAACAAGATAGTATTATGGTACTGAAACTATAAAGAAATTAATTAAGAAATAAATGTCAAGGCATTTTTTTTTTAAATAAATGCAGTACTATCTAAAATAATCATAAATATAAATTATATCTGTATTCTGTTATTCTTTCAGAATCGATACTTGGAGAGTTTTGTAAAACTGACTCTACTGCCCCATATGTTCCCCCGTGAAGAAGAGAGAACTATACTGGCTTTCTGCAAGGGTCCAGAGTTGATAAAACAAGTTGCAGAGGCTGGTGCTACTAAAGTCGGCAGCACTGAGCTGATCAAAAAAATTCAGGTATTTTTTATTTGTATGTATACCTTATAGGCTACCTTAGTTATGTCTTGAGACCTTAATAACTCTCTCTGTCTTTTCAAGGGCATAATATTGTTTCTGTACATCAAACTTTAATAGCAAATGAAAAAAATTCTTTCTTATCTTAAATCAACTTGTAATTTTTTAGGAAGGTGAAGTAAAGTTTGGTGACTATGATTACGTAATAGCACATCCAAATATCCTGACGGAGCTGGTGCCCATTCGTGGTTTGATGAAGAGACGGTTCCCCAATGTGCGTAGTGGTACTTTAGATCCTGACATCTGTGGCCTGGTGAAAAAGTTTGCAGCTGGTGTACAGTTCAGAGTAACAAAAGATGAAAATCAACCAAATTTTGGAACTGTAGAAGTGCCTGTTGGAAGGGTAAGATTTATTGAATTTATTTATAGAATGTTATTGTTAATGATATAGATAAACCGGCGTGAAACAGCGCTTGCGCTGTGTTTCGCCGAGTGAGTGAGTTTACCGGAGGCCCAATGCCCTACCCTATCCCCTTCCCTACCCTCTCCTATTCCCTTCCCTTCCTTACCCTCCCCTATTACCCTATTCCCTCTTAAAAGGCCGGCAACGCACCTGCAGCTCTTCTGATGTTGCGAGTGTCCATGGGCGACGGAAGTTGCTTTCCATCAGGTGACCCGTTTGCTCGTTTGCCCTCTTTTTTCATTAAAAAAAATATATATTTTATTAGTTTTCTACAGTAAAATACCAGGGACAGAAGTCAGAACACAGAAAAAATCTTTTGGATTACTTGGCTTAAAACAATTTTGTTTGTTTCAGTTGAATATGGATGTAAAGCAAATAGTTGAGAACATTGAGGCTCTACTAAAGGATATTCAAGGTTCTAGACCAAAACGTGATGGACTTTTTATAACAAGGTACTTTTCATTTTTCATAAGCTAAGATTAAAAAGACGTAATAACATAATATTGTTATCCAAACATGCAACTGGCAAAGCTGCTGTTGCTGACCCTAGGTTTAAGATCAGCCTAAATAGGCCTAAAGTAAATCTTTTTATTCTGAGGATCATTGTTTATATTATTGAGTGTGCTAAAAAAATTTCAGGTGCTTCATTGTGAGTCCACCATCATCAGAAAAACTGAAGATTGATCCGTTTGTTTATGTAGACCGAGAATTGTCTAAAGAAGTACAGGAGGACAGTGATGATGAGAGTGAGGCTGCTGCAGCCAGTGCTTGAAGTTTTAAAGATTTTTAATGAAGTAGATGTAAATAGAAAAACAATAATAATAAATACAGCTGTATTAAAAACAGTTCATTAGTTTTTTTTATGCTTTGAATATTGTGTGTCTTGTTCAGTTGACAGTTTAAGAAGATTCTCTAGACTCCGCAAGTCCGCAGTCCGCACACAATTTGTCAAATTGCTACTTGACCTAATTTTTTTCTTCATGCTAATCGCTTCTTATTCATTCATTTTCACAAAAAAACTAATATTTTAATATTTTAAACAGAAGAAACCCATTAAAATGTTGATTGAATAATATGCCTTATAAAATATGGCGTCGAAAACACTGTCCGCCATAGTGTGACGTCATACGTTTTGTATTTTAGATTCTCTTTATTGATCATTTTTTATGTGCTAAAAGTGACCAAAAATTATAAAAGAATTAAATAAGAAATTAGAAATAATTATGTTAAATAATTAGAAATATTAATAATAATTTGTAATGTTGAAAACTTTTGGAGAAAAGTTTTGGCCATTTCATTTCCCGTCTACAATAAATGGAGATAATATATAAAACTGATGTTTTATTTGAATTATTCAAGAAAATATATTTTACAAATCTTTCTAGGCTTATTCTTATCGTTTATGTAAAAATAAACTTACATATAACGAGTGCGATAAATAAAAGATATTAAATTACGAGTCTGATGACGTCACATCCAAATCGGAAGTACCGCAAAAGCGTTTTCGTCAGTACAAATCCTATTTTCATAAAATCATATTATTTTCAAATCGACTTTATTTATCAATCATAAGCTTTTATTTGACGATAAGGGTGAAATACGGTTTCCTAGGCCAAGTCCTACTAGAAATATGCATTTATTCAATGAAATTGAATATAGGTCAAGTAGCCTAATGAGTGCGGACCAAGCACTTTCGAAAATGAACTTCGTTAAAAATAAATTTCGATCTCGACTTACGGCCATTCCCAATATTTGATCTATCTCTGATTTTGCCCTACTAGAGATAGGAATAACCGACAGTATATATTATGTCTATGGGAATAACTCACATTAGACATTAGAGACATATATTTTATGTCAATTGTGAGCTATTCCTATCTCTAGTAGGGCAAAACCAGAGATAGATCAAATATTGGGAACGGCCGTTACAGATGAACATCCCCAGGCATATTGTCAATAGCTTGCACCAATTTCACTCCAAACAAGAAACAAAAATTGTTTTTTTTCTCATTGAGGTGTAAATAAATAAGTACCTTTGTAATTTCCGTGTGGGCTCTACACTCGTGGCCGCGATTCACGGATGCTACGCGCCGTGAACACGATGCGTACAAGTACGAAGGCTCCGCGAAGCGCAAGTTGTATACGAAGCTGCGAAACCCTCCACACTTGCGGTTCGCGGGCTTTCACGCTGCGAGTGTAGAGCACGCATAATGCATATTTTTGTTATTGCGGGCTCCACACTCGTGGCGTGAAAGCCCGCGAAGGCCGCAAGCCGCGAGTGTGGGCATAGATAGAGTATTATAGTATAGATGTAGTCTTAGCCCGTCATCGCGTGGCCATTTTGTGCTTATTTTCATACAAATAGTGTGCGTTTATTTTCTGGAATATTTCTATTTGTCGATTATTTCGAAGCACATTATGATACAGGAAAGAAAGTCAATTAGTTCATGATATCGATTAACTATAGTTCAAGTGATGAGAATCCGTAAACACACGTAAAAAGCTATGCAATTTTTATAGCCAAATTATTAATTGATGTAACATTTTAGCACTAATTCCTTATATAGCATGAATAAAGGATTAATAAACTTATAAATTATCTTTTTAGCTTACAAAAATACCGACTGAAAAGCCCAAAAAACGTTCTTCAAAACTTACGCATTTAATGTTAAATCCACGTGTTTGAGGCATTCTTTGATACGTTAGTAACATAGAATATCATTGTTCTTTGACCATTCTTATGGTTTATTATTTAGCGGAACCACTAAACTCATCAATATCTAGCATTAAATGTTCACTAAAAACCTTTAGTAACACTTTTATTACATGAAATATGCATTCATAAAAAAAAATATGCAGACCGACTCGTTTGTTATGTCCTAGTAAGTAGGACATAACATTACACGCTTTTGACGCTTATACACCAATATAAGCCTCTCTCCAGTCTCTATTACCTCAATGGTGTGGAGGGTTTCGCGGTTTCGCGTTCGCTCTTCGCGGCTTTTTCTGTCCGGTGTTGGGTTTTTTGACCCGCAACATTTTGATAAGCACACTATGTCAGAGCAGCAGCAAGATTGACTTCAAAGTCCATTTTACTTAAATGCGCGAATGTAAATGCGAAGATTGCGAGTGTAGAGGGCCGTATTTATCGGAGTCGTGTACATGGCGCGTAGCGCCATGTTCACGCGCGATTCATCGCGGCCGCAATTCGCATTTCGCGCCGCGTATAAAGTGTGTGGACCGCGAAACTAATTGGTGACCCCTGCTCAGTCTAGGACCTAGGTAAAACTTACTAATTATACCTATTTCTCCGTAAAGCATTTAATTCGATTTGAACCCCATCACTAAGTTCTTAATTCCTACCTTCCTAGTATAGTGCGTACACTGATCTCCATTATACAAGTACTGTATAATGGAGGTCAGTGAGTGCGTAAAATTTTTAATCATTTTTTATTAAATTAGTCACGGAAAAGGTGATTTTTGTCGCTGGGCTGCGCACAAATTAAAGTATATTATATAGATATATAGTAGAGACTAGAGGGCTGCGGCCTGCGGCCTGCGCTAGCCTGCGCTGCGGCCTGCAGCCCCTGCGGGTTTGCTGCGGGTGCCTGGCGAATTTTAAACAGTATAGGTACCTACATAATCTGTGTTTTGTCTATGGTTTTTACTTGATTGACATTTCATAGCCAGTCAAAAGCAGAAACGTCAACACAAGTTTGAAGTTTCTAAAATTTCCGATAGGGGCGTAAATCCGCCATTTTGTCTCCTATGACTATTTAAGAATTTAATAAATCAAAGCCGATCTTACTACGTTAATCCGAAATCAAAAGTGATATTTAACTAGCTGTGCAGTGTTTATTGAGCCTGTGATATTTTAGTGTGTAACAATTTTTGTTTAAGTTTTTATAACTTGACACTATTAGTTGAGAGATTTTGACGTCGAACGAATAATTACAAATCGTTGTAAAATGGGTACAAGAGAGGATGAATACGATTATTTATTCAAAGGTAATATCTCACACAACAATTAACGCAAGCTTTACAGAGAAAATATGTACAGAACAATAGTTACTGTCAATAATTTCTGATGATATATAAAAGTTATTGTTTCCTGAGTCAGTGACGTAGATTATTGACCTGTGGATAGATTTTGGGTGTTATCGATACTATAAAACGGTTTATATAATGTTTTAGGGTCAGTACATACGGATTTCGCGGTTATTTTTCGTCAACTTATCCTTTGTTTTCAATCAGCTGATTAGTGGTTGACAATCGATTTCCTCCAAAACTTCGCATTTAAATGAGTCATCTTATCGCTCATGTATGATCTAATTCCTTATTTCTCATCGTTTCTCCGTGTCTTTACTCCTAAATAATCCAACAAATAGGTATAAAACATCTAAATATAAGAAAAAAAACCTTTGTTTCAGTTGTTTTGATTGGTGACTCTGGCGTGGGAAAAAGCAGTCTTCTTTCGCGTTTCACTAGAAATGAATTCAACTTAGAGTCTAAATCTACAATAGGTGTGGAATTCGCTACAAGAAGTATAGAGGTAAACACCCATTGTTTATTTATTAGTTGATCTATTAACTAATTTATGAAGAACTAAAATTCAAAATAAGCCTTGTTCTGATCATAAAAGAGTCATAACATACTAAGATTCTTTGTTTTTATCTTTAATTTATATTTTTGTTGATTATGCTTTTAGTTATTTTGTATTATACTATACAAAAATTATTCAGAGTCATTTATCATCTAAAAATGTTACAATATATTCAGTACAATTGATTTTAAATTTTAAACTTATAATAACTAAATAATATAAAAAAAACCGAGGGCATGAATTTTGATACACAAAAATATATTATTGTACCATTTTATTGTTTCTTGGACTAAGATTACTTTTACATGAAAAAAACCTTGTGTTCAGAGACAAAACACAAGAGACATTTATATTTATTTTATGCAACAATAATAAAAGCATATCATCTTCCAAGAATGTGAACATTATAAAAACCTGTCCTAGCAGGTGTTTATACACATATACTCATCAAGTTGGTACATTATAAAAGAGGATTCTATTGATGAGAATAACAGCTTTGTGCACACAAAATTAAATATTCCAGGAGTCATTTTGCGGTGTTAAAAATAAGCCTTTATAATTTATATACATGTATTTTATAATAGGCTATAGCTTTATGCCTGTAAAAATTGTTATTCAAGTTGTAGAACCATTAACCCATCATTCCCTAATTGGCAACTGGCTGCCGCATAGCAATTGAAAATCTATTGTGTCTGTGATACCTACGATGGAGGTGTTTTTTATAATTAGTTGAGTAAATTAATAAATTTTAGGTTATAAACTTTAGTTTATTTGAAAGATTAAAAAAGCAAACTGTACAACAAAAATAAAAGAGGCCTGATAAAGCCCATTTATCAGACACTGTCTGTTTCTGTCATATTTTGACTCTAAGGTCAATAATTGGCCTATGTCACTTGGCATATACACAAATATATTATATGCTTGATAATGCAAGTTGTTGAACTTTGGATAGCTATGTTCCAAATCATGAGATGAGTGCACTAAAGCATATTATGAATTAAATGTTTAAAAATATTCTTAACAAAAATTTTATTTAAAATTTTACATTGTGTTATCAAATATGCAAGTGTATTGTTGCAAATATGTATTGAATTACAGGTTGTAATATTATGTGGTTATCTATACTTATATATAATATTATAAATGCGAAAGTATCTCTGTCTGTCTGTCTCGCTTTTACGCCAAAACTACCGAACCGATTGTAATGAAATTTTGTATACAGATAGTCTAAAGCCTGAGAAAGGACATAGGCTACTTTTTTACTGGAAAAAAGCGTTGTAAGGGGGTGAAAATGCGTAAATTTGTTCAAATTAAGTTAGTTCCAAAAATTCATAATAGATCACCTAAATATTGCAAATGTATTGAAATGTGTACCTAAGGTACACTTTTTTGACAAGTATTGTGGAGCATGTTTTTTGACGGAGTTACTTTTCCTTAGTTTTTATTGTTCGTAACCTGGTAACCCTGGTAGGGTTACCAGGGTTTTTTTTTTATAAAAGCAAAAGCTTTTTGTTTTTTTTTTAACACCAATTTTGTTGACATCGCGCGCTATAAACTGAAGTCCATGCGGACGAAGTCGCGAGCAACAGCTAATCATGAATATTTTAACTTTTAATACTAAGTTTTTTTGTAATTTCAATATTTATCTTTCTTTTAATCCTTCGATCGCGGATTCTTGGAAATCTATTGTTATTGCGGTCACCATTGTCCATAAGGCGCTTGATGGGTATATAATATACACTACCATTTCAATCTGTCTCTTTGCATACTATAAACTCAAAAAAATTTGAACACTTTTTTATGCAGTTTTCATCTATCAAGATATTTCTTCATTTAAGTTGTACTTTAGTTGCTGTAGGTGTTGGTAATATCAAACCATCTGAAAGCTTTTTCTTATCCTACAAAAGATCCCATAACAAGTAACAATACTTTGCAAAATGTATGTTATATGAGGAAACAGTTGATAAATTATCACTAGCTTTGCTCGGTATGCGATAAAACACGAATAAAATGATTCCTTTTAAATAAAATGATTTTTGATTTTCTAAAAATGATTCCTAGCTAGATCGATTTATCGCCCCCGAAACCCCCTATATTCTAAATTTCATGAAAATCGTTGGAGCCGATTCCGAGATTTAAATTATAAATATATATGTATATATATATATATATATATATATATATATATATATATATATATATATATATATATATTTGCTCGTTTAAAGATATAAGATAAATTAGACTGTTTTGTCCGTCCGTTACATCACTAGGTGTTGGCAATGTTAACAACTAGTGATGTAACGGATATTCGCATTCGCGAATATCCGCGTATTTTTCAATATTCGCATTCGCAAAAATTATGCGAATATTTAGCGAATGTTTTAATAATCAAAAAGGAAATTATTATATGCATGCATTTGAAATAATATAATAATACAATAGATAACACTTAGATTTTTTTATTAAATCATACTTCTACATTCTTAATTAAAGCCTCATTAGTCATTTATGAAAAAATAACTTCAGAGATCTTATCAAATCTAACATTAATCAGCCTTGTTGGTATACTATGTAAGGTTTGCATTCATTTAGTAGTATATTATTACTTTACTATCATTTTTAAATAAAGTTTACAATTTCTATTTACTAAAAAACTAAACAATTACTTGAAACATAAAACATAAAACTAACCTCAAAACAAAATAAAACTTTTAGAATGAACTTTCTGTGACTAAATTCATTCAATTATAGTCTGTCAAGAAAGTGAAGAAATTAAAAAGTGGCAACATCGTAGTGTCTTCCCTTTCAAATCAATCTAAGAAAAAAGGGGTGACACTACGATGTTGCCACTTTTTAATTTCTTCACTTTCTTGACAGACTATAAGTAATATCGGTTCGGCTATATTCAATTTAAAGATGGCCGACACGAAACGTCAAACCTGTCGAACATTTTACGCGCGCTTTTTTTGAAATTTTAAAATATTCGCATTCGCTTTCGCGAATGTTGTAGATAAATAAATTCGCAATCGCATTCGCGTTCGCGAATGTGAAAAATCCAACATTCGTTACATCACTATTAACAACCATGCATAAAATATACAATATAGTTTGTTAACATGCAACCCAGTATTGATTAAATTAATTTTAAGTCAATTGTAATTGATTAAAATATATCGTAACAGATCAAGTATAGCGCAACACATTGAAGAAATTTCTGTTTCTATTAATAGAAACAATGTACTTGAATTCAAAGTCATAGCTACGCTATCATATTTTTAGAATGGAGTCAAACATAGAATTGTGCTCGCAACATTATTGCACTGGCTTATCATGCAGGCTGCGGAACATCTTTCTATGGTAACTATTGCGTGTCTTTTTAGGGTTCCGTACCCAAAGGGTAAAAACGGGACCCTATTACTAAGACTTCGTTGTCTGTCCGTCTGTATGTCACCAGTGACCAGGCTGTAACTGAAGAACGGTAATAGCTAAAGAGTTGAAATTTTAACAGATTGTCTTTATCCGTTGATGCTATACAGGTAGGTAATTGAATTTTTCACACAATCTTAGTTTTATGTTAATATTAATAGTTAATAATAATACTTATATAAAATTTAGAGGGGCTCCTTTACAAAAACACAAATTTTGCCCTAATTTTTCTCTATAATGGTACAGAACACTTCATGCGCGAGTCCGACTCGCACTTGGCCGATTATTTTGGACTCATAACTATATTCATACCATTACACCACAGCCTTTTCCAAAGCGTACGATAAAGCTCCCTTGTGGGCAGTTGTGGGCGCTGAAGGTTTTTGAAAACCGGCCAAGTGCGTGTTCCTTTATCCCCGCAGATATACAATTTCAAGTTGGCCGACTAAATCGTATAGTATACTGTTAGCTATGGCGGCTTATGAGAGCTCGCACATTGCATCCAACTAGAAGTTGTACTGCTCTCATAAGCCGCCATAGCTGACAGACATACTATACGATTTAGTTGGTCAACTTGAAATTGTATATCTGCGGGGACCCTAAATGAACAAGCACTTGGCCGGTTTTCAAAAACCTTAAGTCTTTATACTTCGCCGAATACATTTTTTTAGTTGATCGACTATTACTCAAAAACTTATGAAGTCTTCTTAGCCGTGATAGTTTTCCTTTTAAATTCCTTGATTAATTTAAAATGAAATAAATTTATTTCCTCACTATATATTCCACCTCTATAATATAAGTAATATTTTGTTAAACAAAAATCTTGTAATTCCGAGATTAGAGAAACTTCGGGAATGCAAATTAAGTAATCCTAAATCTGGTTTGAAAACAACTAATTTAGTATTGTGTATTTATTTATAAAAATCTGGGACTCCGGGTTCAAATTTTAAAAAGGAAAAGAAAGTAGGTGAAACAATGAGGCGCTGAAACATATTTATCCTAAAAGTGGTCAGTAGACAACATAAGTTTGGGAACCCCTGCATTAGAGGTTTAAGTATTAAGAGAGGCCAAAATACTTTTTCGTTTGTAACATTAGTAGGTACGAAAATGTGGATGATAAACTTAATATTCATGGTAGTTTACTTTAAGTTTTTCTTTTACAGACATAGATTATATCAAAAGCACCACTTTTGATGATTATGATGTCTGGTCTAAATATGCTAAACGAATGCCTGACCTGATTTAGTCCCAGCCTGACCAATGAAACTAGGTGCTTATGTTTTTACGACATTCAAACGTACATAACACGGAAATGGGCTTTCAAAAGGCTAGCTGTAGGGTTAAAGTTAAATCAATGCCCTGTATCCGGATTCCAGATACAAGTTTTATTTTTTAAATAATTTCGAAATCTCCTTTGATGTTTCGTATTACATTATTTTCGCGTTGTTTGCAATGAGGCATTAGTGCTTTATAGTCAAAATGGCTAAAATGGTATATATTATTTTGATTGATGAATGTAAAAGATTTGCATTTACACTCTGCAAACTTTCCGCGACTGAAAAACAAGAATGACGCAAATATTTGCTATCAAACTTTGATAAAATATGCTTTTTACTGCTTTAACCACAAATCACAATAGGTAATTGTACTGTTCACTATGCAATGGTGATGACTGATGTCATAATAGTAGTGGCATGGTGACGATAGCTGTAAGTAAGATCGCGGACCCGGATACGCCGATGACGTATCACGGAATTTAACTGTTCTTACTTCCGTGTCTTCCTGACGGGTTACTACAAGTCAGTGTCTCCAGCTGTGCGACATGACCTCCTGGGGTTCGCTTAATCCTAACAGCTGGGCAAATGAAACTCAGCCACAGTCTCTTACAATACTAAGAGCCTGTTTCACCACTTCCTGATAAAGTGCCGAATAGGCTATTCACAACTTTTTTGACAGAGAGAACTTGATCTGTCAAGTTAATTGGTGGATAGCCTATTTGTCACTTATAAGGAAGTGGTGAAACGGGCCCTAAATGAAACCCGTAACTCCGATACGCAGGTTTATTGTGATTCGTGCGGGAATCGTACATTTTTCCGGGATGAAAGTATCCTATGTCCTTGCCCGGGACTCAAAATAACTGTATAACAAATTTCATCAGAATCTGTTCAGCAGTTTTAGCGTGAAGAAGTAACAGACAGACAGAAACGTCACTTACGCATTTATAATATTAGTATGGATATTAGCTAATTGATCAATTTGTCTTTGCTGTCACTTGTAGTCATAGGCCTCACATCAGTGATCAGACCTGCTGAATTTGTGCACAAATCAAAGCAGTCACTAGGCCAATAGCATTCAGACATTGGCTTTTTAGTTTTTGCTGTAATGGACTGTGCAGTAACAAGTTTAACTTGCTTGTTGTCTATACTTTTTTGAGTATAGACGTACGTAACGTATACGTTAGTGAGCCTAACATACTAAATGGGTAGACGATAGAAGGAATATCATAGGACAAGAGCCCGCGTTGACATAATTCCTGTTCAAGGATATTCGGCGCTACCATATCTCCTCCGCCTTCGCTACTGAGTATGTTGCGACAATCATGGTGATGTCGTTGACCTTATTAATATTCATGACCAATGTCAAATTCGTTGCTTTATTTTCTAGTCATGGATAATTGAGTAAATCTTTTCTTGTTTTTTATCAAATAAGGGGGCAAACAATCAAACGGGTCACCTGATGGAAAGCCACTAACAACTCGCCAATGGACACTCGCAAGTCGCAACATTAGAAGAGCTGCAGGTGCGTTGCTGGGCCTTTAAAGTTTGCGGAGTCTATGAACTGTTTAATATATAAAAATAAGTCGGGTTTTCCTTCCTGACGCTATAGCCTATATCTCCAGGACGTACGAACCGATTTCCACTGCATTCGTTGGAAAGGTGGTCCGTAAGGTCTATAGAAAAAAAAATCAGAAAAATCTTCAAGAGAAAATCAGGAAAACAGGGAAAATAATTTTATGGTAAAACAACGTTTGCCGGGACAGCTAGTAGATTATAAAGATAGATATTGAAGATTGTTATCTTTGAAGTAAGCTACCATCTTTCGTTTTTATAATTTAAAAGACGTAGCTCATCAATTTTTTTATCAATCTCAAGCGCAGTAAAAGGGCAAGGTCAAAAGCCTTAAAGATATTGCCCTGTTCCAAGGTTAAGGTAATGCGCCTCGCGCGCCGGAGACAGGTGCACTTATTGTCAGATGTTATTTGTTGCGTTTTTTGGCGAAGTTAGTAACTCTAAAAAAATTGTTATTGGTCGTAAAGTCTCAAGTTTGTTTTCAGTTTGACCTATATTAAACTTCAAAAATATTTTTAAAACTTAAAAAGAAAACGTGAGAAGTTCCTTCAATATCCTTACCACCTCTTATAGAAACACGTTTGAGTTAGCGCTTGTGCGATGTAGGAGACGCATAGTGGCATCTATTATGATTTTTTGGAACTAACTTAATTTGAACAAATTTAGGCAGAACCACCCCCTTACAACCCCCTTTTCCAGTTAAAAAGTAGCCTATGTCCTTTCTCAGGCTTTAGACTGTGTACAAAATTTCATTACAATTGGTTCAGTAGTTTTGGCGTGAAAGCGAGACAGACAGACAGAGATACTTTCGCATTTATAATATTAGTATAGATGATGTTTTCCATTCTATTCAAGTTTCATTTTAGTCGAGTAATAACCAAGCTACTACCATAAATAACTAATATTATTTGTACATTTTTTTTGTGACACATTAATTTAAAGACCTGTAAAGTTGCGTCGTGCGTGTAACTTGTATCCTAGAATACTTGTACTACAAAATATAGTACTAAAATTTGTATTAAAAAATTTACGTGATATCTATACATACATATAAATAAAATTGAAGTGTCTGTTTGTAATATAGAAAGAACTGTTTTTTACTACATGCATATTAATCTATATATGCTACATACACCAAAACAACATTTTTGTTCCGGCTAATCTCTGAAACGACTGGAGCTATTTAGCCGGGACTTTTTCCGGGGGAGGAGGTTATATTTTACTTTTTTCATATTTGTTAGCGGACTATCCATCTTTGTTATTATACTATGTTGACTCGGACGAAGTCGCGGGCAACAGCTAGTTTTCTAATAAATGCGAAGTAGCACAATCAACTTTTAATTCGACAATTGACCTTTTCTCTAATAAAAAAACAATAACTTACTTGAAGTGTATATTAATTGGACGTGTTACACCCGCATGGGGGCGGCGCCGCACGTCACGAGTATCGTTGTACCCGAAATATACTTGACGATAATGATATTACAGTATGCTTACAATAATACATTGTGTTTACATGCGTCCTTGTGAGCCCTTATCAAATGTATAACATATATTTTGAATACTTTTGTGGTGAGAGACGGTAGGAAACGATTAGGAGATTGAAACAACATAAAGAACCAACAGAAGAGTATTGTTTATTGTGGAAAACTTAAAAATATAGACTAAGTATTATATTATTATGTAGGATACATTATTTTTTAATTGCCGTACAAAATATTTTGTTGTTTTATTGAAAAACAAAAAAAAAACACGTAGCTCGTAGGTTTCAAAAATCAATACGAAAACTAAACTATGCTTTTAATAATCTTTGTATAGTATGTAATGCTGTTGCAATGAAATCGATTATAAAGTCTAGGAAATGTAAAACGGCCGAACTCAGAGTCTTGAGTCCTAGACTGTAGACGAATTTATTAAACGTTATATTTGGTTGCCTTAATCACACTAGATGTTAGCTGGTTTATAGTGGTGACCTCTTACAATCCTTGGTCAACAGACCTAGATTGTAAGAGGAGAGTCTGGCCACAGAAGAAAATATAAATACCGGCTGATTTTCTTTACCAATCCCTCTCTTTCTATTCTTCCGCAGACAGAAATGTCTTTGGTGGTGTAATACATAATGCGCTAATCACTGACTTCCCGTCTAAATCTGCGCGTCCACCGGGTCGGAATCGGAGCGTACGGTGTGGACGGAGTGTCGTCATTTATAATAATTTATCAGGTGCCTGAAATGACGTTCCAGTGCACGCAGTACCATTGAAATCAATACAAAGCAACAAATCCGTCCGCTGCGTACGCTCCGATTCCGATCCGGTGGACGCGTACCTTTACGCGTAAAACTCACATTCTCACTTTACTTATCTCGTTCCAGGTGGACGGCAAGACCATAAAGGCCCAGATCTGGGACACGGCCGGCCAGGAGCGGTACCGCGCGATTACGTCGGCGTACTACCGCGGCGCGGTCGGCGCGCTGCTCGTGTACGACATCGCCAAACACCTCAGCTACGAGAACGTGGAGCGGTGGCTGCGCGAGCTCCGCGACCACGCCGACCAGAACATACTCATCATGCTCGTGGGCAACAAGAGCGATCTGAGACATCTCAGGTGAGAAACCAGAGCCCTTTTTTCCGTTGCGAAATGCGTTTACGCATCGCAGTCTAGAGAGGGCCATTGGGGTATGTGTGACTCCCCGTATTTGGAATACACAACCGCGACAAGAATCTGGAGCCCTGATTCAATTCGCGATTCGACTCGCATGTCGCGCTAGGCATTGACCAACGCCAACACATCTATATTTCTTTCTTTTAATTTTTCTTGCCCGAAAAATATTAAATTGCTTTTCCAGTCCATGTCAAACAAACATGCGTTTGCGAGTTCTTTTTATGGTTTACGTTTTTATTTTTCATGGACATAATAATTACTGTCTTAAATTAAATGTGCCATTTGCTGTTTACAGATCTATCCCCACAGAAGAGGCGAAGGCGTTTGCGGAAAGGAATGGACTTAGTTTTATTGAGACGTCCGCTCTCGACTCTACAAATGTAGAACCGGCATTCCAGAACATTTTAACTGGTAAATACAGTTTTAATTTCCTAATATAATATTATGCTACAATTCTCTATAATTGTTATGACGTTTTGCTGCATTTATCGTATGTGTTGCATGACAATGTGTAATGATGATAATGAAATTTTCGCGAGCCTATTTACAGCCAAATCTGGCCTCTGATAATGTCTTATTTTTTTTATAATGTACGTTACTACGCAAAAGTAGAGCTGTTGTACATTTTTACTACAAAAAATCTCAAATGTCTCTCTCTTAACATTATGCTCTCACGTTACAGAGATCTATAGGATCGTGTCGCAGAAGCAGATGCGCGACCCGCCCGAGGGCGACGTGATCCGGCCGGACGCCGAGCCGCACGACGTGCGCCACGCCCCCGACGCCGTGCGCAAGCAGTGCTGCCAGTAGTGACACCCGGTACGTACACATGCACGTTGCACTCACCGAGGCTGTGGGGAACCAGTGCTGCTTGTAGTGACAATACACACCGTCAGTACTCACATACAAACATTTACGCACGCTCAAAGATACACGCAAGAACGCACGTACGTACGAACGCGCGTACGACGTGCCCATCAAATATCGCTGCTCTGCAGAGACATAACGATGCCAATTTAAAGCTTTCTGCATACGATTCCATACTTCTTATTTTCTTATTTTACCGATAGAAAACGAGTCGTGCCACTGCAAATTATCGCAGAAGCGACGAAGGGCTGCGATTGTCGTTGCGTTTATTTTTTTTCGATCGATTTTGGTTATTTGCCAAAAAATAACTTTATACTGCTACTGCAACTAATATACTTACATGATTTTCTCTCCTGTTTCAGATGTCCAGTTTATGTTGGCGTGTGAGATGTGAACTATACAAGATGAATCATTCCCTCACAGCGGTACTGGCCGCGCCGCCGTCAAAACACGGGAAAACCGTTTATAACGACACCTTTTTCGACTAACCGGTTACTACGTCATTTAGAGCCTGCCATGAGATAGCTTTACTATCGGTTATAACGATCGGCTGGATCCATATAACGTCAATGTCGTTATAACCGATTCTCTGTGTACGTCAGCCCAGTATTACAGCGGCGCGGCAGAGTGGCTCATGTAGATAGCTTCGTGTAATTACTGATGTTTACACTCGGAAATATATTAAGTGTCATTTCACTTAGCTGTCGGGACGGATACATTAGGCGTAGAGAATATACAACTCACAATATCCATCAAGGACCTTATTGCTAAAGCAATGATGCTACTTTCAAAGAAATTTATAGGCAGTTGGCGGAAGTGATACAATGACAATTTTGCCTTGTCTGGCCGAGTTTGACGTGACCCGACCGAAATAGGCCCGTCATATGCCTATAAATTTCTCTGATAGTACCATGTCTCTTGATGGACATTTACTAGTTATACTTTGATTTGTAATGTCGGTCAATAAAATTACTCATTTCACTACTCTTTCTTTCTCGGTTAG
Organism: Aricia agestis; assembly: GCF_905147365.1. Lineage (NCBI taxonomy): Eukaryota > Metazoa > Arthropoda > Insecta > Lepidoptera > Lycaenidae > Aricia > Aricia agestis. Next base: position 1,253,526 of record NC_056408.1, on the reverse strand, counting down.
TAGAGATGAAATGGGCGTTTTACTGATGGAGATTACGAATTTATTAAATGTTTTCTAGATGCAAAGTAGTTCTGATTAGTGAGTCAGATAGCTATCCGTGTTCTATTGGTGCAAAATTAATGTTCGCTTCCGAACTGACTAAATGACTGATTGTATGGCTAGTTAGTCTTTTTGGAAGTATTGCTTCTCTACGCCCATAGTACCGCCCGACTTGTATTTTATTTATGAGGATACATTTTTGTTTCAATTTAGTAGATAATATTATATTTATTTAGTTAATAAAAAATATTTAAACTGGCCAGACTCCTAGCTGATGTTTTGTATGATTTGAAATAAAGCAATAAAAGTTTACGATAAGCACACAGTAGCTTAAAGAGTTCCGCGATAGCTTGTACCTTGTTTTTTCTAAGTGAAATAGCTTTTTTAATGATCATTTTTTCTTTACTGATATTATGTGCCTTGGACGTGGTGACATGTTTTTATTAGAGCTTTTATCGTTCATTTAGTCCATGTTATTATACTTAGTGTTAAAATTTTTGATTTTATAAAGATCTTGTCGGATATGTGTCATCCATAAACTGCTAACGATTTAATTTGGCGTAATTTTCTCGTTTGATCGATTAATCGTTAGTTTATTTGTCAACAATATAATCACATTAAAACATTAATAATTATTGAGTAATGCATATTGTAACGACTCGGCGCGGCTGCAAGCCACGGCCTCTCTAAAAATCATAGACAATTTAAAAATTAAAAGACCAATTCCACAGAACATACGCTAGTACCATAACCATGTTGTAAATGTTCAAACTAATTTGGGATACTAAGGTTTTATAGCTTCTGCAGACGATCTAGCCATTTTTTATGTTTATAGTATGAAGTAAAACTTTGTCAGTTAGTATTGATAAAACAGGCTTATTCCGTAGGAATGGTTGGTGCACCAGTGCGTATAAAATGATGAGTCGCAATGCTAACGAAAGTCGTCTTGTTCGTATGCTGTGAGACGAAAAACAGGTTTTTATTTCTAGTGACAGTATCAATATAGCATAGTAGAAACGTTGTCTATGCTCAAAAGCTTTTTTATTAGTATTGTACGTATAAAAGTACGTGATTTTATATGAAATTGATGTCACTTTTTGTCTCAAAATTGCCTTTACGACTGCGACGACTTCGGCATTTGAAAATTGGCAATGCAACATAATGGGCTGGACAAATCTAAGTGTATCGAGTGTTTGAGTTGCGTCCTTTCGTCCAGCCGACCACGAAATGTTCTCACAAGTTGTCATAAGGCCTCAAACACACGGTGTTCTAAGGTATGTTATTGTATTATGGTCTTACATATGCATGGTTATTTTTTTAAAGCCTATCTGTAATTACTTTATTGAAGACAAAGATAATAAAATATTATGTAAATTTATTGCTTTTTAATTAATTATGTCACAGAAATCACTTTAAATAATAAGATATTTTTTTAAAACAGGTTTTAACAATAAAATATTTAAGTAAACAAAATTACAACGATTTTATCTCTTCTATTATTATTTATACTTTAACAGTTTTCTACACCTGGTTAATGCAGAAGGAGGAACTGAATTTAAAAATCATTTCTTATGTCTTCTATGATGAAATATACTTTTACATTCAGGTCATACTTTTGAAGTACCCAGGTCCCAGACTATATAATATATATAGTATATTATACGGTACTTAATCGCAAAGAAATCACTTTTATAGTAATTTCCAAGCGCACGTACAGGATTTACTGTTTTGTACAAGTACTGTGTTAAGATATCCAAAATAAGAGCTACTTAAATATTCTCCGCGGGTGATGTTTCAACGCGAATGCTAATTTGATATCAGCGCCGGCAGCGGTCGTTGAACCGTAATATACCGTAGAAAAACAGGTTTGCGATTGACTCCCATGGCGTCCGAGATATTATTACGCGCTTCTAAAATGAATTTGATGTAGCATAAAAGATTTAAAGTAACTACAAAGTCGTGGCCCCTCAGTCTAGGTTTGGGAGCCTTCAGCCCTAGAAAAAAATTGCCTTGTACACAATTAAAGCTTCGGTAATGTGATGCCCAAAAATAATAAAAAAGACGGGTTGCTCCGGGATTGCCGGCAGAAGTGAAAACTTGATTATTAACGTTGTGTATTATTTTTTTAACACATTTTTTATGAAAATCGATTTTTTTATTTAATCGAAACGTAGATCGAAACCCTTACAATGCATTAAAAAATATCGACAATCGAAAAAAAAACCAATCGATTGTTGGATTAATCGATTTCGATCTTACAACTTACTACTCTCCAACCGTCTTACGGTTTTTCGATCAGCACGAGAATCTGACGCGAGTTTCACAGTTTTTACCCACCCACAAAAGTGCTCAACGCCGCTAAAGAAGTTTTCACTTCAATAATGAACTGATACGGTTTAGGCGCTTTGCAGACGAAGGGGCGGGGCGGGCCGGTCAGTTTCGCCGCGAACGAGAGCACAAAGGGAATCCTATATTACAAACGCACACGGTGGGCTAAAAGACCGCACTGCAGGTGCCCGGCGGGCACTGGCGGCGCATGTCCGCAGCTGCCCGCCATGGATCACACAAACCAGTTTACATACAGTAACGCAGACGACGTGTGCTTTGTGTACGCGGCGCGGGCAGCCGCAGACATCGACGACGGGCGTACGCAGTGAAATTGACTGGCCCGCCCCGCCCCGTCGTCTGCACAGCGCCTTAGACTTCAGTTTATGGCTAAGACAAGCGATGGCAGTGGAACATTCTATTGTGTAGCCTGTGCGGGCTGCGGCCCATATTGATATAATTAGTAATTTTTATAACATAAATAAGACGGTTGGTTTGTTAGGACAGTTATGTTAATTCCTTATGTAAGCTACGATAGTCTCCATCACTGATTGCCATTTGCCAGGATAGAAGGAAAATTAAACAACCAGCTAATAATTAACATTTATTGTGCCTTAATTTCTAGTCGGTGTTTCCACAGTAGGATCAGTTATCACAGTGTTCATTTCTTTATGAGGCTGGTAACTAGGGACTTGAAAGCCTCCAGGCCTTTCTCGTTGGCCTCCTGGTAGCCGGGCGCGGTCGCCTTCACCACTTCGTACCATCTGAAAAAAGTTTTATTATGGCAGTAAATCTCTATGTTTGGTCTTTTTCACAGTTTGGACCATTGTTTGGACTTAAATCGTACGTCAAAATATCATTTATTTTTCAAACGGATTAGATGTCCTAAAATTTATTAATCTTCGTTAACTATAGTTCAGATTAGCGCAACTATAAACGGCTGCACTCAAGGCCTTTTAATGATTACTTAACTTTAAATTAACCAAGAGTTTAACATTAAAATGTATGGAGTTTATGCCAATTTCTTTATCAGAATAAAGTTTAATAAAAAATAAATAAATATCTGAAAGCGGCCGTAAGAGTTCTCTGGATTTTACTTCTCTAAGGCCTCTATGCCAACATAAGGATATAAGATATTACAGTAAAAACCTCGTATTCTCAG